>NC_133450.1:120124489-120771632 GCF_048565385.1 Saimiri boliviensis | reverse complement strand
TATCTAAGTGAATCATAAAAAGTTACAGCCTTAAAGGATTATTTCTTAATAAAAGAGTATTGAATTATTTGGGTATATTTCATGATGATACTTACCTAAATGAGCAATAAATTCTTGAGCGGAATCAACGTATTTCAGGATCTTCTTCAAGAACTTATAGGCAAACCTCTTTTCCATGGAGGAAGCATCCAGCTCCATATCTTTCATACCCCTACGTTGGAAACGGACAGACCCCAGAAAGTAACAAAGACAACCATGTCAGTCAGGTACACCACCCGTCCTAACAGTGTTGAATTTAATTTCCAAATGTTAGTGTTTATTCTGGCACAGTGATGTGATTCATCATTTGACGAATTTCTCCTCTCACCTGGAATCTGCCTGTGTGAGCACAGAATAACTATGTTATAATCATTTCTAAAAGGATTTTTCAGAAAGACCTTTATCATTCATACAGTGAATACTGATCTGGGGATGTCAGAAGGGAAAGCAAAAATCTCTGCTCTTATGAAAAGAATTTACATGCTAGCTGTAAACAGACAGAAACCAAATACAAATCAGCTGGAATCCTAGACATCAATACATTTTATGAATAAAAGAAAAGTTAAAGCAGAATGAAAAGGCCCAGGCCTGGGGGAAGGAGGGTTTGCAGAGTGTACAGTTAAACAGGGTAGTCAGGGTTGGTCTCACTGGGAGACTGACGTTGCAATAAAGGCCTGAAGGAGATGAGGAAGTGAGCCATATGGACATCTGGGGAAAGAGCTCTTAGGGTGTGAGAAAAGACTGTGTGACGGTCTTGAGGCAAGAGCATGCATGTTGGGTTGAAGGTTAGAGGGGTATGGGGTAGGAAATGGGGACAATCATGTATGTCCCTACAGGCCATCTTTAGAATTTTGCTTTTGCTCTGAGTGAGAAGGGAAGCTATTAGAAGTTTTGAAAAAGTGACATGATATGACTTGCATCATAATAGGATCACTCTGGTTGCTGTGTTTAAAACTAACTGTGGTGGTGAGGCAGGTGTAGAAACAGGGAGCACAGGCAGAAGGATGAGGATAGTGGGTGGGAAGTGATCAAATTCTGGGGTTATTTTTTGAGACAGTCTCGCTCTGTTGCCCAGGCTGGAGTGCAGCGGCACCACGTTGGCTCCCTGCAACCTCTGCCTCCCGGGTTCAAGCAATCATCTGCCTCCCAAAGTGCTGAGATTACAGGCATGAGCCACTGTGCCCAGCCTCTAGGTATATTTTAAAGGTAAAACTACTAGGATTTCCTGAAGGATTGTATATGGATTGGGAGAAAGAGAGGAGTCAAGATTTTTGGCTTGAGCAAGTGGAAGAATGTCTTGCCATTGAGTGATGGGGAAGCTGAAAACAGAATGGGTCTGAGCAGGAGTAGGGGGCAGCTAGGATTTCTTCTCGGCTACAAGAACTTGCTTGATCATCTGTGCATCCAAATTCCTGCCACAGGGTCTGGCACATGGTAGGCAACTCCTTCACATATGTTTGCTGAATTCATCATCTTTCTTCTTGATTTTCTATTTCCTTGACTTCCTTTATCTTTAAAGAGGAATTTTTCTGCTCTGTGAGCAAGTTATTTATGAGCAGATCACCCCACAGATTCATCCTGGTGTTAAGAACAGGATTAAAATGACGGCAGGAGTCTTTCTCAAATGCTTCCCCGGAGGTTATCTCCTACGGACTGACCTTTCCTGCTCGACAACATGGCAAATAAATCTTGTTATTTTTTTCACATGAGATACAATAGAAATGTTTGTATAGATTTGTATTTTTGCCATTCAATGGCATATGACAGAAATGTTTGTATAGATTTTTATTTCTATTTTTGCCATTCAATGGCAAAAATTCTACAGGAAACTAGAAGAAACAGCACCTTGCTCAGCAAACGTTTCTTTTAGAAAGTATGGCTATATCTGAATAAAAACACTGGCTTTTCATTTGACGAAGAACTCAGCAAGCATGATCCTACGTAGCACAGCCCACCAGCACCATTTGACCGGGAGAAAACAGAGTCTGCTTTTAAGACTTAAGCAGCCAATGCCATCCTATATAAAACATTCATCTAGATGATTCCGACTTACATTTGAGATAAAACATCTTAGGACATCATGATGCATTCAATCCCTCCAGTGGAGTTTTGTCTTGTTTTTTTTTTTTTTTTTTGAGATGGAGTTTTCGCTCGTTACCCAGGCTGGAGTGCAATGGCGCAATCTCGGCTCACCACAACCTCCGCCTCCTGGGTTCAGGCAGTTCTCCTGCCTCAGCCTCCTGAGTAGCTGGGATTACAGGCACGTGCCACCATGCCCAGCTGATTTTCTGTATTTTTAGTAGAGACGGGGTTTCACCATGTTGACCAGGATGGTCTCGATCTCTCGACCTCGTGATTCGCCCGCCTCGGCCTCCCAAAGTGCTGGGATTACAGGCTTGAGCCACCGCGCCCGGCGAGTTTTGTCTTTATAAGAATCAATTCCCTTCATTCCAAGACTGTTTATGTCAGTTATGCTTGCTATTATTACTATGTAATTTAATAAAATATCATATAAAACAATAAAAGTATGAAGAGAACTGCTGATTTTATGAAAACTAAGATGCATATTTTGTAAAGACCTGCAAATGCAAGCTTCCAAATATGTAATTTTTGAATTAGGTATGGGTGAGATAACTGTCGAAGCTAAGAGAAGAAATTTAAAAAATATCTAGGGTACTGCACGCACCCTGTTTTCATGTGCTACAAATTAGTCACCGTTCTTTAAAGAAGCCCAAATTCCAAAGCTTTGAGGTTGTATTATGCATGTGGTTTATAAATCCAATAAACAGAATATACAAGGAAAGGGTCTTGGTCCACAGTACAAGATCTGTGAATGAAAGCATGTTTATATATTTTAAGTTACAATGAAATGTTTTAGGTATAACTTGCAATGATTCTCTGTTGTCACTGATCTTCAAAAATTAATACCGAACATTTATGCTTATGTCAAAAAAAGAGGACTTCATGTTCCAAAATAAAAAAATGTTTCCATTTTAAAAGACAGTTCTCCTTACTTGGATGGGTTCTATAGGCCGGTAATTAAATACCTGGGGAGGCAGAGGCCACACCCACAGCCCTGCCCCACTACATCACATGGAAGGAGACTTACCTGGAAACGATGACACCATTCACTTGAAGGAACTTAAACAGGTCCTGTGCCTTCTCCCGGTCCTTGAACTTTTCCTTGGCAGTCAAGGTGTCATACGGTACCAAAAGAGGGTGACTACCACCACCTGCGATCAGTGAGGTGAGAGACGGCATTTGGCTCTTCCTTTGCACTTCTGGGAGAGCATACCCGCCCCAGCTCAGCTTCTTTAGGGGATGCTGTGAATGTCGCTTACCTTTGCTCTCCAGCTCCAGCTTCTTCTTCTTGGCCCAGATATTGTGATAGTTCTCAGCCACGACCTCCACCATTCCCTGTGTCCCATCAAGAAAAACCAAGTCAAAGAGGAAGCAAGCACCCTGGCTTCGTATCTGCCGCGCTATTTCCGGCAGCCTCGGGAACAGCACACCACTGAACACCAACAGCACATGGCCAAGGGCCTCTCGTCTTCAATTAGTCTGTGCTTATGCACCTCATTAGCTTTATATCTTCCCATACACACAGAAAACAATTTCTAACTCTGTCCTTCCCTTGTAACTGATTATCCCGGCAGTTTGATGCATTTATCAGAAACACCCATTTCCTCTTGAACCCGCATGCTCGCAGCACGTCATTTTTCACAGCAGCTTGGTATTATACTCCTGACCTCAGACGGCGAGTTGGGAGTGTGGGCCAAGAAAAGTCTAGAGTCCCTGAAAGCCTGTAGCTTCACAAACTAAAAATTATCGCATCTTAAAGAAAAGTGCTGAAAATAAGATTTCTCTAGTACAATCCGTTTTTGTAAGGCTCGTAAAAAACAGTGACTTAATTGAAGGATGTACTCTGGAAAAAAACTTTCTCTAAGGTCCAAGGGGCTGTTAGGAAGGACTTCCAGAGGGGTGAGTGCCCCAGGCTAGGGCAGGCCACAGCTACCAGTGTATACAGGAGGGGAGGAATGGGAAGCAGCCGTTTAGGGCTTTCAGTTTGAACCTCTTGCTCTCACATCCCTACATCCTGCAATTACTGCCTGCCTGCACCATCACAGGGAGCTCCAGCAAATCCACCATGGGACGTGTGGGCTGTCCTTATGTTTTGGGGGCCTTACAATGACCAGCAAGCACCTCCATTGAGGGGCTAAGTTTCCTAGATTTTGTCCTAGTTGTTTTACTTATTTGGGGTTTTGATACAGTACAGTCAGCCTTCCTTAACCATGAATTCTGCAGATTCAACCAATGGCAGATTGAATATATTTGGAAAAAAAAATGTGTCTGTACTGAACAGGTACAGACTTTTTTCTTGTCATTATTCTCTAATAAATATAGTAAACTATTTATATAGAATTTACATTGAATTAGGAATTATAACAATCTAGAGATGATTTAAAGTATACAGGAGGATGTGTGTAGGTTGGTTATCGGTAAATACTATGCCATTTTGTATGAGGGACTTGCGTGTTCGTGGGTTTTGGTATCTGTGGGAGGTCCTAGGGCGAAGCCCCCATGGAAACTGAGGAATGACTCTCATGTGCTGGTGGTTCTTCACATTGAGTCAGTACCCGTCATATGTCCTTGGAAGAAGTGCAAAGCCTCCCCTTACTAAATGACTGGTTCACTCTGTTGAGACTTCCCCTGTGGCCTCTGCACAGTGTGACCATCTTCTGTTTTCACATTTTAGTGGTGGTATATTCTCAGCATTCTTTCCCTTTTTTCCCCTTGAAGTCTTTGGAAGGTAATACGTCCTGTCCTTGAAAGCAAGTCAAGCTGTTCTGAAGGTATCAGCACTGACCTGCAGCTCTCTGGAGAGCACAACATTTGAGAGGTCCAGGGGAGCAGGGCTGTAGCTGTTGCCCTAGGAAAGCAAAGGCAGAGTCACTGGGTTGTCATTATTTTCCTTGTTCTTACCAGCATCCCCAACTTCAGCTGTCAAAGATGAGTCCTGAAAAATCCCCAGGGTTCATCTCAGACGGTCCCACCTATGATGCCCCAGGCAGAACATTCCCCGATCCTTCAGGAGTTCCATCGGCCCAGAACGGGCCTCTAGGTGTGGTGTCCTACCTGGCTGGCCTGGGACACACTTCGAAGCTTCTCATTTTCCCGCTGTTGAACCAAAGCTTCTCCCTCTTTGGTCCTCTCCACAGTCCAGCCCACAGCCAGCATGGTTTTCAGGGACTCTCTGGCAGGCCAGCGATACATTTCCTTCTCCTAGAAGAGAATTTGAGCAGAGGCACGTTGCGGAACACACCCCAGCATTCTCCCGGGCCCATCTCACACGGAAGGTGGACCCTTCTGTGGGTGGGGCTGCTAGTCAGCACCAGCCTTCTCTCACAAGGTCAGCAGATCCTTTGCAGCATCTTACCCTAAGCACAGTCTTTCTGGTGTTTGTAGGTTTAAGACCTTACAGTTTCTCCAGCCCTGAGAGGAAACGTGCCAGACATTATTAATGACATTTTCTACATCCCCTAGATAAAGAAGAACAGGAACAGGGGAGTGACTCCTCATGCTCCAGTAGCTGTTGACGAGACACCGTCAAAACGCATCTGCATAAAGCTTTCTTGTGAGCTTGGGAAAGAGAATTTCTTAGATTCAGAATTCTCTTTTGGTCTATGTACAATTTCACAGGTAGTCAATATGAACACATGGATACATACGCCGTTCTTTACATGTGACACTAGCTTAAAGCTTACAAAGAATCTTACAGATTGCAAGGTAAGAATTCAGAGTTGAGTTGAACCAAATATGTCATTTTTTTTTTTAAAGCAAGAGACGTATTCTTTTAACTGTTTTCTTGAGGATTATCTTCTCTATTACCTGTATCTTTCATTTATTAGAAATCATATTTGGCTGGGCATGGTGGTTCACACCTGTAATCCCAGGACTTTGGGAGGCTGAGGTGGGAGGACTGCTTGAGGTCAGGAGTTCAAGAACAGCCTGACCAACATGGCAAAACCCTGTCTCTAGTGAAAAAATTAAAAAGATTAGCTGGGCATGGTGGTGCACATCTCTAGTTCCAGCTGCTTGGCAGGCTGAGGCGGGAGGATCACTTGATCCTGGAAGGTGGAGGTTGCAGTGAGACGAGATCACACCACTACACTCCAGCCACAGAGCGAGATCTGCCTCAAAAAAAAAAAATAATAAGAAAGACAAAGTCAGAAGGAAAGAAAAAAGAAAAAAGAAATTATTTTTGTCTGAATTCTTTTCAGACAAAAAAATTTGAGATGGAGCCACACTCTGTCACCAGGCTGGAGTGCAGTAGCGCCATCTTGACTCACTATACTACAACCTCTGCCTCCCAGGTTCACACTATTCTCTCGCCTCAGCTTCCCGAGTAGCTGGGACTATAGGCATGCACCACCATGCCCAGCTAAGTTTTGTAATTTTAGTAGAGACAAGGTTTCGCCATGTTGGCAAGAATGGTCTCGATCTCTTGACATCATGATCTTCCCACCTCGGCCTTCCAAAGTGCTGGGATTGCAGGTGTGAACCACTGCGCCCAGCCTTGTCTGAATTTTCTCCAGCAATTCACTGTGCCTTCTCCCTGCCCTGCCCTAACCAGACCCCTTCCTGGTTCAGTCCAGTTGCAGGAGAACTAGAGATGCATTTTGGTCCAGCCTGTTAGTGCTGAACAACGCTTCCTTCACCAATGGCCTCTGCAGGCCGAAGAACAGAAAGTGAGCTGAGCTCTTGGAAACGCGTCCTGAGGCAGCTGCCCACTAGCAAACTTGTGAATAGTTGACCGAGTCCTAGAAGATGTTTTAGGGACTTGAGAGTGACTGTGCCCTGAACTCCTCTGAGCTCCTGATAAAATTACTCAAGGAAGGAAACAGAATGGCCACACAGTGTTCCCAGAGGCCTGTGTCTTACCTTCTCCGTTAATGTCTTGAAGGGCCTTATCAGTGGGTGAGTCTTCACATTTTCATCCAGGGAAATCCCATATTTCCATCCATTCTGACTCTGTAGAAATGTTCTCGGTTCAAATATCCTTGGCACGCAAAGAACCTTGCTATGTGACCCAAATCCCTGCTTCTATTTTCATTGAGCCAGTGGAATAATGGATAGTGACAAGGCTTGGAAATTCCCCTCAAAAATGTCTGATTGATCCTTTCAGGCCATCAGGCTCTCTGCCCCTGAATCTTGAACTCTGCTCTTTTATTCCTTCTTGTTTCAGCTGCTGTCCTCTCCACTTTCTCGCTTCTGTTTCAGGCCCACTCAAAACAGGATGCTTCAAAAGGCCCTGGGAATGGTGCTTCTCAGGTCAGTGTCTCCCTCTCGCAGGAAGAACAGAAGCCAGGGCTGCAAGGCCTGGGAAGGGTGGACCTACTGCCACTGCCTGGAGGGGCCCGTTTGGCTTACACCTCTTGCCTGCCAGTGCCAGAGCAAAACCGTAGTGATGTGTGCTTCCTAGAGTCACAGAAGTTTAAGAACTTTGGGAGCTATTCAACAAGTTTCGGGTAAATGTCTTCTGTGGTACATGGCAGACTCTGTCCTAGGCACGGCAGATACAGAGACGAGTAAGAGCCCCTGATTTCCATAACTCCGCATCCCAAAGGCTCCTGGCTGCTCTTTCTCAATCTCTGCGTCTGTCCACTTGTTAAATGAGTGTATTTCCTAAGCTTCTGTCCCTTCTGAAGAGACATATACTCCCTACGTGATCTAATTTAGGCCCGTGGTTTCAGTTATCACTGAGAAGCGACTAGTATCCAATCAGTGCTTCTAGCGCAGAGCTCCCTCCTGTTTCAAACCCATTTAAGCTTTGCTTGGATGTTCCACAGGCCCCCCTCAAATTACTTCTTTCAATGTCTCCTCCTCTTGGATCCCTTGGTTCTTAGTGAACAGCCCCGGTTTACACTCACTTTCCAAGCCAATGACATGAGAGTCCTCGCTGACACCATTGCCCTGCACCCCTCCCGTCATTTGTCTATCTGTCTCTCTCTCTCACCCACTTCCCTGCTAGTATGTTAGCTCAGGCCACATCAGCTTGCACTGGGGTCACTGCAACAGCTTCCTAAGTAGCCTCCCAGCCTCCAGTCTTACTGCCTCTCCATGGATTCATTTTTTACACTATTATCAGGGGATATTTAAAAATTACAGTCATTTGTATGTATTCTACTGCCTTCCAATGTTTCTGTCAGTTGCCATCCTGGTAAAACCCAAATGCTTTCACATAACCTGGAAACCTAGAAAGGTGATTATGTTGACCTCACCCTCTGACTCCATCCTACTCCACGTTCTAGCTATACTGAAGCACGGTTCCCTCAAGCCAAACTGCCTCTTGCCTCCCTGGGTCTGCACCTGCTGTTCCCAAGGCCTGCAGTGCCCTTACCTCCTTGTGACAAATGGCTCCCACTCATCCTTTAGCACATACTGTAGACGTCACTGACTCTGGGACCCTGAATTAGGGACTCCTAAGTGCTCTAATCCTGTGCTTATGCCCATCATAGCCCTGAACAACTTGCCCCAGCATGGCTGGTTCATTTTGTTTCTCCCACACGATCATGAGGCTTTTGAGGGCAAGGAAAATACTCTTTTTCTTGTGAGATAATCAGTGCCGCCTGGCACTGGGAAGCAGGCATGTATCTATGCTCTCGTGAAGCTTACAGTCTAGTGGCAGAAAGAGATGTCAATCAAATAAACATACTAGTAAATGTAAAATTGATAATTAGAATAAATGTATAGATGTGTAACTGTTATAAATACATTAAGTGTGCTATGAAAGTACTATGAAAGAGAAGAATAACGTGCTAAGAGGGCCCATAGCTGAGAAATCTGGAAAAATGCCATCCTAGGAATTCATGCTTGGGGTAATATTTGCAGGATGAACTCATCACAGTGGTGAACACTGTGAGGAAGTGTGTGAACACAGGTGGGTATGTGGCCAGCTCAGACACAGGAAGGGTTCTGGCATGGGTAGTGCCTATGTGACAGAGAGAGGCTCTAAAATAAAGGGAGGTGGCTGGAGGGCAGAGGGCAGAGGAGGACATGAGGCTACAGATGGTAGCAGAGGTCAGATCTGGCGGTGCCTAACAGGCCACACCAAAGATTTTGATCATTATCGTCAGAACAGTTACAAACTGTGAAAGGAATTTAATAAGGAGAAGGGGCTGGGCAGGAAGAGCAGCGGTAGAATATGTATGACTCCATTTGTGTACTGAAACTCTAACATTCTTGCAGTACAAAGAACAGACTGGAGCAAATGCACTTGGGAAGACCTGTGAAGAGCATGTCCCAGTCGTCTGGGTGAAAGATGATTGCGGCTTGGACAGAAGTCATGGCATAAGAACAGAGACAAATATAGAGATTCAAGAGAGACTCAGGAGTTAAAATCCACATGGTTGAGTGATGGATTGGCTAATGCTCTGGACTCCTGGAGGTGAGTCTTCTCCCTAATTCACAGGCTGGCCAAATGGCCATAGGCAGAATTCTTAGAAAATGCAGATGCTCTAGAGCAAGGGCCCACTGGCTACGTCCTCTGAGTCAAATCTAGCTGACCACCTTTTCTGAATTAAGAAAATCTGGCTGGAACACAGGCACCCACTTTTGTTTATGCCTTGTCTATGGCTACAACAGCCGAGAAGAGTTGTTGCAATGGAGATGGTCTGGTCCTCAAAGCCTTTAATGTTGATCATGCAGCCCTTTACAGAACAGATTTGCCAATTCCTGTTTTAGAATCATGAGGTATTAGCCTGTTCTATAGTTACAATGATAGCTACTATCATCAGCCCCCGAGACTCATGGAAGGATGAGCTGAGCCTATATCCACACAGAGGCTGAGCTGATGGCTCAAGGTGTCCCCTCTCCGAGGGCACATTGCACGGAGGTGGTTTTCTGTGACTTTGTGGTGGACATGGCTCCACTGTTACACACTGCAGGCTGCAGGTGAGAAATGGCCCCAGTCCTTAACTGGCTGCCCATAGGAATCCTAGATAATTTTGGCACAGTCTTCCCACTTTGCCTGCCAGCGTTAAAGGGCTGATACAGCAGTTAAACTTATTAAACAGCCTGACCTCATGTGGTGAGGAATTTTCAACACCAGATGGAAAGCCTTATTAATAAGGGAGTGTCTGGGAATTCTAGCACTGTCTACCATAAGAAAATGATTGAGTGTCTTCCTAAGAATAAAATCCAGCCTTCTAGAAAAATGCAAGGCTTAGGCTTTCAATTTCATTTTTCCCCCCAATCTGCATTCAAAGACAAAAATTAAATAGAAGCCTCCCTGTCCCCATCATGCATTTATGTCAAACACATACAAGCCTGTGTTTGGGCACAAACTCCAGTAAGTAAAAGTTAAGAAAGAAGTTAACACTTCCAGAATTGATCATTTTCTTGAGAAATACAAAAGCAACACCGGCGGCCGCTGTCAGCTATTTCTCTGACATCTACCAACCCTGGGAAATTGCTGCTCAGACATAATAAGCGCTCTTGGCGTGGTAAGTCTGTCACTTAGACAAATCAGACAGATTTCCAGGATTGCGTTCTTTAATGTTCTTGGGCTGTTTTTCCTTCCTGATGATTGTCAGTTGGAATGATCATCCCTACCTTGTCACAGGCCCATTTATCATGTGAATGCTCAGCATACTTGGTGACGATGTATTCCAATTTCTCAGGCAAGGAAAAACTGTGAAATGAGGAAAAAAAGAAATTTACAACCTCCCTAAGCACTTCAGCCAGATACAGAAAAAGATGGTCAGATTATCAATCAATCAGCTGTCAGAGTTGGATTTGATCAGCCAGGTACCCCAAAGCTAAAGCTGGACTCCAGGCACAGTGACATTCCTGAGTAGGAGTGGCACAGCCAAGGATAGGTCACAGACACACCCAAGTCTAACCATGGAACATCTCTGCGGGATCCCCGGCTGGGCAGGCCTGCTGCCATCTGCTCTGGGTTCTCCTGGTTCCTGGGCCAGACCCATCTTGGTTAGACAGAACAACCAAGGTAAATGACGGGTCATCCTCTGGCTGCAATATGGAAATGATAGAAATGGGTAGCCAGAGAGCCGTATGTTATGAAATAGTGGTTTTCTACTTTTTTGGGCTCAGTGATTCGTGGTAAAATCCTAGAATTTTGGAAGTACAGTAGATAACTGCTGTTTTTATTTTCCCAGAAAACAGCTCTTGTCCCTTCTGTTGGTGTCAGAATCGCCATTCCCCCTTCGCATTGCACAGTCTTCCCATATTGCATGCAGTGTTACGTGAACTGTCACCAAAGATGGGCATATGACTAGGCAAATCAGACTTACTCTCTGTGGAATTTACATCTTGGGTAGTTGGGTGAAAGAAGGGCAATAAATGCTTTTCGTTTGTTTGTTTTTGTTTTTGAAAAGGACTTTTGCTCGTTGCCCAGGCTGGAATACAGTGGCATGATCTTGGCTCACTACAACCTCCGTCTCCCAGGTTCAAGCAATTCTCCTGCCTCAGCCTCCCAAGTGATTACAGGCATATGCCACCATGCCCGGCTAATTTTTTTTTGTATTTTTGGTAGAGACGGGGTTTCTCCATTTTGGTCAGGATAGTCTCGAACTCCTGACCTCAGGTGATCTAACCACCTCAGCCTCCCAAAGTGTTGGGATTACAGGCATGAGCCACTGCACATGGCCATAGGCAGTAAATTCTTCAAGGCGATTCACCCAATGGAGACACTTGAAGATTATCCATTTGCTCACTGCGCCTGATTCCAATCGTTCCCTGGTGACTCTGTGTGCTGAGGCCAGGCTAGCCTTTCACTAGGTTTTGATAATTACCCTGTATTCTTGCAATAAGGTGCTTTTCTCCTTAAGTAAGTCAGGGTTAGTCTTCATTCCTCATATTAATCAATGAACTACATTGATGTCACAGGTATATCTGAATAAACCAGAACTCTCAAAATTAACAATTGCTAGAGTATGTTTTCAAAATGATCCAAGTTATGACACCATTTGCTTTGTCTTTCTTTAGCACAGTTACACACACAGGCAGAGTTCTCTGAAGTCAGCACCTGCCTTCTTTGGCCTCAGCTTGATGGTTTATCATGCTCCTCACCTCTTACTTACAGAAGGTTCAATTCTGTCCCACCATCCCCACAGCTCAAGGCTCTGTCCAGTGGAATGTTTAATTATCCCAAACATGAATTTTATACATCATCAAAGCAGACAGTCCCCCTGGGAAGGGTTCAGGCTTTCCTTTGAGAACTATTGCCGTGAAAGACAGGTCCAAGGGACGCATACAGACTCAGGCTTAACTTCCCTGCTCACTGGGATGCAGTGTTGGAGCTCTTCATTTAAAATGCACCTGGAGCTGACTGTATACCCTACAGCACATATTCGTAACTGGGCAGAACTACCACAAACCAAAACTTAGCAATATTTCTCCCAAGGTATAAACACTCCTCCACAGCCTAGTCAACACCACTGAGAAATTCAGGAAAATTACAGGCAGAAATTAAAAGGCAGAATGGTAGGGCTATTCCAAAGTTCCAGCATCCCTTGGCATTGCAAAGAGCAGATTCAGCTTTTCCAATGAGGCCCCTGCACTGTTCTGCCATTGCACCCTAGCCTTGCCAGGACTCAGCTGAGCGTTATTTATGGAGCTATTGTGATATATGATGCTATTAGAACCATATGGGCCTAATTCACTAAGAGCAAAGATTTTGTCAGAATGCTCATTAATAAATTAATTGCATAATTTGTCAGAGTAAGTCTCTCAGTGCCTCAGAAGACATTTATTTGTGGGAGCATCCATCTCTTGTCATAAATAAACCAACTCTTTCCTCCCTGACCAAAAGCCCAGTATATAATAATACAGGTATGTATGGATTAAATCTTGTGCCTAATGGGACTTGTCATGTCAACAGAAATAACGAACACTGTTGGCAGGAGGGAAAGAGGTAAAGCTCACATTTCATGCTACCGTCTGGAAGAAAACATTGGCTACTGGACAAAATACGGGAGCAGCTTAGAGATGATTCTGGCTTACTTCATGGTGTTGATAGGTTTTGGGTCAAAGTTGCCATCTGCATCCACTGAGATCTGTTTCTCCAGCGTGGCTGTGATTCTAGTATCTAAATAATCTGGTGGCAAGGCACCAGCTATTGCACTGAGACAAGGCAGGGCCATTCGGAAAAGATCTGGGTCATATTTCTGTGAGGGAAGATCAAAGCCATGTTAGTAGAGAAAGCAGAACCATGCCCTTACACAGAACCATTCACCAATCAGTTGAAAGCACAAATAAAATACAGGCATTTATCCGGGTTAACCAAAATGAAAAATATTTAACACCAGAAATATGTGGAAGTGAAGGTATTCTGGAGGGATTAAAAAAAAAAAAACACTCTGTAAAGCCCTCAAGCCACTATTTGCTTTAAGATGAAAAAATCTTAAACAGGTTTAAATCAATATCTCCTAAATGGTTAATTTCAAGACTACCTAAGGGTTAAACTGGTTCTCACTAGGCCAGAAATGACTCAACTTGTCTGCTAAGGATGATCATAGAAATAGACCCAGCCTACAGCTGGACAGAGCATAGCTCTGCAGTAGCTGATATGGGTCATATGTTGACGTCATCTGCAGGCTGCTCAATATCCACCATTCTCTCTTGAACCCAGGCAGAAATCAATTTCAGTCAAACAGCCGGGAGCTGGGAAGAGCTTTTGACTGCTTATGCTCAATAGCATTGTGGTCTATAGCCGTACCGTCCTGAACATGCCCGATCCCGTCTGATCTGCTTATACTAGACCAAAGAAATCCACGGATAAAGAAAATCTAAGTGTAGGTGAATAAGCTAAATGCCTGTTCCAGACTTCTCTAAGAAAACCAGACCTACTCATTTTCTACCGTTCAAGGTGGTGACTTCACAAATTGGGTTAGGTGAAGTGGAGTGAAGTCCAAGAGTCAGAACTCTATGTCAATCACACCGTTCAGTAAGACCTGGGGTTCAGAGGCTGCTGTTTGTTCAAATGACAAACAGCAGATGCCAGGACTTTTCCTCCTGGCTCAAGCTTGGCAGTGAAGGTTGGCAGACAGGAGCCGCATCAAATGTGGGGGAAGGAATAGGGAGGTAAGACATCAAGACTGACACCAGGTAATACGTGTGTAATTCACTCTGGTAATCACTTTTCTATGTACAGCTTTGTAAATGTGAAAATTTATTCAACTACTCTGAGGCTTCTCTTCACCTGTAAAATAGGGATTTTGCAAGTTTCCATTTCAGAGAGATGGGTAAGGATTAGCTTAATATGCTTGTGAAGTACTTAGCGCAGGTCCTGGCAAATGGAAAGCTAAATCGATGATGGCTGTTATTATCTGTAGGTGTTGGGCACTGAGATCCTCTCCTTTTGTTCAGGAAGTACTGTCATTACCTTATGGGAGAGAGAGTCAAAAATTCCCCAGAAAAGCTTCTCTGTTAGGTGCAGCTCTTCTTCCACAGCTAGCCCATAGCTCCCCCATCCTGAAGGCAGGCAGTAATACTTCCAGCACTGTTCATAGTGATTCGTCAGTAGCTGGGAAGTTCAGAAGAGGAAGGCACCAGCGGGGTGGGGTAGAGAAAGTCCACGGGCATCAAAAACGTGCAGGAGAGAATAAAATAGTAAGCAGAGATCATGAGAATGAAACATGAGAAACAGCTGGGCTGTCTACAAAGCGGCCCTTCAAACGCCGCTGGGAACAGTCTGCTCTCTGCCTAATGAGCTTGAGCCTGAGCTGATCCACCTGATGAATTCTTGTGCCTCCTAATGTGCCCCTAGCAGTTATTAGAAAATGGAGAACTGTTTCCACTTCGAACAAGAAAGTGCTACCTTCTGAAAGTAGTCACTGTGTGCTGTTCTAGCCAGTCAGGGGTGGAAAGAACTTCTTCCAGGACCTTTGCTTGTAATTCTGGAAGATCTTGGGGGAATGCTGATAGGAGGAGAGGATGGCGGGCAGCAAGTTGCGGGTCTGAAGTTTTTCTCTACATCAATTACTACCCTTGTTCTCTTGCCCCTGCTCCCCGGGTTCCTCCCTCCACACTGACTTTCTCACAGCCTGCTGATTTTACAGTGGTTTCACATCTTGCCAGTAGAGGGCGGAAGTCTACCAGCAATGTTTCCATACCAGCAGGTGTGATCCACGTCCTCTAAGAAAAATCCCACTGATATGAGAGGTAAAAGTGAGCTTGTTGAGTGTTACCAATAATGTCGCTTTAAAGCCAGCAGCCAGCTGGCAGCAAAGAATTTCAGAGGAAGCAATATCAAATTAAGCTGTGCACACTATGGTTTCCAGTTGAAGTATTTTTTTTTGACATAAAAAATGGGGTTGCTAGAGAGAAGAATTTGTCCTTGGAGGGCTGTGGAATCTCTGATAACACATAAATTGTTTTCTACCTGGTATGGAGACAGGGGATTGAATTAAAGGCCTCTGAGAATTCTGGGTATCCCAGTAGAATGCTTTCTGAAATACTTGCTTGGACTATAAGGAAAAGTGCTGTGAAAGCATTAGGTAGGATTTTCAGGCGTGGCCAGCCATTGCTAACACTTTTGCATATGGGAACATGGCAAGCGCCTCAGCGATAAAGGGTAAGAACACGGTGTGCTTGGGTGGGTGGCTGATGCGGACTCCCTCCCACCAGGTCCAGATGCCTCCAGTGAGAAAATATTTGTAAATTATGAGAAAACCAGAAACAAGACGATAAAAAAAGGGAAGGCCAGCCATGGTGGTTCACACCTGCTGTAATCCCAGCACTTTGGCAAACTGAGGAGGGAGGGTTGCTTGAGCTCAGGAGCTCAGGGCTGCAGTAAGCTGTGGCTGTGCCACCACACTCAAGTGTGGGTAAGAGTAAGGCCAAGGTCTCACTGAAAAAGAGAGGGCTCTTTTATTCTTTTTTATTGGCAAAAGAGAGGGGTCTGTGTGTTTTTTTAATTAAGAAAGACAGCAAGGTGCAGTGGCTCACACCTGTAATCTCAGCACTTTGGGAGGCTGAGGCAGGTGGATTAGTTGAGCTCAGGAGTTTGAGACCAGCCTGGCCAACATGGTGAAACCCTGTTTCTACTAAAAAAACAAAACAAAACAAAACAACAAAAATTAGCCGGGCGTGGTGGCATGTTCCAGTAGTTCCAGCTTCTCTGGAGGCTGAGGCAGGAGAACTGCTTGAACCTGGGAGGTGGAGGTTGCAGTGAGCTAAGATCACACCACTGCACTTCAGTGTGGGTGTCAGAGCAAGACACCATCTCGTTAAAAAAAAAAAAAAAAGTGGAAAACCTAAAAGGATTTCTTACAAAGAAGAAAAGCACAAAACAGCATGAAACAGAAAAGGGACATTTTAATCCATTTAATGAAAAACCACATGCACTTCAAAGCTTTTTTGAGAGGAACACATTCTGAAACCTAATTATAGCAGGAAAGCACAAAATCTAAGTCCCCATACTAACTGCGGCTAAATATCAAGTAGTCAGTGGAAAGCAGTTAAAGAAAATTAGAGTAATTTTATTCAACCTTGACATTCAAGAAAAGACTTGGTTTGGGGATGTATCTTGGTAGCTAACAATCAACTCAAGGGAGTAAAATCCATTTAGTATGTAATTTTACCTCCAAACTGTGAAGACATCACATTATTAGAATGCAAGTTTCCTGTGCATTCTAATTCTGTGTGTTTCTGTAACAACAGTGATGTTTACCTTGAGAGGCATTTTGCAGTATTCATTGAGTTGTGGCACATCAAAAACCAGGCGTCGCAGGAGCTGCTGTAACATGGAAGGCCTCAAGTGACTGCAGCATGAAATCAGAAACACAGAAAAACAGAATGAAAAAATAAGGGAAATAATAAAGGAGGAATGAAAGAAACACTCAACAAGAAGCATATATTACAGCCAAGTCTCAAAACGACTGGTTACTAATGCCCAAGATCTTAGATAAACAAGAGGAGACGATAAAACACTTTAAAACTGAGTACAGTTAAAATCCAGAACAAGAGTGCTAATGAATTGGGATACCCAAGGTGGAATTCTACTTGTTATGTGACAAAATGTTCTGGGATCTATACGTACTCAAAATATATTCACTGATTATGCGCAAAGAATATAGCAGAAAGAAGGTGCAGGTAATTTCATAGCCGTCTCTAAGGGCTGCTGAACTCTGCAGAGGGAGAAACTGAAGTGGAGCAGCTGCACAGGTGGAATCTGACGCCACCTACTGGTGTGATTTGCAGAGAACTTTAAAGCCCTCTGCCTTACAATCTGTTCCCTGAAGTTCTCACTACTGGAATCATTTGTTTGGGGTAAGGTTTTCTTCTCAAAACAACTCCATTGATAGGCAAATCCAGTAACTAATTAAAGAATAATCTATAAAATTACAGAGTTCATGGCACCAATCAATTTTGAGTAGAGAAAGGAGAGGTAAGAAACACTGATTTAGCTTTTTTACGTTGCCAAACTTTAAAAAAAACCTAGTGGAACCTGTGGTTTTCTCCAGAAAAAGGTGTACACACATAAACATAATATATAAGTTCAGCTCGTGAATCCCTGAATTTTTTCCACGATTACCTAAGTAGCTACAGAGGGAAGGCTTTGTTAAACGTCAGAATGCCAGGGAAGAAATCCTTGGAGCATCTACAATGAGAAGGATGTGTGCAGATGGAGAACAAAAGTCATTTGCTTCACAACTGTTTCTGGAGCTGGCCTTATGATAAAAAGCCCTGTGGTGAAAATATACAGCGAATAAGCAGCCTTGTCTCTGAATCTAATAATGAGAATGCAAAAATCACTCAATGTTTCACATTATTGTTCACCTATTAGCAATTATCACCTAAGATTC
Source organism: Saimiri boliviensis (assembly GCF_048565385.1). Taxonomy (NCBI): domain Eukaryota; kingdom Metazoa; phylum Chordata; class Mammalia; order Primates; family Cebidae; genus Saimiri; species Saimiri boliviensis. Next base: position 120,753,762 of record NC_133450.1, on the reverse strand, counting down.
ACAAACTTGAGTACCATCAAAGAGTGCAATCAATTTGTAATTCTACAAATTTCTGACCTATTAAAACAAACAATGGAAAAACCTAGTTAAGTATCAGCTTCCCTACTATATCTAGAGCTCAAGTGGTCAAGAAGAAAAGCTCTACAAGTACCTTAATAGGGCTGTGAACTCTACGTTTTGTTTGACGTAAAATTGTAATTTCTCAGCCTGGCGCCATGGCTCATGCCTGCAATCCCAGCACTTTGGGAGGTTGAGGAAGGCAGATCACCTGAGGTCAGGAGTTTGAGACCAGCTTGTCTAACACGGTGAAATGCTGTTTCTACTAAAAATACAAAAATTAGCTGCTGCAGGCCGGTAATCCCAGCTACTAGGAGGCTGAGGCAGGACAGTCGCTTGAACCAGTGAGGCGGAAGTTGCAGTGAGCTGAGATTGCGCCACTGAATTCCAGCTTGAGCAGCAAGAGCGAAACTCTGTCTCTATATAAACAAATAAATCGAATTTCTCCAAAGTCTGATACTTTAAAAGTGTTTGCAGCTCAAATCTATCTCACCAGTGTGACTTTGTTATTAGGAAATGGCTCATGCCGGGAGGCAGGGCTCCTTGGTTGATGTGGTTTCTAAAATACACCTGGAGGTCAGCTCTAGCAAAAGGTAGAACGAGATCTGCAGCTGCTACGAATGCATTGCCAGCCAATTACAGATTAAAGCTGATAGAAAAGATTTCTTTTTGTGTAAACTCATTATTTATTCCATTTTCTACCACTGAGAAGAAAACAGGCTTGTAAACACAACTAATGGGGCATTACTCTTCCTTTTGAAGTGGCAAGGTGCAAAACCTAGGTATCTTCTTAATTCCTAGAGGTTAACTGGTGTGTCCACTGAAATTTGTCTCTCTTGAAAGATCAATAATATTCTAATTAGCATAATTGTCTGCCAGTTATCATAGAAATCTCATGGTGAATGAAGCAGTATCACAACGTAGGGCCTGGTTATGGAAGGAATTCTTTGGGAGAAAACCCTTTTTGGGGCCTGGGTCAAGGCCTCCTTCCCATCATCCAGCCTTTACTCCCCACCCCAAGAAAATAATACTATGTAATGACACAGCCTGTCTCATAAAGCAGTTAAAGCCTGGAGACCTTAGAAGATACAAAGACAACAGATACACGTTAATTTTAGTAAGTATTTTAAACATAGTGATCATTGTTATATTTGAAATATAAGAATGAGATTATCCTTTTTAAAACATTTAAAAACTTTTTTGCAACAAATGTTATTTTTCAGAGCAGTTTTAGATTCACAGCAAAATTGAGAAAAGGGTACTGAGAGTTCTCATATATCCCCCGCCCCATACAGGTGCAGCCTTCCCCATTATCATTATCCCCCAGCAGCGGTACATTGGTGACAACTGATCAACTTGTACGTTATCACCCAAATTCCGTAATTTACATTAGGGTTCTCCTTTGGTGTTGCACGTTCTATCGGTTTGGACAAGTACTTAATGACATACATCCACCCTTATACTGTTTCTGCTGCTCTAAAAATCCTCCGTGCTCAGCCTGTTCATCTCTCCCTCCCCCAGCCCCTGAAACCACTGATCTTTTTACTGTTTTCTTAGCTTTACCTTTTCCAGAAAGCCATACAGTTGGAATCATACAGCATGTTGTAGCCTTTCTGGATTGGCTTCTCGTGCTTAGTAATATGGTTTAAGGTTCCTCTATGTATTTTCATGGCCAGACAGCTCATTTCTTTTTAGCACTGAATAATATTCCATGGTTTGATGTACCACAGTTTATTTATCTATTTGCCCACTTAAAACAATCTTGATTGCTCCCAAGTTTTGGCATTTATGAATAAAGCTGCTACAAGCATCTGGGTACAGGTTTTTGTGTGGACATAAGTTTTTCAACTCCTTTGGGTAAAAACCCAGGAGTAAGACAGTTGAATCATGTGGTAAGAGTATGTTTAGTTTTGAAAGCAACTGCCGAACTACCATCCAAAGTGGCTGTGCCATTTTCACTCCCACCAGCAATGAACGAGAGTTCCTGGTTGGCTCCCATCCTTGCCAGCATGTGGTGGTGTCAGTGTTCTGGATTTTGGCCATTCTGATAATGTGTGTAGGGCTACCTCATTGCTGAGATTACCTTTTGGTGTGATGGTCTACTCACGTCGATGTGAGGACTGATGAGTTTTCTTTCCAGGTAGCCCTAGCTCCCCAACGCATAGTAATTTTTTCTGTGGTTAGAGCAGGACTCATTCACTAAGAAATGAAGGCCATTCTCAGCTGGCCCCTAAAGGGGAAGACTGTCGATCCTCTCTCCAGAGTGACCTACAGCAGTGATTCCTAACCTTGACTGCATATTGGAATCGCCTGGGAAGCTTCAAAAGCTGGAATCTTGGGTCCCATCCCTAACCGTTTCGACTTTTTGGGCTGGGGTGTGGCTTGGGCACTGAGTTATTTCATAACTCATCAGGTATTTCTGATATGCAGCTGAGAAGGAAAAACACTGGCTGAAAACAGCAGATCGCAGTCCTGGCCTGTGCTGCTAAGACCTGCTGTTGAAAGGGTCGTCTTTCTTTATTTCACCAGACTTGACTCAGATTCCTGAGGACCTAAGGCCCTGGGAGTGACTTTACCTTTTATCCTCAGCTGGCTCTGATGCCCTTCTACAGCTGTAAAAAATTATTGCCCTTAATTTCTCACTGTGACTGGAGATTTTTTTCTTTTATTTGCTGCTGGTCTTGGGAGGTCCAGAGATAGGTCGCTTTTATTCACACTCAGAGTCTGGCTTCTATGTAAGATGTGCTCATGTAAAGGACAGACACATCTGCGTCTGGCTCTATCTTGAGAAGGAAGACAACCCTTAATTTGAACAGTCTAGACCTGAAGTAGTCTTTGGGTCTATCAACCATAGCGGGTAAAGCCTGAGCTGTGCCTTCTCCCTTCCCCAAAGGGAAAGATGAGCCTCAAGGAAGAGCCTGTGGGAAATACGGGAGCCGAGCACAGCCGATGACATGTCTGGGGGAGGGCTGGTGTATGACAAAGGCCTGGAAGCTTCCTTAGACTGGACCACCAGTTTTCAGATTACATAGTTAAATGCAGGCGACCTGGATGCATACACAGAAGTAACAACATAGGATGTGTACTTACTTGCAAATGGCAAGCAGACATTCTTCTATAGTGTCCCTTTGTGCTTTGGTGAGGGAACGTCCCTTGGAAAGCCTGTATATTGTCTGCAGGGTAGAATCAATAAGAGAGGTGCAGTGTTCTGTTCCGGCAAAGAGCGGAGCACATCTTGTGAGGAGCGGGAGCACAGCAGAACATATATACCTATTGAGTGCGAGCGCAGCCTCTGTGGTGCTTAGGGAAACCTACAGAAAGAAGATTGGGACGCAGGTTAATTGCCCTGAGGAACAGAGCAAAGCTGACTCTGCACTGAGTTCCCATGTCGCGAATTGTGGGAGCTCAAACACGTTCACGATGCATAGCGAGGAGGTGAACAACTTTCTACCTTATCAGCAGTTCTATTTTTCTTCATGTATTTTCAATGAAAAAAAAAAAAAGCTAAAAGAACAACAACAACAACAACAACAACAAAACAGGAAAAAACCAGTAACAGAGGCTGGCTGGCTCTGTCTTCCCAAATGATCCTATAAATATCTGTTCCCTTCAAAACAATTTTGAACTCATTAAAATCAGCTGATGGCCAGTCCACCCCAGCCTTTCGATACCTGCAAAATCCAGTTGCCAGACTCCTGCATTATTATTCTGGTTTTAGCTCTCTTTTCTCTCCTCCTAGGGACTCACACACTGTCATCTTATGACTGTAAGATTAGTGAATGGTTATAGGCCAAGGAGTTTCTCAGTTTCATCAGTTTGGGAAAGACAAAGTGGAACTCTGACTCCTTTCTGTTCATTTGTGAGCACCGTGAGTAATTCACAGTCAATACTGACATGACAGCAGACTTCACTGAAGGGAACCTGACTCTCTGCATGAGCAATGTGTAAAAAGAACAGAAACTTAGGACCTAATATAAAACTCTAGCATAATTCTTGCTCACAAGGTTCTTTTATATACATTTAGATGGACAAGTTGAGTACAAGGAAAATCCATTTGGTGACACTAAATATAGCCAAAGCACGCTTTACTACCATCTTTGAAAACTGTAGAACTTCATCAGAAACCTTGAGATCCAAAGAGATGAAATATTGAAATATTCCTATTTCTTGTGATTACTGCAGTCATTCTATCTGTAACACTTTTTTTTTTTTTTACAACTTAGGATTTGATAAACCATTTTCTTTAAACTATATACATTTCTCATTATTCCTATAAATTATCTAAATCATCAAGTTTGTCTCCTAGAAACTTCAGTAATCATGCTGAGAGAAACAGCTCATCTTTCACATCTGTCACTTTAACACACAGAGTTAAAATGAGAAAGGACAGAGCTTTGATTGCAGACGATTGTAAGTTTTCAAAAGAGAATGCATGAATGTCTGTGTGTTAAGGAACGGAATATAACACCTTTTTGTTGTAGATGGTGTTTGGACAAATGTGTGATTGAACACCAGATGCCAGCATGGCATTTGCTGTTTATTTGATTTATAAAAATATTAAATTATTTGATCAGGAAGCTTGGGGAAGTCCTGTGAGTTAAGTATTTTTTTTTTAAAGCCAAAGAATTTATAGAGAAGTTCAAACCAATAGCAGTGGCAGAAGCATTGTTTTAATTATTCAAAGGGATTGTCTGTCCCAACACTGTCACATGCACCATTTACCATCTCCACGCCACGGATGCGAATGCAGCTCCCATTCAGGTTGGGGCTCGTCTTTCTTTCCATTTCTGGGTAACCTGTGCAGGTGGAATCTATCCAAGCTAAGGCATTTGCCCCTGCCAACCCATCACAGAGGTCCAATTTCTATCTCTGTTGGACACCAGGTGGAGCCTTTGAGAAACCTTTTAACTAAAAACAACCCTACACTGGCAAGATGTTGTTTAGACTTACACTGATCTAGTCTGTCTTTTCTCCTTGGACCTGGGACTCCTGGTGTACCTTTTCTCTGCTTAGTTTTTACTTGTGGCACCTGGCATCTGAGCTCTGTAATTCTAGGGGCTTCTCTTGATGTCTGTGGAAGGTGGATTACCTTATCTATCTCATCCTTGAGTTCCAGACATATTTGCCCTTGTCTTCTTGTACCGACCTTTTTCATGCCCCTGGCTTCAGACCTATCCATCCTGGGGGTCAGTACATGAAACTAAGGAGTCCGAGTGGGAAGAGTAACATCAGCATCAGCCTATAATGTTGCCAGCCAGCCTTTTTCAAAAGCTAGAGAGACGTGGTTCTCACCTGAGGGTGTTTGTCTCCTAGAGGACATCTGGTGATAACTGAAACTGGTTTTGGCAGGGCTTTGGGGTGAGCTGGGGTGCTACTAGTATCTAGTGGGTAGAGGTCAGGGATGTTGCTCAACATTCTACAATGCACAGGGTAGCCCCTTACAACAAATACTGCCAAGGCTGAAAAACTCTGCAATTGAAGGAGTTGGATTTGAGGGGAAATTTACCTACATCTAATCTAAGTCTCTGGCCCAGTAAATTAAGATCTTCCATTTCACGGCTCCTCCACTTCATCACCCACTAAAGTAAGCTATTAAAATGTAATTGGTGGGTAAATAAAAAATATTGGCTTCTAAGTTCAATGTTACTAATTTTACAATGATAGGAAAAATACTTTTTGTTATTTTTACAACTTACTGTATCTAGAGAGGCGGAGGCTCTTAGGTCAGGTAAAAATCCAACCTCCAGCAAGTGCAGCAGAAAAGTTTGATCCTTAATGCCATAAACACGGTCCAAGAACAGCACCATAGATGCCTTGTGGTCAGGGCAGAAGTTGGCCGCCATATCTGGCTCACTGACCGACCCATCTGAAAGACAAACAGAAAATGTAATTTCCCTTTATTCTATCTCCAAAGTCTCAAAAGGTAACACAGAGCTTGTCTGTCTATAGCTTGTTCTCCTTAAAAGGAACAGGAATTTTGGAAAAATACAGGTTGAGCATCTCAAATCCAAAAATATGAAATCTGAAAGCACCAATATCTGAAACTTTTTAGGCACCAATACGATGCTCAATGGAAATGCTCATCAGAGTATTTTGGATTTTCAGATTTGAGATACATAACTGGTAAGTATAGTGCAAATATTCCAAAAATCCCCCCCAAATCCAACATACTTCTGGTCCCAAGCAGTTAGGATAAGGAATACTAAACCTGTATAGTGTTATCTGAAGGCAGCTTGTACTTTGTTGAAAATCCAATTGTTAAAATTCCAGCCAGTTGTTAAACATGCTCATTATTAAAAATTAGAATTTACAATTAAGTAAATATTTAAAAAGGTAATAAATACTAGAATTCATTATTTCCTAATGATTTCACTGTGTGCCATGCGCTTGAGATTTTCTTCATCAATTGTGTTTGTGTGTCAGGAATATAATATCATCCTGTGCTATGTCCATTCTCTTCCCAACTCTGTGTTCAGTGACATCACATTGGTAGCTTGAAATTGGTCATTGTGAGAATACTTATACCACAGAAATGCTAGGAATCAGGAGTTGATTTATTGCTTTGTTGATTTGAAACATAAGTAAGTGAGGGAGAACACATGAATGAAGGCAGATGAAATTTAATGTCGTGTCTGTGGTTATTACATCATAAGTAGAACAAACTTGGAGGACATATTCTTAAGAGTATTTGGAAACATTGTCTGATTTAGGTGAAACATTGATCAGGTCATCCAAGAATTCGAATCTTAATCAAGAGGTTTAAAGGTGAAGTGTGGGAATACTGTGAAGAAAATAAAAGCTGCTTGACCTGAGGATAAAGACAAGATTTCAAATGAGGATAGAAAACAATCTTTCCTCTTCCTGTTTTGATTACACTAAAAACTAGGAAAGAAGAGCCCCAAAAGAGCACACTGTAGCCACAGATTATTTAAATACTGTACTGGAAAGGTGTGAGACTCCATAAAGAACCCTGAGAGGCACAAAGAGTAAGTCCTAGCCAGCACGGACCCTCATCCTGCCCAGGAATCAGCATCAGGCTCCAGGAGAGCCAGAGAGAAGGGACCTTCCAGACTTGTACCAGGCAGAGCTGCGACTGAATGGCTGAGGCTGACTTCCTCTCTCACACATGCCTGGTGTGGTGGGATATGAATTAGTGTTTCGTGTTTGGGAAACACTGAGTTCAACATCTATTTTCATTATCCTAAGTTTTCTCAGAGATGTTATCGTTTTACTGTGCTTATAAAAATGCGACGTATTTCATAGTATTATAAAAATATGATGCATTCCACAGCATTTCCTAAATTTATTTGATCCCAGGCCCCTTACCGATAGGTATACCTATTAATATTTCCTACAAAAACCTTTCGTAGAATATCAGTTTGGGAAACATGGCAACAGTGGGAATCATACTTTTCAATTCCTCCGTCTGCCTGGATAATGGGTGGGGCGACTCAGGGGAATAGCACTTAGGGGAGAGTGTGACTTTTGCAAAGATAACACTGACTGATGTCAAATGGCACAGGTAGTGTTGGGGGAAAACACTTTATGATCCTCAGCCATGAGGCATGCAACTGTGGCTGAAGAGAGGCTGCATGGGGAGCCGTCTGTCTGTGCCCCAACTGCCTACACAAGCTGGGGGACCCAGGGGCAAAGAAGAAGGGAGGTCGTGGTGAGAGCTTTCACTTGCTCCATTCCATCAGCCTCCCTCAGAGGGTTGGCATGCTTGTAGGAGGACAGCGAAGTCTGTCTGTACCTGTGGGACACAGGGTACAACTGTCGTGACACAGATGAGAGAACAGATTGAAGTCATTACTTCCTAATTATTTCACTGTGAACTATACTCTTGAGATTTTTTGCATCAATTGTATCTGGGTGTTGGGAATACAATATAATGGTGTGCTATGTCCATTCTCCTCCCAACTCTGTGTTCAGTGACATTACATTGGTAGCTTGAGACTGGCCATGTTGAGAATGTTTATAACATAGAAATAGGCAAATGCTAAAAATCAGTAATCAATTTATTGTTTTGAGATTTTTTTTCTTGAGCACACAAGAGAGCAGCTGGCTAGAGCTCAGAGGAGAAAACTCATCATAGGAAAAAGAGCGAGACATGCCCTGTGCAGCCTGCCCTGCAATCAGGACCTGGGGGTGGCTGTGCTGGGGGCAGAGTCCTGCTTGAGCCAGTGGCTGCTGGGAGACTGCTGCTTCCGCCTACAGTCACTGCCCTTACCTTTGTTGAGGGAGGGCAGTTTCAAGGGGATACTGATGATCCCAACGAGGTCTTCCGTGGGGACCAGGGAGCGCAGGATGGACCTGATGCGGATGGCTTCCCCCTTTCCTGTCTGGATGAGCTGGAAAATAGAAAATAGGGTCGAGAATGAGATTAGGTAAGTGAGGTTCCCACACCTTGCCTCACCTACCTCCAAACCTCTGGCAGTAAAACGACTTAAGGGCAGGGGTACATTTCTATGTTTCTCTAATAGCTACAGACACCTGTGGCCACAGGGAAAGAGGAGAGCGGTCTCTTGATTTTCCAGAAAAGGAGCTAATGAGAAGTAACTGACTAAAGAGGTTGCTCGATTCCTTTGCAGTTATTAAAGTGGCCATGAGGTTGTGGTATCAGGTCCCAAGAATAAGTTCATGGCCTGCTGGTGGCTTCTCAGTGTGACCACACTGCTGGGAGTGCTAGTGGCCATGATAGATATGTTGACTCTGTGGCCACAATGGCAGACTCTAGAATTCTGTGAAATGCAGAAATGGCTTAGGAATTTCAATTTCAAAGAGTCTGATTAATGTGGGGGGCGGGTGAGAAGTGGGCAAGAAGGGTGTAGAGAATGTCAGAGAGAACTTGAAGGGCTCAGTGGAGTTATCCCGGCATGAACAGCCGGATCCACCCTGTCAGTGATGGGCCAACCCAGCACATACGATGGTGTGCATGCATATCCCCCTGCACACGCAGTCTCTGGTGAGGGGTAGCTCAGAGGTGTTCAGCTCGGAAGTAAATGTCATAGCTCAGGGTCACACCTTCCCTAGGTGGGCTGGATGGTAGGCTGAGATGCAACGCTTGGTGCCACCAGGGAAAGGAGAAGGCCTGCTTTCCCACCCACCCTGGTGCCACCTCCAACCTCAAAGGGTAGAAAAGAGGTGGTTGGTGATGATGGCATCTTTCCCTCACCACTGATAGAGGGGGGCCCATAGCAGAGGTCCTGAGAAGGGCTGTGTGCATGTGTATGTGTCAGGTGTTGGAGCAGAGAAGCAGTAAGGAAGGAAGAAGGGGCACCCCAGATGGGGCTCTGGTGACTGAGCTATTCCATGCCACCTTCTTGAGAAGCAGCAAACTATAATGTGCTTTCTGATGTGATGAGGGGTGACCAGGAATTTGAGTGTAAACACACAGGGGTCCCTGGTCCTCCCCACCCCCACAAAGACTGTACAACACCCGGGTGTTTTCTGGGCTCCAAGTTTCCTGCATTTGCGTAAAGGCACAGAAATGGAAAGACAGGCCTACGTGGGTGAGGCTCATTTATCATACGAGGAACTGGAATCCTAGGAATTCAGATCAGCCTTATCAAGATTTAGAGTTGCTTTTCATATGGAAAACAGCTATTTCCTCTCTTATGATGTCAGGCCTTATATAAAATAAGGCTTATTCTTTCAGCCCTCAGCAGAGGTGAAAAAGGAAAGGAAAAGATCATACTTTTTAGTTCAAAACTAAGTCTGAGAAGACATCTCATAAAACAGAAGACATCTCATAAAACGTTCCTTTTGTGATGTTTGCAAAGCTCTATCTCTGGGGAAAAATCAAACACCATCCACCACAAAATTCTGTGTTCCTGGGGCCTAACACCACAGTCATCAGGAAAGGGATTTTCCACATGGAGCATCCTGATGGCCATGATCCAGAATCAAGATACTCTCATTTTGTCCAAATTAAGGCATGTCAAAACATAATTCTGGGAGGCTTTTGAAACAAAGCATGTAGGGGATATGCTCAACCAGTGCCACAGAGAAATCACACAAGACAAAGATCTAGCCAGGAGTCCCTCTCTAGAAAGCAGCAGAGGCAGGTATCAGAGGTGCCAACTACTTTTGAAATAAGCTAAAAGAGACCTAGAAAAAGGCAAGTTAGCAAATGTCAGAGTCAGAGGAAGAAATGAGGTTCTGGAAATCTATAGTGTTCTTGGTGCAGGCTTCTCAAAACTGTTCTTGGGGATTTCCGGCAAGATGGCTGAATAGCAACAGCTCCGATCCACAGTTCCCAGCGAGAACAATTCAGAAGGCCAGTGATCTCCACATTTCCAACTGAGGTACCAGGTTCATCTCATTGGGACTGGTTAGACAGTGGGTGCAGCCCAATGAGGCATCGCCTCACCCTGGAAGCACAAGGGGCCGGAGAACTCCCTCTCCTAGCAAAGAGAAGCCATTAGGTACTTTTTCTGACACTCTGGCACTCTGGCTCAGATACTGTGCTTTTCCCACAGTCTTCACAATCCACAGACTAAGAGATTATCTCCAGTAAGCTACAACACTAGCGCTCTGGGTTTCCAGCACAAAATTGGGTGGCTGCTTTAGCCACAGCAACTTTTTTTTTCTCATATCCCAGTGGAGCCTGGATTGCCAGTGAGACAGAACCGCTCAGTCCCCTGAAAAAGGGGGCTGAAGCCAGGGAGCCAAGTGATCTGGCTTGACAGGTCCCACTCCCATGAACACCAGTAAGCTAAGATCCACTGGGGGGAGGTGCGTCTGCCATTGTTGAGGCTCAGTTAGGCGGTTTTAACCTCACCTGTGTAAACAAAGTCACCTGGAAGTTTACACAGTGACTGGATGGAGCCCACAACAGCTCAGGAAGGCCTCTGCAGGCAGACTGTGATTAGGCTCCCTTCTTGCTGGGCAGGGCATCTCTGAAAAAAGGCAGCAGCTCATTAGGAACTTATAAATAAAGCCTCCACCTTCCTGGGACAGAGCACCTGGGACAAGGGGCAGTTGTGGGTTGTGCATCAGAAGATTTAAACATCCCTGCCTGGTAGCTCTGAAGGGAGCAATGGATATCCCAGCACAGCACTTGAGCTCTGATAAGGCACAGACTGACTCCTCAAGTGGCTCCCTGATCCCCCTGTATCCTGACTGGGAGACACCTCAGTCAGCAGAGCTCTGGCTGGCATCTGGCAGGTACCCTTCTGGGACGATGCTACCAGAGGAAGAAACAGGTAGTTATTTTTGCTGTTCTGCAGCCCCTGTGGGTGATTTTCAGGCATGCAGGGTCTGGAGTAGACCTCTAGCAAACTCCAGCAGACCTGCAGAAGAGGGGCCTGTTAGAAGGAAAACTAAAAAACATCAAGAAATAGTTTCAACATAAACAGAAAGGGCATCCACTCAGAGACCCCACTCAAAGCTCACCAACTTCAAAGACCAAAGGTAGAAAAATCCACAAAGACGGGAAGAAACCAGCACAAAAAGGATGATATCTCCAAAAACCAGAACACCTTTCTCCTCCAAGGAATCACAATTCCTCACCAGCAAGGGAACAAAACTGGATGGAGAATGAGTTTGACACATTGACAGAAGTAGGCTTTAGAAGGTGGGAAATAACAAACTTCTCTGAGCTAAAGGACCATGTTCTAACACAATGCAAGGAAACTATGAACCTTGAAATAAGGTTAGACGACATGCTAACTAGAATAACCAGCATAGAGAAGAACATAAACAAGCTGACGGGGCTGAAAAACACAGCATGAGAACTTCGAGAAGCACACACAAGTTTCAATAGCTCAATCAATCAAGCAGAAGAAAGGATATCAGAGATTGAAAATAAACTCAATGAAATAAAGCAAGAAGGTAAGATTAGAGAAAAAAAGGGTGAAAAGGAATGAACAAAGCAACCAAGAAATATGGAATTATGTGAAAAGACCAAATCTATGTTTGATCAGAGTACCTGAAAGTGATGGGAAGAATAAAACCTAATTGGAAAACACTCTTCGGGATATTATCCAGGAGAACTTCCCCAACCTAGCAAGGCAGGCCAACATTCAAATTCAGGAAATACAGAGAACACCACAAAAATATTCCTCCAGCAGAGCAAACCCAAGACTCATAATCATCAGATTTACCACGGTTGAAATGAAGGAAGGGCAACTAGAGAGAAAGATCAGGTTACCCACAAAGGGAAGCCCATCAGACTCACAGTGGATCTCTGCAGAAACCCTATAAGCCAGAGGAGAGTGGGGACCAATATTCAACATCCTTAAAGAAAATAATTTTCAATCCAGAATTTCTTATCCAGCCAAACTAAGCTTCAAAAGCAAAGAAGAAATAAAATACTTTATGGACAAACAACTGCTCAGAGACTTTGTCACCACCAGGCCTGCTTTACAAGAGCTCCTGAAGGAAGCACTGAACATGGAAAGGAATAACCAGTACCAGCCACTGCAAAAACATACCTAATTATAAAGACCATCGACACTATGAAGAAACTGCATAAACCACCAGGAAAAACAACCAGCTAGCATCAAAATGGCAGGATCAAATTCACACATAACAACATTAACCTTAAATGTAAACGGGCTAAATGCCCCAATCAAAAGACACAGACTGGCAAATTGGATGAACAGTCAAGATCCATCAGTATGCTGTGTTCAGGAGGCCTATCTCACATGCAAAGTATACACACAGACTCAAAATAAAGGGAAGGAGGAAAATTTACAAAGCAGATGGAGAGAGAGAAAAAAAAAAGCAGGGATTGCAATCCTAGTCTCTGATAAAGCAGACTTTCAACCAACGAAGATCAAAAGAGACAAAGAAGGACATGACATAATGGTAAAGGGATCAATGCAACAAGAAGAACTAACTCTCCTAAACATATGTGCACCCAATACAGGAGGACCCAGATACATAAAACAAGTTCTTAATGACCTACAAAGAGATTTAGACTCCCACACAATAATAGTGCGAGACTTTAACATCCCACTATCAATATTAGACAGATCAAAGAGACAGAACATTAACAAGGATATCCAGAACTTGAACTCAGATCTGGACCAAGTGGACCTAATAGACATCTACAGAACTCTCTATCCCAAATCCACAGAATATACATGCTTCTCAGCACCACAATGCACTTATTCTAAAACTGACCACATAATTGGAAGTAAAACACTCCTCAGCCAATGCAAAAGAATGGAAATCCTAACAAACCATCTCTCAGACCACAGTGCAATCAAATTAGAACTCAGAATTGAGGCCGGGCGCGGTGGCTCAAGCCTGTAATCCCAGCACTTTGGGAGGCCGAGGTGGGTGGATCATGAGGTCAAGAGATCGAGACCATCCTGGTCAACATGGTGAAACCCCGTCTCTACTAAAAATACAAAAAAATTAGCTGGGCATGGTGGCACATGCCTGTAATCCCAGCTACTCAGGAGGCTGAGGCAGGAGAATTGCCTGAACCCAGGGGGCGGAGGTTGTGGTGAGCCAAGATCGTGCCATTGCACTCCAGCCTGGGTAACAAGAGCGAAACTCCGTCTCAAAAAAAAAAAAAAAAAAAAAAAAAAAAAAAAAAAAGAACTCAGAATTAAGAAACTCACTCAAAACTGCACAACTACATGGAAACTGAACAACCTTCTCCTGAATGACTACTGGATAAATAATGAAATGAAGGCAAAAATAAAGATGTTCTTTAAAACCAATGAGAATGGAGACACAATGTACCAAAATCTCTGGGGCACAGCTAAAGCAGTATTTAGAGGGAAATTTATAGCACTAAATGCCCACAAGAGAAAGGAGGGAAGATCTAAACTTGACACCCTAATGTCACGATTAAAAGAACTAGAGGAACAAGATCAAACAAATTCAAAAGCTAGCAGAAGACAAGAAATACAGATCAGAGCAGAACTGAAGGAGATGGGACACAAAAAACCCTTCAAAAATCAATGAATCCAGGAGCTGGTTTTTTGAAAAGATCAACAAAACAGACCACTAGCCAGACTAATAAAAAAGAAAAGAGAGAATAATCAAACAGATGCAATAAAAAATGATAAAGGGGATATCATCACCGATCCAAAAGAAATACAAACTACCCTCAGAGATTACTACAAACACCTCTATGCACATAAACCAGTAAATCTAGAAGAAATAGGTAAATTCCTGGACACTTACAAACCAGGAAGAAATGGAATCCCTGAACAGAACAATAACAAGGTCTGAAATTGAGGCAGCAATTAATAGCCTACCAACCAAAAAAAGTCCAGGACTGAACGGGTTTACAGCTGAATTCTACCAGAGGTACAAAGAGGAGCTGGTACCAGTACCATTCCTTCTGAATCTATTCCAAATAGTACAACAAGAGGGAATCCTCCCTAATTCATTTTATGAGACCAACATCATCCTGATACCAAAACCTGGCAGAGACGCAACTAAAAAAGAAAATTTCAGGCCAACATCCATAGTGAACTTTGATGCAAAAAAAAACTCAATAAAATACTGGCAAACAGAATCCAACAGCACATCACAAAACTTATCCATCATGAACAGCTTGGCTTCATCCCTGGGACACAAGTCTTGTTCAACATATGCAAGTCTATAAACATAATCCATCACATAAACACAACCAAAGACAAAAACCACATGATTATTTCAATAGATGCAAATAAGGCCTTTGACAAAATTCAATAGTCCTTTATGCTAAAAACTCTTAATAAACTAGGTATTGAGGGAACATATCTCAAAATAATAAGAGCTATTTATGACAAACCCACAGCCAATGTCATACTAAACGGACAAAAACTGGAAGCATTCCCTTTGAAAACAGGCACAAGACAAGGATGCCCTCTCTCTCCACTTCTACTTAACATAGTATTGGAATTTCTGGTCAGGGCAATCAGGCAAGAAAAAGACATAAAGGGTATTCAATTAGGAAAAGAAGAAGTCAAATTGTCTCTATTTGCAGACGACATGATTGTATATTTAGAAGACCTCATTTTCTCAGCCCAAAATCTTAAGCTGATAAGCAACTTCAGCAAAGTCTCAGGATAAAAAATCAATGTGCAAAAATCACAAGCATTCCTATATACCAATAACAGACAAACAGAGAGCCAAATCATGAGTGAACTCCCATTCACAATTGCTACAAAAAAATAAAATGCCTAGGAATACAACTAACAAGGGATGTGAAGGACCTCTTCAAGGAGAACTACAAGCCACTGCTCAAGAAAATAAGAGAGGACACAAACAGATGAAAAAATGTTCCATGTTCATGGATAGGAAGAATCAGTATCATGGAAATGGCCATATTGCCCAAAGTAATTTATAAATTTATAGATTCAATGATATTCCCATCAAGCCACCATTGCCTTTCTTCACAGAATTGGAAAAAACCACCTTAAACTTGATATGGAACCAAAAAGAGCCCACAGAGCCAAGACAATCCTAGGCAAAAAAAAAAAAAAAAAAAAAAAAAAAGGAGCTGGAGGCATCATGCTACCCTACTTCAAACTATACTATACAAGCCTACAGTAATCAAAACAGCATGGTACTGGTACCGTAACAGAGATATAGACCAACGGAATAGAAAAGAGGCCCCAGAAACAACACCACACATCTACCACCATCTGATCTTTGACAAAGCTGACAAAAACAAGCAATAGGGAAAGGATTCCCTATTTAATAAACAGTGTTGGGAAAACTGGCTAGCCACATGCAGAAAACTGAAACGGGATCATTTCCTTACTTCTTGTAAAAAAATTAACTCCAGATGGATTAAAAATTTAAACATAAGATCTAACACCATAAAAATGCTAGAAGAAAACCTAGGCAATACCATCCAGGACATAGGCATGAGCAAGGACTTCCATGACTAAAACATCAAAAGCATTGGCAACAAAAGCCAAAAGAGACAAATGGGATGTAATTAAACTAAAGAACTTCTGCACAGCAAAAGAAACTATCATTAGAGGGAATCGGCAACCAACAGAATCGGAAAAAAAATTTTGCAATCTCCCCATCCGACAAAGGGCTAATATCCAGAATCTATAAAAAAGTTAAACAAATTTACAAGAAAAAAACAAACAAACCCATTTTAAAAGGATATGAACAGACACTCCTCAAAAGAAGACATTTATGCAGCCAATAAACATATGAAAAAAAGCTCATAATCACTGATCATTAGAGAAATGCAAATCAAAACCACATTAAGATACCATCTTATGCCAGTTAGAATGGTGATCATTCAAAAATCAGGAGACAACAGATGCTGGAGAGTATGTTGAGAAATAGGAACATTTTTACACTGTTGGTGGGAGTGTAAATTAATTCAGCCATTGTGGAAGACAGTGTAATGATTTCTCAAGGATGTAGAAATAGCATTTGACCCAGCAATCCCATTACTGGGTATATACCCAAAGGATTATAAAACATTCTATTATAAAGCCACATGCACATGTATGTTTATTGTGGCACTGTTTTTAACAGCAGAGACTTGGAACCAACCCAAATGCCCATCAATGACAGACTGGATAAACAAAATGTGGCACATATACACCATGGAATACTATGCAGCCATAAAAAGGGATGATTTCATATCATTTGCAGGGACATGGAAAAAGCTGGAAACCATCATTCTCAGCAAACTGACCAACAAAACACAAACCAAACACCAAAGAGAAAGCGAAACACCGCATGTTCTCACTCATAAGTGGGTGTTGAACATTGAGAACACATGGACATGAGGAGGGGAACATCATATACCAGGGCCTGTCAGTGGGTGGGGGGCTAGGGGAGGGATAGCAGGGGCTGGAGGCTAGGGGAGGGATAGCAGGGGGTTGGGGCCTAGGGGCGGGATAACATTAGGAGAAATATCTAATGTAGATGACCAGGGTGATGGGTGCAGCAAACCACCATGGCACATGTATACTTATGTAACAAACCTGCATATTCTGCACATGTACCCCAGAACTTCAAGCATTAAAAAAAAAAAAACTGTTCTCTGAAAGCTCTATCACTTACATGCATTTCAGGAGCACAGCGGCCCAGTAGATCTATAAGTGCTGAATAAAATGACATAATTGCATTGCCCATGTGCACGATTTCTTCTTCCTCTTCATCATCCTCCGTGCTGCTGAAAGAACCAACAGAGGGTGGGTGTGAAAAAGGCTGGCAAGACTGCCATGCTGGGAGACATAACTGCTTGATATGGAAGCACTCTGCTCTTACTGGTTATAATACATCCTTTTCCCTTGGAACCTTATCTTCCTCTAGAAGTTGAAAAGGAGCCCAAATATTTGTCCATGACATTCACGGGATCCCATGAATCTTAAGGCATGAGTACTGACATGAGCTGATCATACAGACCATAACTCCTACCAACCATTCATTCCCTTTTCCTCCCTATGAAGGGAAGGTACATGGAAAGCACATAGGACCAGGACTCAGGAGGGCTCAGTCCCTGTCCTGGCTCTGTTGCTAATAAGTCATATGACCTCAGGCCTCAGTTTTTTTTCATGTTGCTTAAAGAAGTTGGGAAAGCCTGTGTTTAGGATCCTTTCCAGCTCTACCAGGTCTGATGGTAGAGAAAAAAGCCAACTGTCCAAAGAGCTTCTGCTGCTGGGTTATACCCACTCTCTACATTCTAGGGTCTAATCTAAAGGCTGTGATAAAGAAAGGGACATGATCATGAGACATGATAAAGGGAAAGTAACAAGACAATCAGATAATCTACCAACCATTTGCTTAACATTTAAATAACATTATAGTGCTGTGACTTTTCACATTCTGCAACTTGTTGTTTTTTTTTTCTTATGAAGTCAAATCAAAACACTTTCATGATTAGTCCTCATGCTTTTAGAAGAGGAAGTGGAGGCAGTATCTGTTTTTAAAAATGAGATATGGGATGAGACACCATGGGACAAAATACTGAAGGAAACATGCTGAAATTAGACAATGAGTAGAATCTTGGTCCAGACCTTTTAGCTTCCGACCCCATGGTGATGCCATAAGGAGGCCAAGAGTTTGCCCACTTTGTGATTTCCAGCTGCGCTGGGCAGAGTAGAGAACATGGAAGGGGGTGAAGGTGATACTGATCACTAGGCTTAATGGAAGAGTCAAGGCAATGCTGTACTTGATGAAGTGTAAATATTTTAGTTGTAACTGTTAGGAATGTGTACTTTCTCTATTACATCCTAAATCACCCATATACCGACAATATCTGAGAGCTCACCAACCGTCTCCATGCTGGAAGGCAACTCCATTCACTTACACTTCTCTCTTGTATCCTTGAGACGGGAGGTCAAGCGCTGGGTTCTCAGAGATCTTAATGGCACCCTGCATGGCCGCCAAGAGCCCGTTTCCCCCGTCACCCCGCAGGGCTGGCCCAAAGCACTCTGGGCGTCTGATCAGCAGCTTGACCACAACACTGGCATTTTCTTCCACACTCTCACCTAAGGAAGAGAGGCATCGTTTCCTTCTCGTTGGAAAGAACAACCCCAGAATTTATTTCTAGTTGAGGACGCTGGGAGAACAGTATTTTGTTCAGCGGATCACATGTTCTTTTTCTGGTTTAGGTTAGTCAAGTAAGCAGTAGAAGTAGAGAAGGAACTAAGAAATCTGCAATGGACTGTGGTCAATTAGTCATAAACTCACTGCACTCAAACCAGCCTAGTTTACTCTTAAGATTAGGAGTTGACACCGAAGGAGAAAAAGGTGGCTTTGATAAATTGGGTCAGGATCTGTTTATTTAAAGTACTAAGATCAACCATTACAAGCAGATTTTTACTCTTCAGCTCAGGATTTTGTACTGTAGAGATTATTTCCATATATTTAGGTCCTCAGAGGGCAGTTAATAAGCTGCTGAGTCTGCCATAGAATACTGATTCTTTCACAAGTGACTCAGAGAACAGAAGAACTTTACATCTTTACTACTTCAATGAGGGGATGCAAATCTGCTTTCTTCCTTGAAAAGAGGTGAGATGGTTGCTCAAGGTGGTGTGCTTGAATTAACGCTTGGGGGAGTGATAAACCAGCTTCTAACTCTATTACCCTAATAGATATTATCCTAATACTCAGAGAGTCAGAAGCTGATACAGGACAGCCAGGTCTGTATGGATGGACTTCAGGTCATTTCTGGAATCCTGTATCCAGATGAAGAATCTGCTTGGTGAAGTTTTGTTGGTTATTTCTAAACTCACTTCAGGAAGGCAGAAGGTAGATAATTGTATTCTGTGGCATTTATTTTGGGATGAACCATAGACAATGAAGTTAGGGTCTCATTTCCTGATGAAGTGATTAAGTGGTAGAACTGGACATTTAGGGATAGCCATTCTTTCTTAGAGCCAATACTTACATCCAAAAGTGGGTTGGCAGCTTGTTCAAACAGCTTAGTAAAAACATACCTCTGTCTCAAATGAAGTCCTATTTTGTATCTGAGAATTCATCTCTGAGCCAAGACTCCAGGGCAAGACTTTTTTGATACTGTGTATTAGCTAAAGCCTAAAGAAAAACTTTTCTAGGAAATCATGAGAGATACTTAATTTGTGTCTGAGAATTTATCTCTTAACCCAATATTCAAAGGCAAGACTTTTTGATATTGTATATTGGAATCTTGAAGAAAAACTTTTCTACAAAATCATTAGGTATTTCTTGAAGAACTGAGCTATAACAGAGGTTACAATGTGATAAGCTGTTGTGTTAGTTATTGTGTGCAAAAAATTACCTCAAATATTGGCAGGCTGCAGCAATAAATATTTATTAACTCACGGTATTTGTATAGGTCAGGGATTTTGGAGTGGCTAAGCTAGGTGGTCCTGCTTTGGGATCTCCCATGAGGTGGCAGCTCCCATTTTCTGAAGGCCTATCTGGGACAGGAGCATCAGCTTCCATGTTCACTCACATACTGTTGGCAAGAGGCCTCAGTTGCATATTGGATGTTGGGTGGAGGCTTCAGTTTTTCACCATGTTTACCTCTCCATAGGGCTGCTTGAGTGTTCCCATGATGTGGCAGCTGGCTTCCCACAGAACAAACTGTCCAGAAAGATGGTAAAGCAGAAGCCAAGCTGCCTTTAATAACCTAGTCACTTATTGCCACTCTGTTATGTCCTATTCATTAGAAATGAGTGGCTAAGTCCAGCTCGTATGTAAAGGGAGAATTAGGCTCTGTATTTTCGAGAGAGGAGCATCAAAGAATTTATAGACATATTTTAAAACCATCTTAGCAGTTTAAGTTCTATTTAATAAAAACTTTTATGAATCGACTTAGAAGTGCTGTGAGTAAAGCATTCTTTTTTAAGAGACAGGGTCTGGCTCTGTCAGCCAGGCTGGAATGCAGTCGTGTGATCTCAGCTCAGTGCAGCCTCATCCTCTGGGGTTCAAGTGATCCTCCTACCTCAGCCTCTTGAGTAGCTGAGACTGCAGGCACATGCTACCACAACTAGCTAATTGTTGTTGTTGTTGTACGTTTTGTAGAGACAGGGTTTCACTATGTTGCCCAGGATGGTCTCAAAC
The DNA here is from genome assembly GCF_048565385.1 of Saimiri boliviensis. Lineage (NCBI taxonomy): Eukaryota > Metazoa > Chordata > Mammalia > Primates > Cebidae > Saimiri > Saimiri boliviensis. Next base: position 120,733,224 of record NC_133450.1, on the reverse strand, counting down.
TCCTGGGCTCAAGCAATCCTTCTGCCTTGGCCTCACAAAGTGCTGGGATTACAGGCGTGAGCCACCACACCCCGGCAGAGCTTCTGAATGAGAACCCAGAAAACCTAACTTCTCGTTCCAGCTTTTTAGCTCATCACTGTGTAAGTATGCACACTGTACAATCTCACTGTGTCTTTTCCCTATTCAGATATGCATGCTCCATCTAGTTTTAGAGTGGTTCTATTAGTCTAACTCAGACGCAGAGATTTTTCCCATGATGCTCGGAGGAATAGGAATGGGGTGGGCTGGCAGCTGAGCTTGCTGTTTGAATACTTGAAATTAATGCAGGCTCACCTCTCACACCACACTCAGTCCTGAACATACTGAATGTGTCTCACAGCCCTGAAAAGTCTACCTCAGACCACAGGTATGGTCCTGTCCTAGGGCTTAGCATGCTGACATCCTCTTTTATCACTCAAGCTTTCGCACTGTGGGTAACATCCAAGACTGTAAGCAAGTCCCACTCTAAGTTTTAGAGTTGTGTAATTTGATCAAGAAAAAATTTTATTAAACTGAATTTAAAGAGCTCATCAGCTTCCATTCAATTTTATAGCGCAGTCCTTCAAGAGTCTAAAATTTTTGTAAAGAAGTTTGCCTTCAAGTTCTATCCAATGTATCATACATCAAAAAAGAATCAGGTTTTATTAAACCGGAATCCATGCGAAGAAAATTCTCCGGAGATACTAAAAGGGTAAAATTATCATAATTGGATGATGGAAAGAATCAACATATTCAGAAAAAGAGAACCCAAGGAGAGGTTGAGGGACATTGTACAGTTTGTAGAGAACCTTAGAGAAGAGTCTGATGCCAAGTGCTATGCCCATGCCCTCTTATCACTTGAACCTATCATTTATACTGAATAGAGTGTACTCACAGGAGGGATACTTACAGAAAAGCACAAGGAGAACCTACATTTTTAAAAGCCAGTGCTCTCATACATAGACGTATCTGAGTTCAGTACTTTCGAATCGTTTTTGGCCTCCGATACTTATCAGGTAGCACATACATCAGCCCTCTCAGTTGTTATTTTTTACTATAAGAATAATAAAGCTAAAACGTTGAAATTTTAAATATAAAAATGGAGGAAAACACCCAACTCTGTTAATCAAACTTATTTAAATACTATACTCTGATTCTTTCAGTTACCAGGTAGAAATGCTTGTGGGTCAGCCATTGATTTTACCAGCATGTTGAATTTACCTTAGCTTTTCCCACAGTGATTGACATCACGAAATTGGTGGGATGTAACACCACAATATGCAGAAGTTGAAAAATCCGACTGTGAATTGTACATTGAGCTTGCGACTGAAATTTATTTACCTAATTAGCTTTATTTTATCTGCTTCTCAGGCCTTCATAACTGAACTTATTGGGTCTGCTCCTACAAGTGACCCAGGAAGCCAGCCCTTGATTACTGAATTGCGGACATCTGCAGAGAACCCAGAGCACACTCTGCAAGAGGCAGGAGCTAAAGTGCAACCATTGCTGCTAATTAGACAGGGGACCAAGTTAAAGAATTTCCAAAGGCTTCCCAAGGCAAAGAGGATGGCATGATTAGAAGGGAGAGACATTGTCTTCCTAATTACCTGTAGCTCAGCAAGCTTGACTGCTAACCAAATACACTGTGGTGAAGCTAGATATTGACCTTGAGGGCTTTTTTTCAAGCTGGGGTTGGGGAGAGATTTGAGGTAAACTAGTTTTCCCCAAGGGCTTGCGACAATATTTTTTGCTTGAGTTCTAAAATGAATAATGAGCTTAGAAACAGCATGAATGTTCAAAGTGCCTTTCTTCAAAGGCTTCAACACTGTCTTCATGTTACTATTTTCTTTTCGATGTTCCTGAACAGTTGGATGGAAATGGAAACGACTCTCCCATTTTACCCTGGTAAAACAGTCATACTCGCCACAGGGACAGTTATCGGGAATGCAATTACTTAATCTTCAGGTCATCACTTTTCTCACACTCTGTGTTCTAACTATAGTTCCTGTTTTAAAGTTCCCTTGTCAGCAACACAGTTTTTCTTCCCATTCTTTCCATGTAAACCCTCAACCTAGGAAACTCCGTTTGATCCTTCAGGAGGAGATTAAACATGGGAGCCCCCAGGGGCCTGTTCCTAACACCCTGTCCTCTTCCTCTGCGCCTGCTTTTCCCACTAGACTGTACCCTCCATAAGAACAGGGTCTCATGTCTGAATTATCTAACACTGTTTGCTCAAGGGTCTTGCTAATATGTGACATATCATAGGCATTCAAAAAAAGATATTTCTTCAATAAATCAATCGACTTCATTGAGACTCAAAGTAGAGACTTGAATTGATTGGGTGGAAAACCAAAGGTGGCTACCCGTTGTTGCATTATCCCAGGCGATTACCAGCCCCTGTTTACAAGAGCCTGCATCATCTACTTCCTCAGATTTCAACTAGTCCTAAAGAAAAGAAACATATTCCCAAGCAAGTCCTACTCAGTAAGAGAGAGCATGGGGCTCCAGCATGAATGGATATATGGACACTCTCATTTAGTTAATTAAGAGAATCACTTGGCAGGGTAATGGCCAGTATCTGACACCTTTTTGTTAAATGCCATCTTTGATATGGTGCCAGATAACTTGTATGAACTAAGTGATTCCAAATGGTAAAGACGTACTATCTTCCTTTTAGGGCTTTCCAGCCTGGGAAGGGATGAACTGGAGATGTGTCTATAAATCACTGTGATAGCACAGAGAGCAAACCAGGAATTGTCTGTCCATTTACTAATTAATTCAACTATCCATTGAGTCCATACTAGATGCTAGTAACTGATCTAGAAACAGCAGACAAGTGGTGAATAGGACAGTCAAGCCTGAACACCAGAATGAGACTGGTGGAACAAAGCCACCAGCAGACCCGTGGACCTGCCACAGAGCTTTCCCACCACCTTGCAGATAGGTAAGAATGAATGCTTATTATTTTATTCCTTTGAGATTGTGAAGTGATTTATCATGTAGCAGATGCAGGCTGATATGAGAGAGAGAGTAGGAGGAAGGAATTCAGTTCTCATACGACTACAATGGCCCAGGTATAAGACAGTAACAACTGGGAGTAGGATGTAGCCAGTGGAGATGGAGAAAAGATAGACTTCAGGTATCTTTTAGATGCTGAATCAACAGAACTTGCTGATGCACTATATGGGGATAAGGAAAAAAGTTGATTCAAGGATGCTATCCAGACTTAGTCTGAGTATCTGAAAAGTTGGTGAAGCCAGTTAAGGAGATGGGAAGTCCTCGGGGAAGAACAGGTTTGGGGTGGTAAGTATATACTCAACTTTAAGATGTACAAAATTTAAGATGGATATTGGACCTCCAAGTAGATATCCAGGATATACAAGTCTGGGGTTCAGGGAAGAGAACAAAGCTGGCAAAGTACATCAGGGGATCATCAGTGTATACATGGAATTCAAAGTCAAGGGACCGCATGAACCATGCACGGTGGACTGGCACAGTAGTAGCCCAGATATGTTGAAGACCAGTATTGAATCACAGAATTGTGCTAAAATTTTGCCCATGTGTCTAAAGTTTGAGTCTATGTGGTTTTTTTCATGACATATGCAAAATAAAACTTGAATGCAATAGAAACCTGGAATTAGAATTGAGATGTGCTCTGACAAAACAGAGCCCAACCTATTAAATATGGCCATTCTCCATAAGCTGAAGAAATAGCCTTCGATGTGTATGAGGTTCACGATACTGCCATTTTGTGTGAATAATGTTGATGAAGCAGATTTTTTTTGTTTCATTCAGCTTAATTCCATAGTTTTATTGAAGTATCAGGCTTCATTTGCTACTCTTATCAATGAAATGATTGATGAAACCCACATACATATATTTAGTAGGTTCTAGACTTTTGAGTCCATTGCCAAGATACTCAGTTACACTATCAGTGGAACTCCACAGCGGCCTTGGAGGGAAGCTGCTGAGAAATTCACATAGGGTGAAAAGAATGTGGTTCACATCCTTTCACGCCAGCCAGCTTTCCTTATTTTGGTGCTCTGGGCCTAGGTTTGCCAATGGCTTCTTCAGGTGAGGAAATTATTTTCTACTACTGGTAGCGTTTTAACTATTTACTTATTTCTGGACTTTGATGCTGCTTCACTTCGAATTTTTACAGATGGAGGCACATTTCTTTGCCTTTGTTTCTATATGCCCTTTACCTGCCTCTGATAGATTTCTTTTCCTTTTCTCAGGTATCAAGATTCCAAGAGGTCCAGTGGAAGAATGAAGAAGGTGGAATATGCAAGAGTGTACATGTTTTATGCTATGGTTTGAACGATGGTACCCCCTCCAAAATTTATGTTGAAATTAATCCCTAATGCAACAGTATATTATGCCACTCTTGCCTTGCCATAAATAACTACCTGAGGCTGGGAAATTTATGAAGAAAAGAGGTTTAATTGGCTCATGATTCTGCAGGCTGCACAGGAAGCATGGCGCCAGCAACTGCTTGATTTCTGGTGAGGCCTTGGGAAGCTTTTACTCATGGTGGAAGCTGAAGAGGGAGCAGGTGTCTCATATGGAGACAATGAGAGAAAGAGTAGGGGAGAGGTACCACACACTTAAGCAACCAGAGCTTCTGAGAACTCACTAGCATGAAGACAGCACCAAGCCATGATCCAAACACCTCCCACCAGGCCCCATCTCCAACATTCCGGATGACAATTCAACATAGGATTTAGAGGAGACAACATCCAAACCATATCAAATAGTATGAAGAAGTGTGGCCTTTGGGAGGTGATTAAGTTATAAGGATCTCTGCCCTCACCAGTGGGATAAGTCCCCTTATAAAAGGGTTTAAGATTGAAGGGATGTTCTCTTGCCCTTCAACTGATTCTGCCATGTGAGGACACAGTGTTCCTCCTCTCCAGAGGATTCAGCAACATAGTACTATCTTGGAAGCAGAAAGCAGCCCTCCCCAGACATCAGTCTTGCTGGTGCCTTATTCTTGAATTTCCCAGCCTTCGGAGCTGTGAGAAATAAATTTCTGTCTTTATAAATTATCCAGTCCCAGGTATTTTGTTACTGCAGCATAAACGGACTGATACCTTACAGTTAGTACAAAGGTGTAACACAAATGTTAAGTATCCAACTGCAACTAGCCATATCTCAAATGTACCTTATATTCCACCTTCTTATCACTCTAGCGAGCATGAAGTGTCTCCTGAGGGCAGCATTGTAATGGTCTTCCTATTTGTCTTCCATGGTTGTTTAAATCTTTTGCCATTGGTTCATTTTTCAAGAGTTTGCTGAATCTTTTCAACTGTACTATAAATTTGAGAACAAAACTATGTCTCACACATTTAGTCCTAACCACGCCTATTCTAGTACCAATCACACTGAAGAATGATCAATATACCCTTTCTGACTCTAAAAACATAAATATAAGGACAGAAATAAACCAGATGATTCTTAAGTGTCTACATCTTACATGTCCTTCAAAGCTAAAATGACGCTTGGTACTCTCAACCCTAAAAGATGTGTGTCTCCCAGCACAATAGTCTGTCTCTATGCTCTCCCTATAAGACTTTGATAAACTATATCCATTTATTTCAAGATGTTATTCAACACTTGCCTGCTTCCTCAGGCATTCCTTGATTAATTCTACCAGATTCCAATAAACACCACCATTTTGGCATGCCAACAGTCCCCCACGTCACTATGTAGGTAGGTGTGGTTGAATACAAAGTTTTTAGTAATTATTCCACATGAGTTTCTAATCACTCTACTTGGATTTTCTCTGTTTCCTGCTTTGAGTTGCAGGAAGTGAGTTCTGGGCAGGACGTCTAGAGCATCATGTTTCACAGCCCCTCACAGACTTCACATGTCACATGATGGATGCCCAAGTTATGTCCACTGATAATAAATCTACCTAGGAAAGCAGGTTCAGCAAAGCTAGCAGATACTATGCTCCTTAAACTAAGTTTGTAGTCTGGGGAAGATACTGCTGAAACATTCCAAGGACTCTAGGAAAACACGGGATAAATTTTCCCTTTTTCTAGTGGATTGATAAATCTTTTTCTTCTCAGAATCTACAATAGGAAGGGCTTAATCACAGACACCCAAACACATCTGTGGTTAGCCTGGCTACAGTGTTTGCAACTGCCAGGAAAATAGAAGCTTACTGACTTCATTACTTCCGGAGTTAAACACAACCCAAGGCTTCTCAACAGCTAATAAACTGAAGCAAATTATATGCCTTAAAATGTTTTCATAAAGACAAATACTATTTAAGATGATGGACTACAAACATTAAGAAATAATAGTAAAATTATGTTACAAAGAGTTTTCTAATTCCATTATTTTTATATATAAAAAGCTTTAGATTTGGCTTAAAAATTTTTAAATTAGCACCAGTGATTAAATACCACAATTGTGACGAACTCAAAGGAGAAAATGTTGTTGCTCCTTGTTTATTAGGGAGACAGGAAGACAATAGTGCACAATGGTTCAAATAAAGTTTGGCCTCTGGGGTCAAACTGCTTTGGTTCAATTTCTGGCTTTACTTTATACTGGGCAAGGTATTTACTTAAAGTTTCAGGATCTTCATCTATAATATGAAGATAACTGTACCCACTTGCTATGGTTTGAGTGTTTGTGTCCCCCGACCCTCCAAAATTCATATGTTGAAATCTTAACCATCAAGGTGACAATATTAGGCAACAGGGCATTTGGTGGATGATTAACTTATGAGGGCTCAAATGGGATTTGTGCCATTATAAAAAAGGCCCCAGAGAACTGCCTTGCCCCTTCTAACATGTGAGAACACAGGGAGAAGGCACCATTTATGAACCAGGAAACCTCCCCAGACACTGAATCTACCAGCACCTTGATCCTGGACTTCCCAGCTTTCAGAAGTGCAAGAAATAAATTTATGTTGTTTATAAGCTACCTTGTCTATGATTTTTTTTAAGCAGCCTCAACAGACTAAGATGCTTCCCTCATTGGATTGTCAGATAATTTAATACATGTCAAAGTGTTTTGAAGAGCACCTGGCACATGGTAAATGCCCAATAAGTGTTAGCTGTTTTCATCCTTACCACAATCCTCACCACCCCCATCATCACTCACCATCATTCACCACACTTGCCCTTAAAAATCTCCTATGACCACACACCACCCAACTATCGTATCCCATCATCACCATCCACCACCCACTATTAACATGTCTACCTTCACTAACCACCACCCACCTCTATCACCCTACAACCCACCATTACCACTGACCAACTATCATATTCCACCATCACTATCATCACCATTCATCACCCACTATCAGAACTCCCACTACCAGTCACCATTATCCACCATGAACATCTCTATCACCCACCATAATCTCTACCATCACCTATCATAATCTACCATCACCCACCAGGAATACCCCCATTATCTGCCATGACGCCTTATATCACTTTTATCTTTCATTGCTGAGCAGAGGCCACAAAAGTATCCACAAAGTCCTTTTTAATAATCTTTTAGACATAAGGACTTATAAAGGGCTTTGAGATCCCAAAGAAATCTATTACAGTTTTCCCATTTTAAATGCCTTTACCACTCTCATAAAGATCATGAACAACAACTATCTTAAGTACAAGTTTATAAAGTTTCTGGCACTGGGCTAACCTAAGTTTTCTATGGATTATTTCACTGAAGGCTCACAATTCTGTGAGGCACCTATTATTATCTCTGTTTTACATATAAAAAAGCACTGAGGCTAGATAATTTTGGCTAACTTGCTTAAATTCATACAACCCATAAATGACAGAGCCAAATTTGAACACAAGGTGCTCCATTCTCCAGCCTAAACTCTTCCATATAATTTTGTTGTGATCGAGCCACTGTTCCTCCTGCTGTAAGTATTCAGAAATATTCTCATTTTTCTTTTTCATAGCCTCCATAATTTTTCTTTTCATGCCTTTGCCTGTCTCAGCTTACTGTGGACTGCAAATCTACTTGGTTCTAATCTGTTGATTGATTTCTATCCTATAAATTCAATTAGGGGTATCTCAGTATGGGTACTGTAAACAGAAAAATCAATATGATGTGACCCAAGCCAAGCTTATTACCTTCCATCTCAAACCATTTTGCTTCTTCTGACATCCTTATTTCTATCTTTCTACCCTCAATTCTCTAAGCTTCAGTGTGACCTCCATTCATTTTCTCTCAACATACCTAGGCGCAGCCATCATCATTGCCATTCAGTCCTTGATACAGTTTATTAATAAATCGTCTAGTCTCAGGTACTTCTTTATATCAATACAAGAATGGCCTAATACTGAAAATTTGTACCAGAAAGTGGGGCATTATAAAGATACCTGAAAATGTGGAAGCAGCTTTGGAACTGGGTAGGTGGCAGAGACTGAAAGCATTTGAAGGGCTCAGAAGAAGACGACGATGACAGAAAGTTTGGAATTCCTTGGAGACTGGTTAAATGGTTGTGACCAACATGCTGACAGTGAAGTCCAAGCTTCTGCGGGCCCCAGTGGAAATGAGGAACTTAATTGGAAGTGGAACAAAGGTCATGCGTATTATGCCTTAGCAAAGAACTTGGCTGCATTCGGTTTGTGCCTTAGGGACCTGTGGAAGTTTCAACTTGAGAGTGATGACCTAAGGTATCCTGGTATAAGAAATTTCTAGGCAGCAAAGTGTTGAAGAAGTGGCATGACTGCTTCTAACAACCTATGTTCAGATGTGAAAACAAAGAAATGACTTAAAGCTGGAAATCATATTTACCAAGAGCAGAGTATAAAAGTTTGGAAAATTTGCAGCTTGGCCATGTGGCAGAGAAAGAAGCTTTATCAGAAGAAGAAATCAAGTGGGATGTGGAGCAATTACTTACTAGAGATATTTGCATTAACTAAAAGGGAGCCAAGTGCTAATATCCAAGACAATGAGAAAGGTCTCAAAGGCATTTCAGAGATCTTCATGGCAGCCTCTCCCATCATAGGCCCAGAGGCTTAGGAGGGAAGAATTAATTTGTGGGCCAGGCCCAGGGCAGCCTCATGACACTGCTCTCGACATATCCTGGATGCTCCAGCTCTAGCTGTGGCTGAAATGGGCCCAGCTGTAGCTCAGGCTGCCATGTGAAAGAATGTAAGCTGTAAGTCTTGGCAGTTTCCATGTAGCATTAAGCTTATAGGTGTGCAAAATGCAACAGTGGAAAACACTTGTCAGCCTCCACCTAGATTTCAAATGATGTATGGAAAAGACTGGGGCCCCAGGCAGAATCCTGCTATGGGGGTGGAGCCCCCACAGAATACCTCTACTAGTGCAGCACAGAAGGGAAATGTGGGTTTGGATGCTCTATGCAGAGTCCCTCCTGGGGCACTGCCTAGTGGAGCTGTGAGAAAGGGGCTACCACCCTCGAGACCTCAGAATGGTGGATCCACTGGCAGTTTGCACGCTGAACCTGGAAAAGCTACAGGCACTCAACAACCTATGAGAGTAGCCACAGGGGCTGAACCCTGTGAAGCCACAGGGGTGGAGCTGCCTAAAGCCTTAGGAACTTAACCCTTGCACAAGTGTGCCCTAGATGTGGAACACAGAGTCAAAGGATATTATTTTGGAGCTTTAACATTTAACGACAGCCCTGCTGGGTTCCCAACTTGTCTGGGTCCAGCAGCTCCTTTCTTTTTCTTTTTTTTTTTTTGAGACAGAATTTTGCTCTTGTTGCCCAGACTGGAGGGCAATGGCACAATCTCAGCTCACTGCAACCTCTGTCTCCTGGGTGGAAGTGATTCTCCTGCCTCAGCCTTCCAAGTAGCTGGAATTACAGGCATGCACCACTGCACTTGGCTAATTTTGTATTTTTAGTAGAGACAGGGTTTCTCCATGTTGGTCAGGCTGGTCTTGAACTCCGGACCTCAGGTGATCCACCCACCTCGTCCTCCCAAAGTGCTGGGATTATAGGTGTGAGGCACCATGCCTGGCCAGCAGCTCCTTTCTTTTAGCAGATTTCTCCCCTTTGGAAGGGGAAAGTTTACCCAATGCCTGTATCTCCATTGTATCTTGGAAGTAACAAACTTCTTTTTGATTTTACAGGCGGAAGGGATTTGCCTTATCTCAGATGAGAATTTGGACTTTTGAGCTAATGCCAGAATGAGTTAAGACTTTGGGGAACTATTGGGAAGACATGATTGTATTCTGCAATGTAGAAACACAAGAGAGTTGGGAGGGACCAGCGGCAGAATGACATAGCTTGTACATTTGTCCCTGCCCAAATCTCATGTTGAATTGTAACCCCGTGCTGGAGGCAAGGCCTGGTAGAAAGTGTTTGAATCATGGCTAGTTGCTGTCTGCCTAATAGTGAATTCCCATGAAATCTGGTCAGTTAAAAGTGTGTAGGCTGGGCACAGTGACTCATGGCTGTAATCCCAGCACTTTGGGAGGCCAGGTGGGCAGATCACTCAAGCCCAAGAGCTTGAGACCAGTCCAAGTAACATGGTGAAAGTTCATCTGTCTAAAATACAAAAATATTAGCCAGGTGTGGTGGTGCATGCTTATAGTCTCAGCTATTTGGAAGGCTGAGATGGGAGGATTGCTTGAGCCTGGGAGGTTGAGGCTGCAGTGACCTCAGATTGCTGCTTGGGCAACAGAGTGAGACTCTCTCAAAAAGAAAAATGAAAAAGTGTGTAGCAACTCCCCGTCTCCATTCTCTTCCTCTCTTCCGCCTGCTTTCACCACGTGACATGCCCATTCCACCTTTGCCTTCTGCCATGACTGAAAGCTCCCTGAAGCATCACCAGAAGTTTAGCAGATGCCAGCACTATGCTTCTTGTAAAGCCTGCAGAACTGTGAGCCAATTAATCCTCCTTTCTTAATAAATTACCACGTCTCAGGTATTTCTTTAAAGCAATGCAAGAATGGCCTAATTCAGTCCTGTGAATTCCATCTCTAATTTCTATCAAATGTACCTCTTCCAATCCATTTTTACCAACACCATAATAATTTAGAAACTCATTATTCCAATCTGAGCACAGAACCCATGAGTGAGTATCAACCCATCAGTCTCTCTTCTGTTAAAAGGTTTTGCGGTTCTCTACACACTGAATCAATACTAAACTTTTCAACTTGGCATTTAGGTTTACCCCATTTTAACTACCTACCTTTTAAACCTCATGTGTTACCACTGCCATCCATGCATCTACCCTCCAGACTGACAGATCATTGGGTATATTAGTCTGTTTTGTGTTGCTATAATAGAATATCAAAGACTAGGTAATTTATAAAAATCGTGGTTTATTTGGATCATGGTTCTGGAGGCTGGCAAGTCCAAGATCAAGACGGGGCATGTGGTAAGGGTCCTCTTGCTGCATCATAACATGGCAGAAGGCATCACATGGCAAGAGAGTGTGCACAAGAAAGCAAGACACTGAACTTGTGGCCTCAAGTTCTTTTATAATGGGCATTAATCCATTAATGAAGACAGAGTCCTCATGACTTAACACCTCTAATTACGCCTCATCTCCCAACTCTCAGGATTACGTTTCTAAAACGTGCTTTTAGAAGACACATTTAAAGAATAGCACTAGGTTTTCTGAGCACAGTATGCTTTAGCCTTTGAGCCACAGTACATGCTGCGCCTCACATGAATGTCTGTATTTGGAAACTTGACCTTTCAAAGCTTATGTCTAACATTACCTTCTTCCATTAGGCCTTTTCTGACCTCCTCAATAAGATATGAGTTCCCCCTCTTGAACCCATTCAGTGCTCCTTCCCTGCCTTACTCCGCTTACTTTTATTGTAGTGATCTTGGTCCATGTCTGCTCCCCTTAAAAGACTGAGAATTCTTTGAAAGGAGAAGCTGACATCCTTTGTCAAAACTAGACATGGCTATTATACAGACAAATAAACATTAAACTAAAATTCACATATATTTCTATTAATGGGCCGATATGCCAGAGTTTACTGCATTAAATTGTAGTGCAGAAAATATATTGAAAATATACAAAATAATGTGAAAGCAAAAGGGGTGGACCAAACATTTTGGTCTAGAGTTTAGTTCAGTATGGTTGTACCTAATCCACAAAAGCAAGTGTTAGAATTTAGGCAACTGCAGAAAGAGTCACTGGATTCCTTTATCTTCACAATCCAGGTAGACAGTCTCATAAAATGACTCAAAAAGCTCTTGATCTTGACTGTGAAGGTGACCAAGATGAATAAATTGGTCCTGCCTTAATCGGATTTGTCTGCAAACGATCTATTTACATAATTCAGTGAGCTGTATAAATTCTTAATATCCACTTCACACACCCACAAATTCGCTTACCTCCTACAATAACTCTGCATTAATTCTGGGTATGTGACCGTGTGCATACAAAGTGAACCAGGCTATTAGAGGATACTCTAAAACTGCCCTCGAGAGAAGAAAATGGAGGCTAGCAAAGCTGGTGATAAACAGACAGAAGGATGTAGTGATGAATACACAGAGAGAAGCAGAGTTGATTAGGAACCTGGCTGGGCAGGTCACAGGGGAATAAAACACAGCCACCTCAAGGCCTGCAATCTAACCAGGTCAAGGAGAAAAGACTCCATGTAAATATTAAGAGTACAGTATAGTATGGTGAAGAAAAGTAAGCAGGTGAAATGAGGGGGTAGAGAGACAGCAAGAAAAGCACATGGGAATACGATGATCACATTATGTCAACATATTTTGAGACAAATTCTTATATTTAGAACAACTGGCATGATTGCGTGTTAGCTGCAGTCTCTCTTTGAGATCATCTAAACTGCTTAGTTCAATTTGTTATCCTGGAACCCCAAACTGAGAGAAGAGAGAGGAACTATGATGTCAATTCAAGTGAATTAGTATTATAACGAAATTCTTATGAGACAAGGCTCATTTTCAAGAAAGTTCCCCACTTATTTTACATAATATTCAGCACATTACTCTGGTGAAACTAAAGAATTCTGGTAGTGTTGGAATTTGCTATAAATGGGAGGTAGATTGTATTATGAAGAATAATACTTAGGGTTGCTATAGCAATTTTTTTCTCCTGGGAGTTTAGTTATCTTTTACAGCTACTCCATCACACTTGATTTTATTCATTCACTCATCCATCCATCTGTTCATTCATTCGTTCGTTCATACCACAGTCTAGTGATCTAGACGCACATGTGCATTTAGCTCTGTGAAACAGGTGAGGTATTAACAATGATATGCATAAGACCCCTTTTTATAGTGCAGAGAGGGGTGACAAGTCTAACCTCAGGCAGTGAGTTTCTTGCTGGATCTCGGACTAAGGCTCAATGCTCTGTTCACTGGATTCTACTCTGTGTCCTTGTCTGGCCTGATTCTCCCTGCGATTTCTCTTGCCAACCACCAAACACCTGTGGATTCCATTATATTTTTGGGTAAGAAGGAATGGAAAGAATATCCTTTTCCTCGTATATATCCATGAGTATGCTATTCTGGGTATAAAAGGTATGGAAAAAACTTGGGACTCACTGTTCACAAAGACGGCAAACCTCAGGAAGGACAGGTAGCGTTCCCCTTCAATGGGGTTCCAGCCGACGTCAGGGTATCCTTTGGCCAGAAGCATGGGACAGCTCTGTAGGCCACAGCCTGCTAAGTACATCACCACCTGCCAGAAATAGTACAGAAATGTTCTCTCATACACATTAGGAAGGCTATTTAAAAATGCGCCTCAAAAAATAACAAGAATTGGTAAGGATGTGGAGAAGTTGGAACCCTCGTGCATTGCTGGTGAGAATGTAAAATGGTGCAGGCACTGTGGAAAACAGTACTACGGAGCCTCAGAAAATTAAAAACAGAATTACTTTATGATCTAGCAATTCCACTTCTGGGTATATACCCTAAAATCATTAAAAGCCAAAATGTGGAAGCAGCCCATGTGGCCATTGATGGATGAATAAGCAAAATGTGATATACAGGTACGATGGGATATACAGCCTTAAACAGGAACAGAATCTGGTATATGCTACATAGTGATGAATGCTGAGGACATATGCTAAATAAAATAAGCCGGTCACAAAAAGACAAATACTGTATCATTTCATTCATATGAGGTAATTTGAGGAGTAAAACCCAGAAAGACAGAAAGTAGAATGGCAGTTGCCAGGGACTTGGGGGAGGGAGGGTGAAATGGAAAGTTACTGTTAAATGGGTATAGAATTTCAGTTCTACAAGGTGAAAAGAGTTACGGAGATGGATGGTAGTGACAGCTGAACAACATTACAAAAGTACTGAATGTTACTCAATTATACAGTCAAAAATGATCAAGTTGGTAAATTATATGTTTTGTGTATTTTAACAGAATAAAAGCTTAAAAATAAATCTTACACATACATAAGAAACAAAAAAGAACTGCTCATTTTTTTTTTTCTTGTTTTGTTTTAATGAGATAGCTGTGAGGCCTGTAAATTTCTAAGAACTGTAAGGCTTCCATGGTCCTAGAGGCTATAAAGAGCCTCCAATTCATTTTTGTTTCCAAGTAATTAACAAGATTGAGTAACATTGTTGTGTAGGAACACACCATGTACTGTCAGTTCCTGGTTTTTCCAGTTCCGGCAAGAGGGAGCTGTCATGTAAAAATAAGCCTAGCTTGTGTACATCTGGGGAGATAACAGTGCAGAAAAAGAGGGGCCCATGGGGGGCTGTCCATGTTCAATTGGCCATGGTATTGCAAGGCCAAAATATTCAGTCACTGATAGACCCAGAGTGGACCCTTGAGTAATCAGGGGTCTTTACTCTCACTCTGCATCCACGGTAGCTGTCCAAAGCCAAGATGTTAAGGTCAGGATGGCCGGAAAAAGAGATCCCTATCCATTAAGGACTGGGATTGGTGGTGGTCTGCATGCTTCCAGGTTACCAAACACTTCTCACGAGATCTCTGTGTTAGGATCTTAGAGAGGATTTTAGACTCTGCTCTTCCTTTCAGCAGCTGTCAGGCAAAAAGCCTGGCAAATAGACCTTTGTTTAAAATGCAGTTGCTGTTCTAATTTCACCTTTGATATTTTATGTATACACAGAGAAGAGGAGAATCCACTGTGCACCAAAATCCTTAAAGTCAGGAATGGTGTTTTAAAGAATTTTTTTAGCCCCCAGGGCCTAGCACATAGTAGGTGTTCAATAAACATTCAATGAATCACTTATTTGTTGATGTCAAATACTCTATTTTGCAAGTACAATAAAAATAAGGCAAAACTCCGCAAGAATCTATCATCACACCTATTCCTTCTTAAGGCAGTAAAGGTAATATTCTGTTTAGAGTTCAGGTTTGATTTTGTCTTTAGAATGTCAGGGAAGCATCAATAAGGACCAGAATTAGGCAGAGTTTTCAAGGATGCAGGCGCAGAACTTTTCACAGGCTGTTATACTTGCCCATGAGAGAGAGAGAGAGAGAGAGAGAGAGAGAGAGAGAGAGAGAGAGAGAGAGAGACAGTGGTGGTCGGGGTGGGTGTGTTGGGGAAGAGAGAGAGAATGCGTGTGTGTTGGTGAGGGGTTATCGTTCAATCCTAACTGACCTAATTTCTGTCCTGATCTATAGAAGCGAGAAATTCCAGCACCAGTCCTTTGCTATTCTTTCCTGTGAACCAAACTTGGGTAATTTCCTGACACTGGGCTGAATAAAGTCTATGGCAGTGTGCTAAGTCACCCCAACTACTTGAAAACGGCGTGGCAAACCTCATCCGCCTTTACAGATTTCCCAAAGTGCCATACGTCCCATCTCCCAGTTTGCTAGCCTGCATTCATCCCATCTGACTTCTTCCGATGGAGGCTCCTTGTCTATGTTGACAAACATTGTTTCAAAAGATGAACTGAGGCTGAGAATAGGATACTGAGTTCAAAACCTTGTGACATTGCCTTGTCAAAGAAGACTCATTCAGCTGCTTTGCACACAAGCATCGGTTATCACCGACCACCTAAAACACTAAGCTATTTATCGTCATCTAAATGTATGAATAACAGTTTGGCGGAGGTCTCTCCCACTGGAAGCAGAGACTGTGAATAGACACACAATTTATGATGGCTCTCCTGCAAGGGACGGAAAGGTGACATGGTGCTGGAGTCCTGGTGTGTGTATGCAGGAGATGGGTGGTGTCCTTTACAACACAGGCCTACAGGGCCTGGAGGAGCAACTTCTAACATTTCCCTCTGGTCTGGTCATTTTCACTTACTCCTTTTGCAGCTGGGAGGGCTTATTAAAGTTAACTCTAAGCTATATTTGACTGGGACTTCTCTTAACAGAATTTTAAAAAGCAAGGTTCCTTCATTATGGTCTTGGATTGTTTGATAAGCATTGTAGTATTTAATAAGATCAATAAATAGATGTTTTCCTTGATTCTTGCTTTTAACTTAATGATTTATAAGGGATCCAATGAAGTCCAGTGGAAATAATGAATCTGATAAAATTTAAAAAATGCTTTTACTTAAATTTGTCACCTCAAAACACTGTCATCTAAAAATATCTCTTTGATATTTCAAGATACTTTAAAGAACAAAATAAAGTGACCAACTCAAAGACAAACTCCTCTGTCACATGCTAAATTGTATCCCCCAAATTTTATATGTGGAAGCCCTAACCTCCAGTACCCCAGAACGTGTCTGTATTTGGAGACAAGAGCTTTAAAGAGCTGTTTAAGTTAAACTGAGCTGCTGGGGTCATGTCATTAAAGAGGAGGAAGTTTGGACACAGAGAAAGATATCAAGGATATGTGCACACAGAGAAACCACCACGTGAGGACACAGCAAAACAGTGGCGACCTGCAAGCCAGGAAGTGAGGCCTCAGGAGAAACCAAATCTGTGCACACCTTGATCTTGGACTTCTGGCTTCCAGAACTGTGAGAAAATAAATTTCCAACGTTGTTGTCACCCGACCTGTAGTACTTTGTTACGGCAACCCTGGCAAAATTATGTCTTCTCTTACTAGAACGGAAGTTCCTCTCATTAGAAATATGCCGTATCAAGACAGGCGCTGTGTCTGTCTGGTTCACCATAGGCCCTCAGTAATTATCAGTTGAATGCATTTGAAATAGAATTTACTAATTCAAAAATGTCAGTGAATTACTGGTGGGTAATTATCATCTCATCCTAATAGATCAGACGTGGTTTTGCAGCTTGGCCAACGATTCTCTGCCAAGGCCTGAAACAGCAGAATCTTCATGAGTGGTGAATGTATGACGTGGTCTGTGTGGTTGCCTCAGCTAGATGACAGCCATCTGCTGCCATCATCGTTTAATGCAGACATCCCCCCTCTCTTCCTCACCCTGTGTTCTTTGACCCACCCCACATTCACTATGTGACAGGAAGAAAAAAATATTTATATTTCTAGTTTTTCCTCTCAACTTCTCAGACACTACATTTTCTGGGTTTTCGTGTCCTCTTGGCTGCTCCTCCTTCTGTTTTTTTTTGTTGGTGTCTTTTCCTCGGCGACTCCCTTAAATGCTGGGGGTCCTCAGGGCTCTGGTCTGGCTATGCTTCTCTTCTTGCTCCAGACCAGCCCCTGAAGTCACCTCATGTGCCCCCAGAACTTCAGCCACCCTCTGTGTGTTCTACCTGTAGCTTAGAGAGCTCTCCTGAGATTTAGGACCACGTAGTCAACTCCCCACTTGACACTGTTATTTGGGAACCTCGTGGCCCTTAAACTTGACAGAACCCAAAGTCAGCTCATCACCAGCCTCCTCTGATCTGCTCTACTTCCTGCACTCCTGAGAGGAAAACATGAGCTGAACTGCTATCTGATTAATGGCTGCGACTTGTCCTCTGACATATAGGTCCCCTGGCTTCCAACACTTCTCACACCAATTGCATCAACATTAACTGCAGCCAGCACAGTCCTGGGCTTTGACGACTGCAGAAACTCTCCTCCTTGCCTCAAGACTTATCTCCATTCCAGTCAGTTCTTCCTACTGAAACTGGGATGTGTTTTCTGAAATGCAAGTCGTACCACGTTGCCTCTTTGCCTAACACTCTCCTAACCCCTCTTGGCTCTCCAGCGACCTCCTGTAATAAAGTGGGTAGGAGCACAGGCCCTGGAGCCCAACGCTCTCGAGGCCTGGCTGGGCCACTGACGAACTGCACAACACTGAGGACGCGACCCAACTGCTTTATGCCTCCACTTCCTTGCCTGTAACTGGCAGGCGACAATGAAAGGTCTGAGGGTCACATGGGTTCTTCCATGGGAAGCATTCAGCATAAAGCCTAGCACAGGGTAGGAGGATGAATTTCTCTTGCTAATAGAAACGGTAGCATAAAGTTCAATTCCTTACTGCTTCTGCCGCATTTCTCACCACATGCCCCAGGTGCTCTGCTTCAGTGACGCCCAGTCTCCTGCTCCCCAACACGCCATGCTCGCCTCTCAGAGACACGAACTTCCCTGGCGGGCTTCCTCAACAGTGTGGCTGATCTGCGTCTACTCAGCCCTCAGGTCAGGACTGTTTCTGAGTGACCTTCCCCATCCCCTAGTCAGGATCAGGGGCTCTTTTCCGCGTGCTCCCAAACCTGCTGCCCAACGATGACCTTTGACTTGTCTTTGACTTGTCCGTGTTCCCCCTCTCCACCCCTGCAGGTTGCTCTTCTTCACACTCAGAAAGCCACACTGTGAATCCTGTCAGCCCTCTGGTCAAGGACGTCACTGGAAGAAAGGGCTGGGGAAAAGATGCGGTGAGGTCTCCCCAACCATGGCCACCACCAGGAGCTTCATTCACACTCCCAGCGGAGGGCAGCTTAATTTGTCTCAGTTGTACACGAAAAGGACACGGATTATACAACATTCTGCCACGTCTCTTCCTTACATAGGTAAATTTATAAATTACACAGAACGTTATTAGGAACCACAGGTATCTGACAATCTTCCATGCAGACCTGGAATGAGGCTGGGCTTCCACATACAAACAACACGAATGTTCACATAGCCATGTCTCTGAAGCTGGCTACCTCTGCTCACAGGAGATCCCTTGGTCATAATCATCGTGCAGCTACCAGTTTCTCACTCTTCCACACTCTCCCTACAAGCCCACCAAGACGATGATACGGTGACAGAGGCTCAATCTGTGATCTGCTTTTCCTTAGCTTAGCGGCACTGCAGGTGGAAGAGAAGACCACGCTGCCTCCCCAAGGGCACTTACCTTCTCGAGGTCTGGTTCCTCTAAGCCCAGCGCTAATTCGTTGTTGTCCATCACGGAGGACGCTGCCACATCCAGCGGGGTGGATCCCCTCATCGATGGGGAGGCTGAGGGAGGAGCCCAGAGTTAGCAGGAAAGGGACAGAGGAAGCCACTCAGCGCTGAGCTCAGGTTGCAGTGCACATAAGTGGACAGGAGAGGGCAGCAAACACTTTGAAACCCGGTTTACCTGCCCGTTCTCCAACGGGTCAATCTGCCTGAGTTAAGAACAGCTCTATTAGCTATCCTTCCTCCCCACATTCATTACCGTGAATATGAATTAATAGATAATTAGTTTATATTAGCAGCCGGGACCATGTATTTCCAAGGATTTTTCTAACACAAAACTTCTGGAGGCCCCCATATCAGATGCCACTTGACCGATTAAGCCCAATGGAACTTGGATATTTCTGGGGCCACCACCTAGAGTTTAAAACAGCATCAAACTGCATTAGCTCATATAGTTTCACCAGGTCACGAATGTTGTTTTTGACTTGTTTGGTTCTCAGGATAGAATCAAGAAAAACTTCAGGCGGCAATTTACAAAAACATGAGTAGCCTGAGGTTGCATCTGATAAATAAAAACCCCTGAAATTTTAGTTTTCAAGTGCAAGTACTTGAGTATTCCACAAATTCATTTCGTTTATATCCAGAACAGTGAGCAAAGCGTATGAACGGACTTGCTTTTCTAGTGGTGGTGATGGATTTACTCTTGGCCAGTCTGCCTCCCTGCTAAGGAAAGCATTTGCCGGGAGGTTGATGGACAGGTATGCAGCCTGCAGCCAGCCTGCCAAGACAAGATCTGATCCATGACCTTGGTCTTATCAGCACTGCTCCCTGGTCAGTTGAGTGGGCTGGGAAGAGCTGTGCCCCCAGAGCGTATCTGCAATCCCAGGGGCATTTTGTAAACCACAAGTCACTGGTCCCAAGACAGAGGAAGTAAAACTGTATGACTCTGCCAACACTAATCTGTCACCAACGTTAGCTGGTAGCAACATCTCTAATTACGTTGGAGAATGTTGTTGTGGCATAGCTATTTCAGTTGTTTTAGATCAGGCAGGGTCCCTTCTAGTATTTACAAATGTCACAGCATGCATGTGGCTTCTTTCCCTATATTTCCTAAGTGGTCCAAAGTGGGAGAGTAACCTTTGAGTCTGAATGTGAAAGTTACAACAAGACTCACGCACCTAGGCCAACACTGCTATTCTCCAGAAGATAACTCAGATGCTCAAACATGGCCTTCTGATTCTGCCGGCTAATTCGACAGAAATAGCAAAGGAAACGGCAGCAGCTAGCAACCATCTTTGGAAATGCAATCTGTAGGGAGAAGTAGGAAGTGTCAGAGAAAAGCATCTATCATAAGGCCTTTCTGAAAACTCTGACCTCACAGTCTTAACTGGGTATAGTCTTGTAAGCTGTGAACACTTGGAAAAATGAACATTCTCCTTCCATTTTTTTTTCCTAAGACTTATTCATAGGAGAGACAGAGAGAGTGGACACCTAAGAAGAGGCTCCCCAAAATACGGAATGATGGTTACAGTTCCTGAAATAGCTTTCCTCCAAGAGAAACACATGTCTAACAAGAATCCCAATCATCCTCAGAAGTCATGTGAGATTGTATGACCTTGTACAGGGTATTGTTTCCAACTAGGAAGGAAGTGGACAGAATTCTGATGGGAAACATGAGAGAGAGAGACAGAGAGACAGACAGACAGACAGACAGACAGACAGGTAATCACAGACAAATAAGGCCCACCAGTATATCAAAGCCCAAGTGCCCTGGGTCAAGGCTGGCCTCTACAGTTAGGCAAGCCTGAAAGGCATCAGTCTTTGAGTCTTCCCTGGTTACTTTTGTCACTGAGAACTGCTCTCCTATGGGATTCCACAGCACTTGTAATTTGATTCACACAGTTTAGCAATAAAGATGCCAACTTACACTACTGTTGATTGTGCTTGGCTTTTCTGCTTAACAAAGTAATTAGCATCTCTAGGTTGGGCCAAATCGTATTTTTGATCCTACAACGCTCAATAAATGGTGCCAGTGTTAGCCTTGCTCAGGATCCTAAGACAAACCTGATCTCCTCCCTTAACATCATAGAGGATGTGCTAAAATGTAAGGTTCAGAAACTTACAGTCTATCTGCTTGCTGAGGCATCCAGACATGTGCTTAGGGATCTTCTAGAGAGATTTCACTTTCCCAAGGGATCAGAAGGAAGCCCGTAAGGAATGCAACCTTGGCTTCTGTTCCTTCTTGACACTCCCTCCATTCCCCAGCAGCACGGATGAAACTGCACTGGAAATCATCCATTCCTAGGACCCTGGCACTCTGGAATTTCCAACATTTGAAGCCATACCCTATCGACTGCCTTTAGAAGCAGTTTAACTGTGAGGAGGACCCCCACCCAGCTGGATAAACATCTAGTTGTGTCCTATCCCCACTCCTCTCTCCTTACCAACAGGAGCTCCCCCTGATGCAGGCTCCTTATGGGGAAGCCGGCAAGGAAACCTGGCTTCTCCAGGAGCCTGGTTGACAGAGGAAACACAAACACTTCTGGAGGAACACTGCCAGGATCACTATTGAGATCCTGTTCTCATTTAGAACAGCCTTTTGACTCAGCACAAAGCACACCAGGCTCCTAAGTGGAACTCAGAGTTATTCCATCTTGGAAAGGGCAGGGCTGCAGAATACGGGAAGTAAACTTAGCAGATGAACAGCCCAGTGGGATTAATGAAGAAAGCCTCTAAGCTTCAAGAGCTCTTACACAATGGGCTTTCATCCAGCAGCTTTAGCCCATCGCTTGGCTCCTTCCTGGCACTGGGCATGCCCCTTCCTCCCCTGGAAGAGTAACTGAGGCAAGGGATGTCAGCCATGTGGCTCTGAACAAGTGACCTCACATGCACCTGCCCCAAAGTGGGGCGTTCTGGCTAGGTTCTCCTTATAGCATTACCTGAGATTTCTCTGTACCCAACACGTTCACCATCACCTCCATCACCGTCTCGTGCATGCCCAGGACTCTCATAAGGTTGGGATGCTGGTAAAACACCTTGTTGTTCATTATGTCTCTAGGATAAGGATCAGAGAGAGTCTTCAGCACTTACTTATATCTATGCTATGAAAATTCAGGGATGAGAACACACAAACACATAGGGGGTGAAGAAATATGAAAGTGACAGGCTTAAAAGATACTAAAAAGGCACTAGGCCAGTTGGAATACATGTGGAGGGTCATTTTAGCTGACAGAAATATTCTGTGCTCCTCTAATTCTATGTACTTGCTTTTTCTCTTTGAAACATTTCATTCTAATGACCAATTAAACATCCCTTTATTTTTTCTTGTAATCATTTTAGATACAAATGAAGCTTTTAGACGATAGTCTTTAGAAATTCATGACATTAACATGTAAGAACAATTATATCTTTAAGTCATTTAATACAAATTCACAGAGTAAAGCTGCATACAAATCAAAATACAGAAACAGCCTGGTAACTGGCTGTGTCCCCCTTGCTGGGTGGTTACCTTCTGGTTGCCCATTCCCTTTCTCTTGAGGGTGGCAGGAAACACCACCTGCAACTGCCATGCTGTGTCTGTACAACTTCTGCTACGTCCACTACGAAGGCTGGGTGAGAGAGTAATTCTCTAACTGCATTCTCTTCCCACAGAAGTCTCTTCGTTTATATAAGATTTCTCTTTGGAAATGAGCTTGACGAATGCATGCCTTTCCCCGCAAGGATCCTGAACTTCCCTTTCCTGCACCTTGGCGATGCTCCATTGTTTTGCTGGCTTAAGGGTGGTAGGATGGAATGTTAGGTAGGAGGGTGCCTGTAGGTCTAGCTCTCAATTCTAATAAAGTAAAACTGTAGGCTGGTCAGTGAATCTTGTTGGGCCTTGGTATTCTCATCTGCAAAACAGAAGTGCTACGCTACATAATGAAAGGAAATCCTTTTGATGTCTAGAATGCTCTGAATTTTTTGATGGCATGGCTTCTAAGGGAGAGCCATGAGCTACTGTTATGGGGAAAGGTATCTCAACGAACTAACAAAAATGCCTGTAGGTTAGTCCTGAGAGAAGGGAGAGATCGGGGGCACTTTTTCAGAGGGAAGAGTCGGAAGATATCTAGTCAAAAGCACAAGGGCTCACATCATTTCTGTCTTGGGTTGAACACACTGTCCCTTCCTCCAAATGTTTTCGTGGCCTCCCTGGGTTTAATTTCCAAAGATTAAAATGAAATAACTCCTTTCCCCCCAGACTCCTCCATACCTCTTTTAGCAATGCCTTCCTGTGAGTAGTTGGGTCTCTTAGTTTACGAAGGGGAGGTATTGGCAAGGATATGACCTCATGAGAAGTGAAATTGAAATCAGGTCACACAAAGATTTAATATGATTTGGTTCCAGAACATCCATTTATCAAGGTAAATCAGTTTTCCCACTTAAAGTCTCTAGAGAGAATGGCAGGTAACTTTGAGAATCACCTACCCCAGCCCATTGATCATGAGCAACTCTTCTTCCTTGCCCATCCTGACACTCAGCAGGGAGCGGATTTGGCCCAGGGCAGCCAGCAGGTTGATGGTGTCGCTCACAGAGGCGTGGCTGATGGTGTAGGTCTTCCGCAGTGCCTGAAGCAGCTCCCCGATGCTGTCGTACTGCCTCCGGAGGAGGTTGAACATCATTCGGACCAGCTCTGCGTCCTGGATCTGGTCCTCCTGGGCCCAGCAGATCATCGTCTGTGAGATGAGTTCCTTCAATGTTGCTGGAAGGACAACAGGAGGGACCAGGTCTGTGACTGTCATGGCTCGGAGAGCTGGGTGTTTCAGGCACTTCATGCAAACGTAAGATACATTGTTGGTTGAGGTTAAAAACTTCTTATTACAGGCAATGTGCAGAGGCTCATGCCTGTAATCCTAGCAATTTGGGACACTGAGACGGAAGGATTGCTTGAGCCTAGGGGCTTGAGACCAGCTTGGGCAACTTTGGAGACCCTGTTGCTACAAAAATATAAATAAATAAATAGTCGGGTGTGGTCGCACATGCCTGTAGTCAACTACTTGGGAGGCTGAGGTGGGAGGGCTGCTTGAGCCTTGGAAGTTGAGGGTGAAGTAAGCCATGACTGCATCAGTGCACTGCAGCCTGGGCAAGAGAGTGCAGTTCTATCTCAAAAATACATTTGTATTTTAAGGGTGGGGTAGGACATGCACAGAAGTAGAATACGACATCAAAAGACAAACTGGCTATATAACAATGAAAGAATGTCCCAATTATGAGTTGAGGGTGCTAACCTATTTCAATTAAATAATATTTGCATTCATGCTGGGATGAGAGAACAGATCTAAAGGCTTTACAGTGGGACATCTGACTATCATCTGAACATTTTTTTGCACTGGATCTTTGGCAAGTGTCAGCTGACACTGCATCTTAATAAGCATCTTTCATAAGCATCAACAGATAAAAACCACAATGGCTTTGAATTCAGAATTTATTAGGGCTTATACTGGTTTTACTGCAGAAATTTTACTGTCTATACAAGTAAAAAAATCACTGAACTGGGACTCAAAGCAGCTGCGGAACCTTCAGAGGTTATACTAAAAAGGCTCTGAAAATTGTGATCGGCACTGGTGTAGGAGGTAAATGAGGAAGGGGACCTGTTGGAGTGGTTGGGAAGGCAATGCTCACCCCTTCCCATGCCATCCACACTTCCAGAAGATGACAGAGGTGAGACACGCTGCTCTTAAATCACAAAAGCGTTCTACTTCGGCACTGCATATCACAGTCCTACAAGGTATGCATGGCAGGAAGATCCTTAATTCAGGCCAGGCAGAGGCAAGGGGACAAAGACGGTCACTCAGTAAATCAGTGAACGAATGGGGAGTAAACAGATCAGTGCTTCTGGTAGCCTGTGCCATCTCTAATAGTCAAGGTTTCTACTCCGTATCACTCTAGATGGCAGATGTCTGCTCTATATACAGCCTTGGCTCATCGTAAGAATATAAAAATAGAACTCAGTTACCAAGCTCTAAAAGAGACCTAGATGTAAAGGATTAATTTAACTTCCTGCTGTGTCTATCAGCCCTGTGGGTGTGTTAGGTTCAGATGGGAGACATAAACGAAAAACCTTAAAAAAGGACACCCAAGTCAGAGAGAAGTACAGTTAAAAGACGTTCTCAAGAGATCTCACTAGGCAGGGACTGCAGACTAAGGCCCGTTAGGTTAGGTAATATCTGTATCCTCTGCGGGCAAAGTCATTTTCGGGCTATGCTGGGCTCCTTGTCGAAAACCTGCTTCCTCAGAGTCCAAATGTAAAAGTTCCTGCATCTCCTAGTTAATTCACACATATATATTTTGGGGGAGAAAACCCAATTTTGTCTATCACATTACTTAAAAAATCTAGTAATAATATATTTGTACAGAAAAAAAAACCAAATGAATAGTAAATGAGGGCACAAAGGAAGTAATTTAAATTTGCTGTTTTTTTCTCATGATATTAGAATGATAGTGCCTGGCTTCACAGTAGGATTTTTCACTGGCCAAAGCCTGCCATAAAACTAAGGCTTTCAGTGTCTATCTAGTTCCTGGCTCTTTGCAAAACTTTTGAGATCTTCAAGAAAAGTAATGTCCTCCTGGTGCGGTGGAACTGTGCTGAGCTCCATCAACCCATCCACAAAAGCGACGTCCACCCCTTGGTCCTCAAGGAAATCATACAGAGCCTAGTCCGGGGACTTTGTGTTGAGTATGTACTAGTGTCCTTCCATCCAGATTTGCCACTGAACGGAAAGCTAACCTCCCTGATGGAGAAAATGTTACTCTCCACCTGCTCTTCTTGTCCCAACTCATCCTCTGATGGTGATAATTCAGCACCAGGGCCTTCTTGCCACCATTCTTCGTAACTATGAAATTGGGAGTTGACGTCAATCCAGAATCCCGTCCTTCAAACTTCTGCCCTTGTGAGGGCTCCTCCTCACCATCAGATGTGTGTGGTGTGTTCCTGTTAATGGTGAAAGTGACAGTGATCTTTCCCCTGGCAATCTGCCACACGAATTTAGCTTCGGTCCCATTTAAATTCTAGCTCCCACCTTCCAGACCTCCTAGGGAGGGAATGCCTCTTACACTTCTGGATTTTCCTTTCCTCCTTAATTTCATCACTCAGAAATTCAACAGAAGTTTTGTCCCCTTTGGTGTGCAGCGCACAGCTGCCGTAGTCACAGGCACAGGGCCTAGGAAGCTGCAGGAGGCCAGGCTGCCATGCAGACCCCACACACATGCACGCTGAGCAGCACAAAGGGCCAGGCGCGGGTGCTGCTGGCATGGTGGTGGAGGCGTGGTAGCGTGGAGGCCAGCAACTGCAGAGCCCAGGGCACCAGGCATGCGGCACAGCAGAGGCAGCATCACAGAGGCGACCACAAATATGTATGGATGCACTCCTGGTTATTATTTGTGTAGTAACAACAAAAGCAAGACAGAAACATAGACTCTTGGGTCCAATGTAAGTTTTTCTAGTCCTGTCAGTACAATTTCCTCTAAAACCTCTATCTTGGCTCCAAAGAATTATAGTTCTCACCACCAACAAAAAGATTCTCTGCAGATTTAACACATGTTATCCCGGTCCCTGCCACACTTGAAAAGCAATAATCAGATTGGGTGGAATTACTAATCTGCTCAAGGACCATCTTCTTTTCAATAGAGAATTTTACAGAATCATAATAAAACCAAGTAAATATTAGTTTCCCTTAATCTGGCTTTCAGACGAATTCAGGACTTGGGTAAGCTCTTAGCTTCACACCAATTCAAAAATCTAAATCAACATTTGTGGCCTAGAGAAGAGAGCATGTAAAGCAAAACACCTCACTGAGAGCAAAGAGAATAGGAAACAGCCTTTCAGCCTCAAAGCATGGAACAGCAAATACCTTCCAATACCATCTTTGTCCAGGCAAGCCTTCAAGGCAAGTGTCAGAGAATGGGATAAATATTTCTGTGTGACCAAGCTAAAGTACAGTTAAACAAACAAACAAAAAAAGTAGCCACCAGGTCCTGCCAGAAAAGGAAACAAGACTTACTTCTGCCTTGCTGACAGGTAGAGGGAATTCCATGAAAGGTCTGACATTTAAAGCCCTGTGTATTGGAAACTGTTTCAAATGTGAGACCAAGGTGAAGCAGGTGAAAGAAACAATAACTATTAAAAGAAATAAAATTCAGGGGGAGAGGGGAAGAAGGGGACATTTTCAGAAGCCATGAAAAACACAGCATACTTTGTGACATGACATATACTAGAGACTCAGGGCCTACCAAGCAAACCCAGGCAGAATCAATGAACTTCTCAAGGTCTAAACACTTTTGGGACTGAGAAAATGGAGCTTTATACCCCTAGCAGCAAACACTACTGAAAATTCTTCAGATTTTTATTAGCGTCCATGCATTAGTCTCCAAAATGTACCAAAGTCGAGAAGTTAAAAAGAATACATTTTCTAGTCTATGTTAGGCTCTCCATATACCTGTACAGCTGATGATTAAACTAATTAATGCATACAACCATGTGTGGCACATACTGTAGGTTTAATAGTGGTGAACTATCACTGCTATCTATACCAATAGCTATACAATGTGATGTGCAGAGCCCTGAGGGCCCAAGACCCTTGAGATACTCTTCAAGGCCAAATGTGTTTTCATGAACGTTGCAAGATATTGTTTGCCTTTTTCATTGCATTGATAATTACACGATGGTACAAAAGCAATGGTGGGTAAAACTGCATGCCCCTTAGCACAAATCGAGTCAGCAGCACCCAACTGTATCTTTTATCACCACACTTCCAGAAAAATGCCCAGTTTCACATAAGGATGTCCCGAAAGCAGCAGTAAAAGTTATTAATTTTATTAATATAAACTCCTGAGCGTACAACTTTAAAATATCCGGTGTGGCAGAATGGTACACAGAAAGCAAAGAAGTAAAGCGCTTCTGCTGGGTTTCAAAGTCAGCGGTTTTTCTGGAGGAAAAGCACTTGTACGATGGAGTTTTGAGCTAAACTAGCTGCTTATTTCAAGAAATGCCATTTTTAAGTCAAGAAGGACACACTATGGTTAACTTGATAACTGGACTTAAAAAAATGAAAAAAAAAGTAAGGCTTTCACTTCAAATGACAGTATTGATTGCCAATAATGAAATTTGAGTTTTCAAGTGAAAATTAGAATTTTGAAAAATGTTTATCTGCCACTGGGAGTTCAACAGTTTCCCAGTACTTAAAGGCTTTTCTGATTAAGCTGTCAATGTTAACAAATGTGATTTAAAAAGTATTTTATAGTGAAATGTGTCAACATTTGGAAGTTCTGATTAACTCAGTGAATCAATAATCTCCCAATGATCAATGAATGACGTTACAAAAACATTCATAGGTAAAAGATCTATTCAGTGTGCAGGATAGGCCAACGAATTTTTATGTAATGAAGTATAAACATCGATTTAATATGGTTTCAGATTCCGGATGACAACTAACTTTTCAGAAACTACTACTTGTTAAGACATAGTATTAGATATTCATATATTCAGAGAAGAATATCAATAATTATTGGAAAAGGCTGTGAAAAATATTACTCTGCTTCGAATTATATATTTATCTGAGGCCATTTTTCTTCCTATTCTTTAACCAGGTATACAAATCCAGCTGCCTTCAATTAAGTCAGACATTAAAGAGATTTATAATCATGCAAAGCAATGTCATGTTATTTTTGTTTTGAAAAATATTTTTTCCTGTAAGTATTTTTATGTAACATGTATAAGGTTTTTATGTTTAAATAAATTAATAAATATTTAAACATTTGTCAATTTTAATTTTTAATCTGGTAAACATTGATAGCTATAACCCACATAAAGTAAAGCTTTTGGGGTCCTCAGTAATTTCCAACAGTGTAAAGGGGTTCCAAGACCAAAGGGTTTGAGAACCACTGATTTATATAAAAGGGCCTATGACGAAGTGAGGCTATGATTGGAAACCAGAGCTTTCCCTCCAGCTAAGACCATATTCTATTAGGCTGCATGATTCTGATGAAGCAGCTGAGACCCGAACCTAGAAAGCTACAGCTTAGGAAGCTTTCCATGTTTACTTCTGGATGAGAGCGGGGTATGTGTGAGATTAAATGTGAGTATCTCATGTAAGAAGAGTATCTCATATAAGAAAAGTAAGACACTTCACATTGAGAAATAAAGTGAGGATTAAAGAATCATTATTTTGAAAATTGAATCCCAGCAGTCAAGGACCCTGGCGGTTATTAAGCATTCATCACCAAAGGGCTCCCTGCTAGCCTGAAGGGCTCCTAATGCTTTCCTCCTCCTTAATTTGGGCTTAAGAAGTCACCTTCTAAGCAAGGAGGGAGTCACGCTTGTATTAAGCTGAGGCTGCATGGCCTCCTTTAGCCTGTTCTGCACGTGCATAGAGAAAGGTAAGCTGCAGGCTGGAGGGGGAGGCACTTAACTATTTGTGCCCCACATTAGCTGATCCTTCAGCAATGACTTTGCTCTTATTAATACTGGAAGCTAGAGCTGTAAACTACAGAAGGCTTTGCCCTGAGGTTGATAAGTGTCAAGGACTCAGGACATATCTAATTCACAGGTTTCTGCCTGTCTTCATCTGAGTAGCTGAATTAACTACAGTTGTGACACTCCTAAGTTATCTATTAATTGATCAGCATTTTCTGGTTATCTGTTTCATGCCCAAGGTTAAGTACTCTATGAGAAACTATTTCAAGACACAATTATTATCCACAACAGCCTAGTTGGGGAAGCTAAGTAATATATGTGAATTATTTAATAAAAAATAATGTATAAAACAGTGGGTAAAACTGTGTTGTCTAGGACAATTAGGAAATACAATTCCTAAGAAGGCATAACTCCTACAGTGACACATACATTCAAAAGAAACGAGAGAAGAGAAACATTCAGATCTCTCTTTTCTTCCAATGGCTTTTTTACCTGAAGTTTTTTTATATTTCTAGCATAACTCTCCATTACATGGAGACTAAAGAAGCAGGGAAGACAAAGCTCTATCAGAAAGTTAAAAGAGGGGCCTTCCGAGTGATATCAAAAACGATCTGATAAAAAATATGCTTTGTTATGATTATTTTAGAATGCCATGTTCCTTAGGGAGATGATTCATACATGTAGTACCTGTATACGTGTGTGTGTACGTACATATATAGTATCCACGGGGGAATGCAGACAGTTTTGGTAGGATTTTCAAAGAGCAAAGGGACTTATTTCTCGTGAATATATTTGAACCTCTTTCATAAACAGAGAGCAATAGAGACATTAAGAAGAGTTACAACTAAATACTGATTTTATTTCTGTTGCTTTTCTGAGTTCATCTTTGGAAATACTACCATTTAATGACTACAAAATATGTCAGTATTCGTAGGAAACATGACTCTCTAAGTGGGACAGCCATCAGAAGCAAGGTGATGTTGAGGCGAAGGGGTTAAATCTACCATTTGCCACAATGCATGCCCCATCTTGCTCTTTCACACACACGCGCGCGCACACACACACGCACGTGCACACACCACTTTACCCCACTCAAAACCACCACACATAATTAGGAAACCTCAGCAGACCTTGTTGCAACTCTAGGAATTTTATGCACTGACTCAGCAGAATTTTAAGAAGGCCTTGTCAAGCGCACTTAATGGTTCAGTTCACGGGATTATAAGATCGTGTTTTTTCCAAAAATGAAAAAGAAAGAACAATATGTAGCCAAGCACATGTTTTCTGATGAGAAATAAAGCAAATCCTCTTGAGCAGAATGTCTTAGCGAAGCTAGTCATGTACAGATGGCTTCCTTGATAATTATAAATGGCTTCATTTATGAGATTATTATTAACATTTTAATTCACTTCACTTTTGCAATTAGTGTAATTAGGGGTAGTCACATTAAGGCAATGATATCAAATATATGATCTATAAGCTGCATTTTAAATGATTGTTCAGGCAAACTCAGAACGGAAATATTTCCAAGGCACTATAAGGTTTAGGGAGACTTGATGCCTGAGGGATACTTCAAAAAGAAAAAATAAAATTACTCATTACCTAACTTTTGGACTATTCAGATATCTCATATAATAACAAAGGGTCAGTGTCTTTAAATTTGAGCTGGCCTTAGTACATCTGCTTGGAGTCCAGGTATCACTTACTGTTGTTTATCCTCTTCCACTTGTTATTTTGTATATTTCTCCTTTGACTTTAGAGCCCAAGAGCACCATGTGTGAACCTTATGAGAAATTCTCTAGAGATTAGTTGGTGTAACTCCTTTTTAAATAGTAAAATTACCAGCTTTGCAATGCCAACTACCATAAAGAAAAGGTCACTTATTTTCATGGAAAGGTCACTGATTTTCATGGTACAGGTTAAAATTTTTAGGCTGCAGGGGTCTGGAAAGAATCTTTTATTTCCTCCCCCAAAGTTAGATCATAATCCGAGTGGCCATCAGGCGACGAAGTACATTATTATTATCAAAGAGTAGCGCCAAAGCACTGGCAAAGCACATCCCTGCAGCTTACAGGTCTCAAATCTATGCTGGCGCTGTATTTTTGTGAGTGCTCTTAAATCTGGGTCAGTTTGGAAGAGAAAGTCATCCCATCTTTGCGAAGAGGGAGCAAACAAAATTGCACTATACTTAGGTTACACTTAGAAAGCAATTTATAACGCTTACATTACAATGGGAAAAAAATAAGGAAGTGCATCTAAATGATGTACACTTATTTTGAAATTCTAAGTGATTGAAAAGTCAGCTTCTGGTATGCTGCAAATGCTCTGGAGGCATGAACAGGTGGTAGATCATTTCCAAGTATAAAGAACAAGTGTGTTTTGACCTTTGCTTTCCTTCTCCAAGCAGTAGGCTAAATAATGTGCCTCCACCTCCCCCAATTGTCCACGTCCTGATTACCAGAACCTATGAATATGTTACCTCACGGAAGAGACTATTCAGATGCGATCAAGTTAAACATTCTGAGATGGGGAGATTATTCAGGGCTCAGTGTCATCGTAGGAGTCCTTCTAAGAGGGAAGCAGGAAAACGTGTCAGAGAAGGACAGATGATGACAGAAGCAGAGGTCCTGAGTAATGCTGTCACAGATGGTGCTGGGGCCACACACTAGGGAAAGAATGCAGGAGGCCTCTAGAAGCTGGGAAAGGCATGAGATGTATATTCTCCCCTAAAGGGTCCAGAAGAAATGCAGCCCTACTAGCCTATTGTAGACTTGTGACCTCCAGAACTACAAGACAATAAATTCGTGTTGTTTGCAGTACCATTAAGTTTGTGACAATTTGTTATAGCAGCAATAGAAAACTAATTAGTCCAGCTGTTAGAAAGTCTTGGGTTGTGAATGGTTAACTCTTTTCTGAAGCTGTAAATCAGACCGGAGAGTCTCCGTTAGAAAGCCACGACAAATGTGCCCACAGAAACTGGGACCTGAGCAAGATACAGTCTTCCATGTTTTTGTTGAGGCAACTAGAGTAAATTGCAGGGCTATGGATATATCTGAAGTCTGGCCTCATCTGGCTCAGAGCTCTCATGTGAAGCCAGAGCTGGCATTAAACACAGAAAGCACATACCGCAGAGTTGTTGTGGACCATTAGATAACGTGTGTAGATTACAGACAGCACAGTCTGCAGGTTCTAGAACACAGATTTTCTTTTTGCTCTGAAAATCACGAGCTAGAACTGGCTGCATCTCAACAATAACCCCTGAGTAAATTAAAAATGCTGAAAATGATAACCACCATGGATAATGAGTAGTACTGACCACATACACAGCACTCCTCTTTTCTTCCTTCTTAACAGAACCCTAATTTTACAAAGGTTTCTGCCTCTGTAACTTAGAGCCTATGCTCCTCAGGAATGAAAAATGACCCAAAGTTATTTCAAAAAAGGACCCTGTTGACTTAAGTCAGCCAGCGTGTTCAGTTTTCTAGGTCACACTCTGGTACATGGGTTGGCCTGTGACCAAGTTTTTCTAATCAACAGTGAGCTCAGGATCCTTGCTTGTAATACCAGGGCAGGATAAACTTTCTCCCATTTCCCTTTGACACTGTAGTCCATGGATATGAGGCCCAGAACTGCAGCCATCATCTTACTGCCAGCCTGAAAGCAAAGCTGGAACAAAGACCAAGATGCCTGTCTGGAGAGTGAGCAGAGCCACTGGATAAACTCAGCCCTTGGCTGGCTCCATCGCTAAACTCACAGGTTGTCAGTCAATGAAATCCATTAATGGCTATTCTACTGAGTTGAGCTTCCTGTTGCTTGTTTGCTGAAAGCATCTGAAAAGATAAATGTGGAGATGAAGTTCTTATAAACTATGCTTTGTATACTCATTTCAGAAGCTGAGGTACACACACTTCCAAGTACCAGGACATCAAGCTGAGCACTATTTTATTTAATCCTTATATTCCCTAGCCCCATCCCCCAGGATGGGAGCTAGTATTATTCTCATGTTTCATACAGAGGAGCTGCAACATATAGAAGTTAAGAAACTTGCCTAATATTACAATCAATTCCTGAATGTAAGGGCTTGGATTTCGACTCATGCTGCTGGAATCTAAGCACAGCTACTTGACCATCTTAGAGTTACTTACTTTTAATAGGTGCATAAAACTCAGAAAAATAGTTATCTTTATCAGTGCTTTAAATTTACATTGTACTGTCTAGATGATGCTCTCTTAATAAACCATAACATTGATTCTGAAATAAAATCCCCCAAATCATAAAGATTTAGTTCTTTTTCAGACTCTCAGCTGGGCAGATTACTCATTTTCCCAGAGCCTTCATTTCTTCACCAATAAAATGAAATTAGCAATATAAAATTTATGTTGAAGAA
This sequence comes from Saimiri boliviensis, assembly GCF_048565385.1. Taxonomy (NCBI): domain Eukaryota; kingdom Metazoa; phylum Chordata; class Mammalia; order Primates; family Cebidae; genus Saimiri; species Saimiri boliviensis. The sequence goes on along the minus strand of NC_133450.1, from coordinate 120,699,193 downwards.
AATGAATATAAGTGTGGTATGGCAACAAGAGAACTGGGCAAGGAATGAATCCTTTGTTCTAGCTCTGGCTATGTGACCTTGGGCAAGTCACCCTGCCTCTCTGTGTATCTGTGCACTTCTACGAAGTCAAGTCACTTATGGATTAATATTCCAAGATTCTATTCCTATCTCACCCACAGAGCTCTTGAAAGCGTTGTGCCAATTTACTAAAATGGCAAATGAAAGCCTTTGGCTTCATTGGGTTAAATTAATGAGCATCAAGAATTTTACCACCACATTTTAATGCCCTATTTTGATGGTAGCCAGATTACTTTTCCTAATAGCAAAACCTGAGGATGAAGAAACAAAATCTCAAGATTCCAGTGGTTACTGACTGTGGTGAGTAACTGGCCATTATCAAAGCATCACTGTACATTACTAATCATTTACATCAAGGAGATGAGCTGTGGCAACTTGATGACCTTTTTGATGACTGTCCTGATTGCTGGCAGAGAAACGAAGCTACCTGTGTCAGGGGTTAGGTGGTGCAATAACACCGTCTAGATTTAGCTGGGAAGATTTACCGGGGAAAACTCATGTCCTCTGTGCTCTGTGCCCTAGAGCTTCCCCTAGACCAAGAGTCTGGTCTGAATTACAAAGTAGTCAAATATCTACTACTTATTAGCGGAGAAGGTCAGGGAAAAGTTAAATCTCTGGACTTCAAGAGGATTTTCTGAGAATGCATCATGCAAATTTCTCTGTGCAGTAGGTACCATTTTGGCCTTATTTTGCTAGAATAAGGATGCTGTTGACTATTCAGAATAAAGTTGTAAGGCTCTTTATAGTGAAAGGGAAAACCTGTGAAGATGACCTGGAGCACTGTTCTCGGGTGATAAGAATGAACTGCTCTGTTTACAGCGTGTTATCAGGGCACATGAACAGGTACTGGCTGTCAGACCCCTTGAGGCCTGTGATGGTATGGGGCTGGCCCAGGCTCCACAGCAAGCAGCAGGACACATCCGAGGTCTGTTATCTGATTTTTGGGTATGTACACTTGTATCTTTCTATATTGGCTTCCTTGGCTGAAGAATAAAAGTTCAAAGTGCCTTCTAGAACACCCCACCTCTCATTATCATAATGTATTAGTCCATCCTCATACTGCTATAAAGAACTACATGATATTGCATATATATATATATATATATATATATATATATATATATATATATATTTTACCATAAGCAGAGAACTATGAAGAGGTTGCATAATTTTTAAAGAAGAGAGGTTTAATTGACTCACAGTTCTGTAGGCTGTACAGAAAGCATGGCTGGGAGGCCTCAGGAAACTTACAACTGTGGTGGAAGGCAAAGGGGATGCAAGCATGTCTTATCATGGCAAAGCAGGAGAGAAAGAGTGTGGAGAAGGGGGAAATGCTACACACTTTCAAACAACCAGATCTTGTTGAGCTCTATTATGAGAACAGCATGGGGGGAAGTCCCGCCCCCATGATTCAATCATCTTCCACTAGGCCCCTCCTTCAACGCATGGGGATTACAATTTGACATGAGATTTGGGTGGGGATACAGAGCCAAACCTTATCAAATAATATAGCCAACATTTACTAACAGCTTTCTGTGTCAGACTTAATTACTGTGCCTGAATGATCATTTAATCCTCACAAGTACCATGTAAAAACAGACAAGACAGGTGTGACAGGGACCGAATTTCCCCAACAATGATGGCCCTTCTTAACCATAGCCTCACTTTATGGTTTAGTTAGGCAAAGCAGTGCTTCTACTGAATAAACAAAACTAGGTTCCTACAAATAGGTGGTAGTGAGTGCTGTCGAGGAGGAGGTGCGGCAGATATGGACCGTACCCACGACTGGCTGTGAATCCTACAAAACTGCTGTAGTCATACTGGCCCACAGAGCTTGGCTCTCCGGACAGGCTGTGTCTAGATAGGCTCACGACAGGTGTATATTTCTGCTAAATCTGTTCCTAAATTTCCCTCTGTCTGTGGTTTTCTATCTTGATCAGAGCCTCCACGTCTATAAAGATGGAGACAAGTGTAGAAGCAACTGCTTCACTCCCAGGACTGTTTCTCTAGCCAGGTGGATACCCATCCTGCCAGAGGCAGCCCTGCAAGCCACCAGTGAGACTGTGCCTGCAGCCTGATTCTGACAGTCCTCCTCCAGAGCCCCACAGGGTTTCATCCATCAGATGAAGATAATTAGCCTGTTTTTGAAATCTGTCAACCAGCCTCATAATCATTTTCTCAATACATGTAGGCGATTAAATGACCGATGATGATGATGACAGGAAAAAGAGCACAGTGAGGACAGAGGGCGTTTGTTGATGCATTAGGGAGGGATGCCTCTGAAATAAAGACGAGGCAGTGATGGCACAGCGAAGGACTCAGGGACCTGGGGCCTTTTTCTTCACTCAGCTGGGAAAGTATCCGAATTGCTCTTTAGTTTCAATATAGAGAATAAGTGATTGTGATAAGTGGCTACTGGCCATGTACCATAAGCATCCATGCTTCCCTATGCCCCTCTCTCCACCCCCACAGCCCCCTTTCCAGGCATCCCTGCACAGTGCTCTGGAAAGAGTGTGTGTCTGGGATATGGAATGCAATTCAGATCTTGGCCTTTTTGCTTTTTTAACTTGTTGCAAGACTTTGTTCAAATTATTTTTCTATCCTCAGGCTTAGTTGGCAAGTGCATAAAATGGGAGCCTAGAGGTCACTCTACTTGTTTCGAGGATAAAATCAAATGAAGTAAGGTGAAATGCCAAGGACATACTGGGCACAAAGTAGCTACTGACTAAATGCGTGACTTTCTCTCTCCTGAAAACCAAGCTATCTTCCCCATCACTAAAGCACAGGCTATCAAAAGAGAGGGCCTGACGCTGACTCATTAAACAGGACCCAGAATACTTCACCATCTATTACTCTGAAGCACCATGCCAGGAGCCCAATACAATGAGTTTTTATGCCTGCTTTGCTACCCATGAGGTAGGCAAGTTGCTTAACGCCTCGGATTCCCCATTTCCTCATCTCTAAGCTAGGACTAACGATGCCTGTTTTGTTTGCCATGCAGGGTATCAAGGCCAATGAGACTGCGTGGAAAATCTTCTTGCAACCTCTATGGAGCCGAACAGAGGTAAAGTTCTGCCCCTAATCCCTTATCCTATCTGCATGTCTGCTATGCACTTGCCCATCTCTCAGCAATCCATAATGCTTTCTTTCATGCCGTCTCCTTCTCCTTCTCCTTCTTCTTTAGAACTTCACATTCCTAATTGGGTACCAAGATGCGGCAACCCTACCTCTAACATGTCTGCCACCTAGAAAACACTTTTTGTTGTCACCACCTTTTCTATTGCCACTGTGACAAATTGGCACAAACTTAGGCGCTTATAACAACAGAACTCTCCTATCCTATGATTCTATAGATCGGAAGTCTCATCCAGACCTGAACTAAAATCAAGGTGTGAGAAGGTACGGTCCTTCTTGAAGGCTCCAGGAGACAATCCACTTCTTTGCCTTTTTTGCTTTCTAGAGGACGCATACATTCATTGGCTCATGTCCCCTTCCTTCAGGAAATTTAAGCCACCCTCGTCTCGTGTTGCATACGTCTGGCTCTCTTCCGTCACACTGTCTCACTTTTAAGAACCATTGTGATTACTTTGGGTCAACTCCAATAATCCAGATTTCCTGGTTAGCAATCTTAATTCCATCTGCAATCTATTTTTTTTTCCATGTAACCTAACATATCCACAGGTTCTAGGAATTGAGATATGGATGTCTTTGGGGGCCATTATCCTGCCTACCACAGCATCCTTATTCAAGGCCTCAGAATCTCTCACCCAGAGCACTGGGATAAAATCCTTCCGCACCCCTGTTCCCAATGTCTCCCTGCTGTGGGCAATGGCTATACAAAGCTGGCAAATGCTAAATCATTAATTAAAAGACCATGGTCTTGCTAAAGCAGTTTGATTTGTGCCTAATATGGCAGGTAATCAACAAACAACAGCCAAAAAATAGTTAAAATTAAGCACTTACCATGTGCCAAGCACACATTTAAGCAATCTGCATACATTAACTAATGTAATGCTTATATCAGCCCAATGAGGTAAAAACGTATATGACATGCCCATTTTATAGATGAGAAAACCGAGGCACAGAGAAGCTGTCTCATGCTCTGTCTCCTGGATATCATGAATTCTGGGAGAATTTAAGAATTTAAGACCAGGCCGCCTAACTCTGGAGCCCTGTGGCCATAACTATCTCACTATTGTGAAGCAAATTAATGATTTAGTCCTCAACAACCTTTCACAACCATTGCCTATAGGGGGCAGGATGTTTTTACATAAGTGTTAGCGATGGGAATTGAATTCAGGTTGACAAAGCTTTGAATTTTTATGCCACCTCTGTGTGATTTTGGCAAGTGAATTAATCTGACTCTACTTCAGTTTCTTCAACTGTAAAACAGAAACAAAATTGTGTATTGCAGACTGTTCTCGTGAGAATTACATGAGGTAATATTTATGGAAGTGCTCAGGACCATGCTGAGGACAAAGTGGGACCATGTAAGTGTTAGTCCCTCCCTCCCCACAGTTGGGAGGCCAAGTGTTATAAAGCACAAGGGTACAACAAAGAGTAACACCCTAAGCCTGCCGACAGTTTAAATACAGTTTAGCTGCTGGATTTCTCAAGATCTTCTATATTCTGACACCACTTTATTTTTTTGGTTTTCATTCTGACCCATTCTATTCTTTTTATAATTTAGCCAATCTCAACTTGTTGCCACTCCTGTATATGACATGAACTTTGCTGCCCCGGGACTTTGTTGAAGCAGCTTTTTTTTTTTCTTCCCCATTACAAATGTCTTTTCCTTCTTCTTTTATCCATCCATCTACATTCTTTATGGACACTTTCCCAGTCCCCTCCTCTGGCCACCTACTGTATGTTTTCTGTACTTTTATTCCAACACATCCAACCTCATGATCCTTTTGAGTTGCCTAGCCATACCTACTTCCTCCTATTTCTGTAAGGTCCCTGTTTTCTTCATTTTTATGAGCCCCAAGTGACCAATATTCAGTTGGATGCCAAAAAGATGTGTGCAACTGAGCGGAGTGTAGAAACAAGTACAACATGTTCCCTGCATTAAGACCCAGTGAGTAACACCAACAGATCATCAAATACCTCACATGAGGCGGAAAGTCATAGATACACTATTAGAAATTCCACAATATGGAAGGGGTAGAGAAAAGGTGAATGAATTTGAAAGACTTCATGGAGAAGGTGTTTGTGTGCATTTAGGGAGAGGCTCTTGGGAGAGGATTTAGAGAAGAGGCTTAGAAATATGCCTGAGCTCTGCAGATGTACTTACTACTAAATTATCTTTGCATGTCAGCATTTGTGTTGAGGGCCTAGGACTGATTTTGTATAGATGTTTGCTTCTTCTCAGCACTAAACACATTGCAGCATTTAGCTGGGAGAGAATTTTGGTCTAGGGCTCTCAGGTCGTTCAGTGAACAGGCAGGAGCTAACACACGTAGGGGCTTTGGGGCTCGACAGGTCCAAGGTCACCTCCAGTTCTGGTCTTCATTAGAAGAGTGGCAGGGGAGAGCAGGTGCCATGCAAGGTTACGAGTGCCAACTCAGCTCTCTGAGAGGTAACATTCTGTGTTACCTTTAGCATAGGGCTAAAGACAGAAGAGGGATGTTCACCTCCTTCATATAGATTCAACCACAATCACCTGCAACTCAGTTCTTACTACAACTCAGTTCTTACTACAACTCAGTTCTTACTACAACTCAGTTCTTATCGAATGCCACCCAAAGCTTGATTACAATAGGTCATCATGAGGCCTCTAAGCATAGAGACAAGATGCCAGCCGGGAGCTTCCTTCTCTCTTGGGGGAAGCATTCAGCAGGTGGCAGAGATCAACAAGGCACCAAATTTTAATCTGCAAAATTTGACAGGTTATTTTAATTTTGTTAATTTTTGAATTTAGCAGAAATAACCGGTTAGCCTCTTCTGGAAGAATAATTCAGTGCCTATATATTTACATTCAAGGAAATGCTGCTTAAACTGCTGTGTTGGAGAAGTACCGGCCAGAACGAACAGGTAAAAAATTTTCTAGGGAATTTTCTGAATGGAGGTATGAAAAATAAAAAACAGTGACTTAGAACAGTGGCTAACATTGCTAAATTTTTTCACTTGTTCATTATCATTTGATCCTTCGATAATATTGTAACAGCTTTCATTAACAATATGGTTTGGAGTTAGTTTAGCCAAATCCCTTTAATCTGTCAGCTAGCAGATTTCAGGGTATGAGTTTCAGAACACTGTTCCCCTCTCTTTCCTAGAAAAGTGTGGCTTTTCCGCAGGTCTTCTGGCCAACATCAGCTGCTCATAGCGGAGGGACTGCAGGGTGGACCACCACCACCTTATCTGAAAACCATTCAGATCTTTGGTTTGGTGAACTTCTAAATGTTAAAACACAGAAATCCATTGGGTTCAGATTTTGAGTCACCATAATGAGTTATCTCAAAGATGTAGTAGTAGGCAAGATAAAAAGAGTGATTTTAAAAAGCCATTCCTCATGGTACAGTGGGAAAGTGCCGTTCAATACAGTCAGAAGACCTGCCTTCAGGTCATAGCTTGACTCACTTTAGGTATTTTGGGCTGGTGACAATCAGACACCTGGACATTTTTCTGAAACCAGGTAAGGGTGGAAAAAATAAACAAGTACCCCTTAATTCTTCTGAGTCTTACTTCCCCCAACTATACAATGGAGGAGTGTAGACAACGAACAGCAGGAAGTGAATGTGTGTGGAAGCATTCGGTAAACTGCCCATTCATTTAGAATGTTTCTAACACTATCTACGCTTTTATTATTTGATCAAATGCAAGGGTAACAGAAACCAGATAAGCAATAACATGAACAAAGTCACCAATAATTTAAGGGATTTTGACCCTTTAATGCATCTGGTTCTGCAATCAGAAACCTTATCTCCATTTGATCATATTAAAAACAATTTATGGGGGAGGTGGTTGTTAAACCACCCTCTAGAAATTATCTTAAAACGTCAGACTTGAGTGAGAGGATTCATTGTCTCTGGAACGTTAAGCAAAGAAGCCAAACACGCCTGACCCCCTTGACCATTTCCTCTATTTCTGAGATCCCAGGATAGAGCACTTAGGACATGAAGCATGAACCTCTCACAACTTCTCCTGTGGAAGGGAAGCAGCATGATGTGACCATGTACAGTCTCATAATGGGCTGGCCTCTCAGGTGTGCGTGTTTTGCCAAGACAGACAGAATGTGCTCTATCTGCCTGAGGCCTGAGGTGGGGTGCTGCAGACTGCAATCCTTGGTGCCTGAACACCGTTCACAGACATAAGGGGAGGCTTCACAGAGGCAGATGACAAGTGACTTCATATGAATGCTCCTACCTCACATGAAATGGTCACCTGGTAGGACCCCCAGCCATGACATACTCTCTGGTAGAAAGAAGGTGAAAAAGTGCCAGCTGCAGTGTCTTACGCCTGTAATCCCAGCACTTTGGGAGGCCAAGGCGGGCAGACTGCTTGAGATCAGGAGTTTGAGACCATCCTGGCTAACATGGTGAAACTCCTCTACTAAAAATACAAAAAATTAGCCAGGTGTGATGGCATATGCCTGTAGTCTCAGCTACTAGGGAGGCTGAGGCAGGAGAATTGCTTGAACCTGGGAGACTGAGGTTGCAGTGAGCCAAGATTGCGCCACTGCACTCCAGCCTGGGTGACAGAGTGAGACATTGTCTCAAAAAAAAAAAAAAAAAAAAAAATTAGACATGGTGGCACGTGCCTGTAATCCCAGCTACTTGGGAGGCTGAAGCAGAAGAATTGCTTGAACCCATGAGGTGGAGGTTGCAGTGAGTGGAGCTCACACCACTGCACTCCAGCCTGGGCAATAGAGCAAGACACTGTCTCAGGAAATAAAAAGTAAGAAAGAAGGTTGGAATGAAGCGTCTACTTTCAAAATAGATTCTCAGCAGGTGATATAGGAGACATTTGGGCAACTCAGCCTATTTTCAGTTCTCCTTTGGCGGTAACCACAAAGGGAGTCCAAACTCACATTTTTGTGGCTTTAGAATCCTGCTGGCACATCCTCACAAAAGATTCACCCTTTCCAGAGTGATTGACGGAGATACCAAGGGTTGCCAGTGCCAAGTCCCCCATAAACTCTTTCAGAGGTTTCAACACTTCTGCTGACAAATGGTGAGATTTGCTCCCTTCAGAGATATTGTGACAAAGATAGAAAGGGCAGTAAGACGTATGAACCCCAAAGCAGTGTTTTCAGACAAACTGATCCTATCTTGACAGTCAACTGCTCTAGTCTATGATTTGAAAGTGTGTACCAAGATGGATAGGAATAGGAAACAAAGAAAAAGCAACTATATTAAACCTGGGAAATTCCTTCTGCTTTAGACAATTGATAAATTTGCTGAATCTATACCAAGGAGCAGACTGATTATATATAATACTCAGACAATCTTCCTCTTGAAATTTCATGTCTTAGAGACAGTCTAACAGCCCTGCAAAACAAGTTATAATCTTGTCTCGTCATGGGTCAAAATGGTAGGAGTCATCTATAGCACAAGGATTAGAGAGAGAAATCCGGACAAAGCTTGGCATTGTTGAAAAACAGAAAGTCAAAGTCTCTAGAATGCTGCATTTTCAAAAATCATCCCCAAATCCCAAAACAACCCCCCTAAACTCATATCCTATTTTCGTTACAAACTCTCTTTTATTATTATTTTCTCGCTGGGGGCAATTTTCAATGCTAAGGAACCACAAATGGAAGTGATAGAAATAATGGTGGTTAAGAATCAATAATGCTTAAAAGAGGAAGACTATGAAAACATAAAAGAAGAACAGAAATGTATTTACAGGCACCTCTAAGTAGAACAAGACAGCACGAACAGACACCAAGCAATTCACCTCAGGTTTCAGAACAGTCTGAAAGTTAAGTTTCTTCAATCAGAAAAAAGGCAGAAGCCAAAATGCATAGCAGAACTACCAGCAATTACCAAATACTGCCCAGATGCTTTCGTTGAAGTCAAGCAGCCCATATCTATCTTACGGTATTTGTTAAGAAAAAAAATGTTACTTTAATGAAGTCTTAGAAGAGCACAGTGCTGGCAATATTGTCATTAAAAGGCAATGTCACTTACTGGGGCATCTCTCCTCCTCCTCTGTCGGCTGCTCCTTCTCTGGATTGGGTGGGCCTTTGATTTTGTAAACCAAGGCACGAAGTTTTCCTGTCCAGGAGGTGTCCTCCTCCTCCTCTTTCTCTTCTTCCAAAGGAACCCCTAGCAAGCCATAGAACAGAGTGAAAATCTAAAGCAGGACATGAAAACATCATGGTATCAGAAAGAACGTTCAAAAAACTGCTTCTCATCCTTCTGGAACTTTCTAAAGAGTCTACAGGCAACCTGTTGCCAATATTTACCTGTTACAGCTTTTGAAAGTTTTTCTTTTTTTAAAAATCAAATCAGTGATTTCCTGTCTATGAAAACATCAAGTAAGTTTAATCCTGAAACAGGTTTTTTGAATCTGTATTCCCCAAAACCTCCATAAGAGTGTATGGGGTCTAGATTGCATACACTCTTACAGTGTTGAAACCTCTGGAAGAATGTTTGTGGGACGTAGCCCTAGAGTCTGTAGAAGGAGTTAACATTGAGTTATTTCAAATGAAAAGCTTGTCAATTACCCACAATTAAAAATATGTATATTTTTAACTTTTTGCACTATATACTACCCAAATTTTATTAAACCTACCCATGTAAAAGCAGCACAAATGCCGAGAACCACGAGAACCACTTAAAACCAGTAGGTATATATCCAAGTAGAGACTGCTGGCTCAGAGGCCTTAAGGGGAGAAGTTACTAAACACACACACACAATCTTGTAGTAGCTAAAAAGCAAAGGGATCAGATTCTTGTCTCACCTGGAAGCTGAGAGTCCCAACTAATTTAAATAAATTAGGTGAGGTTTATATAAGGATCAGTTATCTTCATTCTTTTGCTAGAAACCCTGTTTCAAACTCTCTGTATCTCAGCAAAGCCTCTTCTAGGCAGAACAAATTTTGGTAATATATTCTGCCAGGGTTACTTCCTGTCTCTTCTCTGACGCAAGTAGTTAGGATAGAGTCACTTCTTAAAAGACGGTATTACAATTTTAAATACAAAAATTACTTCCCATGCCCCAGCCCCCACTAGCTTTCTAATGAAGGAATCAAAAACAGACTTTTCTTGGACACAGCCCTTCTCTGGGCAGCTCACCGCAGTGAATGAGAAGGTCCTCATGGAAGTCATACAGTTCCTCCCGAATCTCCTCTGGGCAGGGGCAGTTCTCTCCCAGTTGAAAGTTAAGCAGCATGTTGATCTTTGAGGAGCAAGAGAAGAATAGCTGGTTGGCTCTCAATGTTGGTCAAGGGAACTCAGATCCTGCCTTAGACACCTAATATTCTTTGCAAATTTATTTTGCTTAGTGAATTTTTGGTGAAAGTGGCTAATAATTAAAAGTAGCTTTCACCTTTTTCTGATTCTAAAAGTGCCTTTTTTTTTTTTTTTTTTTTTTTTTTTTTTGAGGCAGAGTCTCACTCTGTCACCAGGCTGGAGTGCAGTGGTGTGATCTTGGCTCACTGTAACCTCCGCCTCCTGGTTTCAAGCGATTCTCTTGCCTCAGACTCCCAAGTAGCTGGGATTACAGGTGTACACCACCACCCCCAGCTAATTTTTGCATTTTTCTAGTAGAGACAGGGTTTCACCATGTTGGCCAGGATGGTTGTGATCTCTTGACTTCATGTTCTGCCCACCTCGGCCTCCCAAAGGGCTGGGATTACAGGTATGAGCCACAATTCCCAGCCCTAAAAGTAACTTATTAATTGCATAATATTTGGAAAATATCTAAAGAAGAAAATTTACTGTAATTCTACCATCCAAAAATAGCTACTGTTAATATTTTAGTTAATGTCTTCCTGACAGTGTGTACAGATCCACACAGATTGGGATCACATTCCAGATACACCTTTTAAAAAATCAGAGTTTCCACTTAATGTTACTTGAACATTTTCTAATTTTCCTAATTTTTAATATGTACATTGTATTTCATTATATAGATGAATAATTTATGTAAAATTCATTCTATTTGTTTCTATTTGTCCTTATAAAGTTGCTTTGAGTTTTCTTTAAAATAACTTTTGTTCATGTCTCTGATTATTTTCTTAGAATAAACTCCCAGAAGGAAAATGACTAGAGCAATAGGTTTGCATATTTTAATGGTTTTTAAATATGAATTTACAAATTACCCTTCAGAAAGCTTACAAAATTTCCATTATTACCAAATTCATACAAGTGTGTATTACTTTGCCATCTTCATTATAGTAATGAAAGTTAACACATTTTCAGATATTTTCAATTTAATGGGTGAAAAATGTCATATCCCTGTTGCTTGAATTTATGCTTAAATGGTGAGGTTGAACTTGGTTTTTCACACATAAATATTAATTTTGTATTTTATAAATTTCCCATCCATATTTTTTATCCATTTTTCTACTGGTTAATTATCTTTAAAAAAATTTGCCCTTGAGTGCTTTGCACACCTCTGGATTTTTAACTTTTTCCAATATATACTACAAATATATTGCCCAGTTTTTAGTGAGCTTTTAATTTTGTCTACAAGTTTTTTTTTTTTTTTTTTTTTGCCCTGTAGGTTTATGTTTTTCAACATCATCTATAATTCTTTTCCTTTAGTTTTGTCTCAGGGATTTTTTCTTTTTCAAGATGGAGTCTTGTTCTGTTGCCCAGGCTGGGGTGCAGTGGTGCAATCTCGGCTCACTACAACCTCCACCTTCTGGGTTCAAGGAATTCTCCCACCTCAGGCTCCCGAGCAGCTGGGATTACAGGTGTGTGCCACCATGCCTGGCTAATTTTTTGTATTTTTAGTACAAATGAGGTTTCACCATGTTGGCCAGGTTGATCTCGAACTCCTGACCTTGTAATCTGCCCGCCTTGGTCTCCTGAAGTGCTGGGATTACAGGTGTGAGCCACTGCGTCTGGCCTTTGGGATTTTTAGCAGTTTTTGGGCTATGTACCCCTCTGATATTCTGGTGAAATCCACGGACTGTCTCTGTGATTAATACTTTAAATGCATAAAATAAAATACATAGGACTACAAAGAGAAATAACTATATTGAAACACAGTTATCAAAACTGTAAAAATCAAATTTGTGATGTAGTAACAATATGTACTTATTAACTCATTAGATAGAATGATCAAGTGGCAGGTCTTACATCCACTGTGGTCTTGAAGTAGTCAAGAATGAAAATGATCTTTCTAGATACTGCGACCACTGTAATGTGATATGAAAAATGTGCAATTTTGGTTGTTGACAAAGTCAGGTACTTGTTCTGCTGCCAACATTAAAAAAAGAAAAGAAATGCTATCAGATATCAGTGAAAATAAAGCTGTCATTCATTTCCCATTCAGGTTCCTGGATCTCTGAATTCTGCCCATAGGGCCACAATCCTACGTTTACATAGAATGACAGAGAAATAACCAGAGATAATTATTCTGACACATCAGCCAGGATAACCCCAATCTCCTTCTGTTTAGGATCTCTAGGTTGGAAAAATTTGCAATCTCTTATTAAATCGTGAACCTTATGTATCATTGTTAGGAAGAACTCTACTCAAAGCTCTTACTGCAAGTCATTTTTTGGAAGTAGGTAGAGGTACTGTTTGTAAGAAAAAAATATCCACAAAACAGGTGGGAAAAGACATGTTTGTGGTTTTTCTGTGAGGTAAAATTATGGTCATTATATTAACAACATATATATTTTATGTATAACAACAACATATCATTGTAATAAGCAACTTATATGTTCCTTATTAAATAAAAATAAGATTTGAAGATCTGGTTTCCAAGTTGGAAAACTAATTTCTTTAATAAAAGAGCTTTCCTTTGGCAGAACATTTAGGAGGCAGGGCTTCCCTGCCTGTAGGACATAAAACAGAAAGCTGGACTGAGCGGGTCAGTCCAATTTTCTGTTGCAGGTCATGCTTTTTAATGAAGTCCTCTTGGAAGTGAAAGGCCAGCTGGCTTTGCTTGGCTAACTTGCCGGCAACCCTTGGACTAATCTTAGTTTTAACTTCTTTTGTACTTAGGTATATCCCCCAATTTCTTTCATCTCCCTGAATACTCTCTGGATATAGGGCTTAAAAATCTATTTTCTCCTCCACGGTTGTAGAAGGATATCACTGTTTTAAAATTCTAATTTCCAGGCATCCTATTTTCTAAGTAATTTTGCATTGCTATTCTCTGAGATTGATCTAAATCCACCATATCCTCTGATGACATTAAATCTTCCTGATGTTGAGAACTCTATGGGTAGGTGCCTAGCAGAAGAGAACATTCTGGGAGGGATGGCAGGGAACAGCTCAATCTCATAGTAGCTAGGGTCCCTTCTTTTTATTCCCAGACCAGAGGTATGGGTATCACCTGAAAACTTGCTAAAAATGCAAATGCTTGGGCCTCACCCTAGATCTACTGAATTAGAAACCCTAGGAGTAATGCTAAGCACAGTGGCTCACACCTATAATCCCAACACTTTGGGAGGCCAACGCAGGTGGATCACTTGAGGTTAGGAGTTCAAGACCAGCCTGCCCAACATGGGGAAATCCCCATCTCTACTAAAAATACAAATATTAGCTGAGCATGGTGGTGCATGTCTGTAGTCTTAACTACTTGGGAGGCTGAGGCACAAGAATCGCCTGAACCCAGGAAGTGGAGGTTACAGTAAACGGAGACTGTGCCACTGTGCTCCAGCCTGGGTGACACAGCGAGACTCTGTCTCAAAAAAAGAAACCCTAGCAGTGAAACCAGATAATCTGTGTTTTATTAAACCCTTTAGATAATTCTGCTGCTTGCTGAAGAATCACTGGTCTAATACATAAGGGAAGAATTTCTTGAGTGACAGACTTCTGAAATGAGTCTGAAATGATTGCGAAGAGGATTGTTTAGAAAACAAAAGGAGGGTACATACTCATCATCCCTTTGCTAGATGTAAAATGAGAAATCCTTTTGGATTGACTGGAAAAGATTCTTTGCACCACGCCAAATGCACAGGTATGCTGTTTTGTCAGGAATTACTCTTGAAGGCTTTACAAATGTTGTGAAGCTGTTTTTAGCCTGGCGCTGGATCTAAATGGCAGCCCAAGAAATGGTAGAAGGTGTGGAGGCAGAACGCGGAAAGGAAGCGTGGGAGCAAACCTTGTCCTTTCTAGGAGCCAGAACCATGAGCAGCTAGATCCGAGAGGACAGTGTTGGGTGGGCAACCTCAGTCTTGGCTGCTAGTATCTCCAACATTAAAACTAATAGTAGCTTGCTTAGTACACACAGAACGCTTACGCTGTGACAGGCATCACACTAAACAATCTAAATCAGTTATCTCATGGGATCCTCACAAGAACCCTGGGAGGGAGATGCAAAAATTATCCACATTTTGCAGCTAAATAAAGACACAGAGAGGGCATGTGGAAGCCCACACAGCGAGCGATGGGGGAGCGAGTACGGGCACCCACAACCTGAGGCCAACATGTGTTACCATCACCATGTCATTATGTCTTCTGTTATTCACAGACACATATGAGACAGCCAGAATCTGCCCAGTGAAATAGGGAAAGTTCAGATCTATTGTCAGTCTAAAAGCAGCCTGACAACATTTGTAAAGCCTTCAGGAATAATTCTCGGGAAAATAGCACACTTGTGCATTTTGTGTGACGCAAATGATCTGTTCCAGTCAATCCAAAGGGCTTTCTCATTTTGCAAAAGAATGATAAACTTTACCCGCTCATTAGCGAGGCTGGTATCAGTCCAGAGAATTGTTAAAAGCCAAGATAGGTCATTTGTTTTTAAGGCAATATAAATATCTATATTCTATAAAATAGGTTAGGAAAGTAATTGGATGAAGTTGTAATTCTTCCTTTAACATAAAATAGTGGAAACTATACTGACAACACTTTATGGACAGGCTGCTTATTTTATATATGCATATGCTTACTCCTCCATGACAGGCATCATGCTAAGCAATCTAAACAAATTATCTCATGTGATCCTTGCAAGAACCCTGGGAAGAAGATGCAAAAATTATCCACATTTTGCATTTCCCTCCCAGGATGTATACACCTATATACATATGTATAATCCGAAGATCTGGTTTCAAAACAGAAACTAAGTTCTTCACTGAAAGATTTATCTTTTCTTTCGAACACTTAGGGAGCAGCGGCCAACCCACCTGCAGGGTCTAAGTGAGCTGCTGAGCAGTGGGGAAAATGGAAGCTATTACTCTACAAGATGTCCCTCCCTCATTTAGAAGATTTTCACCAGGATCTTGATTGTTCTTACAGAAGCCCTTCCCATCGGGTAAGGCTAATCCCAAGGTGGATACTGTGAAGAACGAACACAAAAATTCACAAAGATGACTCACTCGCTGAGTCCCCTTCTCCAGGCTCCACGGAGCTGGAGAGGCTTTGTGAGAAAGTCGTGCCACTGGCGAGGGAATTTAGACGCATTAGGCAAAGAAAACTGTGCCCCAGCTCTCGTTAAGTTGGTGCAGGTTGACCCTATTCTGTTGGTGTCTGATAGACAGGTAGCGACTTCTGGAAGGGTTGACAGAAATCCTTCTGAGTGGTGGATCCTCGCTGAGCAGACAATTGAATCCCAACAGTGATCTGGTCTTTGGATCAGTAAAGGAGGCATTGGAGAGGGTGAAAGAAGGGAGGAAGCCCTGGCCCATGTGCAGTTTAGAAAGGGATATTTTCCTACGCAAGAGAACTGGCACATATTCCTTAGCTCTCAGGACTAGGCCTGTCTCCCGGTATTGCGGTGGGTCTTTTCATCTTCCCTAGCTCTTGAGGCTGCCCCAGACATCACAGAGGTTTCATGTGCCCTGTTCCATAGGTCTCAGGTTCTTCCGCAGGAACTGGATGGAGGCTCAGGAAGGGACCCTCACCTGCTCCTGCGGGGGCGAGCGGAACTCCTTGGTCTTCCGGGCAGTCAGGGCTGCAGACATGTTCAGGGCCTGCATAAGCTCGTTGTAGCGGAACTTCTGATTTGCCTGCAGCTTGGAGACATAAATGTCACCAAATGCCACAATGGCCTCTACTCGGTGCTGCAGCTCACAGTCACAGAGATAGCTGAGGAGCTCACACATCTGCAACAAAAGTATTATATATACAACACTTTGTGTACACTGGTAAGGCTACTAGCATCCCCATTTTACAGACAGTAGCACTGAGACTTAGACAATTAAAGCAATTGGCAATTGAATTGTTACGCAGTAGACATAGAGCTGTCACTCCAATCTTCACCATTAAGGAGAACGCAGTAACAGAAAACTAAGCTCATTAAAGACAGAGGAAATGTATCGGTGGAGAGAGAGAATGGTATTTCTAAGAAAATATTTTCCCAGGAAGTTCAGTAGAAAAACTAGCTCCAGATCATGCCTGTGAGTGCTGCCTCCCTTCCTGAAATTTTCCAGTCCTAGAGGATGGAAAGTGGCGGCGTTGGTCCTCCTCTCCATCTTTCATTCTGTATTCATTGCACTATTTTTCTGGAATCAGTTATTTTGGATTGATATTATTACTAATCTTATCACTGTTAGAACTTACTCAACAGCAAGCACCGTAATCATCAAGCACTCTTGGCCAGACACGATGCTGAGAACTTGACACGCCTTATCTCCTTTAATCCTCAGTGTGTTCCTGATATTTTTATCAAAGCAGAAATTCTATTAACCTGCCTCCACTTAACTATCTGCAGCTTACCTGGAGCTTGACCGACTCAGGTAATCGAGTCTGCAACAAGCCTTTGACAGGAGCCTCCTTGCTGGCCTTCTCCCCAGCCTCCACGGCCTTCTCCTCCACCTGGGTCACTTCCTCCTTTTCTGCCCCCTCCTCTGTCTCTGCACTATGCTCCCCAAACACAGAGGGATCAACCAGGAGGAGGATCTGCCGAACATCATCATCATCAAACACCCCCATCACCAGCAGTGTTCCAATGAGTTTCAGCACAGGCACAAACTGGAACTCCACAGAACCCCCCACGGGGTCTCGGATGTGTGCCCCGCTGCACTGCACCGCCTCTGTCAGCATACTCAGAGCCTTAGTCCTGAGACTCTCCAAGGGAATCTCAGGGCTCTGCTTTTGGTGCTCCTCACCAGTCATGACAAAGCAAGGGGTGGAAAACCTGAATCCGGGCTTGAGACATGTTCTGAGGCCCACCCCAGGCAGTCCGTGCCTCTTGGACTCATCTGGGAAGAGGCGGATGTTCCTGGTAGTGCTGGTAATGGGGATGATGTACTCATTCTTCATCATCAGCTTCCTTTCCTTGGCGTTGGCCAGGTGGATGCTGATGAGGAGGTCATAGAAACCAGATCGAAGGAGGCCGGGGAGGTACTTGTTGTCAATGGCATGGAAGAGCTGGGAGAGGTCCACGTGGCTGCATAGGGCGTAGGCCACGCGGCTGTTTCCCAGGGCGCACACCGCACTGTAGAGTCTCAGCGTGTGGTAATGGAAGCACATCAGGTCCTCCTGCTCACAGAGCTCCAGGATATCCACACACCTGAGGATAGGACAAGCAGTCAGCCACACCATGGGGAGAAGAACCCATCAGAATCCAGCAATTTTACCCAGCCCAACAAAGGCAGAGTGTGTGGAAGGAAGGAGGGGTCTCTGCAACAGTTCCTCTTATGGTTTATCATGCCTCTGTCAGCTCTGGTCCATATTCCATTTCCTAGTACTCCACCATATTTAACTACAAGGCTCTCAAAAGCCTGCAAGACACTGGTTTGCCAAATATAAAAGTCCTCATTATTAGGAAAAAAACCCAAATTCCCAAACAGAAAACATTCACGTATATGAGAGAGATGACTTGGTCGTCTTACTTGTAGGACCAAGCAGATCTTGCATTTTCCCGTGTAAAATCTCCTCAGCAAATGTAGATTATGCTTTCTGTCAGTCCACCATCTACATCAAGGGTTCCCAGTCCCAGGGCCATGGGCCGGGATGGGTGTTAGATTCTTGTAGGAGTGTAAAACCTATTGTAAACTGTGCATGCAAGGGATCTAGGCTGAATGCTCCGTATGAGGATCTAATGCCCGATGATCTGAGGTGGAACAGTTTCATCCTGAAACCATCCCCATCACCCCCTCCTTCAGCCTCACCCCACCACTGGCTGTGGAAAAACTGTCTTCCATGAAGCCAGTTCCTGGTGCCAAAAGGCTTGGGACCACTGATCTATATCATTTGCATAACGTCCAATCTACCACTATCCATGGGGTATTCCCCTCAGCAACCTGAAAACAAACACACCTGCACTCCTGTCCAGAGAGGAAACAGCTTCCAACCTGAACCCAGCTACCATAACCCAGTTTGCTTTTCCTTCCTGTCTTAGAGGTCTATTTGCATGTTGCTCCCTTGTTTGTGTGGGTCCAGGGCTTGGGCTCTAATCTCTGCTTAGATTTTCCATTTTTGTCTCACGCCTCATTGTGGATCTGAGTACCCTGCAGAACTGACTTAGCTGGGCTTCTGGTCTTTTCTGCCCCTTTCCTGCAGTGGCCTGCCCTGCTGCACGTGACCCAATGGGACACTTAAATGGGACCTATACAGGCGTCAAATAACTCCACCTTTTCACATTACTCTGCTTTTCTATTCAAAGTGGTCAAGGGATGGTAATACTGTAACAATAAATTTATTTCTTACTATGTACAGAAAGTGTACCCAATTATATCTATACGGTCTCATTTTTTTTCTCTCAGAAACCCTTTGGGTGGACATTTCTCTCACTGTGTAGATAAAGAAACAAATGTTCAGAGTGCACAAGTAATGTACCCAAGGCCACAAAGCCAGAAAGAGATAGCAATGGGATTGAACCCCAACCATCATTCAAGAGTACCTCTTAGCAAGGGGAAACCAGGAGCCCAATTCCCGATTCTCTAAGTCAAGCTAGGATGTCTTGGTCTTCCCCTTCCTGTCATAAATGATGCATACTTCAAGGTAATCTGGTTTTTAATGAAAGGCATGGAACTGTTCCTTGATCCCAGGCTCTAGGAGCTGCAAGGAAGGCGCCATGACAGGCACCTCATAGTGTGTTTCCTGCTGTTTCTGAGTGAGCAGCGAAAGTGGAACAAATAGAAACTGAGGCACTGGGGAAATCAAGTCATCCTGGGACTGAGCAGGATTTAATACAGACGCTGCTGGTTCCCTTCTGGGCCTGCTTGCCTCTGCCTCACCTGCCCCCCAGGCCGGCCCCTTCATTTGTGGGCCTCTCTGGTACCTGTTCTCCTCGGGGATGTGGAGTGCCATCATCTGCAGTGGCTCCAGGCACTGCACCAGCCAGCCGTGGCGCTCGCTCACCCGCTCAGTCTCCACTTTCAGGAAGCTGTTGGGCATGCGGCTCCAGAGCACGGGCTGGATGGTTTGGACATCCAGCCGAGGCGGACACTGTGGGATTGGGTTCTTCTCTTCACTCTTGAATATGGCCGCCGACAGGGGCATTGCATTCTGGGGCACATAGGAAAGGCATTAGAAAAGAAACACGTGGTTGGTGGATGATGCACCCAGCCATTTTAACCAATATGGTCAGTATAAAGAGGAACAAATGTATTCAGGGACATCTAAGGGCTTTGCTGGCATTAACTAGCACTTCAAATAATGGCTTATATGAGCATTAATTGATTCTTTCAGCACCCAAAGTAGGTGGGAAAAGGGGAAGATAAGAATGCATGTTCTATCATCTGAATTCCAGGGGTAAGGGCAGAGCCTGGGGTGGGGGTTTATGAAAATTGAGAGGGCTTCTCCTGTCTCCTGAGGCCTGGGATTTTCCCCTAATGGTTAGTGATACTTTCTCTTGTCATGGCCATTAGGTGAGAGGACAGATAAATACCTTCAGCTTTCCAAGTTCAAACTGAAACAAAGAAGTACTTGTAGGTTGCAGGAAAACTGCTGGAAACACTTTGGTATTAGGCTCCACCTGGAAATCAAAACAAAATGGAAAGCTTTGCCCAGAGCTGGGCAAACATCACAGCTGGCTCAGCCATTGAGTGTTTTGGTCTCATTCCAATGACTGCGAGCTATCTGGTCATTCTTCTCTGCTCAGAAATTCCCAGAGACCAGGTGTCTACCAGTGGAGATTGTCACGATTCCACACCTTACACACTCTCTCTACTTGGGGCTGAATAATTTCAGGTCCTTTCACTTTTTCTCTCAGATACCAATAGCCAGTAGCTTCCCGCAGTGCACAGCAGGACAGGTAGGTGGTACCAAAGGCAGGGAGTTAGCTTTCCACCTACCTGTTGAGTCACTCAACATTGTGATGTGCTTGCTCTTCACAGAGCCCAGAGACATGTGGTACATGGGCAGCACCATCATTCTCCACACGTGCCTATAGCAGACGTTAACAGGGGCAGGGTGGTGACTCAGGCAAATCGACATCAGTCAAGCAAGCCCAGGGAGATTCCATGGTAGGGTTTCTCATCTTTAGTACTGCCAACATTTTGGGCCAGGTAGCCCTTTGTTGTGGAAGCCATCCCATGCCCTGTAGGATATTGAATGGCATCCCTGCCCTCTGCCTGCTGCACATCAGCAGCACTCTTTGCCCCCACCACAGTCATGACAACCAACAATGTTGACAATCAACGTTGCCAAATGTTCTATGAAGGGCAAAAGCACCCCTGATTCAGAAACACTGTTCTAAAGGCAAAGACTGTGAGGTCCCTCACTGGAATAACAAAAGGACACCGTCTCCCTCTCAAATCCCTCATTCTCCCCGGGTTCCTCTGGACCCCTCTCCACCCTTTTCTCATTCTTCACCATTCCAATTCTTATGTTGGTGTATTTGGGATTCACTAATCGTGCTCCAGCTGCCACTTAGATGAAGCATGTGGATTTATCAATGCACCACATCAAGAACTCCAGGTGTCATTTTAAAATTTGAATTCCTCTGAATTCCCTATTACTAAAGTGTTTTCAAGGGAGAGTCACTGGAGGACGATGGAAGACTTCATAAAGTCTACTCACACACTGGGACTTTAATTCCACCAATTGAAGCCTTTTAGTTTGAAGCAAATGTAGACATAAGGAAATTCTTGCAACTCCCCCCATCTACAAATGAGGGGATGGCAGATGTGGTGGACATACCCTAAGGTGACCCTGGTATGTCATCATTCCCCTAGAACTTGTGTCTTGTTTCCAGCAAATAGAACGGCAAAATTGAAGGACCTGCCACTTCCTAGATTATTTTATGTAAAACTTCATCTTGGTGGACTGGAGAGAAAGCTTCTCCAGTTGACCTTGGAGATATGAGCAGCTGTACTGTTAGAGAGCTTATGAGAGGGCCACAAAACAAGGAATTCTTGGGGGTGGAAGGTGGGGAGAGTGGCCCCTGGCTGCAGCCAGGACAAAAACAGGACTTCAGTTCTGCAAACCCTAGCAACTCAATTCTGCCAACAAGCACATAAGCATGGAAGAGGATACTGAGCTCTAGAAAAGAATGCATCCTGGCTGACACCTTAACTGTCTCCTTGTGGGAGACTTGTGAGAGCTGAGGACTCAGTTACACTGTGGCCACACTCCTGATCCACAGAAATCATGGGATAATAAATACATGTCATTTTAAGCTGCTAAATTTATAGTCATTTTTAATGTAGCAACAGAAAATTCGTACAATGAGTTTTCTTTCTGTCAAAGTAACTGTCATAGGTTTTCTTTAAATAGTGAACTTCCTCAATGCATTTAGACATAAGATTTACAAAAATACACATTTCTATGGCTGTGACTTAGAAGATTCCATGATTTAGTGCTATCATTTGTTCATGATAAAACAGGCTACACTGGTTAAATCCCAGACTTTCACCCAGTATATGGTCCTTCTAGAACACAAAAGTGGGCTGGCATTTCAGGTCAAAATAGTTGGTTTATACTGGATGTTTCAAGTACCCATGGATGATATGAAGAGATAAGTGCCCGTAAAACCATAATATTGGAGCAGACTGCTAGTACTGCCTGGCTATGCCTGAAATAAGCTCTGTCAAGGATGATCAACAGATATTTAGTATCTATTACATACTTGCTTTGTGCCAGACCCTGAGTTTATGGTAATGAGAGACACGAACAGGAAATTCTGATTTGATATTGTTCTGACTTTAGCTGTAAGGTAGGAGTCATCCCTGGGCTGGCTCCCAGATTTCTTAAATGCCCAATATGTGAACTCTAGAACAACTTGTAGCCCTCAAGTTACTGCTAACTTAAGGAAGAAGAGCTCCTGTGGCAGAGAAAACTTCATTTGGACCAGCAGGAAACCCACACGTCTGTGCTAACAGGGAGAGATAAATGCATTCAGTCAAAGGCTTCCTTGGCTGAACTAAATCACGCCAGCATAGGGAGCCATACCTTGAAGAGGGAGTTTAATTTTCAGGTGCCTCACGACTGGTTCCTGAAAACCTCATAAACTGCTCAAACTCCAGGTCTTTTCTCAACCCTCCCTGCAGAAAGTAGGTACTTTGAGAGCATTTAGGATGTTCCTGGGATCGGTTTATTTTCCACCATGCAGAGTGTACTCCCACATGATAAACAAAGGAAATTTCTCTTCAATCACTGACAGAAGAAAACACAGTGTGGGCTCATGAAGCTGCATATGAGGATAAAAATGGGCAATTGGTGGTATGGTAAGCAGGATTCTAGAAGGCCCCTAAACCCCTGGAGTTACTCTTATGATCACACTATGTTGCATGGCAAAAGGCATTCTGCAAAAGTAAGTAAGGCTCCCACCAGATGGCCTTAAGATAGGGAGACCTTGTTGGCTTTTTCAAATTGCATGAGCCTTCTAAAAGCAGGAGATTTCCTGCTGGAGGAAGAAGGGTAAATCAGGGAAAAACTGGATGCGCCCTTGTTGGTTTTGAAATGGCGGGGGACATGTGTAAAGGAATGTGGGTACCCTCTGGGAGCTGAGAGTGGCCCTGGCTGACAGTGAGCAAGAAAGGAGGGGCTTCGGAATCTCTGACCTCAGACCCATGATCTCAAAGAACTGCCAACAGCTTGAATGAGCTCAGAAGTGGATTCATCTTAGAACCTCCACATGAGCCTGGTTCAGCCAAATGGACACCTTGTGTTTGGCCTGGCGAGAACCTGAGTACCTATTCAAGCTTGCAGAATACTGAAATAATAAATGTGTGTGCTGTTTTAAGCTGCTGAATTTTGTGGTAACTTGTTAGCAAACAATAAAAATAACTGCAAGGGAATTTCCCAGCCATAGGTCAGTCTGGCAACACACACTCAGTGAGCATTCACTAGGTGCCAGGTATTGTTTCATGCATGGGGAGGCGATCATGAGCACAGGAGAGGGCCTCTGCCCTCCGGGAGCTTACCTTCTAAATGAGCAACTTACATGCCCATGGATTGATTGGGCAGTCAGCCCAGATTTAGCACTGACCTGGTGTGCCACTGACATTTTCCCTTTTGTATTTGAAGCACCTTTCATCACTGGCTGATCTGTTGTGTCCTTCCAATAATGGATATTCTTTTTCTAATCATATGTGAAGGTCACGGCATAGGAACTGGCCTGAACTGAAAGCTAACCCTTCTTGTAAATCCAAATCTCACAGCAGCCTCTGTCTCGGACTGGTGTGCCTGGAGTGGCAATCACTGAGGAGTATCTCTTGAATGTAGATTTTATTTCTCATTTCTCCACTGATTGTATTAAGTGGGACAGAAAAATATGTTCAAATTGCTTATCACTATTTAATGGGGAGATCTAGAAACATTGTTTGAGAGACTCCTTCTCTCATTATTTTGGTTTCTAGTCCTTTCTGAGTCTGAAAGCCAGGGTATAAATATTGCTGGCCTGTTCCTCTTGAGATAATTGAAAAATGAAAATGGCTACAGCTGCGGAATAACAACGACCCCACTGTCAGGGACCAGAAGCATGGCAGGACATGGTACTGTCTCTCCTGGAATACGAAGGGGGCTGGCTGGGTGTGAGCCTCCCAGGTCCCTGACACTGTTTCCCTTGCAGCAGCATTCTTTAGGACAAGAGTCAGGACTAGGACTGCTGATCAGGGTCGTCAGGATTTCTATGCAAGGGGTGGAAGAAGGCTCTCCAGAAGGTGGATACCAGCACCCAGCTGAAAGAAGACAACTGACCAGCCTGTCACCCAGGAAGGGTGGTGAAAAGTGGGCTAAAGCTGCCAGTGCCCTCCTCTTCAACATCATGGGCTCTTCCCTGAGGAAGGAAGTCACTGCAGGTGCAAATACCATTTTAGAAAATTATTTTTTAGGCCGGGCGTGGTGGCTCAAGCCTGTAATCCCAGCACTTTGGGAGGCCGAGGCGGGTGGATCACGAGGTCAAGAGATCGAGACCATCCTGGTCAACATGGTGAAACCCCGTCTTTAATCAAAATACAAAAAATTAGCTGGGCATGGCGGCGCGTGCCTGTAATCCCAGCTACTCAGGAGGCTGAGGCAGGAGAATTGCCTGAACCCAGGAGGCGGAGGTTGCGGTGAGCTGAGATCGCGCCATTGCACTCCAGCCTGGGTAACAAGAGCGAAACTCCGTCAAAAAAAAAAAAAAGGAAAAGAAAATTATTATTTTTTTGAACCTCCAAAGATCAACTAGTCTTAAAAGATATGAGATGCTTTAGCGTTCTCTGCAGCTCAGGGAGGACCCCTCAGTTAAACTCATTTCTAAAGTTAATGGGAAAAAGCTAACGGATTCTGAAGGACAGCAGGAATGTATATAAAATATTTCTCAGGGGATTTTGGGGGCGGAGGAGATAGAATCACGAAAACCTACTAGAAGAATGATACTTTACTTTCTGCCTCAAAGCCTGGCTTTGCAAGTGCATCTTTCTGGAAGTGGCTGGTTGGGCCCCAGCTGCTGAAGTGAGTGCGCCAAGTGGCGATGATTCCACTTTCTCCCAGGAAGAGGAGGAGGTGCAGAGGGTGTCATGCACTGCAGGAGGTGCTGGAGAGACAAGGTGGCTGCCTCTATACCAGCAGGCTGTTCCCTCCCCCCAGGAAGAGCTGGTCCATCTGTTCTTAGTCAATGAACGTCATGGGAGATGGCTACTCTGTCTGCTCTCTATCTTACCCCATCTCTCCAACCACAGGCCAGAGAACTGGCTGCCAAGAGGCTTTTCAGCCTGGAGGCTGTAACCTGAGGCTGATTTAAGAATCAGGGGTTTTATCCATGTACCTGCTAGCAGGATATTTTTAATTTGCTGTAGTTAGGCAAACTGGTGACACTGAAAAACTACTGGACTCCTTAAATACTGCATGCCACTCTCCTGCTCAGAAACCTTCAATGTCTCCCCATTTCCTATCTATACCTCCCTAGCTTTCCAAATAAATTTCCTGCCAATAACTGTAAGAGCCCCATACGATGCTGTCCACTGATCCTCAAGCACACTTTATGCTGCCCTATCTCCATAATGCTTCTTGAGCTATGTATCCAACATTCTTCTCTTTCTATTCATGAAATTCATTCATTCGTTCACTTTTTTTTTTAAGACAGGGTCTCACTCAGTTGCCCAGGCTGGAGTGCAGTGGAACAATCACGGCTCACTGCAGCCTTGACTTCCCCAGAGTTAAGTGATTCTCTTAGCCTCCTGAGTAGCTGAGACTCTAGGTGTGTGTCACCATACCCAGCTAATATTTGTATTTTTTGTAAAGCCGAGGGTCCACTATGTTGCCCAAGCTGGTCTTCAACTCCTGAGCTCAAGTGATCTGTCTGCCTCGGCCTCCACAAGGTGCTGGAACTACAGGTGGGAGCCTCCATGTCTGGCCTGTTAAAACTCTTTTTCCTTAAAAAAAATCAAGATTTATCCTTAATGAACAGGTAAACCTACATGTGTGTGTGATGGATGGTCTTCCTGAGCAGCAGTATGGAAGTTAACAGTCCCGGAAATGAGGAAACACATTATTTACATAAACGTATTTTTAAAGCATCCTATAACATGGTCATAAGAAATGGGGATAACCTCTTTGCAAAAGGAATACTTCCTGGCAAATTCATTCCTTTTTATAGGTTTCTATTTTGAGTACAGAAGTCTCTTAGTGTGAGAAGTATTTCTGTTCATCTTTTACGTCTTTTATATAGTGTGGGTAATAGATAAGGATGCGCAAGAAATATTTATGAAATAAATGAATAACATCTTACAGCCCAACACCAAGGAGAAGCCTCTTCATCCTTTAGAAAGATAACTGGCATACTGGATCCACCAGTAACTATGATTGTCCAGCCCTTTTTTCACTGCACACAATGAAGTAACTTTGTTCTTATTTGCTGTCCTAAGTGGCCCATGGCCCACGTGGGCTCATCAGCTAGACACACAGAGGCAGGAATGCTGAGTACAGAAAACAAGGAACATAGTCATAAACACCAGGCCTGGGATACCACTGTTTTAGCCCCAGAAGCCACCCTTACCTGGTAGCAGGTGCCCAGTTCTTTTCCATTGGCTGAGAAGGACAACATGCCCATTGCCAGATCCACGAGACAGCCGATCTCCAGGTCCACGTTGCTCCGATTTGATCTCTGGGAACTGGCCACGATATCCCCACCCCAGACCATGTAGCAGTTGCTGCGTTTCACACTAGGAGCAAAGAAAGGAAAAGGCAAGAGAATTTGGACTGGGGCAGTTTGTAGTCAAGACTCAGGAATGAGATGCCCCAGAAACTTTCCCAGGAAGCTTTCTGCTCAGCCCCAAATAATATTTTTTCCTTAAATGAGTTCATTTAGCTGCAGCCCAATTTATTTAGGCATGAAGCACTCAGTGTAGGGATGTGGCAATCTATTCAGGCTACCTCCTTCAAGAGAGCACAATGTCCAGAGAACCGTTCCCTGACTCAATGTCAAGACACCTTTGTGAAACAGATCATGGACATAAGAGTATCTTATTGTAGAGATGGGAAATTGAGGCATGGGGTGAATGGCCACCTTTGGCAAACTTATTTGGAGATTTGGAATAAGAGACAGAAACAAGAGTATGAGTTCAGAGTCCCAGTCTGGTAAACAGGGCAAAAGGCTGTTAAACACTTGAAAACTCGAGCCCAGGTTCCTTAGGATGGCCGGTCTGAGCTCCCTACAAAGTAGTTTCTCTCTGACACCTTGCTGCCTCCTTGACTTATACGCCCCTGTCCTTCCCAGTGCCTTGGAGTTCTGCCTCCTGCATTACTGGCTAATAATCAACTTAGGTGCCTTGCTTAGCTTTCTGTCTACCAACCCCCAAAATGCAAAACTCTATTACAGGCATTTACACTTAAAAGCAAACTATAATAACCAAAAAGTCTTTAAGGCTCCAAAGCCTGATTCTGTAATTGTAGGACTTCACATCCCAGGTAAGCTGTGGAGACGTTCAGTGGCAGAGGTGATTCTCAGAGCCCCTCCACCATGGGCAAGAGGCAGCTGATTCTTTCTACTTCTAAGCCCACACTGGTGTATGTCATCTCAGGGACCAGGTCCCTCAAAGTGACATGATATGACTTTTCTCAAATCAACAAGTGATGCTGTATATGATGCAGAAGCAGCCCCTTTAAATGTCTTAGGGTCAGTCTGATGTGAATCAGCTTGGCTTCTTGATGTGGTCCTCAGCATGGAGGGCGAGGCCACCCAAGGGCAGGGAGGGTATATTTGGCACCGTGGGGGTGGGTAGATCCTGGAACAGATCCTGTAAACTCTGAGAGTTGCTTTACCTCTCAGGACGATATTCTCATTTGAAAAACCAAGGGTTCAGTTAGGATTCTTCAAGGTTCCTTCTGCCTCTAGAAGTCTAGTGCTTTCCCTCTTTGTAAGCATGCATTAATCTCCTGTCCTCTCCTTTAGGGCAATGATGGGTCTGCTTACTCCCTGTGAATGCCCTCAGGCAGAGGCCAGTGCAAATAGCCTCTTTCAAAGAGTTATAGCATTATTAGAGTTCCATAACTGCAGCCATATTAGTACTGCTTTTTAATGATTAAGATACTAACCATACTGATGACTAATACAGAATTCAATTAATAATGTATTGATGCTGTGGGAATGTGAAGTGGCTAGCTTTGGTCATCTATTAAAGGGCTCAAATTCAAAATGTCCTACAACATCTGTAAATTGATTTTTTTATTTATTTCTTATTACATAGGACAAAGAAGAAAGGATTATTGATTGTGTACCATATAGTATGTCTTATCCTAGGTGCTAAAATGTCAGTTAATTTTCACAGTAAGTATGGTTACTGAGGCTCAGAAAAATCAAGTAACGTATCTGGTATGGCAGAGCCAGCAAACTAGAAAAATAAACTCAAATGAGTCAGACACTTCTGCTTTTTCTTCTGGCTGAAGAACAAAGCCCGAATTGGTCAATTACTTTAGAATACTTCCCTTTCCAATCTAAACTAGATGTTGCTTATAGCATCTACTTTGGCTCTCATTAATGATGGACATTCAATAAGGGGAGTAATAATGATACAGTTGACCGTTGAAAAACATGGGTTTGAATTGCATGGGTCCACTTATATGTGGGTCCACTTAGGCATGAATTTTTTTCAACCACTCATGGATTAAAACTCACATATAGGGAAGGCTGACTTTTCCTATACAGGGGTTCAGTGCCGACTGCAGGACTTGAGTATGAGTGGATTTTGGTATAAGTGGAAGATCCTGGGGCAAATTCAGCTCATATACCAGGGGATGACTGTAGTTGATATTAATAGAGTGCCTGAGTTGAGGCACTGTCCTAAGATTTTTTTCTGTGAATTAATTTACTTAATCCTCATGATACTGTATGTGATAGAACTATTATCCTCATCTTACAGATGAGGAAATTGAGGCCCAGGGAGGTTAAGTGATTGGTCTAATGTCATACCCCTAAAACCCAGGCAGTTTATTCTAAAGCTGGCACTCTTAACCCACTGCTGGTCCCTCATGACACAGTTGACTACGACTCAACTCTGGCCACTTGTCTTTGGTGAGCCACTATTTTCTAAAGGGCACTGATTGCAAGACATTCCTGTCTTTGTAGGGACTAAAGGCCAGCTGTGAAAAACAACTTATGACATCTCTACATATGACCATATAGGGAAAAGATGCTCCTGCTCATGTACTCATATAGATGGACAAAAGATAAAAACCAGAAGCCACATTCTCCTGAGTCACCTCTGGAACACATCTGGCCAAAAATCTCTCCCCTGGCAGCAGTGCCAGCAGACCAGTGGGAGGGTATGGGTGTGCCTAGAATGCGCTTTCCCTAAAGATTCCTAAGATTCCTAATTTCTATTTAGTAGTTATTATTCACAAAGTTTCAATGACTCTTTTATTCCTTATGCTTTCAACCATTTTAAACTCTTGGGATGAGGGGTTCTGAGTTTATCAGTTAGTGTGTGATGAGGTATATCTTTTTATTTCTCCTGAACCAAATTCTTTCAAGCACCCAGAGATTTTCCCTGTCTTGTTCTGACATTGTAGAAATTGGAACTTGCCCAGAAATCCTGGAAAAAAACTCTGAGAGAGACCACATACCCCAATGTCTGTCTCTATTTTCCATCCTTGAGTCACGATTTATATACATGATGAAATTCCTCTCTATTTTCACTAGCACTTTTTCTCACTGTCATAGTTTTTTTTTTTTTTTTTTTTAAATTTAAGCCTGTGCTTCATTTTCTCCTTTTAAGAGCGGCTGAGATGTTTCCTTCTTGGGTGTGGGGTGGAAGAAAAAGACATGTGGGAGGGACTGAGGAGCCCAATGGCTAACCCCACCACTTGGGAGCCCCCTTACCTTTCATGGACTCGGCCTCTTTCATCCCCTAGGGTGACAGTCACTGTGCAGTTTTTATTCAGGTCAAACTTTTCACTGTACAAGTGATAGTCTGGAGTCACCCATCCAACCCAGACACAGGATGGATCCTGTCCAGCAAAGATGCGGATGGCGTAGTAGCACTGCTGTGGAGAGACCGCAGACGGGAGTCAATGGCCCCCATCCAGTTGAGGAAGGGGGCCCAAGAGGCAGAAATAACACAGCAGTGCACTTGGCCCTTTTTTTCTGCAAAAGTGCACACTTGTAGAGGTAGACTACATGCTAGCTCTGGAAGGAAGGCTGAATAGGGATTCTGGCTTCCTAATTTTTCCCTTTCTGTTTTGCTGCAGCATCTGGCATAGCAAATACTTAAGTTCATCTACCACCCTTTGCCCAGAAGATGCTGGTGGTGAAATCAGGAGATGCTGTGGAGGGAAGCAGTGACAGCTGCTTAGAATGGGCATCATAGAGCAATAACCCTCTCCTGGCACCAGGGCAGATCTGGGCTGCAGGAGAGAGTGGGCACGGTCCCTGCCCTCAGATAGAGAGTGGTCAAGGGTCAGAACATTCCTGTTACACTTCCTCCTTCTACAGGGAGGTCCAGCTTTTTTTCTGGGAAGTCTTGGAAGCGGTTGCTTAAGAAAGAGTTCATGTCATCGCCAAATGTGCTTTGTGTAGCTGTCACACTCAAAGCAGTATTGAGAAGTACAGCAGTTTTTGGCAGGGGTCATACAATTCATGGGGTTATCACCATATTACAACAATACAGTACTGAGGCAGGCGACTACCTCATCACTTTCTCTATAAAACTTAGCAGGTTCATTTTTAATGAAGTGGCTCTTATTTGTAGTCTGTTGATTTTCTTAACCAGAAGAAAAAAGGGTCAGCTAGACACACCTGGGATTGAATCCTGGCACTGCCAGATACTCATCATGTGACTTTGGAAAAATCATTTGTCCTCTCTGTGCATGATATTATCCATTTCAGGGCTCGCTGATTACTTTTAAGTGAATTAAACGGAGATTGAACGGGAAGGGAACAATGTGCCGAGCACAGTGTCCCACGCATACTAGGTGTGTGATTCACTGCAGCAAGAGTCTTATTCCTGATGAGGGCTAACCTACAAATTCAGGATTGCTGGATAACTTTATGGAATGGCTGACACGCGTTTTTTCCATAGACTTTTTTTTTTTTTTGCCAGATGCTAGAGAAGAATGACAGAAAGAAATAAATCAGGAGTTGCTTTCTGACTACTGTCTAGGGACTAAAGTAGCTTCTATCTTCTGGGCTGGCTTCTTGCTCATCTTCTCATTTGACTGCTTTTAACCTCACTCCTAACACTGCACAGAGACATGGGGGAGCTGACTCACAAAAGTTTACACAAAGAGAGCAAACAAAGATTTAATTGAGCACCCTCCAACAGATGCTCATTTCAAACAGAAAGGCAGTGTTGGGTCCCTGATGGCAAATGGGCAACAAGTGCACAATGATGCCCAATTAGGAACACCAGGTAGAGCTTTTCCTTTACACTGAGTAACTGTATTTCCTTCCCCCATTTGAGAAATGCCATAGATGTGTTCTGGAAGCATCAAGATGGATATTAAAAGATGGAGTAATTGGTAATTAAAGAGGATCTCTAG
Source organism: Saimiri boliviensis (assembly GCF_048565385.1). NCBI lineage: Eukaryota > Metazoa > Chordata > Mammalia > Primates > Cebidae > Saimiri > Saimiri boliviensis. The sequence continues at coordinate 120,667,700 of NC_133450.1, read as the reverse complement.
ACAGATTGTTGCTGTAAGGGGCATATTACCAGGCACAACAAAGAATCAAATAATTAAAACTATAATTGAGCACATTTACTTACTGTTGTTGTATGAGAGAGTATTTCTTGCATCTGTTTCCTAGGGGGAAGATAATCCATGTTTTAGTTATTCAGCTGTATAGAGAATCCCACAGTTCCAACAGGCAATTGATCTACCTTTAATGATCAAGGCAAGTTTAGCAAACTGGCTGCTTCCTGAATGCAAGTGATTGCAACCAGTCTTGGGACTTGTTCATTTGTAAGCTGTTAACACAAGGCAGGGATGTGACTCCCTACTCTTATCCCTCAGTCCAGATGGTAGGTTAGATGGTAAGTTGAGAGTGAGGATGGAAGACTGCAAAAAGATAAGCAGGGATACCTCTGAATAGGTTATCCTAGTCTCTCAAGCAGCTGTGCTTATTGAAAGGCTTGATAGAAAGCGAAAACTCTAGAGGGAACCCCAACAAGACAGCTCCACAGAGCAGACATACGTCAATGATTAAAAATAGACATCAGGGAAAGAAAGACAGCAAGGAATATATTCCTTATCAGGAAGAAAGAAGTCACATTACCCATGAATCACACAGTTGCAGGATTGGATAATGCCCATACTTATGCAAAAAAGGCAGTATCTGCCTCCAGAAAATTCTAATTACATACAAAAGCAAAAATAATTGTACCTTCTTATGCACTCACAAACCACAGAAATTATGGGCAGCAAGGAAGGTAGGGACTCAGTTCAAGAAGAGCAGAAACTTTTCTACCAGGTGTGTCTGTGTACCATGATTGGTACCTTAATTATAGACTGCACAAACACACACAGGTACTTGCATGCACATGGGTGCACACATATTCTCATTTTTATGTTTTTCTACCTGACTGAAAGCAGAGAGAACCCTATCTATGGAGTTCCTGTGCTGAGTTAGAGTAAAAAGCCGAAGGCCTACTTTACAACAAATACAATGAGTACCTCTGAGAACCGGACGCCTCACTCTCACCTTTTCTGGAAAGCTTCACTGTCCAGACAGGGGCTGTGGCTGAAGGAAGAGTGGCACTCGACGGGCATGCTCAAGCGGCAATAGATCATGTCGGCATTGCTATTCTGTGTGCCAAACGTCTTATGGGTCACCTTGAGACACGGAGGGCTGTCCATGGTACCATCAATCCTCATGACCTGGAAACATGATGCATCCTTACTCTGACGAACCAAAGGGTCTGACCTTAACCCAGCCCCTTCTTCCCTCACTGACATGCATATGACAAGGCATTCTGTGAACTATGGAAGTCAGTTGTGTCCAGTGATAACCAAACTATGATTTTCATCATTACTTTGGGCCTTGTCCTGTAGAAAGTAACAGATCTGCTGCTGGCTAGGGAAATTAGAGATTGAAAAACATGCCCACTGGGTTCTCTGCAAGGCCAAGAGTGGAGAATAAATGCCAAAGGTGAGTGGCTTCCAGGAGACGCAGCACAGTGTTCACAGAGGCTAACCTTTTAGGTCGGGGGCAGGTGGTTAAAGAAGAGAATCTTTCCAAGGACTGTGCTTGTCAGTGGGCATGAGAACATCTAAGGGAAAGGGCAAAAGAAATCCCAAATCTCAGGAAGGATGTCTAGCTCTTGAGGAGGGTACCCTCCCCACCCAGCCCAGCTCTCATCTCTGCCACAGTCACAGCCTGAAGGCTGAGGTTCCTGGAGCCTCCTCCCAATTCTAGGGAAATCTAGGCACAAGTATTGCAGGGGGCAGAGTCGGGGGAGGAAAAGTCAGAAACGGATTTTTGCAATGTGCATGTGGGGTGGGGGATGGCAGAGACAGGGGAAGTGAACTGAGGCTTACAATAATCATTTTCTTATAATCTGAGCCTCTTCTTTGCTCTCTAGAGAGCTGTCTTGTCCTGGGGCCTATGAGAATACATCAATATCTGTGTGTGGTTTGTAAATTTTTCTAAGTAGAGGCCCTCCAGATTCTATCAGACTGTCAAAGGGGTTCATGACTTCCAAAAGTTTGAGTCACTTTTCTAAAGTCCTTAATGGTTAGGGAGGAATCAGATAAATAAGTCTCTACTACTTAACTGAGTAAGAAAGTGGACTTTAAGGATGATGCTTGTTGAATTCAGATGGGAAGATGAGTTAAGGAACTTACAACGACGTTGAAGCAAGCCAGTGAATCTACCTCGGCTAAAGCTACAGTGGGGCTGATCTCTCCGGTGTTTTTTTTTTTTTTTTTTTTTTTTTTTTAAATCAACACTCCTCCCGCTACCCACCATGGGAAAACCATGGTCTGTGTACCGAAACATAGACAACTCTAAGTCAATGTAGGGCCAGGATCCAGGTTAGGTGCCTTGCAATCTTTGGCTCCTTTCTGCTCCCCCTAGAAGGTGGGGATAGATTAATCAATGACCACACATCAGCTTAAAATATTGGAAACACCATCAGAAAATTAAATAGGTCCTATAAGACATCAAGTCATGAGTGGGTAAGAACATACATGTTTAGTACATATGATCTTGAATATAGGTATCGAAGTTGTAAATTTTTTTTTTTTTTTTTTGAGACAGAGTCTCCCTTTGTCACCAGGCTGGAGTGCAGTGGTACGATCTCGGCTCTCTGCAACTTCTGACTACCTACTTGGTTCAAACAACTCTCCTGCCTCAGCCTCCCAAGTAGCTGGGATTATAGGCATGCACCACCATGCCCAGCTCATTTTCTTTTTTTAAGTAGAGACAAGGTTTCACCATGTTAGCCAAGATGGTCTTGATCTCCTCACTTTGTGATCCACCCACCTCGGCCTCCCAAAGTGCTGGGATTACAGTCGTGAGCCACTGCCCCCGGCCTTAAATTTTTTTAAATAAAAAAATTGTTTTAAGGGTCTCACTCTGTAACCTACACTACAGTGCAGAGACGTCATCATAGCTTAATGCAGCCTTGAACTCCCAGGCTCAAGGGATTCTCCCTTCGTAGCCTCCCAAGTAGCTAGGATTACAGGTGTGAGCCACCACATCCAGCCTGAACTTAAAAAAAAGTTTAAGGTCTTCGGATACTGTATTACTATGACAATACAGTATAGGAACATCCAGAGCAAATGAAGAAATGCAGTGGCCCAAAATCTTGAGACTTGATCTGCCAGGTTTTGTATAACAAGGTTGCTGTCTCTTGTAAGATGACACTAAGCTGCCCCAATTAAGATGGCTGCAACTGTAGCTCTGAGGGACAGCAGGGAGGTGGCTGGTAAGTAGCCAGAGCATGACTTAGGTAAGCAGCTGCCTATTGACAGGAGACTTAAGGGGAGCTTAGGGCCTTGGCCCACCTGACCTACCAGGGCTACGCATGCTGTATAATGTTACCTGTATGTGCGGATGATCCTTTGGCACGTTGACAAACGTCGGGAGGCGCTTGCTGAACCACATGGCAACATCTCTGTTCATGTTGACAGCAAAAGGCTCAAAGCCCTCCTGGAGACCACACATGGTATAAAACTTGAAGGTACTGGCATCTGTCCCGAGATTCATGCGGCCGATCTGAGATAGCCCCAGACAGCAGATGGGCACAAAGCCTGCAGAATAGTGAAGAGAGCCCTGCTTCAGCCTGAGGGCACCATCCCAGGAAACCGTGCGGAGGCTGAATCTTTGCCTCCTTAAGGGCTTTGACTCCCCACAGGAAAGATGGGACGCAGCCCTCTTTATTTTTTTTCTTCCTGGCACATGAAATCAACAACAGGAGGTCACGTGGAGACCACCAGTGCCCATGGTACATAGGAAAGAAAAGTGAGCTTGGTTCGAAATGATTTGGGAAGAACAATCATCCAGTTAAGAATATTCTTAAGATATCAATAAATATCAACTGAAAAGGTAAAGCTAACAAGAGAAAAGTGAAATTCTTTATCTGTCCCTTAGTTAAAATTGATCTTAGCCCTGGAAAATTTTAAATATTATCCAAAGCAATGCAGTGAGCCTAAAGGATGACTTGGTGAGATTTTTGCCACAGAAACAAAAAGATGGGTAGCTATGTGAGATGATGAATGTTATTTTGCTTCACTGTAGTAGCCTTTTTACTATCTCTATGTGTCTCACAACATCACGTTGTCTACTTTAAATATAGAAAATTTAAATTTATTTAAAATAAAAACATGAGCTGGTGCAGGTTGCCCAACTTTTCTGGACCCCAGTAACTTCCCCAGTGACCTGAGAAGTCCTTGACATTTCAAGAGTAGGAGTCTAAGGAGTTTTAAATGCTAGCACTTTGATTGTGCCTGTTAACAAAAATACAATTTACAGACACCCAATCGCCCAGCCCACTGTCCTCCTCCCTGCCTACTCAGGAAAGCAGAGTTTGAAGCAGGAGCCAGAGAAAGCTCCTTTGCTTCCTTCCTACAGCTATCATCTCTCCAAGCTCACATCTGTACCCTGATCATATTTAAAAACTACCATTCAGAACAGACCAAAGCAGAAGTTCAAATTGTTTGGTCTTCTTGTTTGTGGGCTATTTATAAATCCTAATTGTGGACCAACAAATCAGCAACCCAGGGAAAGCACTAATTATACTGGATTTGGGAGGATGTGACAGGCAGGCAGGCGGCTGGAGGACAGCTGAAGGCTGCAGAGAGAGCTTGGAAGGGTAGTAGTAGTTCTGAGGCTGCTGGATGAAGCAGGGGCCGGAGCTCCCTACAGAAGAACGTGGTGTCACTCCTAGGATAAGAGTGCTTATTTCAGGGACATTTAAAGGTCAATTTACATTTAACAGAAAGAACTTTCTTTCATAGACACCAAGGCCAAGATGCACTCTTCCTAGCGGGCAGGCTCATACACTATCATCTAAGCCATGAAGTCTATGTAAATAAGTTACATAAGTGAAAAGTAAATCTCTTGCAAGCTATGTGGTTGCTTTTAGAAACTATAAACTCACTTAGGATACGTATGTATTTAATGCCATTTCTAAATAAGAGAGAATGCCAAAGCAGTTCTAGTAAAATGACAGCGATGCTTGTCCAAAAAGCCTCCTCGCAGGGCTACCAGCTGAGGACAGACTAGGAGCCCTACTTCTCAGGACAGTGAATGGACTGGTCAATTAGACAAGCACCCATTCACGTAATATCCTGAGCACTGCTATGCCTGTGGCATTTCTGTGATAGGGGCTGCAATGGATGAAACCATCTCCTTTCTATAGACAGATGTTTATAAATAAGGAACTTTCGGAAATCTGACTACAGTGTAGAATAAGAATTGCTTACTAGTAAAATTTCTAGGCTCCCCATTGGGAAAGATGGTTTTGCTATGTGGTATGGGAAGATGTGAAGGAAGAAGAACTCTCCCAGTCCCAAAGAGCTTACAGAAATGGGGACAAGGAATGGAATATAAAGGAGTAGCTGTTTTTGCTGTAAACCATGCTTATTCCCAAGACAGTGTTTTGGTCGTTCTAAGGGAGGTAACTAAACAAAGAAAGTCACCAGTATAGCTTTACCTTGGAGCCATGAACATGAACATCATGAAACACCAGCCTTGTTGTGAGCACAGAATAGAACAGCTTAAGAAAATCTCTCTATTCTCTGTGAACCTGGATGGTGCAGTAAGTGAGCACTAGGGATAAAAGCCTCAGTGGGAAGCAGCAACAATGAGGATTTGACCTCAGGACATAAAAACAATGTCCTAGTCACAGACCCACTGACAATGTAAGGGGGAAAAGGGAATAACTGCTTAAGACTTCTCTTTTTCTAAGGAGATTGAGCTCCTCCTCATTCCTAAGCATCAGTAGAGAGGAGGGCACTTTAATAAGGCTAAAACTAAAGACAGGAGGAGTTAATGAACGTGCCCAAGGTCACAGGAAGGGCAAGTGACAAAATGAGATGAGATTCTTTCTCCTTGAGTCATATGCCATCTGGCAGTCATTGTGCAAGAGAGGGAGTGAGTGTTCAGGGGATGAGTGCCCCAGATTTAAACAGTGCTTATGACCCGGGCCAGAGGACTGCATTCACTAGTCAGTAAAGTGTTGTCGCTGTGGGGCAGAAGCCCTCTCTACAGGGAGAGTTGCACTTCAAGGGAAAAGACAGGGCAAAAAAATGTCACGGATGCAGGAGCAACGGGAGGTACAGAGTATTGAGGACCTCCAAGGGGCTAAGTGGGTACAGATGGGGCAGCGCTGGAAAACAGGAGCAGAAAAGCTAAATCTAAGCCTTGAGCCAGAAAAGAGAAAACCCGAAAGGACAGAGAGGAAAGATTAATTCTCATAAAGCACCAGTGCTTTCTCCTGGGGGAAATTATTTGATAACTAGATACATTTAATCAGCTCCCTCCACCGGGCTAAGAGGATCTCGCTGACAGCTCCATTTCTAAAACTTCTTTATGTGAGGCATTTAAGAATCTTATAACTTTATAACTCTTCATGATAGATAGATAGGGGGAAGAAGAACCATGACATGATAAACCACAATAGCTAATATTTACCAAATATTTTGTAAATGTCAGGCTTAGTGCTCTACAGATATATCTCGTTATTATGCCAATTTTGCAGATGAGAAAACTGAGACCTAAAAGTGGACTTGCTCAACATCTGCTACCTGGTAAACAGCAGAGCGAGTATATGAACAAAGCTGCCTGAGCAGGAGTCCACAGCAAGCAACGGGGATTGAGGCCAGGACGCCTGATTTCTGGTGGTTGCCTAAGCTAACTCACTTTGTAACAGTTACATTGCTTTTCAAATGATTTTCCAACATGTCAGGTAGTTCACCAGTTTGTCTCTAGATTAGACAGAGGGAGACCCATGTCCACAACATGATTCAGGCCCCTTAGACGAATAGGGCTACCTGTACACAGCTCACCACATGGTTCTCTAGAATTCATAGGGATAAAAGGACGCACTGGACAAGATCATGTGGCATTACTATGAGCACTGACTGTCATACAGAAGGATTTCCATTTTGCCCACAGCTTAATTAACCCATAGCCTCAAATGAGACTGGAGAAGAAGAAACAGAAAATAAGGGGAAAAAGAATACCACCTCCCTACATGCAGCCTAATAGATGTAATTATGTGGACATCTTTGAAGAGGTTTGAAAAGAAAATTTGCAAACGGCACAGTCTTCAGCCAAGACGTATATAGAAGTTCTTTTCTCAGGAAACAAATGCAAGAATATATGCATTTAACATTTTGCAGAGGGCTCCCAATTCTGATATGCTTGATATTATAAGGCCTCATACTGGGTTTCTGATTAGGAAGAGGGAGAGCAGGGTGGTAATCTTATAATTCCAGGAGATTGCAAAGAAACCAGCTCTCTCAAAAATCCAAAGGATAGATCAATTTTCAATCCATTTCAAACTAAAGGAAGACGTAAAAGAGAACAGTTACCAGCAAGGGAAAAGCTGACATCTTAAAGGGAGGGAGGCAGACGACCTCTCAGACCAATCCTGAGGTGTTTCTGGGAGTTTTAATCCAGCAGCACGCGTTGTACCCATTCCTTCTCATTTCCTGATAAGCCTTGCAAAGACAGAGTTAAGGGATGACACGGAGATGGTCATAAGCCTCGTAGAAAACAAAGGAAACAATAGGCCACGCTCCCCTGCCACAGCCACTTTCTGAAGCATAGGACCCATCTGGAGAGAGTGACAGGGGACCCTGGGTACCAGCGTGTGTGCCTGCAGACGGCAGTGACACTTCCTGCAGATAGCTTTCATTTTCTGCCTATTCAAAAGCTGCCAGCAGAAATAAGGGATCTGTTAAACCCGACAAGTCAATGGACAGGAACAGCCTGGGAGGCTGCCCCTGCAGACACCAAAGGTATAGCAGGAGGCGCGGTGTCTCTCTGGGGAGTGCCTGGCAGAGAGGCAGCACAGGAGACCACACCAAAGCCTCTTCCAGATGTCACATTCTGAGGTCTAGCAGGATGTTCAGGATTTTATCTTCCTGTCCTTTAAGCAGAGAAAAAGAGAAGGCTAATAGCAAAGGCTTTGCCTTGGAGGCTTCTGAGCTCTCAGATACCTCTAGGCAACAACGCTGAGGGCTGTGATGGTCCAGGCCAGGGACCAGGGGAGGGAACAAAATTCTAATGAAGCAGATAAAGGCACATAATCTATGATGCATAAGAGGATAAAGATGACAACTTATAAGTAACCCAGAGGTAAAAACAGCCATAAACTATAATGTCTGCCCCCACTGCTTCCCCAAAAGGGCAAAAGACTTCCCATGGCACAGCTCCCACGGGGCAATGGCTGAAAGCGAAGCTGACATGCCGGCAGCCACAAGAACACAAGCACCTAGGGCATTTTGCTTTATGGGGGGCGGGGGGCGGCGCTACAACGCATAAAACGTTTTCTTTTCTTTTTCTTTTTTTTTTTTTTAAACGTTTTATTTTCAACAGATGCTTTTCCTAACAACTCAAGGCAAAAATTGCTACCTCTTTCCACTTGAGTCAGAGAGAAGAGAGATGCCATGTGGTTACTCCGGGCCTCTGGGCTACTGTTATCAAAGAACGGCATGTCGACTTCCTTACAACCACCCTTCCACTGGCTCGCGAGCCATCGCAGAACTGAAAGAGCTTCCTAATGATCTTGTCTCTGTGTTATTAAAGCGTGCTAACACATTACAGGACAATTCTATTATTAAACAGCATCCTAATAATACTTTGTTATTCTGAAGGTCAAATCACATTTCTGTACACTATAGGCCTATAGCACATTACTTTCATTACAATACAGAAGATCTCTAAAAGCAATTACGCTCACATATCCCTCTCCTTTATAGTATTCCTCGGCTCAAACCCTGTAACGGCCCATTATTCCCTAGAGGGTGAAGTTCAAGGGTGGTTGGGCCAGAGAAGACAATAGTTTGTTGAACGAAAAGGCTGCATCTCAGTATTTGAGCCTATAATCTGTACCCTATCTACTTTTCCAGCTTCATCATCCATACATTCCACATACAAATCTTCCATCCTTTCCTACAGCTTCCTGTAGCCACAGAACTACTCTTGTTACATCCCCTGACAGGACTACCATTCTCCTGAGACATACACATCTTGTATTCTTTATTTAACATGCAATTCAAATCCCATTCGTATAGACTTTTCATTCTGTATTAGTCACTTGCCACTGATAACTTACTGCTTTGCATTATTATCATCTTATATACAACTAAAAAATGAGCTCCCTAATACTGCTACTACTCACATTTGCACATGCTTTAGACAACCACTTCTCATACTTCAGTGTGCATGCAAATCACTAGAGTGTCTGGTCAGAATGCAGATTCCGATTCTGGTCTGGGGTGGGGCTGAGATTCCTCATTTCTAACAAGCAGATCATACTTTGAGGATCAAGGCTTTGGACTTCACAAAATTCTTGTAACTGTGCACAACATACAAGATTCTTATCTCCCCATTAGAGTTCGATAGACAAGTACCCTCTTTCATTTCACACAACAGTAGAGCCGGGAAAAGGCCTTGAGTTTTGGACTCTTTCTACCCCAGAAAATGACTTTCCTTGAAGATGTGCCCAAATCTCCTAGGCTGTTTTCCTTTTGGCCTCAGAAGAAAGGCACTGTATGAGGAGGGTGCCTGGGAAGCACCTCGTGGTCCTTGTATACTGCTCTGATGTCCACCCACAGTACTCCTCTCTTTTGCCTCTGAACCAGCACACAAGCCATTCCTTCCTCTGGCAACGCCATTCTCACCTGCCTCCAAAAACACAATCATTTCTTTAAAACCTTGATTTTAAAACTTTCAGAAGGCACTGAAATATGATCCCATTTAACTTTAGTCACTTGTCTTTTCAGGAAAATACATGACTTGTGCCCTTTTTATTTCTCCAAATATTTGGCTCTTAGAAAAACCTTGAAAGATACAGTTGGATATGCATATCGTAGACAACAGGTGTCTGAAAAAAAAGTGTGAAAGTCATTTATAAAGCTAAAAATGCTCTGTAAACAAACACCATGTGTATTACATATGCACAGTCCATGTATTTGTGCTTTCTTGCCTATGGAGTTGTATCGTTTTAGCTCTCTAGGTAGGAAATACTTCTTTTTGTAAAGTCTTGGAAGTTTAGGGCTACAAGGAGCCCTCATCATTTACAGAGAGGAAAATGAGGCCCCAAATAGGTAAACAAGGTCAACTAAGATGTCCTGGGTAGGCAGGAACAGAGGCAGGGTGAGAGCCCATGTCTCCTGACCCAGAACAATGCCCTCCTCGTCAGTGAGGAGGAAACAGATGTGGCACAGCACCAGGCATAAGGGCATTCACACAGCAGGTGTCAAGTCACTGCCATTGAATTTTATATCTGGGAAGAACGTGAGATTTTATTTCATCAATCCTTTTATTCTCTCACATAGATGAAGAAAGGAAAGGCCAGAGAGGTCAAACAAAGACTCCTTGGGAGCCACCGAGCTTGTTAGGAGCACGTCTGCTGACTTGCAGTACACTCTTTCCCCTATGTACCAATAGTCTTGTGTATATAATGTAGTTATAGAGACAAGAAATAATAAGCTCCATTTCCTCCTTCGTGTAGCTGGAGGCACTCCCCTGACTATGGTCTATTCATGAACATTAATATGTGTAACTCTTGTTGGGTTTCACAGTGTATCTGAATTTCAAAATAAATTCTATTTCATTCAAGGAAAGAGCTAAGTCTAACTGCCGTATTTCAATGGTTCTCTTCAAAGCATCAAGTTCAATTACACAAACATGCAGACTGACAATTCGAATCAGAATAAAAGGATAATTATTTAATTCACTGATTTTTCTCTCCTGTCAAGGACATTAGTCAAGCACAATAATAATTTTCTAATACTGGGAAACCTGGCGAATCTTTAAATGACAAGACACAGGGCAGGGAATTATCTTCTTGGTTAACCTACCTAAGAGTTCAGAATTTATAGGTATACTGCACACACCTGCTATCACCATTATCTCCCCTAATTCTCTGAAATTGCTACTCTAAGGGGCTGTCTTCACCATTAGGGTTTCAGATGTGCAAAGGACAATGTAGGCCAAAAAAGGAAGTAGAGGAGCTTACTCAGCTTGCCCTATATTTTTCTCTAGCCTCATGGAGCTGGGGTTGGCAGAGGGTATTAGATTTACCATTTTCAATCTCGTAGTCAGCGAAGGCAAGTTCAGAGCCCTTGTTGGTGATCAGCAGCTCCCCATTCAACGTGAAGATCATTGAAGCATCATCCAGGTTAATCATACATCCGACCACATCCCCTGGCTGCCAAGTGCGCCCAAAATACCCACTTCCTTGATGCCAACGCTGGCCCTAGAAAACAAGACTCCAGGGCTTAGAGAAATGGAGTTCCTAGAAGCCCCTGTGGCTGGAGAAACCATATCTGCAATATTTCCTAGCTAGTAGTGGTACATAATTTCTATGGGGCACTCAAGGATAACTCACAGGGAGGTATGTTCTATGTTATAAATGAAATCAAGACTCACAAGGTGGCCCAAGTCTCTTGATTTCTAGTGACAGCTATGACAGTAATCAGGATTCTCTCTAGGGAAAACTGGTCAGATTTCCTGATGTACTGGCTGCATAGTGATCTTTGAGTCACCTCTGTAGTGGAGTCAATGGGCTTGGATACAGGAGCAAATATGGAGGTGATTGTAGAAAGAACTTGGGGTACAGTGCTCCCCTTCAGCAGAGTCAAGAGCAAAGAAATAGTCACTAGGTGATGCTCATTCAATATCTACATTAGTCAGTGGTTATGGCCACTCACTTTGAAGCCAGAGATCCAGAAACTCAGTAATCTGAGCTTCCAGAAAAATGTTAGGAGAAGGAAAACCTGGTCTGAGGATGTGTGGATGATATAAATATATAGACTCACCCTGCTGCCTTCAAACACGAAGGCTTGGTCATCGGCCCCCAGCTCGACATCAGGCCGACAGCCTGGCCTGGCCCAGCCGACTCGCATGTCTCCTCCAGTTACCACCTCAAACTCAAAATACCACTTTCCAGATCTCACTGCATAAGATCGCTCTACCCGGAAAAACCGGATCTTGTCTATGCTGACTTTCTCCACAGCCGGATCAGCTGTTGTGAAAAGGAAGGTGAACAGAAGGTGTGGAAGGGAGAGAGAAAACATAAACTTTTAATAAGTAGGTAGCGCTACTCAAAAGAGTTTGAGGACAATATCTAAGACTGACCACAGGCTGACTACTACCCAATACAGCATTCTGTTCATAATAGATCACCACCATCATCACCATACAAGCTACCACTGACTGAGGGATTGCTTCATAGTAGACCCTTTAGAGATCATTTCTCAGTTTTCCCTCACAATAGTCCTACAAGGTAAGTAATATTGTCTTCATTTTACTGATGAAGAAATCAGGCTCAAAGAGGTAAAATCATTTACTCAAGGTCACAGAGCCAATAAACGCAAGAGTGAAGCTATGAACCCAGATTGGACTCGTAAACCATCCCCTTAACAACTTAGAATTCTGCCCCTGTGGTCTACAGTACTTCCTGGGACATGGGATGACAATAACATGCTCATCAGTTTAAAACTGTTTATTTTAATCTGCACAAGCTTTAATCTGGAGATGTGATTACCTGATCTGAAAGTAAGCTGATATTCACACATTTGAAAAATAAAAAAACAGTGACATGGCTTTTGATCAGGTATTCTGAAAAGCTGAGCCACCTAAAAAGATAACGTATTCCCTGTGGGAGTAAGTCACAGAAGTGGTCACTGCAGAACATCTGTCAATGGGATGATGGTTTATATCAAACATGGTCTCCCCAGTTAAAGAAAAAAATCACACCATATAGTTTAATGCTCTTCAGCCCCAATACTATTTCCAATAATTCAAGTTAGACCTATTTGAAGTTGGGATGCCCCAAGAAGAGGACCTGTTTACTAAACTGGGGGAAAAATAAACACTCTCAACTCATTACCTAGTTCTTGGTCTGATGGCTCAACGTTATACCCGTAACCGACAAAAGTGCGCACAGCTTCCCGCAGGCTGTCCCTGTTTGACTTCTTGGTACGCTCGTCTAGCAATGCATATGGCACCAGACGGGGATTTCGCTTGTTCTTCAAATCCTATGTGAAGCCAGAGAAAAAAGGTGCCAAGAAAACATTTCACCTTCACCACAGCTCGCCCTATTCACATATTCCCTGCAACAGTCCTGGTTTTCCGGCTACTCTATGTCTGTTAGCTCTTCCCTCGGTGCCTTCATATTTACCAGTGTACATATTTGCCACTTCTTCTCAGGATTAAATGAGTATAAATGGAAACATTTTACTGATGCTCAAAGCTAGCATTAGAAAACACTTTTAATAATACTAGCCTGCGAATAAAATGAAACATCACAAAATTGCTTAGAAACCTCCATTCTCAAGGCAAGGCAGATGGAGATTTGCGTAATGATTTCCCTACGGAAGATCATGTTATGATTTAAGCTACTATAGCCTTCTCATGACAGCTTAACAAGTCTTCACGGAGAAACATCAGAAAAGGTGGCAGAGCCGCAGTGTGTTTATTTTATGGCAAAGGGCACACATTTGTAGTAATGTCCTTCTCATTTCCTTAGGAGGGACTAAGAAGACAGTAGGAACAACTGTAGTGATAAATCACCCAAACTCATACATATAACATGCTATTTTGAATCTCTTCACTCCCCGCTTCTCCCCTCCACCACATAGTTTCCATAGTTGTGTTCTTCCTGGCTTTCAGAGGTGTGCAGGTTTGAAGGCTCCAGTACGAATTAACTCATGTGCACATAGCCACTCTTGAACTTCACTGATACTAACCCTACCACTGGTGGTTACTAAGATGAGATATACCATCTCAAGGAAGGAGGTATGCCAGGTGGTTTGAGGTTAAACTCTGTCTAATTTCTTGCTGTGCTCTGGCTTTCAAGTTGCTTCCTTCTCAGACCAACACCTCTGCCCAGCAATCCATGGCCCAATGGACTGAAGTAAGGAGGCAAAGGCTTTTGGGCAGGCTGGTTTGCTGCTCTGCTGGACTAGTTTCCCCTCCATTTCATCCTCAGCAGTAGATCCATGGGACCATCTCAGAAATACTGCTTAGCTATGATGTGACCATTACAAATTCTGTCCAGCCTCATAATTCCATAAATAATGAACATACTGAGGTGTGAGGGATAGAGTGCAAAGGCAACCTCTTCCTTCTGATCTAACACACAACAAAGCAAAACGGCATGTGGATGGATGATCCTGTCTTCTAACTTTTCCAGCATGCCTGACCCAGCAGTTCTTACCTGTTGGATGCCATAGGTCCATCCCTGTTTTATTCTGTCTTTTGCCCAAACGTTGTGCGCGTTTTCTGCAAGCTTATCCACTAAAATTTCTTGAGGAGGTAACAGCTTCACATCAGACAAATCCAAAGGGGCTGGCTTATAGCCATTGGACATCATATAGCTACAAGTAAATGTAAAAGTATACATTTTTAACAGATCTGTATGAGTTTCTCACTGCAGATTTTAGACCAAGAGCACATGGTAAGAATGCTACACAAATGAAGCTACAGTCATGGGTTCCATTTTTTAGCTGAACAAAAAGCTCAGCTCCATTTCAAGTCTATAGATGAAGCCCCTAATCTATCATCCTTCCTCCCAACATATGTAACATATTTCAAAGAAGACTTGGAAAAACAGATGGTCAGTACAAACCATCTTTGTTTCTACGAAAACTACTTCTGTTCTCTACAAATAACGGGCATATCCAGCACGCTACAACATTACCAGAAGTCCTCTGTCCCACTCCAAAAACACAAAAAGTCAAAACCAGAAGGGCAAGAGCAAGACCTTCAGTCAAATCTTTCCTTATAAATCAGCACAGAATAATCACTCAGGCCTACCCAGCTAAACTTTTACTTCCAGAATTAAAAAAAAAAAAACACGATGTCAGATAATTTTTGAACTTAAAAGTGATCTTAGCAGTTAGTTGTCTAGTCCAAGAGTCACAGCATCAAATCTCTGTAACTTGATAATGGGAGGAAGTAGAAGAGCTCTAGGTAGACATATCGTGTAAATGGAAAAGACTGGGGCACAC
Organism: Saimiri boliviensis; assembly: GCF_048565385.1. Lineage (NCBI taxonomy): Eukaryota > Metazoa > Chordata > Mammalia > Primates > Cebidae > Saimiri > Saimiri boliviensis. The sequence continues at coordinate 120,652,691 of NC_133450.1, read as the reverse complement.
TGTGGAGTGAAACTCAGGAAAGCAGCTTGTCATAGCTACGTGAGAATCTGAGTTTAAAGGTATCTATGGCCCTAGGGCCAATGACTGCCTAGATGAGAGCCAGACTCCAACAGTGCTGACTCATAGACCAGGGCTCCATCCATCCAGGACCTCTGAGCAGCATGAGATCCAGGGTCTACTGTAGGTAGGTGTAAGATAATGCCCTGCATCCACCTATTCAGGATGCTGCTCTTGGGCAGAGTCAGCATGCACTGACTGTTGCGTCCTGACCAGCTTTGGCCAGCAGCCTGTCCCTCCACTGCAGCCTGTCACATGTGCTTTGCTTGGTACTAGGAGTTGCATGTGTCAGAGTGGAGCTTGGGAGTTTAAGAGGAAAGAAGGGGAAGATAAACATTTGATTAGAGCTGGCATTGCTTGGCTCCTAAGTAATGATGACATCTGTGCGTGAATCCATCTAAACATCTGCTGGCATGCATGAGAGCAAGTAAGCAAGGGAGCCAGTGGATGTGCCATTGAGCAAACATTTGAATGTGCAAGGACAAGAAGTGTGCAACTCCATCTGAATGTATCGGGAGAGAAGGAGAGGAGGATACAGGCAGATCCAGGGGGCCAAATGAATGATGGCAGAGATACTCCTTCCACAAAGGATGTATAAGGCTGGTCCAAAGCCAGAGTGACTCTCTGCCATGGCTGTGAACCATTTTTAAGCTTTTGTGCTGAATGCTATTTTTATAGAACAAAGACAGTGCCTCCATCTGAGGTCTCCACACCTCCAGGCTCAAAACCAATAATACTAGTGTGAGGTCCAGGTAGAACGGGCAAAAAGAAGGAAAACCCTAAAATATTTATTCACCAGGCTTCTATCTGAGGGCTTCAGTGCCATCTAGGAAGCAGGGGAGCCCTTCTAAGCTGGTGCTAGCAAGTATGTGGGCTGTTGTCCATCTTGGTACCACCCACCTGAGTTAAAAATTCAGGCTGAAGCACTAAAGTTTTGAACCATTAAGAAAATCACCTACTTTTTGGGAAGTTTGACTTTCTTGAGATCCTCCTCAGCAGCTGGGTTAACATGGGCAATGTGGCATCCCAGGGCCAGGAGGGTTCTGTGACATACAGAAGACAACTAAGGTCAATTGCACTGTGAAGAACAGCAAGAACCCTAACTCACGTCTGAGTTGAAAATAGAGAACAGCCATTCGTTGAGACCAGGGTTCAGTAGACTTTTTCTGTAAGGGGCCAGAGAGTGAATGCCTTAGGCCTTGTGAGCCATACATCTCTGTCACAGCTACAACTCTTGTCATTACAGAGCAAAGCCAGCCATAGGTAACAGGAAAACCAATGAGCTTTACTCTGTTACAATAAAAAATTTATTTACTAAAATAGGTAACTGGTCTGATTATCCCATGGGCCGTAATTTGCCAACTCCTGGTTTAGATGATAGCAAGCATAAGGTTATAAAAGACAAGTTTGTTAATTGCCCCTCTTGCAGACGTTTTTCCAGCGGATAAATCTGCATTTGAATTATATACTGCTTCTAATTCTATGGAACAGATAGAATTCTGATATCCAGCCCACAGGTCAGTAAATATTTACTGCATGATGCCTATAAGTACATGAGCTGTGCTCAGCACCACGAAGTACAAAGCTGTACTCTCAAGAAGCCTCAGTGTAATTGAAAGCAACACATGTGAGCCTATGGGACAACGGACCTTACAGAGCATCGTTAAGCCAACAAAACCACATAGTTAGAATGTTCTGCAGTGACAACTAGAGGACAGGGAAATACAAAGACAAGAGAACAGGGAACAAACCCCCAAAGAATTCAAAATGGGAGATACCAATTTGGGCTAGAAAAGTTAAGGTCTAAATTAGGCCCATGGGTAGTATCATGGAGAAGCGAAAGTTATTTCAAAACTGAATTTTAGTGAATCAAATCATGTTTCCCAATGGGTTTTAGAAATGCTGTATCTTTTTTCCTTTATTTAATGTGAAATGCGGAAGGTATTTGATCCTTTGATTCCATGTTTCTTTTTTTTCTGACTCTTACCTTTTCTCTGTCCCTAGCAAACAGCAAATGGTTTCTTTCTTTTTTTTTTTGAGATGGAGTTTCACTCTTGTTACCCAGGCTGGAGTGCAACGGCGCGGTCTCAGCTCACCGCAACCTCTGCCTCCTGGGTTCAGGCAATTCTCCTGCCTCAGCCTCCTGAGTAGCTGGGATTACAGGCATGCACCACCATGCCCAGCTAATTTTTTCGTATTTTTAGTAGAGACGGGGTTTCACCATGTTGACCAGGATGGTCTCAATCTCTTGACCTCATGATCCACCCGCCTCGGCCTCCCAAAGTGCTGGGATTACAGGCGTGAGCCACAGCACCCGGCTAGCAAATGGTTTCTTAAGAAACATATATATAATTAATAATAATAGTGGATGGTTATGATAAATTCTCTTGTGACATGAATAATCACCATCCCCTCTAATTTATTAGAATATGTCATGTTTTCAGGCAAGAGACATACCTTTTCAGTTTAGTTATAATGCATTAAATCATCTACTCACTGTTTGTAAAACTTCAGCTCAATTAAACACTCACTTTAAGGTTTCAGTCGACATTTGCAGGTTATAATTCTTCTCAGTTTCGGGGAGCTTTGAAAACTCCACAAGGCAAGGATGTTGTCTTTTATTGTCATCTCGTATCTAGGTGGTGACATAAGAAAGAATGTGATTTAAGTTTTGACAGCTGGCACTGCATGGGAAAACAGAACAGAACATACTTTGAAACACGGTCCAGGCAATCCGTATCAGGCAAGACAAAGACAGCAACTTGCTGATAGGCAAACAGATGATCTCTCTAGTCAATGAGCCACACAGTCTCTAAGTTGTCAGTGGTTTGTGCTCTGTGGATTTATTTCTAGACAGGCATCTGCATTTAGAACATACTTTCCTAGAGAAGCAATGTTACATGTGGTAGCCATGATCTTGTTACTCTGAAATTCGTATAACCATAATGTTACTGAAGAGGAACATTCTTCAGTACAGGACAGGCTACAGAATCTGGACCGGTGTTGTCCAGAAGAACCATAAAGTTGCCACAAATGTGAAGCACATGTGTAATTTCAAATTTTCCAGTAGCCACATTAGAAAGTCAAAAAGAAGAGCTGAAATTAGTCACATAAAATTTTATTTATCCTAATAAATGCAAAATAATCATTTTAATCAATTTAAGAAACAGATATAAGAAATTGTTTATGAGGTATTTTACTTTTTCCCCCACACTAAATCTTCAAAATCTGGTGACTATTTTACACTTAAAGTACATCTCAATTGAAACTAGTCACACTTCAAGTACTCAGTAGCCACACGTGACTCCTGACTTTGTATTAGACCGTACAGTTCAAGACATTAAGTAATTCATTAATTTATTCAACAAACATTTGTTGAATCCCTTAGTACATGACAGACCCTGAGCTAGATATTAGTTCAACAGTCAAGCTATCCTCACGTGGCAAGAATATTTTATGGTAGCTATATAAATATGTAAGTGTGGGAGTGCAGAGACCTTGTCAGTAACTAAGCTAGAATGTGTGTCATTTGAGAGTGCTGGTTTACAGGAAGCTTCAGAACTCACCTATCCTTCTGCCTTCAGACATGACCTCACACAAATCATGGAACACAGTCAATTTACATCCTCTCTGAAAAATGATTTCTAGTGAAAGACTCCCTAACCTCGTCTGAGCGTCCATTAATCTTAGCATTACATCTTAAAACCATATTAAACAACTTCTGATTCATAACAATGAATCAGCCACTTTTCACTAACCACGCTGAGAAGAAAACTTTTTTCTGAAGGAGGGATGCGAGTATTTTGAAGCAGGTACTGAGAATCAATGATATATCGCAAATAAAGGAAACCAGTATTTCAGAGTAAGAAGGGGGACAGACTTAGTTCTTTCTGTGAAGACCTGGTCTTCCCATTGTGCCTAACAAGTGAATGCAATGAAAACTAGGCATGCAGCAGGAAGAAAGCTTCCAGGTACCAAGGCAATCCCACCCTCCACCCCAGCCTGGCCACTGTGACACATACCTTGCCGAAAGTCCAGCCAAGCTCTATTTTATTCATTCCCCAAAGCTCATGGATGTTTTCAGCTAGCCTGTCTCGGATCTTTTCGAGGTGAGGTGGCAAAACAACCTAAAGGAAAAGGAACAAGCAAAAAGCCAGAACTATTAAAATTGCTTGTACTGGAACCTATCATAAAATCTATAGGAGTCAGGCGCCCCACTTGAATTCACTGGCACATCACCCAGGAGAAGGTGCAGTATGCGACCTCACTGCCTGACTCACATGCTTCCAACCCTCTCCCTCTTCCTTTCTTGGCTTCCTCTCTGCTCCCGGCTGCCTCTCTAACCATTGCCTCTTCGTCTTTTCTGGAGGTATACACGCCGTATGTTCTTCACATGCCTCACCTTATTTCCTCTCATTCCATGCTCTCTCACCCAGTAGATGATCACGCCCAAGTCAGGCCATTTCTAACCATGGTCTCTTGAAGTTTAGACTCATGGTTCCAGCTACCTACAGAATTTTTCCATTAAAATGAGCTCAATATGTTACCCAAAGCTGAATTCATTATTTTTCCTTCAAAATGTTTTTTTCTCTTCCTGTTTTTATTTTCTCTTTTTGTTGAATGGCCCCACTACCTGTTTAAGCCTGTAAGTCATCCTACTGTCTTTCCCTTGGCACTACTCCCCCATCTAATCAGTCAGGAAACCTACCATGTTTATTTCCTAAGTGTCCTTCCGAGGAATCCCCTTCTCTCCATCACTCAACCTCATTATTTTCTCCCTGGACCACTGCAAGAGCCTTATAATTGGCCTCCCCAGCTCCCCACTGATCTATCCTCTACACTGCAGCCAGCAGGATGAATCTACAATAAAAAATCATATCAAAACATTCTCTAGTGTCCCCCAAGTGTTCCGTGACACTAAGACTAGATGTATTAACCACACACACGGTACTCTTCTTTAGTTCTCATCATAGTCTCCACAAACACATCCTTTCCAAACTTCTTGAAATTCTCCCAAAAGACCACACTGTTTCACGGTTCTGTGCCCTTGCATATGCAAACTTAATCCTTATTAATACTTCCCACTGTGCAAATCACACACACACACACACACACACCTACACACACACCCACACACACCCTTCCTCAGCACCTAGCAAATACCTTCAACATTTATCCTCCTGCATTTAGTTCAAATGTCACCACTTTTGAGACGTCTCCCCTGATTACCTAAAGGGAGAGTTCCTCTTTATTTTCCTGGAATCTTGCTCCTATCTCTGCACAGAGGTCACAAACTGGGAGCCTAGGTTTTTCCCCCACCTCAGGTTTTTAAAAATTATTTTCATGTTTATTGGTTGACAATCCCTAAGAAATGGTATGTTTCATATAAAACTCCAGATTTCCAGTTTCTTTTGAGAACTTAGAAGATGGCTAACATTTGACCCATACCTTTGCCTGGCATCTATCAGATGGAGCTGAGAACTAACCATCAATTTCAGGAGGACCTGCATGCTTGACCTCTCCATCACCTGCCTGGCCCCTGTAGTCCCTGCTCTATTATATAATTATCAGTGTTTCTACCATTTAAAATTTCACTATTAAAAAAATCCCTTTTTGGGGGATTGTAAGTGCCCGTTGAAAAAATATTTTTTTGTACAAAAAGTATATCATATCTGTGATGTATAAGAACATCACAGAGAAAAGCAACAATATTTAAAATGTGCTATAATTACTATGTGTCTTAAAGACTTTTTAAAAACCTAACATAACCTAATCATTATTATTACTTTTTTTTTTTTTTTTTTTTTTGAGATGGAGTCATTTTCTGTCTCCCAGGCTGGAGTGCGGTGGTGTCATCTTTGCTCACTGCAAACTCCGCCTCCCAGGTTCAAGTGATTCTCCCACCTCAGCCTCTGGAGTACCTGGGGTAACAAGTGCATGCCACCACGCCTGGCTAACTTTTTTGTATTTTTAGTAGAGATGGGCTTTTGACATGTTGACCAGGCTGCTGTTGAACTCCTGACCTCAGGTGATCCACCCACCTTGGCCTCCCAAAGTGCTGGATTACAGGTATGAGCCACCACACCTGGACCACTGCATATTTTTTGAGACAGTGTCTCATCTTGTCACCTGGACTAGAGTGCTGTGGTACAGTCATAGCTCATTGCAAGCTTTAACTCCTGGGCTCAGGTAATCCTCCCACCTCAGGCTCTTGAGTAGCTGGGATTACAGGTGTATGTCACCATGGTTGGCTAATGTTTTAATTTTTTTTTTTTTGTAGAGACAGGGTCTCCTGATGTTGCCTAGGCTGGTCTTGAACTCCTGGGCTTATGTGATCCTCCCCAGTTGGTCTCCCAAAGTGCTGGGATTACATACATGAACCACCATGCCTGACCAAACCTAATTATTGAAAAGTCAAAGTTAACACAGTTGTCCTTTTGCACCTGCAGATGATTGGTTCTAGGACACCTCCCCCATAGTAAAATCCACAGATGTTCAAGTCCCTTATATAAAATGGCATATTTGCATATAAATTAAATACTTTAAATAATCACGATACTACTCAAAATACAATGTAAATTCTATGTAAATGATTATAATACTATATTTTTAAAATGTGTTTTTCTTATATATTTTTAATCTCTGGTTCACTGAATTTGCAGATACGAAATCCACAGACACAGGGCCAACTGAAAGCGGCATGTTTTTGATAAGGAACAAAGTGGGGCAAAATTGTCAAACAAGTTATAACTATATTTGGATTTTATTGGTTAATTAAGAATCTGTTTAAACTAAAGTTCTCTTTAGTTGATCATAGCCTGAAAGTGGATTTGCAGGCCAGAGGAGCCACAAGGCTTCAGTGAAAGGGGAAAATGCAGTTGCTGTGGACAGAAACTCCACAAATAACCCTAAATCATAGTTTCCATTACCTCATTTGGTGACTACCTGGGACAGAGTAACATTGGCTTGATAATTATCTCTCGGGGATCCTAAGTAGGCTGCTTGGAAGTGGGGCCTTGTGTTAGTCCATTCTCATTCCACCCCAGCCCCTCCCAAATCTCATATCTTCCTATTAGAAAACCAGTCACGTCTTCCAATAGTCCCCCAACGTCTTAACTCATTCCAACATTAACTCAAAAGTCCAAGTCCAAAGTCTCCTGTGAGACAAGGCAAGTCCCTTCTGCTCACTGGCTTGTAAAACCAAAAGCAAGTTAGTTACTTCCTAGATATAATGGAGGTAGAGGCATTGGGTAAGTTAACCTGTTCCAAATAGGAGGCATTGGCCAAAACAAAGGGGCTACAGGTCCCGTGCAAGTCCAAAATCCAGCAGGGCAGCCAAATCTTAAAGCTCCAAAATGATGTCTCCTTTGACTTCATGTCTTACATCCAGGTCATGCTGATGCAAGAGTTGGCCTCCCATGGCCTCAGGCAGCTCCACCTCTGTGACTTTGCAAGGTATAGCCCCCTGCCCAGCTGCTTTTGTGAGCTAGTGCTGAGTGTCCGTGGCTTTTCCAGGTGCATGGTGCAAGCTGTTGGTGGATCTACCATTCTGGAGCCTGGAGGATAGTGGCCCTCTTCTCGCAGTTCCACTTGGCAGTGTCCCCATGGGGACTCTGTGTGGGACCTCTAACCCCATATTTCCCTTCCTCACCCCTCTAGTAGAAGTTCTCCGTGAGGGCCCCATACCTGCAGCAAACTTCCGCTTGGAAATCCAGGTGTTTCCATGTATTTTCTGAAATATAGGTGTAGGTTCCCAAACCTCAATTCTTGACTTCTGTGCACTCACAGGATCAACACCATGTCAAAGCTGCCAAGGCCTGGAGCTTGCATACTCTGAAGACATGGCCTGAGCTGTACCTTGACCCCTTTTAGCCACAGCTGGAGTGAAATGGCTGTGTTACAGGGCACCAAGTTCCTAGGCTGCACAAAGCGAGGGGGCCCTGGGTCCAGCCCAGAAAACATTTTTTTCCTTTTATGCCTCTGAGAGGGGCTGCTGCGAAGGTCACTGACATGCCCTGGATACATTTTCCCCATTGTCTTGCTGCTTAACATTTGGCTTCTTGTTACATATGCATATTTCTGCAGTGGGCTTGAATTTCTTGAGGGAAATGGGTTTTTCTTTTCTATTGCAATGTTAGGCTGCAAATTTTTCAAACTTTTATGCTCTGCTTCCTCTTGAATGCTTCACTGCTTAGAAATTTCTTCTCTCAATATCCTAAATCATCTCTCTCAAATTCAAAGTTCCACAGATCTCTAGGGCTGGGGTAAAATGTTGCCAGTCTCTTTGCATAGCAGGAGTGACCTTTACTCCAGTTCTCAACAAGTTCCTCATCTCCATCTGAGACCATCTCAGACTGGACCTTATTGTCCATATTACTATCAGCATTTTGGTCAAAGCCATTCAAGAAGTCTCTAGGATGTTCCAAACTTTCTCACATTTTCCTATCTTCTTCTGAGTTCTCCAAACTGTTCTAACCTCTGTGTGTTACCCAGTTCCAAAGTTGCTTCCACATTTTGGGGTGTCTTTACAGCAGTACTTCACTCTCAGTACCAATTTACTGTATTAGTCCATTCTCACACTGATAATAAAGGCATACCTGAGACTGCGCAATTTATAAAGGAAAGGAGTTTAATGGACTCACAGTCCCACATGGCTGGGGAGGCCTCACAATCATGACAGAAGACAAAGGGCAAAGGGACATCTTATGTGGTGGCAGTCAAGAGGGCATGTACAGGAACACTCTCCTTTATAAAACCATCAGATCTTGTGAGAATTATTCACAATCATGAGAAAAGCATAGGAAAAGCCTGCCCCCATGATTCAATTATCTCCCACTGGGTTCCTCCTATGATGTGCGTAGATTACTACAATTCAAGGTGAGATTTGGGTGGGCATGCACAGCAAAACCATATCAGGTCTTTGATCCTAGTGCTTATTAAACTGCTGAGGCAGACCCTAGACAGGGCTCTGGTTAGGCCATGCATTAAGAACTCTAGTTGAAGATACTTAATCTTCAGATTGGTTAAGTGCCCCAAGGAGAATGGATAGTTGACTATGTGAGGATCTTATATTTAACTTCTCCTTTCACAGTAATTTCAAAGAATGATAGATTCTAAAAAATTATAAGTTCTTATTCAAGATAATAAATAGCACCTTGCACATTTCCCTATAATATGATTTTCCAGCAAAATTTTCCTAGTTTCAGGGTCCATGCAAATTCAGTCTTGGGTCTAGACATCAAATTTCTTCTGGATTGTGGATTTATCTCTACTTTTTGATTTCCAAATCTTCAATTCTGCATGTTAAGAGAACTCTTCTCATTCCTTGTTCAAGACCTTCTTTCTTCCCGTATCAAAACTTTACCTCATTTTTTTGAACTCTTGTGGAGGCCAGCATCTTCTAGAAAGCCTTGTCTGAATAACACGTGTTTCTGATTACTTAAGTCAGGAAAGGCAGCCCAGACAGCAGTCACACTCATGCTTCCACTTTCTCCCTACTTGGCACCAGCAGCTCTGTATCCGTGGAGGGCTGCTGGTGCCCAAGCAGGCAGAGAGTAGTCCTCACGCTTCTTGTCTATGAAAGAGCCCAGAATATGCCACAGTGGTATAAGGATTATTTTGTGTTGAAGACTTTGATACAGGATGGGACTTTTTTTGGACTCCTCTTATCTGCCTTAAAAAAAGCCCCCCAAAAGAATTCAATAATTTTTTTCTGAGGGAGATGGACCCTTACCACAAGAGAAAGGTCAGCACCACATTTAATCAGACTCTATCTCTTATCTGTTCTCCTAAGGAATCATTTATCTTTCCCCAAGACATTTATTTTCCCAGAAGTGCCTTTCTCCCCATCTCCTTTCCATATTAGGATGGTATGTAAGTGTCAAATTCTAACTTCCTCCCTGACTTACATTTCTTTGTGAACTCCCTATGAGGTGATTAAAATCCATTTTTTTCTTCTTGCTAATCTGTCCATCTGAGTTTAATTCACAGGGCTCCAAAATCAGAGCCAAGGAGGGTAGAAAAAAACTTTTTCCTCCCTGACATCTAGAATACACAGGACCCAGATGAGCTAATTCTTAGGATCTCCTCTAGTTCACAACCCCCTCCCAATTTCCTATCAACATTCTCATCCCCCATATCAAGGTGCTCTATGAAGCAGGCAGAGAAATACTGAAATGCTACCAGAAGTGACAGTTGGCTCTGTGTCCCCTCCCAAAACTCATCTCAAATTGTAATTCCCACATGTCAGGGGAGGGGCCTGGGGGAATTGACTAGATCATAGGGGTGGCCTTCCCACTTGCTGTCCTCATAATAGAGTTCTCACAAGCTCTGATGGCTTAAGTGTGACACTTCCCCCTTCACATGCTCTCTCGATCCTGCTGCCTTATAAAGATGTGTTTGCTTCTTCTTCATCTTCTGCCATGACTGTAAGTTTCCTGAGGCCTCCCCAGATGTGCAAAACTGTGAGTCAACAAAACTTCTTTTCTTTATAAATTACCCAGTCTCAGGTAGTTCTTTATAGCAGTATGAAAATGGTCTAATACATGGTTATTAGCCACAGGAGGTAAGAAGCAAACTCATGAACGCATACACATAGATTAATATAACAAGGTTATATGAATATTATGGGAAAAACACATGCTAGAGAAAGTCTCTAAGCTAAAAGAGCTATACTTGCAAATTATTAACCTCAAGTGCCTTAGAGGCATGGTCTCTTTTCATTTATTTTCTATAACATCTAGAATAGTGATTCAAATAGCCCTGCTGTGTAGAAAATGCTAAAAGCTCTTGCACACCCCTTGTGATACCATATGAATGCGTCTCTCTCAAAATACAAACCCAAAATGTCCATTTATCAGCACTTTCAAAGCCCTCCATGCTGTTCCCCGTTTCTCTCCCTTTTATTTTCTATCCCTTCTCCTACATGCTCCTCTCTCTTCCAAGAGCCAAGCCATATGAGCATATGCATTGCCACCTGTCTATACTTCTACTTTGTGTTTCTACTTCTAGGCCCTTATTTATACCATTTCTTTTGTATCACCCCTGGAGACTCTCCCCATTTAAGCTTATTAAAGGCTGTAAATGAATTCCACCCTTACCACACAGACTTCTGAAAACATCGTAGCCTAAAGGATTTCTCTAGCATTTACTGGTACATACTGTTCATTTTGCATTTATTACATTTGGCCTTTAAAAAATAATACATTTGCTTCTTACATCTTTAACTTGGTTGAGAATTCCCAGATAATATAGAAATATTTCTGTCTATCCTCCATGGAATATAGCACATGTAGCAGGTGCTCAATATATTCACTGATTGAGAAATCCTTAAGTGCTCCATCGACGCACATGGTGAAAATGTGAAGATTAATAGTTGCTCACATTACACAACAATTCTAGAGCATGTATATTAAGAAAGGTTTAAAGACAACAAAGAAAGAAAGATTTAACTCGACTGTTTCATCTCTATCAGTTGCCTTTTGCTGGCAATTTGAACCTACCTGACTGGTGTCTATGGGACATGGGATGAAAGAGGCTTGGGAGAGGAACTGGGTGGTACCCAAGAGATCTCTAACACCATCAGCATCACGTTTATATTCTTTGACAGGCTCCAATCTCATCTTCTCTTTTGGAAGTAAGGCTTCATAGCAAGGGGCATAGCCTGAGGGAGGCAGGAACTTAAACTCTCCATGACGTCCACCCATCAGGAAACGTACTCTGTGTCATTTGAAGACAGCAGAAATACAGAGGTTAAAAAAAATGCAGCCCAAAGAAGTGAAAATTAAAGATGAATCCCTATATCCCACCCTCAACATAATTTTGTTCAGAAGTGACTAACTTCAGATTAATCACAGCAAACATCCTCTAGTATGTACCAAAGAAGCAGGGGGGTAAGTGAGCATCAAGGCATGTTCCTCAGCTGACCCATCACGACTAAGTTTCTAAAAATTTATATATATAAACAACTAGGTTTTTAGAACCAAGTTTATCTGTACTCTAATAGGTAAACAATTACTATAGATATTACTGCAGTATTGAAAAGCATAACAGTGATAATGATGAGATTATTCTCTGTAAAGATGATATTGAAATTATAGTATGATAACTTCAACTCTTCTTGAGGGAGATTATCCACACATCAGTTAAAGAAAGCATGATGGATCTATATGGAGAAAGTAGAAAAATCTTATTTTAATATTCAGGGGAAAAGACTAAGCAACACCAGAGTATTAAACACAAATGGTACACAGCTGACGAGGTTACTTACAAATGTTACACCGTGCATTTCCTCAAAGCAGCCATAAGGGGGTGGCTGTCAGGAGGCAGCTATGGCTGTGTGGGGACAGATGGACATCAAGGCTTTTGCTCACTGGGATCCCAGTGTTTTAGTATCATCCCCCTGACAGCACCCAGACCTCACACCCTGGTGCACCTCCTGCAATTCTCACTGGGACTTTGCAACAAAGTGGGGAAAGGGCTCACAGTAACAGCAAGCAGGCACTGATTACCACCACACAGAAATCCCTCAATATTGTAATTCAGCACTCTGGCTGAAAGTCAGCCTCATATATATGGGTGAGTTTAGGGTTAGATTTGACCCTAAAGTTCCCCATGCAAAAAAGGAGAAGGTGAAAGTAAACTATTTCAAAATGGTACTTCACACGATCCCAGGTTTATAATCAGAAATAGAGCTTTCACAAATCAGCTACAATCACATTAAACTGATGAGGAAATACACCCAGTTTTACATAATTAAAACATGGCAAGAGATGTAGCTCTGTAGGTTCAACAGTAATTGAACACTGGAAAAAAGTCAATACATACACAGTGTTTACGGACAACGTTCATTCCCCTCCTCCTCTCCATTTAACAAATCTTTACTGAGCCCATACAATTAGCACTTTGTACTGGGGATTCAGCAATGAACAAGGTATATGGCACCCCTAGCATCACAGAGCAGGTATTTCAGCAGACAAATAGGCATAATTACTGATTGGGAGACATATGATGGGGTTTTAAAACGGGAGATGCGAAATAACTCAGCTAAGGGGTTGGCTGCTGGAGACAGTGTCAAGGAAGGCCTCTCTGACATGTGAGTTAACTCTGAGGGATAAGGAGGAACCCTCAGAGGAAGAGCGCTCCTCAAGATCTGGAGGAAGAGCATTTCAGGCAGAGGAACAAGAGCAAAGGTTCTGGGTGGAGAAGACCTTGGGTGAATCAGGTAACAGGAAGGAGGGTGGCGTGGCTGAGAACGCCATGAGCGCGAGCTCTATCAGGCAGGGTCTGTGAGCCCTGGGAAGGAGATAGGATTTTATTCCAAGTGGAAAGCTGCTGATTGGTTTTAGTGTAAGGAAATAAAAGATTCTCTGGCTGCCCTATGCAGATAGATCTGTGGATCCATGGGGAGGGAGGCTCTTGAAATAGTCACAGGGAGATCATGGTGGGTTGAATTAAGGTGATCCAAGTAGCTACAACCAGTTTTGTTTTGCAATTAGGCTTGTTCAGAATTGCTCATGAACTGGGTTTATGTGTGGAGGGGGATGAGGTAAATGGAGAAAAGTTATGATCTGGCAAAACTTTCACAACAGGATACTTTCTACTGGGCCTCACCTCCTTTAATTGGAACATTCTGGGAGGGCAGCCTTGCAAGATATTCTCTGTGTTGGCTGCATAACTGTGATGGAACTATCCTAATTATGAAACTGGAAAATAAGAGCCTCTTTAAGAGATGCTAAGGTTTTTCTCCTTCCCAATACGAACACTTTATCTGAAAAGCATGATATAAAATGCTGTTTTAAAATTAATTATAGAAATTATACAAAACCTCCCAGTTTCCCATTTTAAGGTACTCAATAATAATTACACAGAGTTAGAACCACAATTGTCCCTTGAGAATGAATGTTCCCACATTAAGTGTTATGTAATAGGGCACAATCTATGTGTATTAAGAATTTGAACAAAGAAATTAAAACAAAATTGAGTCATTAGCCTGCAGTATTACTAGTTTAGTGAACCTCAGGAAATAATGACTAAATCTTAAAATTATTTGTTGAGAACTTCCCAATTCAACTGCAACATAACAGATTGCGTTACTGACATATGGAAACCATGGGATAAAATTGGATCTTTCTGGGCTAGGGATTAGTGTGGGAAATTTTCCGCCTCTCTCTTGTCATTGAGCATCTTTTCCTGTGAGTAGCTGAATGTCTATTTGCTTGTACAGCAAGTATATTCCATTACTCACTAGCATATGGATTCCAAGAACAAGTAAATGGTCTCTTATGAGGATTTCTAGAGGAATTTCATTATTCATGAGCTCTCTTGCTAATTGTTGAGTTTCAAAGTTTCTCCTAGGTTTTAAAATCTGCTAGATAAGATAACAAATCAAGAAAGGAAGAGTTTCAGGTAGCATTTAATGAGAGCAATGCTTAGTTTTTATATTCAGTTATTAAAAGGAGAGTGATCATTTGGTTATAAATCTGAAGCTTATTTCCTCTAATGGCCATACAAACTATAAAATAAAAAATTATCACAGGCAGAAATCAGTGTTTACTGCACACTGAAGCTTTGGTTTTCAAACATGATCGTGCTGTGCTTCAGTGGGTACAAGAAAAGGTCCTGGATTGCTTCAGAAGTCCTGCAGATGACAGTCCCTGTGTACTCAGCAGGTGGACTGAACAGACAGTGGTCCCAGGCACACCCACCACCTGTGGCTCCTTCCATCACTGCCTGTGAACAAACTGCCCAGAGTCTGTGAGAAGGGATCCAACAAACCGCCACCAGTATTGAAGGTCCCCATCATAACTCACCCTATGAGATCCAGATTGATGAGATCAAAGGTAGTAACTAGGAAGGTAAGATTTAGGTTTGAAGGGAACAATCAAAAGAAGGAAACAAAATACCTGAAACTCACTTTAATTATCTGAGTATATAAAATGGGCTCCCCTCTGTCTCAAAGTTTTAATTGAGGTCCCCAAGTTAGATGTATAAATCCATAATTCAGAGGATACTAAATATTTTCACATTCTAAAGTGAAGCGCTGAGTCAACTATGCAGAATATACAAAGAAACTGTGAAATCAGTTCTATCAGCAACAGCCTATCACATACCTCTAGACGGATTAAGTAAAGAATTCCTTTGGAGAGCACTTTCAGGGAGAAAGGGAGGATTCTCCCTTTTCAGAAGCCGAGTGATGAGGGCTTCAAGAAACCATGTAGAAGCTTGACAGGTGTCCCCTAGAGTTTGCTGAGGGACGCATTTTCCTGGTGACAGAGCTGAGAGTGTGAGAAAGGGCTACATGAAAAGGAGGTGTCCTTCCGCTTGGCGTGACACCAAGGACTGTGCTCCCTACCAGGGGCTATATAAGGGCTCCATGAATGAGCCTACTGTCTGCCATCTTAAAAAGGGACTTCCCAGAAAGGCAAATGTCTCAGCAGAGATCAGAAACCCAGGGCTAGGGGATGGGGGAAGGGGGATCTGGAGGGAGGTTTAGGGTCAGCCAGAGGGAGCAGACAACAGAAGTGGTAAGGCTTGTGTCAAAAGAACTGTGGTGAGAAGCTCCCAGCCTGAGGCTAAGAAAACTATAAAAGGGCCCCAAGAAAGAAAGAGGCAGCAACAGTACAACTGCTACACAGACCCAATGCCACCTGACAACAGCACCGACTCCAGTGGACATGCCTGCTCTGGTCGTCTTTCCCTGGGCTCAACTCCAGAGAGGTCTGCAATAGGAGCTGGCCTATCAGGAAGGGGCAGACCAATGCCGGGATGCAGCTGCTTCATACTGCAGGCTCAAGCTGTAAACTGGATACAAACTTTCATTTTATATTCAAATAGATGGAACTTTTCAATTACTGACAAGATTGTTCTTGTTCCTAAAAGCAGCAATAAAAGCTACAGGATCTAGCGGAGAATCTATCCAGGGCCAGAAGTCCAGAGCACAGAGTTACAGGGGTCGAAGAAGAAACAGTAAAGTTAAACCTACCTAGTCCACTTCTGTCAGTAAATGTGTTACCTGGCACTTACTGTTTATCTTTTAAATCCTTTGCCTCATTCACAAACGAGAAATGTCCAATTGGAATGTAAATCTCCCTTCTCTACATGTTTTCTTCCCTGGCTCCTTGAGTTCCATGGAATCACCCAGCATCCCCAAAATGTTAAATTTAAAATTAAAAAAAGATAATTTAAGAACTGATTTCATTATAATTAGTTTCTCTTTATCCTCAGATTTTCTCTACATTAATGGATTTTAAAAATCAAATTCATTAATCAATTTAATCCTTTCCACTACAGCATTTTTATCATTTTCTGGGGTTCTTCCTACAACTCAGATGTTCCATCAGCTCTCAAAGATTTTTTTCTTTCCTAAAGTGTTTACAGTAAGCGACTATGCCCTTAGATTCTTTAACCTCAAAGACGAGCAACAGCTTCAATAAGAGCTGCCTGGGAGTAGTGAAGTTTTGGGCTAGGTAGAGGAAATTTTTATTTACTTGACTTATTTTGAAAACACAGGACAAATTATACAGAAAAACCTCTGCCAGCATTTTCAACTTCGTCTTTGAGATTTGTGCATTTTTGCTTGTTCATTTGCAGGAGATGGGACTACCTACTACAAATTCGCAGACTTGAAACATTGATCCATTAATAAAAAGTATGGTAAAAATGATAACAAAGTTGTGCTGTGCTCAAAGGGGTAACTAACTTTCCTTTCATTGGGCTATCGTATTATTATTCAGAGCTTGCTAGTAAACGCATAAAATCACTTTAGTCTTAGATATCTCATTACTGTTAACTGCTATTGAATTCTTCCCAGAGAGCAGTGATAACGTTTCACAGAAGAAAAGGATACAAGCTGTGGTTAAGAGGAGAAAGAATTAGCCGCTTTTGCTGACCTGAATTCAACTCGTAAGTCACGATTCATAATTGCATCTTTAGCCCGTATCGCTAAGACTGGAGAACAATCTGAGTTATGGACATTCCCACATTCATATTTCTTTCTGGCTAGTATTTGATGAAAGCTCAGGGCAATCCAGCCAGTGCTCGTCATGTTCTCTGCAGAAGTATATTTATCTCAGCAATAATTTCCACAGCACTGACCACAGCAAGCTGGAAATAGCTAAGCTGTTGGTTACCTGAATTTCAGCCAAGTCTGGAGAATACCAACAAAAAACAAACAGCAACCACAAATACTATCTTTGGATATGGTTATTTTTATACATTAAAGCTGGCAAAAGAGTTATGTAAGATGATTAAATAGATTTATAGGAGTTTAACTATAGCCATAAAATATATTCTACTATGATGACTAACTCATTAATTTTCTGCAAAAAAAATATTAGCACCCAAATTTCACTATATACTATGGCTTTCTGCATAATGTTCTCTAACTCACGCCCTGATGCCATTTGTGGGGCATATATAAGATCAACTTTAAGTAAGAGCTTCCTGGCATCTAAGTAATTCATCTTTTTGGTGGGCTACAAGGTACATATATCTCATTCCAAATTCTATTCTATAATGAATAGGGTTGTTACATTGGGGGCCTACACACTAATAATATTGTCTATAAACAAACCACACTGAGAAGAAAATTATGGAGGCATATCCATTAAAATTAAAGAGGCTATGACATTGATTTGTGCGTTTTGTCAGTAATTACTAATGCTAACTCTGACTTCACTGTGGGTAAATCTAATTGAAAAAGATTTTTGCTCTTCATGTGGCTTTGCTCTTCAGTGACAGCTGGCAGGGACATCCTAATTAGGTATTATTAACAACATAGCTTATAAGTATACAAATTATTTAAACAATTAAGACAAGGATCTTAGTAAAGACCATTAAACAGGAGGAAACAGGACTGTGAAAGAGAAATCTAATTTAGAAGCCATACAGAAGTAAAAATAAATATGAGAAACAACTCTGAAGACTTCTATGATGGGAGAAGAAGAATCTCTCTCTAGATGGGCATAACACCTTGCATCTTGCTGGGAGAGATGCTATAAAAACCAGGCAAGTGTTCTACAGTGTTGGATGAAACAATAATTTCTTTTCAATTTCATTATAAAACACATTTATTTTCAATAAGATACTTTAATTAACTTGGAATTCACATTGTGGTTTCTCTTTCTAGCTCTTCGCTCAACTGAACTAAAGTAGTACACAGAGTAACTACTGGGTTTCAGCACCAAATCATACTTCACCAGTTGATGTAAGAGTAACACTTGTGGCTGGGCATGGTGGCTCACGCCTGTAATCCTAGCACTTTGGGAGGCTGAGGTAGGTGGATCACCTGAGGTCACGTGTTCAAGACCAGCCTGGCCATCATGGTGAAACCCCATCTTTAAAAAAAAAAAAAGAGTAACGCTTGTGTTGTAGTGTAACTAGTTGGTTCATTCTGATTTATGAGCAACTGGCTAGTCCCCAGTACAGGTCCTGCACTGACCCTGACCAAGGTCATCATGTGATGTACTAGATGCATTTCAGTAAAATATATTTCCCAACTATGCAGGGCCCTGCGATTCCACCGCTTTTCAAATCACAACCTGCTGTAAGACCCGAAGCCAGGAATATATCAGAGCAGGTAGTTATCTCAGAGACAGGAAGCTTAAGTGACTTCAAGCCCACCTGCACACCCTACTGGCACTGCTTTTTAGCCTACCACCTGTTCAGCTGCTATAAGCAAAAAGCTGTCAGAGCTAAGCTGTTGATTTTTCAAGTCAACACATCTGGACCCTTCAGTTTCTTAAATTTCCTCAGCAGTTGTGCCTCCTAAATGATTAGTCATCTCATTTTTCTTCTCTTGCAACTTTGCTTCTCTTTCATCTGTGCACTCAGGAGGCTGCATGATCTGCTGACCTAGACAGCAGATGCTAGAAATGTCTTCTACATGTGGATACCTTTCAGTCAACTACTTTTTCACCTGCTAACTGCAGCTCTTGTCAAGAGAGATTCCAAAAAAAAAAAAAAAAATCCCTGCACTACCCCCTAAAAAATCAGACACAAGAATCCTATGTCATTCTGAGGGAGATGGGAAGGATGAACTAATGATTAAGAATCATTAGGCAACATTTGAGAGCAGAAGTTCTGTTCTCTAAACAAAAAACATGGAAAAGTCCGTCAGCCAGTAGACTGGAGAAGACCCCTTCTCTGTAGATCTAAATTCACCTAAGGAGTTTTTTTCAGATGGCATGCTTGTGAAATAGGTGTACTCCCTTTGAAAATAAATAAAAAACAATGGGTGGGACATGGGCAAAATGAGTAAAAATTGGAGGAATACTAACGGTAGGTGACCAAGGCCCCCAACGACACCGGCAAATGCAGTCCTGGGAACTGACCGCTCAGAGTCACCTTGTTTCTTCAGGGAAGGCCCTGGGTCGAAGGGTGGATGATCCTAACGCTGTTGTGTTGTATTTAGATTTCTACTCATTCTCTACTCATTCTCTTTATTCCTAAGGAAAGGAGTGAGGAAGATGGAAAACAGGGCTAGAAGGTTCTTTCTCTCCTCCAGAAGGCCTCTGTTCCAATCAGCTTTTTCTATGCTGACAGTGCCTCTCTTGTCAACAGCACTTTCTGTTTTCCCATATGCTCCTTAGGGATATCAGTGAGGATAGCAGTATGTGGTATCCTCACATATTTAAAAAGAAAGAAATGGGATGAAACATCCTCAGCACAGAACAACTTTCAACTCTTAGGATACAGTGTCTGCAGATACTGTGAGATTCCCTGGCTTGAATCTGTGATGAGAAGATTTTCAACCTCAGTAAAGCTTTACTCTACTGGTTCTCCATTTGTTACAAGAACCTCAAATAATACCAATATATACTAAAATTATGTATTGGTTTTGAGGTTACATCCATTTACATGAGTATGTTTGTATATATGCTTGTGTATATAAACACATCTGTCCCAAATTCCAAAGGTTGAGTACAATTCACAAAGAACAATTCTTTACTTCTAAATATTTTATATAATTGAAAGAGAACCAAAATCTTCCTTTGGAAACATATGAACACATCTTGGTTTACCAGTCCACATGAGGTGCTGAGGCCTAAAAGAGTGGTTCCTCCCTGAAAATCCCATCACTTGGATCTGGATCCCTGAAATGGTTTCTTTGTGATCCCAGATCTCAGCTCCTGCTTCCCACAACTCTCCTCCTGTCATGACCCTTTCCATGGGCTTCCATGGACACTAGCATGATTCTATGTTGACTCCAGTCTCCTGCTCAACGGATTGCGATGTCTTTAAAATACAGGGATGAAGAGTGGCTGAGAAAAGTTCAGGGAAGGGTTATTATGGGGTTTTGCCTTACAGACATTAAAATGTATAACATGGTTAAAATCATTAAAAATAGCATTCAACTGGTACAAGGAAAGAGGCAGAGAAATAGTTAGCAACATTAATTAGGAAAGCAGCATGCATAGCATGAGCCCAACTCTATGAACAATATTTAACTGTGTATATAAAAAGGTAATATGATTATCTCTGGGTGGTACTATTATGGATTTCTGGTATTTTCTTTGACTTACATTCCTTTTGTGAAACAGAAAAACAAAGAACAATAGGAAAAACTCAAGTGTTAAAGGATAAATCAGAAACGGGGAGAGATATTGAAGTCAATAAAATAGTTTAACAGCCTTAATAAATACAAAATTATATGTAAATAAGTAAATAAATGACATAAAGTCAGTATACACAAATATGTAAGATACCTACCAAAAAATAAATATCAGAAAGGCTGAGAACACCAAGTTAGCAAAAATATTGTGTTGACAAAAGTACGTAAAATTAAACATAAAAAATGTTTAACCACATTAGTAATAAAAAAAATTAATACTCTAAGGTACTATTTTTCCAAATCAGCAAATATTTAAAACCATCAATAACAGTAAAATTTAATGAGGATCCAATCAGGTGGACATTCTTCCCATATGTTGCTTTAAATAATACTGCAAGCCCAAATCCTTTATCTGAAATCATCAGAGATGTGCTTCAGACTTACTAATTCTTTAGAATTTTTTAAAAAGGTACATGTCATATTAAGCACAACCTGCAGCCAGATGAGGGGCAATACATCAGAATCAAACACATTAATATTTCTGCAGTTAAACATATAAATATTCACAAGAAGTAGAATAAATCAAAGACTGAAAACAGCCTCATTTCTGCTGAGAGTTTTGCCACAAAATGAGTTCAGGTTAGATTTTACTACAAAATGAGTTATGAACACATTTATGGTTTTCAGAGCTTTTTAAATTCTAAAGTTGTTGATAAGGAATTCTCAACTGTTCATAGACTCTTTCTCAAAATCAATTTGGCAACATAATTATAAATGTAGACTTTAAAAGGTTCATGCATTTTGACCAATTTCAAGGAGGAACAAAACAGAAACACACAGAGAATTATGCTTCAGGATATTCATAAGAATTTACAACAATAAAAATGAAATTGGCATAGACTTCTAACAGTAGAGTAATGGCTGTATTATAAAACAGCCAAATAAAGGGAATATTATATGACCGTCAAATAATTTTGAGGACACTCAATGACTCAGGAAAAGGCTCATTATTTATTGTTGAATACAAGAGAATCAAGATAGAAACTTCATATTCAGGGCAATACCAATTAAAAAATAGACATACATTTGTAGAAAAAAAAGACTTGAAAAATATGCCATAGTATTACTAGAGACTATAGCTAACCATTGGAATCACAGGTGATTTTTACTGTATTATTTATAACTATGTCTTTGACGTTTTTCTTATACTGAGCATGTAATACTTTTATAATTATTAATTTTCTACACGGGATTCATCCTATTAATCTTACCGTTTATCTGAGTACATAAAACTCCTGGAGGAGGTTCTACCAGCAGAGATGAAGCAACTGACTTTGGATGGCTCTCACCCTTACACTATCACTGTCCTGGGAAACTTGGTGCACAGTGCTGAAGCCCTGAAGGAGACGGCTGGCTGTGAAACTCACAGTGGTGGTGGGGAGGTGGGGTAACTGCTACTCTCCATGAAATCACAGTGATAACTTACTTGACACCTGCTGAAAAGCTCATCACAGGGAAGAAGAGCCCGTCCGTGTTGAAGTTCTCAAACATCCCCTGCACGGGCTGCCCATTGATGCGGAATGAGATGCTGGGCACCCCGAGGTCCAGGCAGCAGCTTACCACGTCATCTGATCTCAGGAGGTGCTGGTTGATGGAAGCCACGGCCCTGGGTATCCGGCCTGGGGAGGAAAGAACAAGAAGGTGGCTGTGTAACTCTGGAGGCACCTGCCAGGCTAAGAAAGGCTCAGAGGCCTCTGGGGGAGGTAGGGAGGTGTGATGGGTACCCAAGAGATCTGGAGGTACTACTGCATTTGAAATGCAACTTTGCTTTCCCCGTGTGAGATGAGCAATGAGAAATGAATTCCTCAGTTGGCAAGTGGGCAGACACCAGGCCTGATTTGAGATGAGTCTCAGGGGAAATGCTCAACCTGCTAAGAATGAGAAATAACAACAACCTAACCTGCTGAATGTGTGTTCAGACTGTGGTCTGGTGTCTGAAGTAATGGGCAGACTGCTTTTGCTGGTGTAGCTATTCCGAGGTAGCTGGTGTGTGTGTCTGTTCAGTTGTAAGTGCCCAAAGACCTTCCTGTCTTCTACTTCATCAAAAAGATTAGGCTGCTCTAGTGTTGGATAGAGAAGCCATCACAGAGAAGAATGGCAAAGCCATCTATGCTACACAGGCTGGGCACAGTGGCTCACGCCTGTAATCCCAGCACTTTGGAAGGCCATGGCGGGCGGATAATCTGAGGTCGGGAGTTTGAAACCAGCCTGGCCAACATGGAGAAACCCTGTCTCTACTACAAGTACAAAATTAGCCAGAAATGGTGGTGCATGCCTGTAATCCCAGCTACTTGGGAGGCTGAGGCAAAAGGACTGCTTGAACCCTGGAAGCAGAGGTGGTGCCAGTAAGCCGAGATCGTGTCACTGCACTCCAGGCTGGGCAACAAAAGCAAACTCTGTCTCAAAACCACCATCACCACCACCACCCAAAACACTATGCTGCATAATTTGCTTATACGTTTGAAAGGACTTTATTATTTCAGATAAGCAGGAAAACACATTGCCAGCTATACTGTGCACTGATGTTTAGAAAAACTTTTCTTCATATCTCTTTCATAGGATGATTTATCATTTCCTGACTTAAAGCAATAAGGAAAATCACCTCTATGCTTTCCTATCTCATATCATCTTATTCTGGAAATTCTAAAAGTAAATATTAATAATTATAACCACTCACCCTTCCCCTATCAGGTTTACATTTCTATTAGAAAGAAAGCAACAAATGGAAGAAGTTAGGTATTAAAATAGGGTTTCCGGCAAAAGATAAAAAGATATCTTGTTTCTTAATTACACAAGTATTATGTATTCATTATAAATGGTAACAATTTCTACAGGAAAGGATATAAAAAGGCCAGGTGTGGTGGCTCATGCCTATAATCCTAGCACTTTGGAAGGCCGAGGTGGATGGATTGCTTGAGCTCAGGAATTCAGCCTAGCTAACATAGTGAAACTCTGTCTCTACTAAAAATACAAAAATTAGCTGGGCATGGTGGCGTGCTCCTGTACTCCCAGCTACTTAGGGGGCTGAGGTGGAAAGAGCACTTGAACCCAAAGATATGGAGGCTGAGGTGAGCTGAGATCATGCCACTGCACAGCCTGGGCGACAGAACGAGACCCTGTCTCAAATAAATTAATACAAAAAGAAAAAAAGGAACTCCATAAAAATGCTTCCAAATATGTTAAGTAAACACACACACTCCAGTTTTAAGGAATTATATGCATACATACTTTTTATTCAAACTGGGGTAGGTTTGAATAGGCTTTTGCAGCTTGTTCTACTAATCACATCACAAACGTTTTGTTGTGTCATACAATATTCATTAGAAACTTAATTTTAATGGCTGTATAATATGCTGTGAAAAGGTAATTTCAAAAAAATCCCCACGAGTTATTTATAAATTTTGTACATGTATCTTTGCTATGTAGTATTTATAATCTCAGTTTAGAACTATTTAATGTTTTCAGTGGTTACTGTTAGTCTAGTTCAGGGTGAGCATCCCTAACCTAAAAATCTAAAATCTGAAATGCTCTCTAGAGCATCTGAAACATTTTGAGTACTGACATGACACCACAAGTGAAAAACTTCATATTCAAGCTCACGTGATGGGTCACAGTTAAAAAAAATCAACGTTTTGTTTCATGCACAAAATTATTCAATGTTTTGTATAAAATTACGTTCAGGCCATGTATGTGAGGTATTTATGAAACATAAAGGAATTTTATGTTTAGAGTTGAGTCCCATTCCCAAGGTATCATATTATATATATGCAAATATTCCCAAACCCAAAACGTCTAAAACCTAAAACACTATTGATCCCAAGAATTTCAAACAAGGAGGAGGCTGAGGCAGGAGAGTTGCCGGAACCCAGGAGGCAGAGGTTGCGGTGAGCCGAGATCGCGCCATTGCACTCCAGCCTGGGTAACAAGAGCGAAATTTCGTCTCAAAAAAAAAAAAAAAAAAAAATTTCAAATAAGGGATACCGAACCTATAATGGGTCTAAATGAAGCGGTGAATTTTTAAATGGTGAAACCACTGTGCTCTTTTTAATTAATAAAAAAGATTAGGTAGCTCCCTCTAATTATTTTGGGTAATTGACAAAGCCATATTGCATTCCCTCCCACTCTTCCACAAGCAGTAATGAGGCTCCTCTCTGCACCAGATACTATACCTGGGACTGGGGATCAGACAGAAGACCTCATTTGTGCTCTTAAGAAGCCCATAGTCTGGTGGGAAATAGACATTTAAATACAAAATAATACAACATGATAAATAGTGGAATGAAGGTGTGTATATATTGCCTTCTAGAGGGAAAGGAAGATACTGGGAATCTGGGAGCATAGAACAAGTTGAGACTTGGAGAATAAAAGGCTCACTAGATAAATGAGAAAGGAAGAATCAAGAGGAGTCTAACATAGCTGAAGAGTGGCTGGAGCTTTGTAAGGCTGGAAGGTGAAGGTTAATGAGGGCTGGATGAGGGAGATACGGTGGGGCAGTAAAGCTGGACAGGAGCATCAGGCTTGGAGCACCTGCACAGCAAGAGTGCCGCTGCATGTAATGTATTCAATGCATATTGGCAAATAGTCTGAGGTGGTCTTAGACTCTTTTTTTATAACTTTAATATTTTGCTTTACCACTGAGAAAGAGGAACAAGCTTCTCCTTATGGTGCTTCTAGGTAAAATTATTTAAAAACAAACAAAACTGAGCCAAAGTTGAAGAATGTATAGGTTTGAGATCTTTCAAATTTCTCCATTTGAGGACCCTGAGGACTCATAGCTCTTTTTATGGAGTTTAGATAACCAGGTCCCAGGATCTTTTCTTCCTCCTGTTCAAGTCTGTCATGAAAAAATATCTATGACATTAAAATTCAGCAAAGCTTACAGTAATTGTCTCACTTTTGAAATTTATTTTACCATTAAAAACAAACTAAAAGTAAATATTAATAATAAAAATTATAAAAAACAATCTTTCCTGCATAAACTGTTTTTTGCATTAGTTTAACCTTTGGAAAATATCACTGTAGTTATTTGAACAAGTTTTTGTTTTTTGTTTTTGTTTTTGACAGAGTTTTACTCTCTCACCTAGGCTGGAGTACAATGGCATGATCTTGGCTCACTGCATCCTCTGCCTTCTGGGTTCAAGTGATCCTTTCACCCAGCCCCCTAAGTAGCTTAGACTATGGGCACACGCCACTGCCCAGATAATTTTTCTATTTTTAGTAGAGATGGGATTTCACCATGTTGGCCAGGCTGGTCTTGAACCCCTGGCCTCAAGTGACCATCCCACCTCGGCTTCCCAAAGTGCTGGGATTACAGGTTTGAGCCACCTGGCCTACTTGAACAAATTCTAACAGATATTTGTGAATTGAGGAACACCGGGAAATAACTCAAATGCTGCATCAGAAATTTGTCTTTAAAAGTATTCCGATCCTTGCTGGATAAAAATACAAATTCCAAAGTTCTTGAACGTTCTAAGAATTATACAAACTGGGACAAAACGGCCGCTGTTGAATCGTGACTCTAGAGTCCTCTCTTCCGTCCTCTCAGGGTTCCCCGTTGGTTTCTATACTGGCCTGAGGCTCGGCCACGGAAGACAAAGAGCAGCTTTCATGGGGGATGCTCTTCATCTGCAGCAAGGCTTTGATACCAAATAGAAGCTGAGCTCTGAACTTTATTTAGCCGTAGCTGCCAATGCCCTCCAGAGGAAATATGGCTGGGAGAATTTCTTCTGTTTGGCTTGTTCATTATCATTGAAAATAACCGCCAGGAGGGGCAATATGCCTTCGTGGTGAAAGACACTGTCTTTTCCCACCTTTTCTCTAAGAGGCTGGGCTCCAAGTAGATGTTTCTTCGGAACACTTGCTAAGAAAAGTTATAAGTAAATTGAAATCATAGGCTAGCCCTTCTTTTTCTTCTTCTTCTTTGAGGTGGAGTCGTGCTCTGTTGCCAGACGGGAGTATAGTGGCCTATTCCCCTGCCTCTGTCTCCCAAGTGGGACTGCAGGCACATGCCACCACGCTCAGCTAATGTATTACGTTTTAGTAGAGACAGGGTTTCACCATGTTGGCCAGGATGGTCTCGATCTCCTGACCTTGTGGTCTGCCCATTTTGGCCTCCCAAAGTCCTGGGATTATAGGCATGAGCCACCATGCCTGGCTGGGTGGGCATATTTTTAAAGCTTGTACAGTAAAGAGTTGAAACTAATATTATCTAGAAATGAAAGGGTAACTGTTGATAATTACTGGATATGAAGTATATTCTTAGCAAGTGCTTAAAGCAATGTAATGGGAAGACTATTTGGATAAGAGAGCCCATTTCATATAATATTCCCACTGTAAAAGGTCATCTGATGAAGTATGCTCCTTTTAAATGTGAGTAGTATGAAGAGTTTGAAATTGGAAAATGATGGAATTGTGGGATTGCTTTTGCATACCATGTTTTATAAATCTCCTCCTATGTAGAGAAAGTAATCTCCACCCCTGTGAAGCCTTTCAAGGCTTCCTAATCATTTAGGAAGGGTTTTGTACCCCACATTTAAACAAGATGCAAATCCTTTCAACTGAGCTGCAGTGAGGTAGCACAGGGAGGTCAGTGCGGCCTTGGAATCACACAGGACTTGGTTCAAATCCCAACTCCTTACCTGCTGCATGAACCTGGATCCATGATTTTACTAGAGGCTCAACTTCCCCATCTGTGAAATGAGCATAATGGTGCCCGTAGGGATGCTATAAAGAGAGCTATTTCTAAGGGACCATTATTATCCTTTTGACTTTAATGAAATAAATAAACTATGTTCTGTGTACCACTTAAGAGGCAGTTTATTGTAGTGGCTAATGGGTTTCTGGAACCAGACTGCCTGGGCTCTAGTTCTGGCTCTGTCACTGTGTGACCTTGGGCAAGTAACTTACCTTTGTGGACTCAAGTTACCTCATCTGTCCAACAGGAATAATGCCTACCTCTTAAGACTGCTCTGAGTTTTAAATCAATGAATCTATATGGAACAATAGAAAAGTGCCTCACACACTGTAACCCATATCAATTGCTACTGTTTTTGGTTTTTTTCAACTCCAGGAACCTTAATTATTAGGCTAATAGAAAAATTTACCAGGACACTGTACGAACATTACATCTTTTCCAATATTAAAAGCATTAACTATATGGGAAGTCGTAACATTGAGGGCTAAAT
This sequence comes from Saimiri boliviensis, assembly GCF_048565385.1. Lineage (NCBI taxonomy): Eukaryota > Metazoa > Chordata > Mammalia > Primates > Cebidae > Saimiri > Saimiri boliviensis. Next base: position 120,624,839 of record NC_133450.1, on the reverse strand, counting down.
CTAAAAAGTGATTTAAAATCTACTCTCTTTATTGAAAGATAGTATTGAAAAATATGCATATTTTAAAATGTTTAATGTATTTGACCCTTTTTAGAACAAGCAGCAGAAATGCGACACTATAGAAAGAAAAATCAAACTTGTTTCAGAGAGCTTTTCTAAGAGCAGCCTCAAGTGCTTTTTATGATTTGAGGAACTCTGAGGAATTCTAGAAACCATCCACAGAGAGGCCAGTGGTTCTTATCTCTGCCAGTCTGAAGAAGAAAAACTGTCCCCTGGTTTGGAGGCTCAGGTCCACCTGAAGGGCTCAGGAAGCTCAGAAAGGCCATTCCAAATCCGATAACTAGATTTTTTAAAAGCCCACTTAATCATATGCTGCACACCTTCAGTTAACCTCAGGATGTACTCTGGCAGAATTTAGTCCCTTCTAATGAATGATGAGGCAACTGGAAGCAGTGGCGCTCTGCACTTGCACACGTCCAGGAGCTGCAGAGTTTGCTATTATTATACAAGTACAAATATTTAGGCATTTGGAATGAGAGGGTATCCAAAGACAGAAAGGTGCTGCTCTTCTTCAGCTACTCCTTGGATATTTGTCCACGTACCACTGAGGCTAGAAAGGTCTGAGTCACAGTGGGTGGTGTTTTTGTAAACAAACAAATACCCTGGAACTTCTCTTAGCTGAGAGACAAGTGAAGTCCCCTTGTGCAAATCTGACTGCAGAGATAAATGATCTTGATGAGTCAGTAGTCTTAGTCAATCAGGAAACACAATTTTATTCCATTCATTCGCTTCTGTACCACTCGTCTCTCGGGATGGTGAATTCTTTTGCTTATTTCAATTCTGAGGAGGAAAAAGTGGTTAAAAGGGAAGGAGAGAGATGATTTCTACCTATGAAACTTCCCCTAGCCAGTAACATACTGTAGGCTGCTCTGAGATGAATTCACTTCCAACTGCTATCCTGAAAGCCCCATTGAGGCTCCATCCAGAGGGGGAAAGTGATGCCATCACAAAAAAGAGCCATTTCTCCAAAAGGCGGATCACAGTGTCCAAGTTGACCCTGGACTCTGTAAGGAGAGTTAGGCAGAGTTGAGGAGGGAGATGTTCCCACAGCTGATGCTGGAAAGCGACTTCCCAGGCTGCTATGGCTAAAAAGACCTGTTAAGGCTGTCTTCTCCCCTACAAAGAGAAAGCTCATTCATACTTTCAGGATGTCACTTTGAGAATTCTATTCTCATTCAGCATAAAACTGGGGTTCTTTATTCCCTTAGATATCACTGAGGTAGCTATAACTGGGCTATTCCCATGGTCTTGAGGGAAGTACCAAAGACTATGGATTTGGTCTTTGAAACTACAGTAGAATTCATAGATGATTAGGCAAGGTAACTCATATTTACTGTGTATCTAATGTGTGTCAGGGACTTCATGTTTCTTGCCTTATTTAAATTTCATTAGAATCTTATCCTTATTTTATCAGAGGAAAACTGAGTCTCTGAGAGGTTAATTTGTCCAATGTAAACAACAACAACAACAACAACAAAAACAAAAAACCATTCAGTGGCAGAGCTAGGATTCAAACCCAGGCATGACTCCAAAGCTATGCTTTCCATTAACAAAGAGAGGCACTGTAATCTCTTTCCATTAACAAAGAGAGGCACTGTAATCCTTTCCAACTACTTCAAAATCTATTGTACTTTAATAAGTATGTCAAAGACCAGTTCAAGGCAGTGGCTTAATTTATGCACATGAATAACTTTAAAGGTAATGACATTGGCATTTAAATCTCAAATAAAGGAGAGTAATTTATCGTAACTCCTTTTTTTTTTTTTTCTGGGACAGAGTTTCACTCGTTACCCAGGCTGGAGTGCAATGGCATGGTCTCGGCTCACCGCAACCTCCGCCTCCTGGGTTCAGGCAATTCTGCTGCCTCAGCCTCCTGAGTAGCTGGGATTACAGGCGCGCGCCACCATGCCCCGCTAATTTTTTTGTATTTTTAGTAGAGATGGGGTTTCACCATGTTGGCCAGGATGGTCTCAATCTCTTGACCTCGTGATCCACCCGCCTCGGCCTCCCAAAGTGCTGGGATTACAGGCTTGAGCCACCGCGCCTGGCTATCATAACCACTTTCTAATATATCCCCCTATCTACCAACCATTCTCTCCTGTAGTAAGTTGGAGTGTTATTTCCATTTCTTTTCTTCATCAGACAATTACCTTTTCATCAGATAGTCTGAAATTCATGGCTGTCCTGGTGGGAGTCATTAACAGAAACTTTATTCCTTCAGCTGAAGCATGCCCTGACACACTGCAATGCCTTCTGCAAGATATATGTTCCCTGTGTGCTGGTTGGAGAAGTCAGAATGATGCCCAAATCCAGGAAGGCTGTGGGTTTTAGTGAGAATGAAAGATAAAAAACTGTAGACGCTGGTTTCTCCATGTCTCATCAGATGCTGGAGACTGAGGGATGAAATCCCTTGAGTGCACCTATATGGCAATATACCATCAAGTGTGCAGGCCATTTCCGAGAGTCACAATCCGTTTTTGAAAAGCTGAGTCACCAGCTTTCTTCCCACTTCTCCAATCATAGGAGCCATTGCTAGTGATTTTCAGCATGAGCCTGGAGCACCCTGCTTCCTTGCCTTCAGAGGAGACGGGACGGATGAAGGAGAGGGTGGGCACTGTATACTCCTGGGAGGATACACAATTACACAGGATGTTCAGGTCCTGAAATGCACAGAGAGCAGTGCTTTATGGATGCACCATGAGTGGGTTCCATGCCTCCTGACTCACGGATGTATTCATTCCTCAAAATTCTACAGAGGATACAGCAGTACAGTAAGTGTCCCATGCAGTGCTGTTAAGTCTGAAAAAGACTAAATAAATGGTTTCCTTTGAGAATGATTAGTTTCTCTTTGAAATAAAAGTCCAATTTTCTTCACCCCAGGGTCTAGTTATGCTTCATACTTTCTTAGCCAATCCCTCGCAGAGCCCTCTTCAGGTGTAGCCGGGCTCCAGAGAACGTTCTTGGGCTTTGGTGCGAGTTGGCGGGAGATAGGCAGCAGTCAGCAAGAGCGTCAAACAATTTTTACAAGTCAATCTTGTTAATTCTCCCACAGACTTAATCTTTCCACACCCAGGAGCTCCAAATGTACACGAGCATAAGGATTCTTTCTTCTCAGATCATTTCTTTAGAGACAGTTTCCTGAGAACCTTATGATATCTGATGATAACCTAAGCATGAAGTCACTACTTTATTTCAACAGACTCAGTGGCTCCATGGTATGGGTATGAGAACAAAGGGAAGCTCCATTTCCATGAAGAATTAGGGAAGGTTAATGTGCGGGGGTGAGAGCACAAGATAAGACTTTCCCTTCATGTGGTCCCATTATCCTGCCATTTGAATCCACTTATTTCAGGACCACACTGTCCTCTGGGACACAAAGAACACAAACAGAGACTTTTTCATTCTTTCCCCTTGGAAAAGGAACTAGGATCAGTAAATATACAAATAAATGTTTATAGCATTCCTAAAAGTTTTACAATGTTGATGCTGAATGTAACATAGCTCCTAAAATAACAGCAAAAAAAAAAAAAATCCATATGGACCAACTGAAAATAAAGACCAATTAAAAGAAGTATGTCACTGGGACCTAAGCTGACTTAATCATCAACATCAGGCAATTAGGTTGTAACTAGAAAGCTAACGGAAGGAAGAAAATGTGATGGGTTATACAGTTACCAGTTACAGAAGAAAATATATAGGTTTGTAGAGATAAACTTTTCCTTTGTACCAGATTTGAGGAAGAGTGTGTGTCATGGTTACTTATGTAACAGGCACGCTTACGTAAGGGATTTTTATAAGGGCCATGATGTCTCCAATTGCAGTTTTGCAAAAGATATGGAAAATACACACTTTGGACAACAGACGGGACAGGTAGGGCTCTTCTCTTTGATGAAAGCCTAAGAGTCTTGCATTTTTTTTCACCCAGGCAGAAGCCGAGATATTCCTCCACAGGCACAGGCCATGGATGGAAAGCATCAATTATTTATCTTAAAAAAAAAAAAAAAGGAAGCCTTGAATTCTAGCACCTACTGTGTGTTAGGTACAGACCCAGATATTTTATAAACTGTATTATGAAGCAGCAGGCTGTGTTGACAAAATCATGGACTTGTAGTCAGATCTGGATCCTTCCCAGTATGACTTTGAATAAATTACTGAACCATATTTATGCTTCTGTTTACACATTTGTCATATGAGGTCAATATTTCCTACCTTAAGGGGTTACTGTGAGGATAAAATAAGAGAAAAATGAACAATAAGTACGTAACTCATTACCCAGTGAACAAGAGCCGGGTCTCTGCTCATGTAATCCTTAACGATTCCACACAGTAAGGCTCCTGCAGATACAATGAGCTTGAGAGGTGATCTGCACTAGATCACATAGCTAGGAAATGTCAGAGTAATGGTATAAGTGAGTCTTATTTCAACCTGATACTGTTTTCCACCTAATCGTTTAAGTAGTTGAGACTCTTGAGTCTGTACTATTTCAACTAAAAGTAGCAATTTCAGCTTGAATAATTCAAGCCTCCGTCATTTCCAGTGAGATTATGAGCCAAAGCTTTAGCAAGGTACTCACCCGACCAAAGGTGAAGTCCATCAAAGCCATAGGAGTACAGGTCATCGCCAACACCATTGCCTCCCCATCCTTCTCCACCTCCTGGGTATGGGGCATAGCCTGAGGAAGAGGCCCAGCCCACCCGCAGATGTGTGGGCTCTGCTGTTAGGAAGGGGTCCACCTGGTCGATAATCAGCTCGAAGTACCACTTCTTGTACTGGGCTGAGCCCTCTGCGACTCCCAGGAAGATGTTTGGCCGGATACTGAAATTAAACATGGGGCAAGTGGCGTCTACAGACCCTTAGAAACTGAGAAAGCTAGTGGACCCAGACCAGAGGAGGCAATGGCCCAGTTATACCTAGGACAAGAGCAATGGTGTGTTCTGCATATTACTCAAAAGATGGGAGGGTTCTCTAAAAGCCGGGAGTCTGAGATCAGCCTGAGGAACAACGTGAGACTCCTTCTTTACAAAACTGGGCTGGGTATAGTGGTGTGTACCTATAGTTCAAGCTACCTGTGAGGCTGAGGCTGGAGAACTGCTTCAGCCTAGGAGTTCTAGGCTGCAGTGAGCCTTGATTATGCCATTTTACTCTACCCTGGGCAACAGAGTGAGGGCCTGTCTCCAAAAAAAAAAAAAAAAAAAAAAAAAGCGTTGAAAAGCTTAGGACCCTCAACATTTGATCAAGTTCTTAGTATGAGGCATCAGGACAACATTTTCATTGCAAAACATGAAGGATGTCTCTTTTAATATTCCATTCAAGGCAACCAACATTTACCGAGCACTATCCATGGGCAACGATGCTGGAAATGTTTTATACAGAGTTGCTTGATGATAAACCTTTGTTTAAGTTAAAAAGGAATTTACTTGAGTTCCATTTTCTGGTCAATTGGTATAAGCACCTTCATTTTCAGTACAGCAGCTTTGTTACCTAAGCATTATTAATAACACTGGTCTCTTAAACCATTAAGAAACCATTACTAGGCAACGTTGTTCAGGGCAAGTGGTTTTTAACATATCCAGCAAAGTGGTTAAAAGCTTAAGACACACCACTTAGATTTTTATGTTTGGAATCATACTCTTAGAGACAAGTATGAGTGGGGGACTAGGCTGGGGCTAGATGACGGGTGGAGAACCCACTGTTCCAGGGCTGGAGCTATGACCTATTGTAGGTAGGTAAAGAAAAACCTAGCTGGCCCCATGAAGAAAGTAAGTCCGTGTGACAGCTCAGGTCTGTGGGCCACTCCGTACTTCAGAGGGAAGGTTTTATTCTTGCCATTGTGGAGTAGTGTGTAGGCCTAGGTAGAAAGTGGCTAGAAAATCGAAGACCTGCCTAGTCCCAGCCCAGTGAGTTCACATGACCCACGTGCAGCCACAGGTATGGACTAGCAAGCCAGGAATCCAGCATGGGCCCCTGCTTTTCACCCTGATCCTCACAGACAGCAGTGAGATACATGATTATGTGCCAGAGGATGCAAGAAACCACAGTCTCACTTGGGATATCCATTCTATGAAAAGATTATAGAAAAAAGTTATATAAAAATAAATATGAATATATTGTGAAGTTACACGAGTTGCATTAAAGTTTAAAATAAAACATAGTAGGCCACTTTAGGGCAAATTCTTCAGCACTCAGGTGCTACATATACTCTATCCTCAGCTATTTAAATTAAAAAGTTTGAGAAATTCTGCTAAAAGGGTTGGAGGCTCTAGTCATACGGAAGTGCACATTTGCCTGGTACTTCTATTGCCATGGAAACCATGGGTGGGCAACTTTGGAGTTCAGATCAGCCCTCTTTTCTTGCCTAGAGACAAGACAGGCAGAACTATGCTTGGCATTTGGAATGATGGTGGTGGCCTTACCTGGTTACATCGTTAATCAGTCGTGTCTGCAGCAGCAGGTTTCTCTGCGGCAGCAAGTTGTCACAGATCAGATTCTGGTTGGCTCTCACTGCAACCCCATTGCAGAGACAGAGGGAGCACAGGATATCCAGAACCTGTAGCAGGACACACCCACCAAACCTTAGAACCACCAGGAGGGCACCGTGGGCAGGATCACGGCAATGCATGAAGGATTCATAAAGGAATCATGCATGGGGGCTAGGCTCTGAGCCAGCTAAGAGCCAAGGAAGCCTCTTACCCAGAAGGAGAGAGTGATGCCTCAGAGCCTTCTGCTTCTTGGAAAAATGAGTTTGGGCTTCCTTCTAGCCCCTCTGCTCTACTCTTACGCCACTTCCCTGCAAACTATGCATGCCATCGGTGGCCACTGTTCTATTACATTAAGTAAGAGGCTGTGCTCTGAAGACAGACTAAGTTAATATCTCAGCCTGGCCAGGACTAAGGTGTGGTGAGGCATCTAGGGCACAAAATCTAGGCCCTACGCATCTCCGAGTTCTGAAAAAACAGAGGTGAAGTATAAAAGGCCCTCCATGGACTTCGAACTCAAGCAGCACTCTCTCACCCAGCCCTGATGGTGATTGGCACTGAGTATTAGTGGATGCTCATTACAGATCTTAATAAAATGGCATGTAAGATTCCCATTTGGCTAAGGTGTTGCATGTAGCAGGCTTGGGAATCTTGCGTGGGTGGGACCAGAATAGGGTAGACTCCTGTTCTTGGGTCTTTTGCTGTGATATCATCAAAACTCAGGAAGATACCCTTTAATTCCTGGAAATCGGCATTCTAAATATTTTACACCCTCTCCTTCTCCCTTCTAGGAGAACAAACTTGCAAGAGCCCAGGTGGCCCATGAATCTAAGAGACCCATCATTAAACTGCTTCTGCCCTTGTTAGCCAGCTGGGAAAGTGGGAACAGTTCATGTTTGCCTTGTCCTGCATGCCCACCTCTCCTCTGTCCTCTCCTTGCACTGTATCTTCTTTCATTCAGATTTTATGTTCCTATCATGGCAAAGCAACTGTGCTGGGCCAGTCAGGCTGTTCCTCTCACTCTCCTTCACAGAGAGGAATGTGCAAACAGCAGTCAATAAATAACAGCCGCAATCTGGCAGGTCGCCCCAACAGGGAGGCAGGCAGCCTCATTTCAGTCTCTCAAAGTGGCCACTGAAGACTCAATGCTTAGTGGGATTTGATAGCTTCAAGGTGTTCATGGCATTTGTATCCATAATTCTCACAAACCAATTTTCTAGCTGACTCCCTGAATGTCAGCTTTCTTCCAGATAACTACAAAGCACATTTATAGAACAAACAGAAAAGAATCCCAAATGCAGGTTTATGGGGGACCCTTACCATTAACACTCTGTGAAAGATACCAACTGTGGAAACTTGAAATCCAAAGGATAATTTCTCACCCTAAGAAAAGAGCCATAGATGGCCAGGAAATGAAATACCTTTCAGCTGGCCTATCACACATTTCCTCTGTTTTGCCTTGGGGTGATGGCTACAGGAGACTTGCTATTGCAGCCAGAGGGAGAGCAGAGTTTAATCCACATACAGTAGGAACAGCCAAGAGAAAAAGGCTCTGTAAAAAGCACACAGCCTAACAGTGTGTGCCTCACACTAAAGAGCAGTGCCTCCTCTATAAATAAATGATGCTACTAAAAGAATCAAAGTTGACATTGTTAGGTTTTGCTTTAGGAGGCACTCCTTCAGGTAAAACTGGGTAATGGGGATAAACTTCCTTTTCTAAAAAAGTTCAAATGGGTTGCTGAAAGGAAAGTATCTTGGGCCCCCAGAATCACTAAGGAAAACTCAAGCTGGGAACTACTTAGGGCAAACCTGCCTCCCATGCTATTCAAAGTCACTCCTCTGCTCACTGAGATAGATGCATGTTTGATTTGCCTCCTTTGGAAAGAACATAACCATTTGTGTATCGCCTCTCTATGACCTGGAAGCTCCCTCTCCGCTTCCAGTCTTCCTGTTTTGGCTTCAAGCTGTCCCGCCTTTCCAGACCAATGTACTTCTTACATATATTGAGTGACATCTCACATCTCCCTAAATGTTTAAAGCCAAGCCATGCCCCCCTACCTAGGGCACATGTCGTCAGGATTTCCTGAGGCTGTGTCACAAGCACTTCCTCATTCTTGGCAAAATAAATGTTAAATTAACTGAGACCTGTCTCAGATTGTATTGGCTCACATTTTGGTAACCAGAGGGGACTGTGTGTGGAGATGCCCCTGACCTTTGACAAATCTTCTATCGGTGCTTGGTACCAGCATGAGCTAACCTTATGGCTCAAAACAGTTTACTGAGGTCTGACAGCACCCTCTCCAGAGAATCCCTGATCTCCAAAAACTTAGTCAAGATCTAAAGTTTGTTTTGCTATACAACTCCTCTTTTTTCTTTTTTTTTTTCCTTTTTGGTTTTACTTGCTTCTAACAGGAAGGCAAGTTTTCCCGCTTCCACGATGATGGAAGGCAGTAAACTCCTTTATTGAGTTTGAGCTCACATCCAACAGGGAAGATACTTTTTTTTCTGCTTCCAGGCTGGTAGAGAGCAGTCTACAGTCTGAGACCCATCACCAGGTAAGAAACTGGTTTGGGATTCTGTCTTGCAAATTCCCTTTAAATGTCCAAAGCTAGCATTTAACAATCAGCTGGTGTTAATTTCCACTTAGAGCGCTCAGAAATCATACAATTTGTGTGATCATTGTTAGTTTAGCAGCATTTTGCCCTAGCTGAAAGAAATATGGTAATAAGATTTAAAAAGATTTTTAAAGGAGCTCAATGGTTATAAGGCAGCTTAATTAAAAGGCTAACATCCAAGATATGTGTGTGTGTATGTGCGCATGTTTGTATTTGAAACGGCTTCGTGTTTTTGGTTTTTTGTTTTTCTCTCCTAAAGCCTTGTCTTTTTTTTGTTGAACAAAAGTTCCTTTTTTTCTTTTCAGCTAACTGAATTCCATTTTCATCTGATTTTTTTTTTTAATTAAAATACTTATTGCAACAGAGGCCACTTGGGTTTTTAAGAGTATAGTTTAATTCTATGTTTAATTTGGCTCAAAGAAAAATAAAAGTGTCTCCCTGTAGCACCACCAGACTTTTTCTCTCTGTACTCTGATGTAAATTTTGCTATTTGATTTTTACTTGTTTCCTTTAATGTGCAAATTTAAGGCTATTTAGTTGACCACTGCCTAGGGTTGTGAAACAGGTTATCAAGAATCTGAAAGTCTAAGATAGGGGAAAAAAAAAAAGGTGGAAGGAGGTCTTTCTAAATCTATAAATGTACTTCCATTGGCATGCCTCATACATTTTTATATGTATTTATGTGATGTGTACAGAATGTTTTACTACTAACAATATGTAAAAAAAAAACTAATTGGCTTAAAAAACAAAAGCTCTTAACTTACATACTAAAAAAGACTATTCAAATGCTCTTTAAAGTTTCTGTAACTTAAGTAAAATTTTTATTTTTCTTTTGAGATGGAGTTTCGCACTATTGCCTGAGCTGGAGCGCAGCAGCACCATCTCACTGCAACCTCTGCCTCCCGTGTTCAAGCGATTCTCCTGCCTCAGCCTCCCAAGTAGCTGGGATGACAGGCACCTGCTACCACATCCTGCTAATTTTTTTGTATTTTTAGTAGACATGGGGTTTCACAATGTTGGCGAGGCTGGTCTTGAATTTTTGACCTCATGATCCACCTGTCTCTGCCTCCCTAAGAGCTGAGATTACAGGCATGAGCCATTGCGCCTGGCCAGTAAAATCTTTAATAAATAAGCTAGCCTTAAAATTACTGGTAAAGTACTATTAGAAATGCCTTAAGAATTGCCCAGCACCACATTTTTGTTTCCATTTATTAATCAAGCAATTTCATACTCATCCCTGTAAAATACTGTAAGGTGTCAAAATTTGGCATAGGGGTTGCAAAACTATAAACCCAGCCCCAAACAGAATCATCTTTGATTTTGTAATTTTTAATAAGATATTGATAAGGGTTTAATGAAAATAGCTGCATCTTGAATTTACTAAGATTACCCTAACTTCTAATCTGGTGGCCTTAGGCAGTCTAGTCCACAGACAGTAAGGAGGTCTGTTTTGGGAAAGACTGTTATTGTCAGTTTCAAGGCTAAAACATAAACCAAGTTCCCCCCAAAGTTAGTTCTGCCTATGACCAGGAATGAACAAGGACAGCTTGGAGGTTAAAAGCAATATTGAATCAGTTAGGCCAAGTCTCTTTTCACTGTCTCAGTTATAATTTTGCAATGGCGGTTTTATAACTTAAATGACTGTCATAGTTTTACTGAATAATCTAGGAAAACAATTAAAACTATTAGGCAAATGTAAAGGCATAAATATTTGTAGACAAACTGGTCATAATTTAGAATATAAAGTTAAATTAAATAATAGATATTGCATTATTTGGGTATTTTCCAATAAATACATTTTAGGAGAACATTCTTGCTAAAGAAAAAAAAGTATGTCTTTTTTTTTTTTTTTTTTTTTAAAAAGGTGAACCAGTTTTGTCTAATTCAAAGCTTATTTAAAGGTTATATATAGAACAAGGTGAAAGGAATTGGGAATAAAAAAGATGTAAAGAAAGTTATAAAAATAAAGAGTATTTCTTTTTTGAGGTAAAAAGGCTTAAAGGGAAATAATTTTATAAGAAAGAATCTTACATGGTAAATTTAGTCCTAAAATAAAATAACTGGTTTTTTAAAAAAGAGGGATATTCAGAGCAAATCAGAAAGTCTGACTATGTCATGAGCAGTCACTGTAAGTCACAATAAGAGGATATATATTTTTTTAAAAAACCCAGAAACTTTCATATCATCAAGTTGTCATATTAAGTTTTGATTTGCTTAGGAAAAAAAAAACTGAGATAAAAATTTTTTTTAGAATTAAGGTTATTACTTCCATGTATCTTCCTGTATATGGTTTTAAAGTTCTTATAACACTGAGTTACAGGACTCTAACTCCTGGGTCTAAGAAGGACACCACAAGTCCTGCTAAATCTTAAACACTGACAGCAATTAAAGCCTTATCTTCAGACCCCATAGAAGATGCCAATCAAAACCAACTGCCTCATTCCTGAGACACAGGGCAAGAAATTAAAGCTATTCAACTCCTCAAGACCCAGGGGCTGTCACCAAAGAGGTCGGTGTTTAAGATAGCAAGGGCCAATTTTGAATGATAAGTTCAGTTTCTCTATAAATTATTAATGTCAAAGCAACACTGATGCAAACCCATATATGGACCCCTGTGCCAGATTAGTAAGGTTTTCTTGAAGCTTAACCAACTTCTTAATATAGATTATAAAGGTTATAAAAGGCTTACAGAAGTTATATTTTATAATCAAGATTAAATTTTATAAATTGTTTACAAAAGTTTGAAAAGCAAATGTAATTGACTTCATGCTGTTTTTATTAGGGCTTCTTGTTTAGAAAATTAAGTCTTCTCTCTCAAAGAATGAAGGCTTTTGCTTTTTTTTTTTTTTTTTTTTGAAATGCTTGAATTATCACTTAAATAAATGACTTTATAGTGACCTGTAATCCTATTTTGTAATATCAAGTGTTTTGTAAGGTCTTTTACGTTGACTGACAGTGCCATGGATTCTATGACGACCCCTGTAACCGGCACATGCACCTCTTGAGGGCCTTCTGGAATTAGAAAACCTGAAGTAGCTGGATGATCATGAAAAATGGAAGAATAATTAACCTGATCAACCCCTGCAGCACCTAACTAACTTGAGACATTCTTCTATTGTTTCTTTTTCCGGCCCCACCTGACAAAGCCACTGGACTTTGTAACCAACCCTGGTCAACCTTGTGACTCCAGCCCCAACGACCCCATCCCAGCTTGCAAAAAACTACCCTGAAACTGTAACTTCTGTAGCTTTCCACTGCCTACCCCAAACGTATAAAACCATCTCCTATCCTGCTGCTTTTCGCTGACTCCCTTTTCAGTCTGCCCACACCCTGGTGAATAAACAGCCACGATCCTCACACAAAGATAGTTTGGGGGGGGGGTCTCTTCATGCAACATGAATGTTTTAACACATTTTAAACCTTTTATATTTGACAAACTTTCCAAAATCAACTTATAAATTATGTTTTTTTCTAACCTAGTTAATTCTTTAAAACATTAGTTTCCCTAAAGTCCACAAATGACATAATTTAGCTTATTTGGCATAAAAATTATACAGGAAGCATTGTCAAATATGAAATGGTGTTTGGTTTCTTTGGGCTATATTTGTATAAATATTTTATTGATTATGTGTTCCAAAATTACAGGAAACTACTGTAATTCTGAGGTATCTTAGTGTACATTATCAGTAATAATCATAATTGTTATGTTAAAATTATTGTGTGCCACAGAGGTAATAAATCTCCTTGTCAATTGTTTGTTTTAACTACGACTGCCTTAAAACTTTTTTTCATCCACAAACAATTGTCTAGTTTTATCTTGTTTTAAACCCTCTCTAAAAGGTGGGTTTGTAATCAGCTATAGGACTCTAACAGGTGCACTTAAATGCAGGTTTTCTAATAACTTTGAAAATTGTGACATTGGAATAAAGAAAAAAACTTTCAGAACTCTCATGGGGCACTGAAATGTTCATGACTATCAAAAAGAACTGGAGTTGACTGAATTAACTGAAGCAACAGAAAACTGAAGTAATCTTTTTGACTTTTTGCTTAAAACGTTGCTGATACTGTTTTGTTTTACAGAGTTAAGGAAAATTTTAAGTGATTTACAGCTTTTAACAATTGAGTAAAGAATATTCCTGTGAACAAAATTTGGAGCATATTTGTTTTTCTCTACCTAACTTCTCCAGAATTTGGAAACTATTTGTGAGTATTCTCAGTTTATGGCAATATAGTTATTTGCATAAGTACAGTAAAAATCTGTTTTCTTTTGTAATGGGGCACAACTGGAGAAATTGGTTATTTTATCAAGGCTATGACTGGAATGGTGTGCTTTCCTTTAAGGAATCAAACTTGACTTATGAAGGCAATAAAGCCCTTAGAACAACTGGCTTCATATTTTGTGTACACAATCCCTGTACAAAGTTTCTGACCTGTGCTAAGTAAAGAATGTCACTTCCTCACAGGCGCAGAAGCCCCAGGTTTATCTTGGACCTCAAGAGGAGAAGCAATTCACCCAACTCATAGGTATTTAATGGCACAAATCTATGGCTGGGCTTAGTTTTAAAAAGTCTTATCTGAGATCCCTGCTATGGAACAAAGTTCCATCAAAGTCACTTTAAAAGCCTAAGTAAAATCTAATTATTTTTGCTGCACTGTATACAAATAATTAGGCAAAGTATAATAAAGCAAACCAGTCCTACCATGATTTGTCTTTAGCAAAAATGGGAAACTGCAGAGAGAAAAATTATGTTTCAAAACTACAGTGGACCTGTTGATAGATTCTGGTCTGCCTAAACTTTTTTTTTCAATTTTTATTATTTTCTACAGTTTGGACCGAATAATTTTTGTTGGCTACAAGTCTTCAAAATAATGTTTTCAAATTTTTTTCCTTCTTTTTTCCATTTTTCCTAATTTGGAGTCACTGAAATCTAAGCTGTGCTTTCTTAAAACCCTATGAACTGAATCCAGACAACTTAAACTTCAGAAGAAAATAACAGCAACCTATATAAATACACAAGTCACTTTCATATCTGCCTAGTAATGTACGGACTTCACAGTAATGTGACCTACATCGATTTTTTCCAGGATTGTTCTTTTGTTTGTTGTTTTTTCTTCTTCCTCTGGGCTGTTTTCTCTTCACAGGACATGCTGCTTCACAACCTCCTAAAAATGAGCTTTTGTAACCTACCCATCTAGGAATAAACCGTTCTAGCCATGAGAGATCAGATGAAACCCGAGACCAGAGACTCATTCTCTTGTAAAATGCTTTTTCCAAAAGATATTTAAAAAAAGAAGGCCAGGCGCGGTGGCTCAAGCCTATAATCCCAGCACTTTGGGAGGCCGAGGCGGGTGGATCATGAGGTCAAGAGATCGAGACCATCCTGGTCAACATGGTGAAAACCCGTCTCTACTAAAAAAATAGAAAAAAGAAAAAAGAAAAAAAAAAAAAAGAAAAGTGGGTAAATGTGAAAGGAAAATGTCTTGAGCTTCCAAAATCACTAAGGAAAACTCAAGCTGGGAACTGCTTAGGGCAAATCTACCTCCTGTTCTATTCAACATCACTCCTCTGCTCACTGAGATGGATGCAGATCTGATATGCCTCCTTTGGAAAGGCTAATTAGAACCTCAATAGAGTGTAACCATTTGTGTATCACCTATCTGTGATCTGGACGCTCCCTCCCAGGTTCCAGTCTTCCTGCTTTTGTTTCAATTTGTTCCACCTTTCCAAACTGAACCATTCTACTTCTTACATATGCTGATTGATGTCTCATGTCTCCTGTCTCCCTAAATGTATAACACCAAGGTGTGCCTGGACCATTTTGGGCACATGTCGTCAGGACTTCCTGAGGCTATGTCATGGGCATGTCCTCAACCTTGGCAAAATGAGGTCTCTGAATTAACTAAGACCTGTCTCAGATTTTCCGGGTTCATGGTTTCTTTTAAAAGAAAAAAAAAGTGTAGATAGGTCCAATCCACCATGGGGGTCATGCAGGCATTGCAACCAGAGGCCATCCATACTTTCTGACAGGGGGCATCTTGGTGACCTCTGGAATACCTGGCTGGAAAGTCTGACTAGAGAGGCAGGTACTGCTGAGTATTCACCAGACTTCATTTTCTTCTCCTTCTGAGCATACAGAGGCTTTATTTCTCAACACTCCTTGCAGGTATAGGGGATCATGTGACTAAGCTTTGGTCAATAGCAAGTGGGTGGGCCTCAGGAGTGGACCCCACCGTCCTTACCTTCCTTCCACTGGATTCAGATATCCCTTGCCCAAAGATCTCCTTATTCCAAGTATGATCCCCAGAACAGCAGCACTGATACAGTCTAGATCACCAGCAATGGTGCCATCATTCTAGAAATACAGATGCTTAGCCCCAGCCCCATCCCCCAAATTATTAAATCAGAACATGTTCACATGATCCCCAGGAGATTTGTAAACACCTTACTGTCTGTGGGGCTCTGCCTTTAGGAGATGGTAATACCACTAACCACACTCAATGAAGCCCTCCCACTGGCCTTGGACAGACATATGAACAAAAATGAACCTTGACTATGCTAAGACACTGACAATGTAGGGTTGTCTGTCACAGGAGTCAGGCCTCCCTCATCAACAGCCCATTTGTGGGGTTCATGTGTTTCTGGTTGTAATCATTCTCATCACTGATAACGCATTTCATTCGAGAGCCTCTCATTTTGCTTTTATCTCCATTACCATCTATCTCAAACACAAGCTTATATGGGAATTATACTTTGAAGATAACTATCTATGGAAACATTGTTAGGCTGTTGAATTTTTGTCATTAGCTTTCGTCTGTAAAAGCAGTCTTATTAAACAAATGCTAACTATATTTATTCTGAGATTTTCTTATCAAGTCCTATATTTGAGAAATGAGTGCTCTTCAGTCCCCCAGGCAAAACCTTTGATTCCTGATTTACACTTTCTGAGAGTCAACAATATTACTATTTTATCATACATTTTTCTCAAAGGTAGTCCCAAATCCTTGCAAAACAAAGAAGATAAAAATATTTATCTATGACAACTTTGAGTAGATTTGGAGTAAAGCAGCCTCAGGGGCAAGTAGAAAGTGCACATTTTATTTATATTAGCAGAATCTTACTCTGGAAAAATTACAGGGTAACTTATAATTTTCATCAATTATTCTTTTTATACCAATTAACAAAATCAGTGCTACTGATGAGGAGAGAGACCCAGGCATTTGGGATTCCCTCCCCCCTCTGTCACAGCCACTGTGCATCTCAATAGAAGAGACAGCAGGCCAGCTGGCACCTCCTGAATCTCCTTCCTGAAAACAACAGGCTAGGCCTTGGGGAAACTTCAGAAGGCACTATTTTTACTTAAAACAAGATCAAACCAGAAACCTTTTTACATGTGAGTCCTAAAACTGTAAACCGGAACCCTTTCATACGTAATTCCTAAAACTGTAAACTAAAACCTTTTCACATGTGAGTCCTAAAACTGTAAACCGGAACCCTTTCATATATAATTCCTGAAACTGTAAACTAAAACCCTTTCATATGTAATTCCTGAAACTGTAAACAGAGATCTTTTCACATGTGAGTCCTAAAATTGTAAACTGGAAACCTTTCATATGTAATTCCTAAAACTGTAAACAGAAACCTTTTCACATGTGAGTCCTAAAACTATAAACTTAAGATTCTTCCACGTGTAACATCTAAAGTATAAGCGTATATAAAGGCTGAACCTCCCTTAGTTAGAGGAGTTCTGGCTGGCATGGTTAAGCACCTATGCCACCAAAAGCTCCCAGCTGTAATACGTTCCTTCCTCCTGTATTCCGTGTCCAAGAGATCCTTTCCCATGGCTGCTCTTGCTACACTAACATAGTGTGTTTCTTACCACTGATGAGGCATCTGTTGGAAGAGATGATGCCTGTACATATATGTAAGCTTCCCTCAGTTTAACGTGAGACAGGAGTAGATTTTGGCTCACTCATTTGTTCCTTTTATTTATTTATTAAACCTTCAACAAGCATGCATGCAGGAATGCTTGCCATGTACAACATCTTAGCTTGGCACTATGAGGATTACAAAGACAGTCCCTATCGCAAAGGAACTTACAGGTTTAAGAGAGATATCCAAAAATAACTATAATGAGAGGCAGATTGGAACAATCATTATAGCAGAGAACAAATCATAAGAGAGGAGACCAATTCCAACTGGAATCAGAAAAAGGTTCATGGAGGAAGCAGCGTTTGAACTAAGTTTTAAAGAGCAGACCAGAATGTATTTATTTTTATTTTTTAATTGACCAGAAAAGAATTTTGATGAGTCTTGCGAAAGTAGGAAGCAAGGAGCTGCTGAAGGATTCACAAGAGTGAAATCACTGAGAGGTCAAAGGGTAGAATGCATTAGAAAAACATGGAGCGGGCACTACAACATATGCCTGTCTTTTTCACTTCAAAGAGCGTGTTCTTTCCCCATAACTTTTTGACCTCAGATCTGATCATGTGTTGATGAGTAGTAATTATTTCCATGAAAGGGACAAAGCTAACAACTTAAAGATTTCAGCAAAGAAGTAAAGGTATAATAATTGCCACCGTTAAATATAGTCTTGATTCTAAGCATATGACTGGAAGTGGCGAGGTACAGAAAGAGTTTTCACATCTCAAACTCATGAGATGTCAAATGATTTTTAAAAGAAAAATGTCATACCCTAAAGGCTACCTTCATGAACCCATAGGGGCCTTCCAATTCCAGTGTGAGAAACACTTATCATATGAAAATGCCTTCTGGGTAATCACACTTGCAAGAGCTGCCAAAAAAGGAAACTGCAGATGACACAAACCAATGGAAAAACATCCCATGCTCATGGGTCAGAAGAATGAATATCTTTGAAATGACCGTATTGCCCAAAGCAATCTAAAGATTTTATACAATCCCTATCACAACACCAGTGTCATTTACGGAATTAGAAAAAAAAATCCTAAAATTCATATGTAACCAAAAAAGAACCTGAGTATCCCAGGCAATCCTGAGCAAAAAGAAGAAACCTGGAGGCATCACATTACTTGACCTCAAATTATACTACAAGGCTATAGTAATGAAAATAGCATGGTATTGGTATAAAAATAGACACATGGATCAATGCAACAGAATAGAGAACTCAGAAATAAAGCCACCTATCTATAGCCAACTGATAGCTGATGAAGTTGACAAGAACATACACTGGGGAAAGGACACCCTTTTCAGTAAACAGTGCTGCCAAATTTGGATTGCCATATGTAGCAGAATATAAACGGTATCCCCATCTATCACTATACATAAAAATCAACTCAAGATATAATTAAAGACTTAAGGGCAAGACCTGAAACTATAAAAGTTCTAGAAGTAAACTTAGGCAAAATTCTTCTGGACCTTGGTCTAGGTAAAGAATTCATGACTAAGACCTCAAAAGTACAAGCAACAAAAACAAAAATAGATAAATGGGACTTAATAAATGAAAAAGCTCTACAAAGCAAAATAAATACTCAACAGAGTGAACAGACAACCTACAGAATAGGAGAAAATATTTGCAAACTATGCATCCAAACTAGGACTAATATCCAGGATTGACAGTGAACTCAAACCACTCAACAACATAAAATGAAATAATCCCATTAAAAAGTGGGCAAAGAGCCGGGGGCAGTGGCTCATGCCTGTAATCTCAGCACTTTGAGAGGCAGATGGGTCATGAGGTCAGGAGAGCAAGACCATCCTGGCTAACACGGTGAAACCCCATCTCTGCTAAAAATACAAAAAATTAGCTGAGTGTGATGGCACAAACCTATAGTTTCAGCTACTTGGGAGGCTGAGACAGGACAATCACTTGAACCTGGGAGGCGGAAGTTGCAGTGAATGGAGATCATGCCACTGCATTCCATCTTGGATGACAGAGCAAGACTCTGTCTCAAAAAAAAAAAAAAAAAAAAAAAAAGGTGGAGGGGGCAAAGGACACGAACAAACATTTTTCAAAAGAAGACACACAAATGGCTAATGAGCATATGTAAAAATGCTTAGCACCACTAATCATCAGAGAAAGGCAGACTGAAACCACTATGAGATGTCATCTTAACACTAGTCAAGATGGCCATTATTCAAAAGCTTAAAAAATAACAGATGTTGGTGAGGATACAGAGAAAAGGGAATGCTTATATATATTGGTAGAAATGTAAATTAGTAAAACCTCTGGGGAAAACAGTCTGGAGATTTCTCAAAGAAGTAAAAATAGATCTACCATTTGATCGAGCAATCCCACTACTGGGTATCTACCCAAAGGAAAATAAACTGCTATATCAAAAAGATATCTGCACTTGTACGCTTATCACAGCCCTATTCACAATAGTAAAGACATGAAATGAATGTACGCATCCCTCGATGGAAGATCAGAAAATGTGGTATACACACACACGATGGAATACTCTTCAACCATAAAAAAGAATGAAATCAGGCTTTTTGCAGCAACATGGATGGAACTGGAAGCCATAATCTTAAGTGAAATAATACAGATACAGAAAGTCAAATACTGTATGTTATCACTCATAAGTGGGAGCCCAAAAATGTGGAGACATGGACATAGAGTGTGGAGTGATAGACACTGGCAACTTGGAAGTGTGGGAGGGGATAAATGACGAGAAATTGCTTAATGAGTATAATGTGCATTATTTGGGGTTACAATAAAAGCCCAGGCTTCAGCACTATGCAATATATCCAGGTAACAAAATTCTACTTGTACCATTTAAACTTATACAAAGAAAAACAAGAAAACACTTTCCCAGTGGTGAATTTTTCACTGCAAAAGTTTTGTATTTAGATAACTGTAAAAATAAAATTGCAAAATTAAGTAGATTCTCACAGAACATTTGGATTCTGAAGAACAAGTTCACAGACTACAGCTTGAGAAACACTGGAAAGAATATTAAACTTGTGCTCCAAGTCTGTCATTAATCAGCTGTGTGATTCCTGGGAAACTGCTTACCATCCAGGGACCCAGGCCCTGGCCTCCTTTCTGTCTGTCATGTACAAATAATAGAGATGGTATGTCATAAGGTTGTAAGGAAGCCTGAATAAGATACACATGAACACTGACGGCAATTACTGGCATTGGTTAAATGCGAAATAAATGTCAGTTATCATCACTGTTGTTGCTGTTTTGAGAGGACTTCTGAGGTCCCTTGTGGCTTTAAAATTCTGCATATTTTGAGTCACTGTCTTGACCGAGAACTAAGTGAATTGGACAGAGACTCCTGAAATTCTAGGACCGGAGACAACGACGCAGCCTGGATAGAAGAACACTGCCTTGGCATTTCCCAAGCAAAGATCAAGTATTGCAATGGAAGTCTGGCCTCCACTCAGCACATTCTTTGCAAAATGACCACAAATACGTTGGTGATGATTTGAACCTGGTTTTTCTCATTGACAATAAAAGGTATCCAATGGAATAGTACCTAAAGAAGGATCTGAATTCATGATAAACCTTTACCCAAAAATCTATCTAAAGATGGAAAAGGAACTTCTTTGAAGAGACTCTTATGTACCAAGATCACGTTGCTTCAACTTTCGTATTACCAGAATTTCTCTAACAATGTCTTGGTTCTACAAGATTAAAGGCTACTCTGAAAACATACTGGATCGGGCACCGATTTCTAGCAAAATACTTCAACTTGCTAGGCCTCAGTTTTCTCAACTGTGGAATTGGTAGAATAGTAATCAACTTGCCGCCAAGCGACATGCATCAAATGCTTTGTGGCTTTTGGTTGTAAGAAGCCACAATGAAGTTGGTTACTTATTACGTACATTATGTGTTCTAATAATAAAGAAGCCTCTGGGGCAAAAGAGCAGCTTTCCTGTCAAAAGACTTCTCTGACATTTGCACACAGCTCATGGCTCCTACCGTGTGTTGCTCAGATGCTTATTGATCATTCTCATTACACTTTGCAGACAGGAAGGAACATGTTGGAACACAGAGAATCTGGACTGAAGCTGAAGCTTCATGCTTGCCTTTGATTTATTGCATTTAGAAAAGTGATTTCAGACCCCACATATTTCTTTTTATTCTTTGTCAAACAATTTCACACAAACTAAGGACCAAGGCTTTCTAATGCCCAAGGCTGATGCATATCATACAGTCTACACTGCCGAGTCTCAATCTCCTGGACACTCTGATCTGTCTCAAATGCGCAGCACCCCCGGATGATGACAAGCAGAGACTGCCAGTGACCAAGCCTACTTCTATCCACTCTGTAGAAGCACAGCTGCAGTCCCACATGTCCTATCATGCCATCCGCTCTGAAATATACCTCCTCAGCCATTGAATATTGCCTCTGTTCACCAATTAGCACAGTAGCCCTCGTGTGTGGGGCAGATGTCAAAGCATCAGGAAAAATAACTCTCCATGCTTTAGTAGACTTTCCCCATAGATCGCTGTGTCTTAGAGATATAATTTCATAAAAACAGAGATGTTAGAATTGTAAGAGATCTCAAAGAAATGAGACAGCATCCCACTTAGTGAGATGCCATTGTGTCCATTTTACAGATGAAGTAACTGAGGCCCAAAGTCTTATAGCTGCTTTGTATCAAAGGGAGGAGCTAGCAGCTTCAGTTCTCATGCTTGCATATGCACAGATTCATTTACTTTATTTGGTTGAACTCATAGTAAATCTGATTTTGTTTAACAACAAACCACGTGGCTAAAACGTTTTACACTGTTTTAAATCTGATTTCTTTCTATCTTTTCTATACAGCTTGGTATAAGCTGTTTCACTACTAAGTTCCTGGATCCTAGGGTGGCAGACAGTCCCATACAGTTAGCCTTGTGCAGACAGGGCCTACTGAGTGTCCCACAGTGAGTTGGTGTTAAGGGCTAATGATAATGACCGGCGACTGGAGAGCTGGTGGAATCCCACAGCACCATCCAGCGTCCAGTGTGAATGCCCAGTTTGGAGTGTGCTTGTTTTCAGGGAAAGTCTTTTTCCAGTTTTCCAAGATTTTTGTCAGTCAAGAAACAGACTAGTCAGCATGCTCAGTAAGACACAGGGTCACGAACGTTGGGGAGGAAAACGCCAGGCAAAGTCAATCACTGTTTTTTCCACACCTACCTTGTGATTCCGCCCGTGCTTATCCAACAGGGAGATGATGGACTTGATGTGGCCCTCTGCTATCAGGTTTAAGGCTTCTGGGCTTTCAGTTAAGATGCAGTGCAAAACTTCCAAGATACCTACATGAATGCCACAAACATCATTTGGTCATTAAATGCCCTACAGCAGTGATCATAATTAAGAAACCTGAGTGTGAACAGACCTTCCTGAAGGGACAGGATATCATCAGTTCTTTGACTCTTATCAAGTATTTTCAGCCAGAAAAAAATGCATTCATTCCCGGTAGATTTCAGAGTCCCTGGGGGCCAACTGGTCTGCAATTTAGTAGTGATTTTAATTCAGCCCTAACCCTATCTCCCTCTTCCTGGACAAAGACATGACCTTTGTATGACAGAATATAGAGAAGCAGCTGTAAAACAGCATTTTTCATTTGGTCAAACCAAATAATACTTCATTTAAAAATAGATATAAAAGATGTCCCGTTTACTATAAATTCTAAAGGTCATTCAAGTAATTTGGAAAATATTCTGTTTCTCCCAAATAAGAATTTTTCTAGGAGCCACTCTAGACATTTTTATTTTAGGTCTACTCATGTATCAAATAAACTGAAGGCTCACAAAATAAAGTCTATTTGGCTTCTCCCCCTTTGTTGGCGCACTAGATAGGTTATGTAAGTGAAGGCTTAAGAAAAACTAGTGCCCCTGCAGCCTGGCACATACATGGCAACATCATGATGGAAATTCAAGGAAGCAGTTGGCTAATAGCTTAGTTTTATTAAGAAAATTCCTTTTGATTCTGTTTTTCTTTTTCTCAGTGTTTTCATAAATTAGCTTGAAATGTAATCTAGCCCCTGAGACTGAGGCACTGCAGAAAAAAGAGGCTTAGGAAGATGTGTGTAGGTAGATGATCCTTAGGGGACCCTCTCCTGGCTGGTCTGTTAAAGCACCTGTCATCTCTAGGCTATGAGAAAAGCATCAAAACCCTTCACCTTTCCCATGAGGGGCCTACATCTGCCGTGATTACTCATATCGAAGAAAGCAAAGTGCTGAGCCCTGCAGCATGGTCATTTACCAATGATGACCACACTCTTGGCTCAGATTCTCCCTAAGTCATTAGAAAGGACTACAGATACAATGTGAAGGGTGAGTCAGGGGAGAGGGGTGAGCGAGGATTTTTCCTGTCATTCTTCACCCCTGCTTTTAGAATTGTAAGAAATAGTTTGGACAATATTGAAAAGCGTTAAAAAATCCAGAGAATAGGAATGTAATGGAAGTCAGAAGGAGACAAGGATCATTGGGTGGAGGGGGTGGGGATTAATGGACCTAAGGAATTAAAATGAAGGCACAGAGTAAAAAAATTAAACAAAAAAGGATTGTTGAAGTCTGGGTTGGAGTTGTTACATAAAGTCATACGGGTGCCAGGAAGCTTTAAGACAATTTTTCTTACTTTTACGTAATGATTTGAGGATTGTTTGCTATCCACTGGAAAAGATTCAACTTTGTTTTCTTTTTTACAGAAATTAAAAAAAAAAAACCTTCATCTTTTCTAGTTATAGTTTCCTGTCAGTTCTCACCTGAGGAAGATTCTAGTCTGTCCAATTTACTGATGAGCCAATCAAGGTTATTGGAGAATTGCGCACAATTGTTTCTGTTTCCACGAATGAGAGCAGCTGCAAACAAGATGTTTGATCATAGAGGTTAAAGGGTATAATGAGAACCTGGAAAGCTGAGAACTTTCATTAGGAGATGTTTGATCATAGAGGTTAAAGGGCATGAGAACTTGGAAAGCTGTTGAATACTTCACCTGCTTAGCAACTGAAACGAACTAAATGCCAATCTTACCCTGTCTAGCCCTTTGATACAAATGTTTCTTTTTCTTTTCTTTTTTTTTTTTTGTTTTAAAGAGACAGTCTCACCCAGTCATCCAGACTGTAGGACAGTGGCTCACTGCAGCCTTGATATCCTGGGCTCAAGTGATCCTCTTTCCTCAGCCTCCAAAGTAGCTAAGACTACAGGCATGCGTTACCATGTCCAGCTAATTTTTAATTTTTTTTTTGAGACAGAGTTTTATCTTGTTGCCCAGGATAGAGTGCAGTGGCGCCATCTGAGCTCGCTCTGCCTCCCAGGTTCAAGCAATGCTCCTGCCTCAGTCGAGTAACTGGGATTACAGGCGGGCACCACCACACCCAGCTAATTTTTGTATTTTAATAGAGATGGGGTTTCACCATGTTGGCCAGGCTGGTCTCAAACTCCTGACCACAGTGATCCGCCCGCCTTGGCCTCCCAAAGTGCTGAGATTACAGGCAGGAGCCACCATGCCTGGTTTAAACATTTTTTATTGAGATGGGGTCTTACTATGTTGCCCAGGCTGGTCTTGAACTCTTGGTCTCAATCCAGCCTCCTCATCTTGGCCACCCAAACTGTTGGAATTACAGGCATGAACCACCATACCCAACCTCTTTCTATACTTAGAAGAATAAAAATTGAGTATTCACTCACTTTACAAGTATTTCCAGACAGTCTGCTGTATTAAATACCTGTCCAGTTGTTCAGACTAGAGCAGGCGTCCCCAAACTTTTTACACAGGGGGCCAGTTCACTGTCCCTCAGACCGTTGGAGCACCACCACATACTGTGCTCCTCTCACTGACCACCAATGAAAGAGGTGCCCCTTCCTGAAGTGCGGCGGGGGGCCGGATAAATGGCCTCAGGGGGCCACATGCGGCCCACGGGCCATAGTTTGGGGACACCTGGACTAGAGCAATGGGGAAGGAAGGGAGATTTCCTGTCTTCATCAAGTAGGGAATGGAGACAATAAATGCATAAAGTAGTAAAATTACTTCAGATAGTGATAAGAATATTAAGAATTAATTAATATTAATAGTTTACTGACTTAAGAATTCAACTTCTTGCAATGTTTTCTTAAATTTAGCTAGAGATTCATTATTATTCAGTGCTAAAGGCAGGCATCCTAGTGAACACAGCTGGAAAGGTTAGCTATATACTAATGGATAAATAATAGCAACATGTAACTATAACATATCTAAAATATATCCCTATTTGACAGTGGCTCTTGAGGCCTGGTCCCTGGATCAGTGACACCAGCATCACCTACGAACTTATAATAAATAATGCAAATTCTCAGGTCTCCTCCAGCTTTACTGATTTAGAAACTCTGGGGGTGGGCCCTGGCATCTGTGTTGTAACCAGCTCTCCAGCTGATCCTGATGCCTGTTCCTACTTGAAAGCCACTGGCAGATGATACTGCAAAGAGAGGGAGAGAATATGCTGTCATTAGAGTTTTACCAATCTATACCAATTAACCCTTTCTCCACAGGGCAAAAAGAGCAGATGCAAATCTGGAACAAGTCCATGTAAACTGATTAGCCCCCAAGTAGCTTGCCCTTCACATAGTAGATGTGAATTAGAATTTCACTAAGGATGATACATGGCAAATTTAGGATAAAGGAAGCCCTTCTCCAGGGCCTCACCTTTGTATCTCCAGTCAGTAGAGGGCACAATTCAGTCTGAGCTCCTAACCTCCTTTTCTGATCAGATACAGCGAGGAAGTTAAGCGTTTAAAGAGTCCTGAAGCCAAGGCAGTATATGCATATTGGGGTTTCCTTTACCTTTTCTTTAAGTTGTACCAAAACATCTACTTAAGTTCTTTGTCCCATTCCTTCAAATAAAGAAATTTGGTACCAAAAAAAAAAAAAAAGTCCTGGAGCTAGACTGCTGGGTCTCAAGCCATAGCTCCATCACTTACTAGATGGGTGACCTTGGATTATGAGCATCTATGAATATCCATTTCTTCATCAGTGAAATGAGAGTAATAATACTAACTAACCCTTAAAGTGTTGCTCTGGGGATCAAAAGGATATTTCACTTCCTGCACACAGAGATTAATAATTGTTAGCTATTGTTAAAAATCATGCCTACTGGGTCAATACAAAACACTAGAGTTTGAAGACACTTTACAGTATCATATAGTGGCAATCTATCAGTACTGTGGTAACCCAATCAGCCTGAAGCCTAAGCTGGGGAATAGGTCTGGAATGATTTCTCTGGGCCCCTTTCCAGCCCAGTGAACTATGATAGACTTCCTCTCAGTGGGACACACACTGCAGAGCAAAGCCCGAAAGTACTAGCTTATCACAGTGTCTTGGTGGCTACCTTCTTGCACAGGCTCATACTGTCTTTTCTCTGCCTCCCACCCATAGGCTGGTGGCCCAGGTCTATTGGATGGCACCTGCTGTAAGCAGGCACCAGAACATCATCACACACTCCATATTGTGAGAAGATAAGAATATTCTTACTTCCCATCTTTTTCTTTCCACCAAAATGAAATAAAGAACAGGCCAAAGCAGTGGGAATCATGACTGACTAACAAGTGGACAAGTGACAGGGCACAGATTTAAGAGAATAACAATTCTTTAAGTGCAGGTGATATCTTGGCAGAAGTTTAAAATTGGAAAACATCATAAATGTGTTCTAGTCTTGTTTCCTCATGAAAGGTAAGGATAGAGGTTGAGGGAGTGTAGTGACTGTCAAGAATTTCAGTTTCCGTGAAACTGATTACCATCTGCTTCCACTTGCTGCTGACTTCTTGCTCTATTTGAAAAGTACAATAAGCTACTAGTCAACAGAAAGAACAGCTGGGTTAAAATTGAACAGTTAATAAAAGGTTTCTAAGGAATGAAGCAGTCCAAATAGCACAGGGTTAATGAGAAGTTAAAGACCACCGTGGGATTTCACATGGAAATCGTCCCAGGGAGAAGGCACTGTGTGTTTACTTACCCAGCAATTTGTAGAGGAGGTTCAGAATTTCTTTCCAGGCCATTCCACTCTCTTCCCTTGCAATCCCTGCAAAGTGTGCTACGCTATTGTAGATATTTAAGCGGTCAATGCAATTTAAGACAAGGGCCAACATTCCCTGAGAAGGAGAGTAGAGGAAAATGCAAACATTGCTGATTAAGAGAGCAGAATCCCTTTTGCTCTTTCCCCTTCATATCATTCACCTTTTAAAGCTGATAATGCCAATATGTAAACAGACCTCCATGGTGCCAGTTGGGTTTTGTTTTTTTTTTTTTCCTCCTAAAAACAAAATATGCATTTTTATGCCTGAGAGACCTAAACAGCATCCATTTGGAGAGTGAGTCAGCAGCCTCTTCTGACGGGTTTGCCCCCACGTGCTTAACTCACTCCAAGGACATACTTAGGAAGAGGGAGGGTGAATGAGCTTCACAAAAACCTGCTTTCAGTCTGGTGTGAAGTGGTTCTGACTCACCCAGAAACAGCTCTAGATATAGTACCTATTTTTCTCTTAAATATCAAGTAAGTTCAAGTTCCATTCAGATGCACAAAACAACCATGCTTGCTTCCTACCTCCCCACCCTCAAAAAAGGTGGGATTTAGAGACAATAACACTAAAAGAGGATTTCAGTCACTTTCCTAGCTAAGTTAAAGTACTATGCCACCCAGTAAAAATATCTGTGCTAGCTGTTCTTAGAGCATAGGAGGGAGACGGTAAATGGAATTTCAGTAGCCTTTAAGGCATAGAGAATGCCCCTGGAGCCAAAGTCTGGTTAGATCAGAAGACTGAGCTGGGATAGTTCTACATCCCACACCACTAACTTAGGAAATGTCCAAGGACAAGCCCTGTGCCCAGGTATGACAGGCCCAGAAGTACAAGCATGGCCTGTTGATACTAAATCATTATTTCTGAGCTTGGAGAAGGTTTGTGACTTGTCTGTGGTCATACACAGCTGGAGATGGAGCCAGAATGAGACCCAGAATGAGGGTCTCTTAAACCCATAGTTGATGTTTTTCTCATGGCCAGGTCCCACTTCCAGTGACTCAGATGTTGAATTCTGACATAAGATTTATCATCTTCTGTATCTTTTAAACCAGCTTCCCAGGTATTCTTGATGGGGTAGAATCCAAACATCTGTAATTTTTAAACAGGTTTCCCAGGTAATTCCAACATTTCTCCAAACTTTGGAATCACAGCCAATGTCATGCTCTCAGAGCCCAAATTTAGTGAACATGGATTTCTGATACACATGTGGCACCGAAGCTTTAAAATGTGATCTGGTTTGAACGTGCCAGCCTTTGCTAATGTAACCAGGTTTGGCTGACGGCACAGATCGGCTTACAGTTTCCCAGCTTCCAAATCTCTCTCTTGTCCTCTGGCTCTCTCATAAACACATGCATGCAGAAAGACAAAGCTAAGTTGCACTCAGAGAGATATTTTAGCTGTGGACGCACAGTGGATTTCAACTTTTCATTTCTCGACTTACCTCTTCCTTGAAAAGATTTTGTCTGTTTTTGAGTGAGCGGAGCTTGTTCTGCTTGTCTTCGTGTCGCATCTCCTCCTCTGGGGGCTGGAAGTAGGCGATCAAGTCCTGTAGGGTCTGCAGGACTTCTTCTATAGGCAGGGCGATGGGGGCGGCTGTGCGATTGTTTCCGCTAAAAAACATGAGATTGACATGGGTTAGGCACTAGCCAGCAGCTGGGCCCTGACTGAACACCCACTGGGTCCCACTCCTAACCGCCCCCATGGTGCACCATGAGCTGCTTCCTCAGGTGGCCACTGTACCAGCAGCTACAAAATGAAGTTTCCCAACGAACAGAGCAACAGGAGAAAATATTCACATTCAAGTTCAGTGCTATTTTCATAAACAAAGGGAAATGACTCCTCTTAGCACATTTATTTTCAAGCAACTTATAACTCATCCTGTTAATATTGCTGTAATATTTCAGCACCTAGCATCAGTGGCTAGTCACTGAATGTCTAATAATGATTTCCCTGTAATCTAAAGAGGGAATTACAATTGTGATGTGACAGTGACTCTTCTATCTACAGCAGTTGCCTCCCATACCATTTACCCCTGGTTGTCTGTCCCACTTTTTAAAAAAATAGAAACATTAAAAATAATTAAACTTATGAACCCACGAGTCTTTTAAAGAATCATACTTTCTTGGAACTGATTAATCATAAGGCTGGACAAATCTCTATCACTGGGTCTTTGTGTCTATCTCCACGTTAGTTTTCTCTGCCTCTCCTCTGGCACCCCCATGTCTCTGTGTGTCCTCTGGGATCTCTGCAATGGTTCTCATCATGTTTCTCTGTGTACACACCTGCTTTCCCTCCCTCCGTTTGTTGATGGTTCCTTTCCTCTCTGTATCTGTGGTCCTTTCATCTGACCTTCTTTGTCCTGTGTTCCCTCTCTGAGTATGACCCTCCCTTCTCCGTGTCCCCTATCTCTTAAACATCCTTATTCTCTGCCTTGAGGTCTGCCCCTCTTTGTTTCTTGGTGTTCCCCAACCCCATGTTACCTGCTCTTCTCTCTCCCTATTCTTCAAGTGTTTCTGTCTCTTTTTCTGTTTTACTATCTTCCAAAGTTTTGTAATTAAATTCCTTCAAAACGAGAGAATACAAAGCACTACAGAAAACAAAAAGAAAACAAAAAGAGCCTTCATGTCCTCGTCTCCTTGAGAGGCACACCTGTGAGCCTCTGAGAGGGCAAAAGCTATGAAGAGGAAGAGGAAATGGACCAACCTCTTGTAGATTTGCAACATTAGGCCCTAAGTAATTGAGAATTGGCTGAATGTTCATGTAACACCATGAGGACTTGTTTATTTTTTTCTAGGTTCTGGGATACAAGTGCAGGATGTACGGGTTTGTTACACAGACATGTGCCACAGCGGTTTGCTGCACCTATCGACCCCTTACCTGCGTGTTAAGCCCAGCATGCATTAGGTATGTTTCCTGATGCTCTCTCTCTTCCTACCCCCCACCCCACTGACAAGCCGCAGTGTGTGTTGTTCCCCAAACTGTGTCCATGTGTTCATGACGGTCAGCCCCCACTTATAAATGAGAACAGGCGGTGCTTAGTTTTCTGTTCCTGTGTTAGTTTGCTGAGGATAATAGCTTCCAGCTCCATCCACGTCCCTGCAAAGGACATGATCATGTTCCTTTTTATGGCTGCATAGTATTCCATGGTGTATATGTACCATATTTTCTTTATCCAGTCTATCACTGAGGGACATTTGGGTTGATTCCATGTCTTTGCTATTGTGTCTAAAGCTTCAATGAACATATGTGTGTCTGTATATTTATAATATAATAGAATGATTTATATTCCTTTGGGCATATGCCCAGTAATGGGATTGCTGGGTCAAAAGGTGTTTCTGGTTCTAGGTATTGCTACACTGTCTTCCATAATGGTTGAACTAAATTACATGCCCACCAATAGTTTAAAAGCATTCCTATTTCTCCAGTCTTGCCAGCATCTGCTGTTTCTTGACTTTTTAATACTTACCACTCTGACTAGCATGAGATGGTATCTCACTGTGGTTTCGATTTGCATTTCTCTAGTGATCAGTGATGTTGAGGTTTTTTTATATGTTTGTTGGCCACATAAATGTCTTCTTTTGAGAAGTGTCTGTTCCTTTGCTCATTTTAATAGTTTTTTTTTTCCTTGTAAATTTGTTTAAGTCCCTTGTAGATTCTGGATATTAGACCTTTGTTAGATGGATAGACCACAAAAATTTTCTCCCATTCTACAGTTTGTCTGTTCACTCTAATGATAGTTTCTTTTGCTGTGCAGAAGCTCTTTAGTTTAATTAGATCCTATTTGTCAATTTTGGCTTTGTTGCATTTGCTTTTGATGTTTTCATCATGAAATCTTTGCCTGTGCCTATGTCCTGAATGATATCACCTAGATTTTCTCCAAGAGATTTTACAGTTTTGGGTTTTACATTGAAGTATTAATCCATCTTGAGTTAATTTTTGTACAAGGTGTAAGGAAGGGGTGCAGTGTCAATTTTCCGCATATGGCTAGCCAGTTCTCCCAGCACCATTTATTAAAGAGGAAATCCTTTCCCTATTGCTTGTTTTTGTCAGGTGTGTGGAAGATCAGATGATTGTAGATGTGCACTCTTATTTCTGAGTTCTCTATTTTGTTCCATTGGTCTATGTGCCTGTTTTTGCACCAGTACCATGCTATTTTGGTTGCTGTAAACTTGTAGCATGGTTTGAAGTTGGGTAGTGTGATGCCTCCAGCTTTGCTTTGTTTTATTTATTTATTTATTTATTTATTTATTTATTTATTTATTTTGCTTGAATTGTCTTGGCTATATGGGCTTTTTGGTTACATATGAATTTTAAGGTAGCTTTTTCTAATTTTGCGAAGTATGTCAATGGTGGTTTAATGGGAATAGCATTGACTCTATAAACTACTTTGGGCAGTAAGGCCATTTTCATGATATTGATTGTTCCTATCCATGAACAGGGAATGTTTTCTATTTGTTTGTGTCCTCTCTAATTTCTTTGAGCAGTGGTTTTTAGTTCTCCTTGAAGAGCTCCTTCACTTCCCTTGTTAGCTGTATTCCTAGGCATTTTACTCTCTTTGTAGCAATTATTAATAGGAATTCACTCATGATTTGGCTCTCTGCTTGCCTGTTGTTTGTGTAAAGGAATGCTTGCGATTTTTGCACATTGATTTTGTAGCCTGAGACTTTGCTTAAGTTGCTTATCATCTTAAGCTTTCCAGCTAAGATGATGGGGTTTTCTAGATATAGGATCATGTCATTTGCAAACAGAGGCAGTTCGACTTCTTCTCTTCCTATGTGAATACCCTCTATTTCTTTCTCTTGCCTGATTGCCCTGGCCAGAACTTCCAACACTATGTTGAAAAGGAGTTGTGAGAGAGGGCATCCTTGTCTTGTACCAGTTTTCAAAAGGAATGCTTCCAGCTTTTGCCCATTCAGTATATATTGGCTGTGGGTTTGTCAAAATTGACTTTTATTATTTTGAGGTATGTCCCATCAACGCCTAGTTTTAACCATGAAGAAATGTTGAATTTTATCAAAGACCTTTTCTGTCTATGGAGATAATCATGTGACTTTTGTCTTTAGTTCTGTTTATGTGATGAATGATGTTTATCGATTTGCTTATGTTGAACCAGCCTTGCATCCCAGGGATGAAGCCAACTTGATCATGCTGGATAAGCTTTTCTATGTGCTACTGGATTTGGTTTACCAGTATTTTATTGAGGATTTTTGCACTGATGTTCATCAGGGATATTGCCCTCAAGTTTTCTTTTTTTGTTGCATCTCTGCCAGGTTTTGGTATCAGCATGATTCTGGCCTCATAAAATGAGTTAGGGAGGAGTCTCTTCTTTTCAATTGTTTGAAATAGTTTCAGAAAAAAATGGTACCAATTCCTCTTTGTACCTGGTAGAATTCTGGTAGAATTTAGCTGTAAATCCATCTTGTCCTGGGCTATGATTTGTAGGCTATGCATTACTGCCTCAATTTCAGAACTCATTATTGGTCTATTCAGAGATTCAATTAATTCCTAGTTCAGTCTTGGGAGGGTGTTATGTGTACAGGAATTTATCCATTCTTTGTAGATTTTCTAGTTTGTTTGCACAGAGTTATTTATAGTATTCTCTGAGAGTTGTATGTATTTCTGTGAGATCAGTGGTGATATTCCCTTTAACATTTTTTATTTTGTCTATTTGATTCTTCTCTCTTCTCTCTTTTCTTCTTCATTAGTCAAGCTAGCAGTCTATTTTATTAATTTTTTCAAAAAACCAGTTCCTGTATTTGTTGATTGTTTGAACGGTTTTCTGTGTTTCTATCACCTTTAGTTCTGCTCTGATCTTGGTTATTTCTTGTTTTCTGCTATCTTTGGGATTTGTTTGCTCTTGGTTCTCTTTTTAGTTGTGACGTTATGATGTCGATTTGAGATCTTTCTAGTTTTTTGATGTAGGCATTTAGTGCTATAAAATTCCCTCTTAACAGTACTTTAGCTGCATTCCAGAGATTCTGGTACCTTGTCTTTTCTTTCTTATTGGTTTCAAAGGGCTTCTTTATTTCTGCCTTAATTTTATTATTTACCCAGGAGTCATTCAGGAGCAGGTTGTTCAATTCCCACGTATTTGTGTAATTTTCAATGAGTTTCTTAGTATTGAGTTCTAATTTGATTCCACTGTGGTCTTAGAGACTTATTATTTCATTTATTTTGCATTGCTGGCAAGTGTTTTACTTCCAATTATGTGACTGATTTTAGAGTAAGTTCCATGTAACACTGAGAAGAATGCATAATTCTGTTCTTTTTGGGTGGAGAGTTCTATCAGGTCCACTTGATCCAGAACTGATATTCAGGTCCTGAAGATCTTTGTTAATTTTCTATCTCAGTGATCCATCTACTATGAACAGTGGGGTGTTAAAGTCTCCCATTATTATTGCGTGGGAGTCTAAGTCTCTTTGTAGGTCTCTAAGAACTTGTTTTATGAATCTGGGTGCTCCTGTATTGGGTGCATATATATTTATGATAATTTGGATAGTTAGCTCTTCTTGTTGAATTGAACTCTTTACCATTATGTAATGCTCTTCTTTGTCTTTTTTAAATAAAAATCTTAGTTGGTTTCAAGTCTATCTTGTCAGAAACTAGGATTTTAACCCTTGATTTTTTCTGCTTTGCATTTGCTTAGTAAAATTTCCTCTACCCTTTATTTTGAGCTTATGTGTGTCTTTGCACATGAGATGGGCCTCTTGAATACAGCACATGAATGGGTGATATTTCAGCCTGTCATTCTATGTCTTTTAATTGGAGCATCTTGATGGTCAATTTCTAATGAGTTCTCCTAGGCATTTGCAGTTTATTTGTTAAGTCACTAACTGCTGTATGTTAATCTGCATACATGCCAAAAAAAGATTTTCATCTAGCCCCAAAACAAAGACTCAGAAAGTTCTGAAAACAACCAGGCTGTGCCTGTGAGGTGATTAGATCTGAAGGATCCTGGCAATCAAAGAGTACACATTTCCTATTTTCCAATTTTGGTCAAAATTCTAATTTTGTATTAAAAAATACTAAATCCAGAGCTTCTGCACAGCAAAAGAAACAATCACTAGAGTGAATCGGCAACCAACAGAATGGAAAAAATTTTTGCAATCTACCCATCTGACAAAGGGCTAATATCCAGAATCTACAAAGAACTACAATAGATTTACAAGAAAAAAACAAACAAGCTCATTCAAAAGTAGGCAAAGGATATGAACAGACACTTTACAAAAGAAGATATATATGAGGCCAACAAACATGAAAAAATGCTCATCATCACTGGTCATTGGAGAAATGCAAATCAAAACTACATTGAGATTCCATCTTATGCAGTTAGAATCGCGATCATTAAAAAATCTGGAGACAACAGATGCTGGAGAGGATACGGAAAAACAGGAACGCTTTTACACTGTTGGTGGGAGTGTAAATTAGTTCAACTATTGTGGAAGACAGTGTGGCGATTCCTCAAAGACCTAGAAATAGAAATTCCATTTGACCCACCAATCCCATTACTGGGTATATATCCAAAGGATTATAAATCATTCTATTATAAGGACACATGCACACGAATGTTCATTGCAGCACTGCTTACAATAGCAAAGACTTGGAACCAACCCAAATTCCCATCGATGACAGACTGGATAGTGAAAGTGTGGCACATATACACCATGGAATACTATGCAGCCACAAAAAGTGATGAGTTCATGTCTTTTATAGGGACATGGATGAATCTGGAAACCATCATTCACAGCAAACTGATACAAGAACGGAAAATCAAACACCACATGTTCTCATTCATAGGCAGGTGTTAAACAATGAGAACACATGGACACAGGGAGGGGAGCATCACACACTGGGGTATGTTGGGGGGAATTAGGGGAGGGACAGTGGGGGGGGGGCGTTGGGAAGTTGGGGAGGGATAACCTGGGGAGAAATGCCAGATATAGGTGATGGGGAGGAAGGCAGCAAACCACATTGCCATGTATGTACTTATGCAACAATCCTGCATGTCCTTCACATGTACTCCAAAACCTAAAACACACACACACACACACACACACACACACTCACACACACACACACCAAGTCCATGCAATGGGTATGGAATACTGGGGGACTGTAAGCTTACTATAGGCAGGGAGGCACATCAGTGCGTATTCAACCCCTGGCAGTGTCTGGCACATGTTAAGTTCTCAGTGTTTGCAAATGGCAAAGAATACCTGGGATATTATTAGACACAAAAATAGTGGGGAAGAGAATGCCATGAGTACATGAGAAGAAGTCTTGGCAGTATGAAACTCAATAATATGACTTCCCACTTCTGAATTCAGTGAAGGAATGAATACATTTTCCTCAATATTTTGGTCTAGTTTCAGGGCTTGCTTTTGGATATTTGTTTTGGAAACACTTTCATTTTATTAGAGACACCGATGCTGGTCAAGAATAATTCTTTACATGATAGGAAAAGATGACAGCAAGAGATTTATAGGCATTTTTGTAGCTCGCTGAGGCAGCATATGCACCATACAGGGAGTTGGAAATCACAGGTCTCAGCCTTGCCACTGCCATTATCGGTGTGATATTTGGATTGCTGCTAAGCCTCTTATGCTTCCATTTAGCATCTGGAAAATGGGAAACGTGCACTCTTTGATTGCCAGGGTCCTTCAGGTCTAATTTTTCATCTGTTGGGTCCTCATTACTAGACTATTTCCTCTTGCCCCTTGAAGAAACATGAATATTACAGTCCTCCACTAGACTAAGGCAGATTTATTTCTTCCTCAAAAAAGATGACATATCACATGCTTGGCATGGGGAGTAATGGTGAAAACAGGCAGGACTTCTGAACAGTCTTATGGTGTTCATGTTCTACTCTAGAAGAACCTCATAAAGAGATAAGTCAAAGCCTCAAATCAGAGATGACCACAATTGGTACCTATCTCACCCCACCTTCTTCAACTCCCTATAACCTGTCCCACTATATTCTTGGGCCTTTGCCAATGAATTCTTTTATTAAATTCAAGTGAGATCCCAGGTGATTCTGAGTATTTATCATAACATAATGATTTATTTGTTGTCTCTCTCCTAAGGTTAAACTTAGAGGACAGCTGACAGTATCTTTTCCTCTGCAGGGTTTTCAGACTCCTTAATCTATCACAATGGGTCATTCATTCTACTGGACTGTTCCCAGTAGCTCTACAGAGGAAGATGAGATAGCATGATGAAATTTTAACCTCTTGTTTTTCATTTTTCTTTCTTGCTCCTTCCCTATTCCCTTAACCGTAATGTGTTCCCAGAAGGCCACCCCTCCTCCTGGTTTCTGTGTGCACACAGCATACAAAGTTGATTTTTCAAAAGACATGGGAGAGAAGAATCTACTTCTAAAATGTTTTTTTCTCCTTTACTTCCTGGCTCTTACAAAATCCAAATACTATGATTTTTACAGCCCACACCCCCTCAGCATTGATATTTTTTCACTGTGCCTGGAAGAATCAAGAATTTCCCTCTTGACAGTGACACTTAATAGCTGAGTAAAGAGCTCAGTAAATCCTTTCTCACACAAAATAATAGCAAAATTGGGCAAAATCGTTCAAAATAACAATCTCTGAACTCCAGAAATTGACTAAAGGCACACACACAAAAAAAAATCGTTTTTTTTTTTTTTTTTTTTTTTAATTTAATGAGACTTAGTAAGAACAGCTGGGGTCTATGGTGTTTCAGCCTGTTGATGCTTCCATCTCCTCCCCTGCTTTATGGCAAAACCCTCTAACAGGGCAGAGTAGGCAGTGTGCAAGGACACATACTAACTCAGGAAAAACGTGAGAGGACCCTCGCTATCTATTCATTCCCACACAAGCAGAAAACAAAATCCAGGACAGAACTCTAAACTGCCTGAACCTTGAACTCTCATCCATCCAGCCCACACACAGGCCCATTAGCAAATGGTCAGAGGCTTGACTTAGAAGAAACTCTAAGGGAGATTTTTTCAGGCTATAAGAAAATGACACCAGACAGTAACTAGAAACCACACAAGGAAATAAAGAAAACTGGTAAAGGTAACCATATAGGTAAATATCAGAAACAACATAAAAATATGTATCTTCCGTTTTGTTCCTGTAACCGATTCAAAAAAACAACTGCATAAAATAATTATAAAATTGTGTTGCTAAGCTATAAATTATGAAGACATAATATACGTGGCAAGATTATCACAAAGGAGTAGGCAAGGAATGGAACAATGTTAATGCAAAGTTGCTTTATTTGTTGTTAGTATTAATTTCAAGTGGATTATTTCAAGTTAAATAAATATGCAACCACTAAGAAAATAGCTCCTCAAAAAAGTATTTTTAAAAACTCAAATTAATTAAAATGTTACACTAGAGAATATCTATTTAACACAAAAAGGTAGTAAAAGAGGAACTGAAGACTAAAAAATAAATAAAACAGACCTAAGAAATAAATAGCAAAGTGGCAGACATAAATCCAGTTATCTAAATAATTACATTGGATATAAATGGATTCAGCATACCAGTGAAAAGGAGAGAGCATCAGACTATTTTAAAAAATCAAGCATGTGTTGTTTACAAGGAATGCACTTTATATTCAAGGACACAAATAGGTTAAAAGAAGATAATATGCCACACAAACAAAAACCATAATCTGCATGTAAGACACCTGGAAGGGCTCCACAAAATAGACTTAAGACAAAAATGTTCATGGGGAAAAAAGGAAAATAGTTTAAAATATGAAAGGATAAATTTATCAGATATACATGTCTATTATAGACATATAAGCACCTAAAATTAGCAACCAAAATACGTGAAGCAAAAAACGGATGGAATTGATGTAGAAGATGACAATTCAACAGTAAAAGAAACATCAATACCCTATTTTCCACCAGTTAATGTAAAAGCCCATATTAAATAAAAAACTATAAGCTCATATTGATAGACCAAGAAAAAAAGCATTTGACAAAATATAATGCTCACTCAAGATAAAAGCTCTCAACAAACTAGGAATAGAAGGGAACTTCCCCTACCTGACAAGGACATCTACAAAAACTCTATAGTCAATATCACACTTAATGGGGAAAAACTGGTGTTACCTGCCCTGCCCCCACCCCCACAGGAACAAGACAAGAGTATCTGTCCATATCACTTTCATCCCACATTGTAGTGGATGTTCTAGCCAGTGCTTTCATGCAAGGAAAGGAAATAAAGTGCATCCCTCTTGAAAAGAAAAAAATAAATAAAGTTCTTATTGACAGATAACAATCTTGTATGTGGAAAATTCTAAAGAATCTGCCTGCTCCCCAAAAATCCCACTGATCTAATAAATAATTTAATTAGGTCAAGGACGTAAGATCAATATTTTTAAAACTTAATTTCTATATGTCAGTATTTCTATATATTAGCGGCAAATAATCTCAAGTTAAATCAAGAAAATAACTGTATTTGTAGCAGCATCAAAAATAATCAAATACATAGGAATATATTTCATAAAAGTGTAAGACTTATATAATAAAAACAACAATATCTTCCTGAAAAGAATAGAGAGACATTTTATATTTATAGATTGGAAGACTTAATATTACAAGGATAACAGTCCTCCAAAACTGATCTCTATATTAAATATAATACCTATCAAAATTCCAGCAGGATATTTTTAGACAAAAATTAATAAACTTACCCTAAAATTTACATGGGAATACAAAGGACCCAGAAACACCAAAATAATTTTGATAAGAAGTACAATATTGGAGCATTCACTCTACATGATTTCAATACTTACTATAAAGCTACATTAATTAAGACACTGTTATTTTGAAATAATGACAGGCATACAGATCAATGTAACAGAATTAAGAACCCAGAAAGAAACTCTTACATTTATGAGCACGTGGTTTTTGACAAAGGTGCCAAGGTAACTTGATGGGGGAAGGTTGTCTTTCTAGAAAATTGTGCAGGGAAAAAATCTGATCTCCATATGGCCCACATGCAAAAATATTAATTTAAACCTTTACTTCAGATTATGCATTGAAATAGACTCAAAACGGATCACAGACCTAAATGTAAGAGCTAAAATTTTGAAACTTTTAGAAAAACAGAGGAGAAAATCATGATGATTTTTAGAAAGGTAGGGTTCTTAGATGTGACACCAAAAACACAATCCGTAAATGTTAAATTGAACTTAATCAAAAATCAAAACTTTCATGCTTCAAAAGACTTAATTTTAAAAAATGAGAAGAAAAGCCAAAGACCAGGAGAAAATACTTGCAAATAATAAATATGGCAAAGAAAAAAAACACTTGTAATCAGAAGATACAAAGAATTCTCAAACTTTAAGACAAATGACCAAATTTAACAAGGCAAAATACTTAATTACATTTTACTAAAGAAGATACATGAATGGCGAGTAAGCATGTGAAAAGATGTCCAGTATCATTATTCATTCTGGAAATTCAAACTAAATTCACCATGATAATACCACTTTATAGCTACTAGTATGCCTACAATAAAAAAGTCAAATAATAACAAATGTAGGAAAAGATGTAAAGAAACAGAAACTTCATACATTTATGAGAGAAATGTAAAATGGTACATGCACTTTAGAAAACAGATTTTTCAGTTTCTTAAAAAGTTAAACATACCCAATTGAATAAACGAAACATGCTATTTATACACCATATTATTCAACCTTAAAAAGGAATGAAATCCTGTCACATGTTACATTACGGACAAACCTTGAAGATAATTTGCTAAGTGAAATAAGCTAGACACAAAAGGACAAATAGTGTGTGCTTCCACTTATATGAGGTGCTGACAATAATGACATTCGTAGAAGCAGAGAGTTAAGTGGAAGCTATAAGGACCTGAGGGAGAGAAGAATAGGCAGCTCTTGTTTAATAAATACAGAGTTTCAGTTTGGGATGATAAAAAAATTGTGGAGATGGACTGTAGTGATCACACTGAACTTAAATGTGGCTAAAATGATAACTATTATGTGATATATATTTCACCACAGTAAAAATATATAAAGAAGTTATACAAATTCATATATGACTCAGAAATTTTACTCCTAAGTATTTACCCAAGAGAAACAGAAACCTACATCTGAAAACTTTTCCACTAGTATCCATAGAAACATTTTTAGTAATCAAAATGGAAACCATCAACTGCTCATCAATTCACATGTATCACGAAAATGTGTGTTCACTTCTATCTATATAGATCTTTCACTCTCTCTCTATACACACATATATGAATACTCTTCAGCAATAAAAAAGTGAAGAAAAGAATGAACACACTTCAAAAATATAATGTTAAGTGAAAAGGCCAGATACAGAAGACAACATATTTTATGATTTATTAATTTAATGTATTAAATTGAGACAGAAAGCAGATTAGTGGTTGCCTAGGGCTGTGGGTGGCAACTAGAATAAACTGCAATGAGCATAGGAGATATTTTTGGAGGGATGGAAATGTTCTAAAACTGAACTGCAGTAATATTTGTAAGCCTCTGCACGTAAGTATATTAAAACTTACTGAATTGGTCAGGGATGGTGGCTCATGCCTATAATCCCAACATTTTGGGAGGCTGAGATAGGAGGATCATTTGTGCCCAGCAATTTGAGATCAGCCTGGGCAACATAAAGAGACCCCTTCTCTACAGAAAATTTAAAAATTAGCCAGGTGTGGTGGTGTTTATGTGTGGTCAAGGCTACTCAAGAGTCTAAGGTGACAGGATTGCTTGAGTCTGGAAGGTGGAGAGGCTGCAGTGAGACCCCATCTCAAACAAAAAACAAAAAGTAAAATCTCATGAAATTGTACATTTAAAAGGGTGAATTTTGTAATATGTAAATTCTACCTCAATAAAGACATTTAAAAATAATTTTCCCATTGTCAGGCATGTAACTCCCACTGACTTTTTAAAATAACAACTTTATTGAAATACAGTTCAAATATCATATAGTCACCTATTTAAAGGGTACAATTCAATGGTTCACTAGTTTTTGAAATATTCAGAGGTGTGCAGCCTTTGCCATGATCAGTTTTAGAACGTTTTCATTAGCTCTCCAAAAAGCTTTACACAGTAGCAGTCACGCTCCCTTTCCACCTAAGACACCCCAGCCCGAGATAACTTTCTGCTTCTGCCTCTA
The DNA here is from genome assembly GCF_048565385.1 of Saimiri boliviensis. NCBI lineage: Eukaryota > Metazoa > Chordata > Mammalia > Primates > Cebidae > Saimiri > Saimiri boliviensis. Next base: position 120,583,567 of record NC_133450.1, on the reverse strand, counting down.
TAGGTTAATTTATTCTGGACATTTTGACCACATGAATGAAAAAAACATCCCAGGATAGCAGTTCTTATCTGAGGTTGTTAGAATCACCTAGGGAGCTTCAATAAAATATCTGCAGATTCTGATGCAATTGGTTTGAGATGTGGCCTGGGCATCAGGGTGTTAAAGCCTCCCCAGATGAATCTAGCATGTGGCCACAGTTAAGATGTCTATTGTAGAGCAATCGTGTTTAAACTTTAGCATGCATCAGTATTGCCTGGAGGGCCTATAACAATATGAGTTGCTGGATCTTATTCTTAGAGTATCTGACTAAGTAGATTTGAGGTAAAACCTAAGAATCTGCATTTTCAACAAGTTTGCAAGTGATGCTGATGCTCTGGTACAGGGATGTACTTTAAGAATCTGTGTGACACGTCAGCACAGTGAAATGGAAGGAACCTGAGCCTCAGTAGCTAGGCCACCCATTTTCCCTAAACCGCCTACCTTATTTATATTATTACTTAAACAAGAAGTAAGAGTTTACTCTGCTATTGTGAACAGTGCCACAATAAATAAATGTGTGCATGTGTCTTTATAACAGAATGATTTATAATCCTTTGGGTATATACCCAGTAATGGGATTGCTGGGTCAAATGGTATTTCTATTTCTACGTCCTTAAGGAATCGCCACATTGTCTTCCACAATGGCTGAACTAATTTACACTCCTACTGACAGTGTAAAAGCATTCCTATTTCTCCACATCCTCTGCAGCATGTGTTGTCTCCTGATTTTTTAATTATTGCCATTCTAACTGGCGTGAGATGGTTGGTTGAAGCTGGAAACCATCATTCTCAGCAAACTGATACAATAACAGAAAACTGAACACCGCATGTTCTCACTCATAAACGGGTGTTGAACAGTAAGAACACATGAACACAGGGAGGGAAACATCATACACCAGGGCCTGTCAGAAAATGGGGTCCTAGGGGAGGGATAGCATTAGGAGAAATACCTAATGTAGACGACGGGATGATGGATGCAGCAAACCACCATGGCCCACGTACACCTACGTAACAAAGCTGCACGCTCTGCACATGTACCCCAGAACTTTAAAAAAAGTTTTACTCTGAACTGCAACAGCAGCCTAGCCTATTTCCTAATACACATCCCTTGCATTGCAGCCTTTCAACAGCAAGAAAAGTAAAGATCTAAAAAAAAAGTGCTCGTTTCATGCAAATTTACACATGCAATTTATACCCCTTGGCTTTAGAGAGATTTTCCTACAAGAGAGGAATGATCTTGGAACACTGCACAGTTTACAACAGAATCAGTTTCTCATGGTAATTGATACAAACGATGCATGGAGTTCTGTTTTGGAAGCATTATTTAGACTGGAGGGATTGTGATCCAAGCAGGCAGTTTGGTTAATTTTCCCATTGAAGCCACAGCTGCAGTTGGGTAACCCAAGGCTTCCAATACAAACCACAGCAGCAATTCTGAATGACGTAGAAACCCTGTCTACCCAACACTTGGGGAGTGTATCAGTTTCTCTTTGCTCTTTCTCTCTTTACACACAAATATAAAACGGACTCCAACTCTGCACTCCAACTCTTTTCACTTAATTTTCATGCAAAGATCTTTTTTTCATCACTCCAATCTGAATAACTAATGGAGTGTGGGCATTTGTTGGGCAGCGAAGCTGGTAGGAGTTCACCGACGCAGGAAATACATTTCAGTCCCAAGCTCTTGATGGTAAAACTCTTTGCTGGTATATCATTGTTTCCAAAAAACACTCACAATATCAAAAGGAGGTGGTGGTGGTGTTCAAAGACCACGGTGTAAAACTTAACAGGTAGAGGAGGAAAGGAGCTGACATACCTGACAAACTGGCTGAATAAGGCTGTAGTGTTCCGGATGATCCGAGCAGCCTGGGACTCTTCACGCTGGCATCTCTGCAGCGTTAATCCATCATCCATGTGGCCTTCCTGGTGGAGTATGACCTACCCGCAAGGCAAGGGACAGCAGGTCTAGGTTACAATTATTCCACATGCCGGCAGTCAACATTTCCTGCACTATTTCCCTCATCCCTCTTATGGCTTTCTCCAGCTAAGCTCCCCTGGGTCCATTTTGAGAATGGGACATTAGCAAAGTTATTTTACCCATATGCCCTATTAGCGACATGTGAACTATTCCTTGGACATGGTGCTTTGATGAAAATGAAATTTTATGTGCCACCATGGTATGAGTTACGACTTACTCCTTGGGCCTAGATGGTCATTTTGAAAGGGTGATAACATACCTCAGAACAGATTTTTCTCTTAAAATGAACATGGAATCTTCCCCTTGGAAATGGGAAAAGTCACTGTGTTCAAAGCCTTTTTCTCCAGAGAGGAACTGAAGAAAAAGGCAGTCCATTTAAAGCAAAACTCTGTACTGGGATCAGGCTTGGGTTACTCGACTGAAGGCCAACTACAGAGAAATAGTTAACTGCAGGGCTGGAGAAAGCAGCTCAAGGTGGTAGCTTGCTTCTCTCAGAGGCTAGAGAGTAAATTTGAAAGCATAGGCTTTGGTATCAGCAGACCTTTGTCTAGTCCCACTATGCCACTTACCAGCTGTGTGACATTAGGCAAGTTACTTAAACCCCCATTTACTTTGGATTTCACCATCTGCAAATAGGCTTATCTTAGAGGGTTTCTTGGAGGAGTTGATGATTTACATGTAGTCATTTGGCATGGTACCTAGAATCTAATAGGTGTTCAATGAGTGTTTGTTTTAAGGGACAGCATATTACTGATTGTAGATCAGTAATCTGGAAGCTAAGCATATCTACTTTTCACTAACGACTTCATGACACAATTTTTTTGGGAGGAGCTACTAGCTTTTCGTGTAGAGGTCAGTGGCTTTTCCCTTATGATGGTCAAGTATGTGAAGATGTTAAGTGAGGTAGTTTGATCCTGGTTCAACTCAAGGTCAAATCCTGATTCAAGTTCCCTGGCATGGTTTCCGCTTAATGGAAGTAAGCAAAGAGAGATAACGTGTAGATTTGGAAAGTCTGTATGTTAACACAGACAAAATGTGTGGCTCCAGAAAATGTCTTTAGAATAAAGATTGTTGGTCTCTCTCATTTTTAGCATAAAGAAACAACTTATTTTCCATGTGAAAAATCTCTTCCTTGCTTTTTATTATTTTGAAGGCACTTCCTAATATGATGAATTCATTCACAAAGTAGAATACAGGCTTGTTCGTTTTTGAAACAAGACTGCATCTCATCTATATACTGCAGTGTGAGCATGAGCAAAGCATACTCTTAACCATTGAAATCACTAACTGTTAGAAAATATTACTCTGTCAGCGCTTTCCAGCAACTGGTTAGCAATGTTGCATTTGGGTTTAGCAACATATTGCCACTATATTTACTTTGGCCTGGGTCCCAGATTTCTGGTCCTTAAAGACCAAAATTCTTAGGGTTTGCTTGTTCAGACAAAACATTTAAACTAGCCAGCCGAACTAGAAAGTAATGAGAACTGAGGGGAAACGCAATTGTTAGAATGTTGCTATTACGAACGCTATTGATCTCAGTAGCCCAGTTCTTAAGGTCCTTTTTCTCTTGGAGAAATCTCATAACCCAACAGCAGAGAGAAGCAGCCTCAGATTGGAATAGGAAAGAGGATGCTTCACAGTGGGTACTCATCAGGTGTTTCATTGTCTTTGTGCTCCATTGGGTTTTCTTGATTACTGTTTTGTTCATTTCATAAAAAACAACACAGATTTGGACAATCTGTATTTTTGGAGATGGCACTTAACATGCTTCTTAGGAAATGAAGCGGTGTAGCTCTGTCAAGGGCTGAGCACCATCACACCACCCGGAAAGCGTTTATAAAAGCACCTCCCAAATTCACATACACATTCTAACAGTTAGATGAATCCACAGGCTATGGTCCTAGAAGAGAAAGGCAAAGGCATGGACAAGCACAGTAAGTCAACAATGCAAACTGAGATCTCTCCACATTTAGAGTCCTTGGAGTGTGTACCTGACTTACAGGCAACATCCATAAATTCCATGTTTCTTTAAATGCTACCATTGCCTTCCTAGGCTTGAGAATTACAGAGGCTCTAGATGATACTGTTATGCTCTATAGGGGATTTAATTTTCTTCTGAGAGGCTGGTAAGAATAGAAGATGGGTTCTTGGCATTTATTTTTGATTTGTTTGTATTCCCAGCATGTAGCCCTCATTTCCGGGGTGTAGCTCTTCTAAAGATCAACTAAAAGCCTACTGTGTTTCCCAGGACCATTCCTACTTGGTATACCCTGAACCCTGACTTGTATCTCCCTATCACTGTCATAACGTCAACATCTCTGCTTTGTTCTTCATCATTACAGCATGTTTCTGTTTGCTGTTTTGGCTTCACATCCCATCCATTGTCAGTTTAGAATTTTAGATGGAACTGCATGTAGAATTTCAGGCTAATGTTTTTGTAGTTCTCTCTATTCTGGATTCATGGCCCCTTGAGTCCTGGAAGCCTTGGCAGACCCTATATCTAATCTGTCTCTTTAGCACAATTGAGCTAATGCAAGATGCCATTCCCTGTTTCTGCAAATCAGCAAATGTGCTGAGGGGAAAAGCAAAGATGAAGGTGGGCTCACCTTAGTGCACTTACGTTCTATGTGCAATATTTCAGGCTTATGTTTTGAGTTGCTTGGTTGTTGAAACTTTCCTTTTTTGAGATGGAGTTTCACTCTTGTTACCCCGGCTGGAGTGCAATGGCGCAATCTCAGCTCACTGCAACCTCCTTCTCCTGGGTTCAAGCAATTCTCCTGCCTCAACCTCCCAAATAGGTGGGACTACAGGTGTGTACCACCATGCCCAGTTTATTTTTGTATTTTTAGTAGAGACGGGGTTTCACCATGTTGACCAGGATGGTCTTGATCTCTTGACCTGGTGATCCACCCGCCTTGGCCTCCCAAAGTGCTGGGATTATAGGCATGAGCCACTGTGCCCGGCCTTTTTTTTTTTTTAAGGTACTGTAATTAGCCTTTGCAGTTGCTTTCAGAGGAAGGGTTGGTCTCATACAAGCCAGATTATGTGGCCTCTTATTTATTCTACATTCTATCCCCTCTTGATCATTTCATTTCCCCTTTTCTGGATATTTTTCTAGTCTGTGTTGCCTTACACAAAATTAAGATATTGCCTTATGTTTGTTCTCAATATCCTTTCTTGCCATAACCTGTATCCTGGAAGACTTTTCATCATGATACCTTAGGCTGCTATACCTCAGCACAGTGCCTCCTAGCACCTTATTGTGGGACTAGATGACTAGTCAAACCCGTATTTTATAAGGGTTTTTCGGGAATAAAAGCATCACATCCTTGGCATCCACCATCTGGTTCCCACCAAAAGAAACATTGTTACGGTAATTGACTTTCTGGTAAAAATATTCCGTATGTATACAAAGCTAGTTTTTCTCACTGGAGCAGGCTGTGATATACCACTCAAATAAGATACAACCTCTGTGGTTACAGTGTCATTCCACAACATCTCTTCTTTCTGCCAGTGGGTTCCTGTGGGCTTGTTATTATGCAATCTGCATTTTCTGTGTAGAGATCTATTTAGTCTCTACATTCTGAAAACTGCACAACAGCTCAATTATTCACTGAAATGAAGGGAGCAATGATGTGGATAATCCCAAGACAGCAAATCACCAAAAGTCATTTAGATCAGGTTTTAGAGTGCATTAAACACATGCCACCTCCTCCTCACAGGTTTGCTGTGTATTGGTTTTTTTCCTCCATTGAATATGGGGTCAAAGTATCCAAATTAGGCCGAAGCATTAGAGAAACTGTGTACAATCTATCACAAAATAACTCTTCTGAATAGTAGGAAGTAAAACACAATCACGTCCACCTAATTCTCAGAACCACTTCTATTGCCTAGTTGCTTCCAACATAGGGTAAGACAATTGTAGATAGACTGTCTGACTCTCACCTTTCTTTTTAGAGGTCCCAGGCGGGAAGTTTTGACATCTTGTGCTTTGTAGGTCACCCAGAGACCACTGGCTATATGCTGCACAAAGCAGACAGAATCTCCATACTTGATTTCTGGAACTCCCATGCCTTCTATATCTCGCTTGTGACTGGAATCTAATTTCTCCTTGATTTCCTAATTCATAAACAAAAAGAAACAAACATAGGCATGTCTGATTAAATAGAAACTTAATACACAAATCACCTAGGTAGAATTTGTAAGCGAGGCTACTGATCACCAAAATAATCGTGATGTGCCTTTCCAAGCCAGGATTTCAGAAAGACTTGCTTCCCTTATCTCTTGTTAATTCTAAAATCAATGGCTTTCAAGTTCTGGTTACTTCGGTGATTATTTATATCCATGGGAAAAGGAGGCACCTAGAAGGTTCTCTTCTCTGTTCTGATTTTGTGTAATTCTTCATTGTATTTTCTACTTTCCTCATCCTGATTTTTATACCTAAATAAGTAACCTTTCACTAGCCAATTAACTTATTTCCAGTAAGTGTCAGCTCCATAATTGTAATGGTTAACTGTCATAAACGCACAGACTCAGGGACTTTAATCATGTCTACTGATTTAATACAAAATTTTCTTATAAAAATCTGCAGAGAAAAATGATCCTTTGAGTAGGCTGGGTTTACTACTGTGCCTTAAGCTAGTGCAATAATCTGTACATCAGTCTCTTAGGGCCTCCTCAGTGGTGTGCTGTAGTCAGGCGGTTTCATTCTTCAGTTGTCAGTTTCACTACCTATTCTCTACTGAGGAAACAGGACTTCCTGTGCATCAGGTAACAACTCAGTGACAACCTGACATACCTGTCTGATGTATGGTAACTTCTTCCCCTCCTCATCAGTCAGGGCCTCCATGGTTCTATTCTGAATGGTTCTACCCTATTTCCATTTCTTTTCTGCATCTCGCATTAAATTGCTCATTTGTAAAAGCCATTAAGTAGGCAGCAATTTGAACTTTTACAAAGTAAAAAACGGCATTCCCAGTTTGCAAAAACATTCTTCTGTTTTTTTTTTTTTTCTTCTTTTTTGAGTCAGGGTTTCACTCTGTCACCCAGGCTGGAGTGCAGTGGTACAATCTTGGCTTACTGCAACCACTGCCCCCAGGCTCAAGTGATACTCCCATGTTACCCTCCCAAGAAGCTAGGACTACAGGAGCAGGCCACCACACCTGGCTGGTTAATCTTTTTTTTTTTTTTTTTTTTTTTCCCCAGAGACAACGTTTCCCTATGTTGCCAAGGCTGATCTTGAACTCCTGAGCTCAAGTAATCCACCCACTGTGGCCTCCAACATTTTTACCTCATTCTTAGTAGTGGAACAAACAGCAGTACATGTATTGAGTCATTACCATGCTCCATACAATGTTCTAAGTTCTTTACATGTGCTAATTCTTCATAGTAGCCTCTGATATAGCTATAAATGCCATTCCAGTTTTACAGATGAGAAAATGAAGGAGGTAAATTTGTCCAGGATCTTTAACCCAGGAAGTAATGACAGGATTTAAACCACGAAGTCCAGCTCTGGAGTCTGCACTCTTCTCCCTCAACTACGACTCCCCCTTTAAAACCCTGCTCAGATGTCACCTCTGCAAAGGAAGAGTTAGTCTCTCCCGCTGTTCTTGCCCAGCACAGTTTCATTGCTGTATCAAGCACTTAGCACATCATAATGTAAATGTGTTTGTTTATATGACATTTTGTTTTTGTCAGGCTACTTAAAAATATCCAGGGCACAGGCCAAATTTCAATTAACTTTGTATTTATAACAAAATTCAACACCTATCAATTATTTAATGGACATATATTGAGAGAATAAATATAGATAGCTGAGTAATTTTCTTTCACATTTTTCATTTCAGCTATTTTTCTTCAAACTTTCATAAAAACAAAATTATTTTGTATAACATTTAAGCCTCACTTGGAGCAATATTAGTACTTCACAATAAATTTCTTTTTCTTTTAAATGTGTATGTTGAAATATTGGCTGGATTATTAAATCTGACTTCTTTATTTTTTCAAGCAACAACATAACATCCAATAATAAGTATGAATTTTTCTTTCTAAAAAGAATTATTTCCAGAAAAATTTATTTCTGATTTTATAACATTAGCTAACAAGAAAGTAGTATTTGATATTTTGGGATTTTCTTCATAGGCAATTGATCAAGAATGCATTTATTCTATAAAACAATGGATACTTGATTTTCACTGCAGAAATATTCACAGCTCTAGAGACACACAAGCCAGTAACAGGACTGAAAAGATGCCAAAATTTTCATCTCTGTTCTGTTCTTTAACCATAGCTAATGCAGTGGTTGAAAATTCCATACACAACTATTAAATATGAATAATTACATTGATTTTTAATGGTTCCTGATTAAAATAATGCTTATTTACCCAACTATCAATGAATATGGTAACTTCTTTATTTTCTTGCTTTGCATTTATTTAAATACGGCTTTGCAAAAGAAAATATAGATGTTTTTCTGAAGTCACTGAAATACATGAGTCATTATTCTGTATGGAAAGGAGTGTTTCTGTGTCTTTACTTTTACAAAACAGCATCGGCTTCCAAATTTTACGGTAGTCACTGCAGTAGCCGCTTCTAATTTAATAGAACAATAGCAGCAACAACAAAAATGAAGACAGAGGAAAAAATCAACACTAAAAACAACCCCACTTCAACCCTAAACAATAATGATAAACCAGTAAAGGAAATTAAAGAGCTTGGTGATGGAAATGCTTGATTTTATTGACAGCAGATTGGTGATTTTTTTGTGACTTGAGTATGAGTAATGCTCCTTTCTGTTTTTACTTGAATACGGTCCTGCCTGCGGTCAGCCTACCACTAGAAATGGAACCTTTCTAAAAACAGAGCTAATCCAATCATTCTTTTTCAATAACTCCCAAGTTCCTATGGAATACAATTGTTCTCTCTAAAGTTTTTATATCCAAAATGCTCTAACTAAATTGGACTAAGAGTACTTATCTTCATGTACCAAATGTTCCCCTTCTCTGGTCTTTACTGATATTACACTTTCTGTTTAAAATTCCCCTGCATCATCTTGGCATCACTATATCTGTATTGTTTATATTTCATATCTTCTGTATATTATGGTATATTGATATTTTTGAAAACTTTCTGGTTGGGGAGAGACTGCCCTTCTTGGAACTAGCAAATTCTTCAAGGTAGCAAAGGGCTCAGCTGCATGCTTTTGATATGAAATCTAATCAATTCACAGCCAGACCTCCTCTATTTGGCTCATACCTCCCAGGAGGCAATATTCCTCTGCTTTCCTAAGTCTAGGTACTAGGCAGATAGGGACCACCTCTATAACTTCGACCCCCTTGAAATTAATCAAACTAGCAAATCCCAAACTGTTTACCCAGCCCTGCCTTGCCTTAACCATGGAAACCTCAATATAAGTGGTAGGGTAGGTTCTCACCTTGCTCCTGCCCCTTAGTCTGCCTTCTGACCAATGCTGGTGCTTTCCTATATGACTCTGCCATGGCATGCTGCATCTCCTGTTGCTAAGACCTGTGAGTATAATAAACTTTGTTTTCCTAAGCCTCTCCTGTATCTCCTCACATGGCTGCACCTGACCAATGATACATAAAGGAATATAGCACATCTCATTCATCAAGTCTTCTCTATAGCCAAAGTTGGAGGATACCTATGCACATCTTATCTCATGGTCTTGTGGACCCTGCAAGGACTGCCCTTTCCAGAGCTAGCCAATTCCTAAAAATGGCAAAGGACTCATCTGGGATACCACCTTTTATGTGCAAACCAACTCAAAGCCCATAAAGCCAACCATTTCCTGTACCCTCTGGACCACCATTCCCCTAGCGTAATCTCGCCAGGGCAGGTACCAGACAATTAATAGCAAATCCTATGCTCCAGAGCCTGCTGAAATTATTCAAAGTAGCCAGACCTAAGCCTTTGTATCCTGCCTAGCCCATCCCTTTCCATGGAAACCATGAAAAGGCTCTTTCCCCCAGTTTCCCCTCTCTGCCTCCTGGCAGATCCTGCTGCTTCTCCATGTGACCCTGTGTGGTAGGCATGATCATTCCTCTTGGGAACTGTAACAAGTGTTCTTTTTCAGCACTGATTGTCTCCTGACTTGTTGGCTTCATCATACCTGAATAATAAAATCTACATTTTAAAAACATGTATTTTGTTGTTGGTATACTAGCTGACCCATGCCAGACTGAAAACTCCAAGGGTGTAAAACTGAGATTTATTAGTCTTTGTATTTCACACAATGCTCTGCTTAAAATTGGTTGCAAATCCTTTGTTACTGTTTTATTGTTCTGCAGGCATTCAATCTGTATCTGTTTATCAGCATGAACCTTGTTTATGTTAGATGATAAGCTGATTTTAAGAAGCAAGAGTTTACCTGGCCTAGTACATGTTGAAAAGCAGTAATCATTATCCTATGCCTCCACTGACAGCTTACTAAGGAAATGCTCATGACCATATCATAATTATCATATTAGTACTTGGCTGAGATGATCAAGTTGCTACTCTCCAGATTGGTTTAATATTCCTCGAAGGATGAAGAAAGAAACTAGACCCAATAGTTGCCCCGTGCCTAGTTCAAATTAGGTACTATGCTAAGACTTTACAATGAAAATGCCATCACGTCAATTCATCAAGGACTTACGAAGTGGTATGTATCATACATGACACTTTAGGCTTTCTCTAAATCTTTCAATGGCCCTACGGTTTTTATTATCTGACTTTATAGATGATAAAACTGAGGCTTTGCAGAGTTTGAGCAACTTGCTCAAAGCCATATAGTTGTAAGTAATGGAACAAAATCCAAAATCAGGTACAATTCCAAAGCCAGATATTCATTTGAACAGAATTATCTGAATGGTTACCATTACTAGTAGCACAATTAAGTAATTGATTTTACCAATAGTTTAGTTGCTTAAAGGTTAATATGAAGAAAAAGTTGAAAACATACACGTTTATTAGAAAATGGCTTTGGGTTCATATGAATTTTAAGAGTTATACACATCAATCAGTAAGCACACCAAGGTGGTATGGTCTATATTCAGAGTACAATTGGAGTTTGGAAGAAAAAACAATTCTACCAGGGGAGTTAAAGATGGCTTTATACAAGAATTTCTACCTGAAATGCAGCCAGGGGAGAGAGGACTGAAGGGGAATGTGGAAGGGATTGGCATTCTAGTAAAAGGGCACCACACAGCAAGGAGAATGCTGGAATCCAGGAAGAGAGATGAGCAAAAATTAAGGAATCTGAACTATATTCTACAGGTTCATGCTTCTCAAGCTCACAATGTTACTAGACTTTGTGTGGCGAAAACACAACTGTGGACAAATACTGAATCTTCTTCTAAGAGTCAAAGGGAATATGACAACAGTATAAGCTCTTTAGTCCTACGGTAAAAACAAAACAGCGGCATCGATGATAAAGTCAAAATGACCTATAGAACTCTAATGCAGAATTTTGCTTATTTCCTCCCACTATTATCTGCCTCTTGGGAAAAGCTAGTGTAGGTAATGGAAAGCCACTGAAACACAAGAGTTGTATCTTAGAAGAATCATTCCAACATCAATGTGAATGATGGACTGAAAAGAAACATGGTTGGAGATTGTTAAACGTAAGTTATGCCATTAGTATCTAGGATATGTGGAATGGAGTAGATTCTAATTTATGCTTACTAATTAGAGTGAAATGTGTTATTTAATACAATTAAGCCACGTCTGTTGGCAGATAACAAAGTACCTTCTACAATATAGGACTGGAGGCACCCAGAAATGTTTCAGAGGAAAAGTAAATATGGAAAGGCAGAGCCCAGCCCATTCATGGAAAATGGGGTGAGCCTTCAAGAAACTCCCGGTTAGCCCACTATTTCCAGATGTCTCTGGAGAAAACTTGAGAAATCACCTTTGGGTTTGTTTCTATATCCATATAGCCCCTTTAAGACTTTCTAATCTAGAATTTGAGATCTTAGTATTGCCCTTAAACACCATACACTGCAGGACACTGATAGGAGTCTAGCTGGCCCCAAGCTTTGTGTGGGAAGAAGAGGAATACCTTCCTCTGTTTATGACATGCTGGGAAGCAGATTCATCTGCCTTATTGGGGAAGGTGTATTTCTTGAGCAGAAGTCACGGGACTGGGGTCTTTTCTCTGTATTTCTCAGTTAACCCTTGCACCATCACCTTGAGATAAATAGCACTATTTCCATATTATGGATAAGAAAACACCCAGGTCACCTTCCTGGTCTCATTTAATTTTCACAGCAATCTTTCAAGACTTCTTTAAATCCCTATTTTTATAAAACATATGAACAGCATATGGCAGAGCCAGCGTTCAAACCAAAGCTTCTTCCACTTGAAAGCCAAAGGTTTTCCTTGACTCTCTATTTGGTCCACTTTGAACAATCAACATTAGGGAAGGCAAATCAATTTAAAGTTTAAAAATCCTTTGTAGATTTTATTTAAAATGAAACTACAGTAAGTGATGTTGTCTTCAGGCATTTGAATATTACTATCCATATTTTCTCCTCTCCCCTTCCCTCCTTTGCTCCATACTCTTCCTTCCCCCAGTCGATAACTTGGTGAGAAAATGGAGCAAGCAAGGGGACTGGCAGAAACAGCACTGTTTCTGCACCAGGGTTTCAGAGAAAGATGCGCCATGAGCACAGCTGCCACCTTGGTTAGGGTCGCCATTGCTGCTGAGGTTAAAGGGTATGTGAAAGGTAGGGAGGAAGTAACATTCCTCAGCACATAGGAGATGTTTCATAAATATTACTATACTGAATTTAATGTTTTTATACAGTGAGGAAACTTTTTCTCTAATTGGGAATAATGATCGCTCTATGCCCTCACACAATGAAAAAGGCAACATTTGAGATTCTATCCCAGTCATTCAAGATGCATGGTGCAGTCTTTTAAAATAGATTTTAAAAGCACTTTTAAAGCAGCTATACAATAAGTGGCTATGTGTAGTAAGGTCTGCTTTAACATTAGTAATTCACCCTTCCCTGAAAAAAATTCAATGCTGTAAACTGACATTGAGACATGACATCTAAACAGACAATATTGCCATGCTAGAGTAAATATTAAATCGCATTATCTGAAATCCTTGTGGGATTGGCCTTGTAATGTCAAGACCATGGAAAACTGATGTGAAATCAAGTTCATAGAAATTTGACTTAGATCTTCAAAATAAAATGAATCTTCCTCATTGGATGTGTCCTGGGAAGAGATTACAGTAGCAAAATGATTACACAAGGATGGCAGGATGTTTCTATGAAGATAATGGAGGTTAGAATGAAATAGATTCACTATTTCAAGGTATGATCACACTGATATAATCCTTCAGCAAGCATTTTTCAAACTTACTACAAGACATTCTTGGATGCAAAAATCAAGTAGGATGGGTTATGTGTGGTCCTTGTCATCCAGGGGCTCCCAGTCGAGGAAGTGATCGCCTTGAGAATGCCTGAGTAGGTTTGCCTCTCACAAAGAGCACTTGTTACCTGCCTGAAAGCACGAGAAGATGCTCACTGTGGTAGAGTGCAGAGGGGCAAAAGCCATTCTAGGCACAAGTGTGGTGGTGATTAGAAAAAAAAAATGTTCCAAGACTGATAAACATTTAGTATGCTGGACCTCAAAGAAACCTCAGGCAAGTGGCAAGAGATACAACTGAAGGGCAGGCAGCAGTCAGGTCGGAACCATCTTTATGACGGACTTCAAATGAGGTGCAAATTGATTAAGAATTGTGTTTCAGGGCTCACAGGAAGCAGGTGAGAGTGATGGCCAGATCTAGGCTAAGTTTGAGCCAGGCTGTGTCTCCCACAACAACACTCTCAGATCAAAGGGATAAGCCTGGGATGGTGCATTTTAGAAGTAACACTACATTCTGGCCCTCCAATTTGAGTTGCATCATCTGCTGAAGTAGGGGGAAGGAGGACAAGGATCAAGAGCACATCCTGCTCTTTATTCTTTGTGATTTGCACAGCCTGCTCAAAGTCTTCAGTTTGCAGGCTTATGGAAGCCCAGATAAATCAGGGCCCTCCAGCACTTTACCCACAGAGTTACATGGATGGTGTATTACAGAGCTATGTGTTCTCCACATGGTCTCCCTTATTGTGCAGCTTCACAATCTAAGGTACCAAAGCCCTGCCCACACAATGTCCCAAAGAGACCCTGCCATCAGGTGGGAACACAGCCATATCTTGGCCTGCCATAGAGCCTAAGCCATTTTAACTTCGGTGCCTTTCAAATTGAAATGAAGGTAGCTGGGTTGAATACTACCGCATGGAGAGTTATTTAAAATCTCTAGCATAGTGACTCTGGTGAAATATAACCACACTGCCAAGTGCACAGGACAATGCGACTCATGGGTAACTTTTACCTCCAGCTCTGCTATGCCGATAGCCCCCATGGTACCATGATGATTTTCCAGCCATACGCTGCTTGCCTCCCCATACATGGAAATGGAGGAACTTGGGAGATAGCAATGGGCCCTTTGAAGGGAAATATATTCAGAGGCCAGAAGTGGTGCCAAGCGGAAGGCGTGTTACAAGGTCTCTATGGGGCTCTGAGCTTTTCTTGTTTCCCCCCAGAGACCACAGCACAGCGCTGAGCCATGCTCCACAAGGCTGTGCCAAGAATGGAATAGAATGGAAGACTCTCCTTGGAACAGGATCCTGCCAGCTGCCTGGAAAGCCGCCTGATGCTGTGCTATAAGAAAAGCCCCTTTTTGAAATGGTAAAGACCTTGAGGTCATTGTTCTATCCCCAGCAGCATATCCTGAGTGGGTCAAGGAGAAAGGGGTAGAATAAGCAAAGGGCCAAATTGGCATTCTTAGAAAAACACTTGCTTGGTTGTTAGCCATGATGAGTCATTTCATGTCTTCTACCTCCCTCTTCCACTTTCGCCTACCCTCAGCCCCCACTCTGTGTCCCAGTCTCTGTTCTTATGACTTTTACGTTGCTTTGCTTCACTTATTCTTTTAGAAAGTTGCACTGCTCTACATCACTTCCTGGAGGCAAAAATGTTTACTAAATAGAGATAAATTTGAATTTAAAGGATCCCTCTTGCGTTGGAAATCTAAAAGGCAGTAACATGAGGCAGATGTGCTCAGAAAACCAGAAGAGTCAATAGCCACTGGAAGATAAGCAGATGGAAGATGACATTTGAGAGAGAGTTAGGAAAATATAAAGAGGAAGCTCACGTCTTTTAATATTTGAGATAAAAGTATGAAATAAGTGTAATTCTGATATAGGGCAATTATTAAAGAGAAAAAACTACATGCTGAAGAGATTCTCTGCTTAAAATGACCATAGGAGCACAAAATGAGGGGGAAAACAGACTGAACCCCAGCGTCAAAGAAGAGCAGTGCTGACTGTTTTCTTTAGGTGCATTATGAAGCAGAGATGCACCATAGAAAATTCAGCTGTCAGCCTCACACCTAGTCCTACCTGAACAGAATCCTCAACAACCCTTGAGTGAAATCATGGTGAGAACACACATCAAGATTTATTTCTGGAAAAGAGCAAAGAATGAAACAAAAGGTGAAACTCTCAAAGGAGATATTGAGCTATACTTTTAGGAAGTGCAGACGTCCTGATAACTATGCATACATCTGTACAGAGCCTTTCTCATGCTTGCATGATCTTTCCAGAACACTCAAAGTGACAGACCATCCAACTGTCTGTCAGAAGCTAGCTCAGCATGCAGTTCTGATCATTCAACTAGATCCAGCTCAGCTGGACAGAGTCGAAGCCTGGCTGAACATTAAAGGTGAAGGTTTCAAAAAAAAAAAAAAAGAATAGTTGTCTACATACACATTAGATGGTAAAGCCATTCACTTGAGGTTAACCTAACTCCCAGAGGATCCCTTCTTCATGAAGGTTTGGGATGGAAAGGAGAAAGCTAAGACATCTGGGGAATAGGGATAGCTAAGGAAAGTAATGAGCAAGGTACTAGTAAATTTTGTCATATAAATAATAACTGCAAGATGAGGTCATGTCCAGAATGTCTTCTCTGCATCATTTAAAAAAATTTAAACAAATATAGCACTGAGGCTGGGAACGGTGGCTCACGCCTGTAATCCCAGCACTTTGGGAGGCCGAGGTGGATCACGAGGTTGGAGATCGAGATCATCTTGGCCAACATGGTGAAACCCTGTCCCTACTAAAAATACAAAATTAGCTAGGCATGGTGGTGTGAACCTGTAATCCCAGCTACTCAGGAGGCTGAAGCAGGAGAACTGCTTGAACCTGGAAGGTGGAGATTGCAGTGAGCCAAGATTGTACCACTGCACTCCAGCCTGTATAGCAGAGCAAGACTCCATCTGAAAAAAAAAAAAAGCACTAAAACTCTTGCTTTTAAATTTAAACCTTTAAAAAAAAATTTAACAAATCACCCTTTTCATTTAAACAATTGTAGCTCTGAAACTCATGCCTCCATGTTACTACTACTACTTTAAAGGAGTGAAGAATATAACTTAGAAGTTATTAAAGACGACTCAGAATGCATTAAACAACAACAGTTTCCATTAACCTTTGAGCAACAATGTCCACTCCTATGATCCTTGCATTTTCCAAGACTTTCCACTCTCTCCTTTTGCTCAGGACTTCAACCTTCATTCAAGACACACATTCCTCCATGAACTCAATTCAAAAGATAAAAGAAGAAAGTGTTTATCTTAGGTCAAATTTCCAATTTCACTTTGTTCTAGCCTACTTTCTTTTCCAGTTATAGTTCTACCTGGACGTTTCTGAGTTTTCACTTTTAGAACAGGGTCAAAGTCCACTTTATCACACCTTACCTTTGATGCCCTGAAAGAGAAAGCTGTGGACTTGGTGTCTGACTTTGCCCGGTCTTGCAGTATAAGGCCTTGGTCCTCCGTCAAGGCCAGGTAGTGGCCTGTGGTGAGATGCCGGAGTCGGAAAGCCTGGCCCCATCTGATGTTACTGCCACTCCAGCTGAGCAGATGAAACAGACAAGAAATTGCATTTATACAAAAATAAGTCCTTTTCAGTATTTATCCTGTGCTTTCTTACATATGCTAGCGGACTTATAACCCTTCTGGTGTCCATCCTTAAGGGAAAATGCACCAGGATCCTGGCTTGCTGTAGGATTCTACATCTGCCTCCAACCCAGCAAAGTGCTCTTCTTAATGACACGAGCAAGGAATGATCTTGAAAGCAGGTCAGTGGTTTCATGCAACTGGACGTCCCAAGTTTCCAATTTTTCCTCTCTCCACTGAAAGGTCTTGAAGCAAATAATCACAAATCAATGGTAAGCTTGTCTTTGAATAGAAACTTGTTTCTGGGAAAGCCTTTCCAAATCTGCCATCTGAACTAAAACACATTACTACTACAAAGAGTCTTGTCTTCAAGGGAAATAGTAAAATATCTACACAGCTTATACTTACCAAAGACAGACAATAAACAAGTGTAACAAATCAACACTGCATTATGTTAAAAAAAAAAGATAAATTCTATGGAAAATAAGTCAAACAGTGAGGAGGGAGGCAACTGAGACCTCATATCGAATGCTGTACTCTTCATGGTCCTTCGTCAAAAGATCAGCACTCAGCAAAAATTACAGTAAGTGTTAGGGGACAAATTATCCACTGAATAATCTAACTGAAAATTTATCTTTTTAAAACATTTGCTCATATGCAAAATACTTATCTCTTAAGAATATGTTTAAGAGATATGTGTCAAAATTTAAAACAACTCTCCATTTTTTCCAACTTTTTGAAGCATCAATAAATCCAAATCACATTGATAAAAGGCTTAAATTCTTCATGTTTAGTCTCTTGGGAAATGAACAAGCAATCATAACGTAAGCAGAAGTACGTATACCTACCTATTTTGACCTCTTTAAAAGTCTATTAAGCAAGAATCAAGGCCTAATGTCCTGAGAACAAGTGTGCTACTCTCAGATTTTTAATGGATTTGGAAAGAGGATGCAACTGCCTCAAGCCAGTTAAGTGCATGCTTCTTAAAACTGATATTCCTTAAATGATCAGCTACCAATTTCTCAGAAAAAAAACATGTGTGCACGTGTGTGTATAGAGTAAGAGAAGTCCTCATATTCCCTTCTGATGGTCAGTGGATTATCTTCAGGACCCTTTAGGGGCATATACCCTGCATGAGAGAGATTTGTTTTCAAGATAGGTTCAGGGAGAGACTGAGCATAAATAACTAGAGGGAAAGGCAGAGAAGGAAAAGCAGAGGGTGACACTTAAGCCTCCTCTCTCTCATTTCAAGCTTTAGCCTAACTTGCAAACCCTCTCAGCCTAATAAAGGTCCTGCATTCAAAGTGATCCCCCGTCAGTGGTTTGAAGTTAAGCAACCATCCAAAGTTATTCAAGCTTTTGGTTGGTAAGTCTTAGCCTTCTGTTCCCTCCACCAAGGGACAAAACTGTCTCTGAAAAGTTCTAGCAAGTACGTTTTTCTTCACAGCTACATTTCCAGTGAAGTTTACATCTTCCTCATCTTATGCCATCTTGACTACCTGTCTGTGTGCCATTTAAAGCTAACTGTCCATTGGGGACAACAAAACTACTGAGAGGAGAGAGAAGACTTAGTTGGGTTCCAGAGAACCTGTTTAAGAAAACAAATGGGGGAACTTCGATGGGTTTCAGTGGCCTTGTCTGAGCTTTTCTTTTACAGTCAGCTACTGCAAGCACAGGAGAGCCAGCTAGCCTCAGAGTCAAAACAGTGGCTTTGGAAATATGTGTGTGTGTGTGTGTGTGTGTGTGTGTGTGTGTGTGTGTGTGTGTGTATGTGTGTGTGTGTGTGATCATTCTTTAAAACAAAGTCATAGAAATCTCAGAACTTAGCTCTAGTCAAAGGACGAGTTTGTCAGGTGATGTGGAATGAATGGACTGTATTAGAAAATAAAGTAATCTTGAAAAGAGCACTCCCAGGCCCTCCATTACCTTATCCGAAGGGGTTCCACTCTCCACAGAGACCTGGCTCGAGTCCCAGCTCCCCCAGCTTCGTAGAATATCCTCCTGTGAGCAGAGTTGGAAATCAGCTCCTATGTGCATGACACTGATCAGCACCCGGGTTGAGAACAGCTCCCTGCAGAGGCTGTTCAGGAACCCAGCTTGTCTGAGCCCTTTTGGAGTCAGCAGAATACAAAGCCACAGTAAAAGGGTGGACAGTTTCCCAGTCTCTCTCTCTCTCTCAGGAGGGATCAAAACAGCTAGAGGGGAGAGAACTGCTCACCACATCCGTATCATGGAAATTTATGCATCATCAGGTATACAAGGAAAAGGCAGGAACCAGAACATCTCTACATCAGGAGTCACAATAGCCCAGTTACGCAATGACGACAGACACAGAATGCTCCGGTTCCTTCAGGTTAAGCTCCTTGATGTAGTTTTGTATTTTTAAAAAATGTATTTGTACTTTAAAAACACATATTCGACACTGTGTGAACTCATTTTCATCATTCTAGGACACTTGGTACACAGCTTTATGCTCAGTTGTTACAGTATTCACGAAGTTATTATTGTACTGTTGCTTCCTTTCCCACGTTTAGAATCTTTTAATGTGTTTTGAAATAAAATTTTTATTTTAGAAAAATGTTAGATTTATGAAATAGTTACTAAAGATAGTCCAGAGAGTTCCTGTATAATCACACTCAGTTTCTCCCAATGTTTTCTTCTTATATTACCAAGGTATGTTTGTCAAAACTGAGAAACCAATACCAGCATGTCATTACTAGCTAAACTCAAGACTTTATTTGGATTTCAGCTTAAATTTTCCCATAAATGTTTCCTGTTCCAGGATATAATCCGGGACACCAAACTATGTTTAGTATCCATGTCTCCTGTTTCCTCTGACCTGTTATACTTTCTCAGTCTTGCCTTGTTTCTCATGACTTTGACAGTTATGTGGAATACTGGTTGGATATTTTGTGAAATGTCTCTCAACTTGGGTTTCTCATGTTTTTCCAGTGATTAACAAAGCCTCAGTTTTAAAATTCTAGATCACAGGCTATACAGAATTAAATAAAGTATCACAGTTTAAGAGCATATCTCAAGAATAGTGGTCCCAGATTACCTGGTATACTGAATCCAACCACTTTTTTGAAAATCTTGTGACCTCTGATCAAAGCTGATTATTTAACTGCATTTACATTCACTAACTTAAAACTCTACCTCCACCATAAAGAATTTGTATGTATCACAATTGAATTGATCAAACCCCAGAAGAATCCTGATCTAGGTTTTAGGGACAAGAGGTCATCAACAGTGGTGAAAATAAAATGTATACTTGTTTTGTTTTTGGAGAAGTAGTATAATTACAAGTTGATTCAAAATATGAACTCGGAAGTTAGACAGACCTGGGTTTGGATCTGTTAGCTATGTGACCTTGGGCAAGCCCCTTCAACTCTCTGTGTCTCAGTTTGCTTATCTAATAAGGGTATTTACAACACAGAATGTTGCAAAAATTTAAAGATTTTTTTTCTTTTTTCTTTCCTTTTTTTTTTTTTTAGTGCAGTGGTGTGATTTTGGCTGACTGCAACATCTGCCTCCCAGGTTCAAGCGATTCTCCTGCCTCAGCCTCCCAAGCAGCTGGGACTACAGGCGTGCACCACCACGGCCAGCTAATTTTTATATTTTTAGTACAGACGGGGTTTAACCATGTTGGCCAGGATGGTCTCGATCTTTTGACCTCATGATCTGCCTGCCTCGGCCTCCCAAAGTGCTGGGATTACAGGTGGGAGCCACCATGTCCAGTCTAAAGTGTTTAAAAAAAAAGTTTAAAAAGTGTTTTTTATAAATGTTTAGAAACATGCATAAAGGAACACATTGACAGTACAGCAATATAATGAAACACTGCATTAACAGTGGTTCCCTCTGGAAGGTGGGATTATAGAGGATATTTCTCAATCTTTCTTTAATGTACATGTTACCAGGAGATGCCCAATAAATATTAGGAAGAAAATTCAACATTGCTTTAGCATTCCTAACACCCCAGGTGTCTCTGTACCAGGCCTAGAATGGAAATGATACCGTGCCAACCTCCTAGCCCCTTAGGAAAATTTGCTGAGATTCTCACTGATGCTTTTCCTTCTCTAGTACAAGCTGAAAGGATCCCTTCAGGAGAATGGGGTGAAGTGGCTCACCTAGGTCACAGGTTAAACAGTGCTGGAGTTGGTACTAGAAGACTCTCTACCCCAACATCTGAAGGATTTGTGAAGGTTTGTTCTTCCCACCTGTGACATTTGGGCAGCTTACTTCATTTAATCTCGCAAGGTTACTGAGGTTGAAACAACTTGTTCTTGTTCTCTAAAACAATTCCAAGGAGAGGAGTAGAGTGGGTGGCAAGCTGAGGTGCTTTTGAAAGCTTAGCTGACAGCTTAGCCTTAGCTTCAGTAAGTTAAAAGTAACTTATCCCAGGGTGTTTGACAAGCCAGAGGCAAAGCCAAGGCTCAGAGCTTAAAATGTCAGAGTGTTAATCTTGGGTTTCCACTCTGGGACAGTTTTTCCACATAGCCTGGCTGCTCTCAGGATTTACAGGGACTGAAAATGATTTCTTCTAGAGAGTCAGCACCACGGCAATGGAATGCCTGCATGCCTTAGTGGCTGCTACAGTCTTTCAGTGTGCTATTTCCTATTCCATCATGCTCCCCCAGATTTTGGTGTTCCTTGCCATCCTGGCCAGTTCTGAGGATTTACCTGACAACAGAAGACAAAGACAAGGCTTATCACTCCTTTTACCCAGACATCAAATAACGCCAAGGCATCCTGTTTTGGTTGAGAAACTAGTTGATACGAAAATTCGAGTTCCAGTGTGCTGGACAGCTGTTCACTTGCCCCAGTCTCAAACCCTTCATGCTTCCTTATATAATAAGCCTTACTTTTATTGATTTTTTTTTTCCAAAACACAAATTAGAGCCTATGAAATCTTGGGCTAAAGAAAGGGCATCTTCGTGTTTATTTAAATGACGGCATACATGTCTGTTCCAGTGTTTTCATTGTGAAAACTCTTTTCCAGCTACCTCACCCTCCCCATTATATCCTCTCCAACACTTGCTGAGCCTTTCCTTCTAAGCAGAATTTTGCTGAATTATTTGACAGGAATGTTTACCAAATGACTAACCTTCTATGTAGCATAGTTTCTGCCCAGCTGTTTCTAATTTGGCTCCAATGTTGATGACAGGTGTGTGCATGTGGGTGGGGGCATGCACATGGTAAATACTTTATTTTTCCCAAATCCCTATTCTTAAACGTAGAACAGGAATAGAAAGAATGAACTAGGAAAGTTCTGATGTATTCCATCTTAGATACAGACAACCCTGCCAAACTCACTATATTTCAGTTCCTCATTCACCTGCAAACCTTCCCCTTGACGCAGCAGAATATGATGCAAAAGGGACAGTAAATGGGGTACTGTATAGCTTCAATATTGAATAAAAGGCAAACCACAAGTGAACAGGATCACATGACAGGGTAGAGAATCCTCACTTTGAAGGGAATCAGGTCAACCTAACTTCCCTACTCACAGATAACTATCAACTGCTGCACCAGTACCAGGGAGGCAACGAGCGAATTAAGCATGCACTTTACATAGGTCTGTGCTTTATGTGTCCTAGGCACCCTTCTAGGTCACATTTGGTTCCTATGAAGGGGCATTCAGAGTAGATACCAAGTAGGAAGAGACTCAGAACTATAAGGGATACACATTGCCAATGGGTGCTTTCTAAGGTCCATAATAATACATTCAAGCTCATTGCTTCTGTGGGTCCTTGAGTACATCAAATAGTAAATAATCCCTGATGGAGAGTCAGCAACTCTGGCTTCTAGGCTTGCATGTGAAATCAGCCAGTGTGTGACCTTTGGCAGGAGCCTGACCTACATAGTCTCCAAGATGTGAAGACTTGTGAGCCCATGTTACTAATGAAGCAAGAGAAATGCCATTGACAAGGTTCCTGTAGGCACTACACAAAAGGAAAACATTATCACTGGATCAGACTCACTGCTGTCCTAAATTCAATCTAGTTTGGATCTGTGGTTTGATTTTTAAAATATCAGATTTCTATTGTTACAAGGCCAAGCTTTTTATGTTCTGTTCCTTTGATGACAGAATACCAAAACACTCTTTAGAATGTGTTTAAGACTTGGATTTGTATCCTCCATCTCATGGTTTTGAAATTCTGAAAAGCATTCGTGAAGAGGTCAAGTATAAGGACAAGAACACATCGCCCTCAGGAGCGCCCTCTAAATGCACCCTTGGCACCACCCTCTGCTAAATCCAGCTCCTGCTGGACATCATTTAGTTTCCCTAATGCTATTTAGTAATAAACAAAACCCAATCAATGAAGTCCACCTTATTTACTTAGCACATGAAACGGGAATAGAGATGATCTGGCTTTGAAGAGCCTGGTGAATAATTTGTTTAAGTGCAGAGCCAAAGAAAATGAAGGGATCTGGAAGCATTACAGAACTGTCTGCCTAAGTACAGCATGTGTACAGAGCTCCTCCTGTGAGCAAGCTGAACTGCCATTTCTGTTTTACAAACTGGAACCCATGGCTGGAGGAAGGTATGTCAATTTACTGACATGTATAGAGTTCATCTGTGGCTAAATACAAATGTAAACTCTTTAGTCTGAGTCACTTGAGACTGGAAATAGCTAGGGGAAGAACGAAGCTATTGGCTTACCTGTGCTGGGAATCATTCTGGTCTGTAGATGGTATCGTCAAACACTCATCATGACCATGGAAAAGACGTACTACATGCCCACCAAGTAGGTATCCTGTAAGAGAATTATATTCTACTGTAAATGATGGGAAGTTTAATAAAGAGAATGGCATATTTAAAACGGGTTAATTCACACAGGTCTGAGGCAGTTACAGAAAATACCGAGAGAGACACATTTTGATAACTACATATTCCATGAATTCAGGCCTCAGGCAGAAAAGACAGGTAAGTCAAAACAATTCTCATGTTGAAAGTTAAATAGGGCTTCAGAGGTGAGCAAGTCCAATATCAAAAAGTCAGGTGAAAATAGTGTGTCAATTGATATAATTAAAAATCAAAAGGAAAACTAAGTTGCTAATGTTAGGAGTTTCCAGTCGCTTAGGATGTAAACATACCAAATACCAAATTTCTGGATAAATATCCACAATCTCACTGTGTTTGCTTTGCAGACAAATCCAAATGAAACTGCAGTCATGGGAAAGAAAGGTGCTGGGAACTGGGTAGCAGATTATTCTTAAGAACATTTAGGAGAAGCCAACATTCAAATGCATTTAACAAACAGAACAAATCTCATTGCTACTCCTACGGCACAAATGTAAAGCAGAATTACTCTCCAGCATCCCTGAGTGAACAAGTGTAGATGCTTTTACCAACAAGCACTTAGCTTTCAGAATAAGAAAAGAAATCTCAATAGTCATGGAGCTCAGAGATGGAAAGGAAACAATGAACTTCAAGGACATGATGATCCATTTGTCTTCAGGTAAATGCTGAGCCTTAGTTAAAAGAATATAGTAGCAGGAGAGGGGCTCCAGTCCGAGATTTAACTTGCACAAAGAAATGGGACATGTTATTGCTCTGAATTAAGAAATTCTCCAGGCTACTTTGTTCTCGGGAGACATATGAACTTAATATACCCAATTTCTGTGTCAGAATTTTTAAAGGAAAGACAATCACATAATTAGATCATGTTAGGGGCTGTCTTAAGCTATTTTGGGTTCTGGATTAAAACAGTAAGAATGAGAAATCATACCAGAGGAGAAAAGGGTATTATTAGTGAATCTTGTATAGTGACAGTCTGATATTAGTTCAGTTTTTTCACCTAGGCAAGTTTTTCTAAAATTCCCTCAAATATTCAGAACTCCTTCCAATTTTCCTGTATCTTACTGTACTGATATTCTGGGTTATATTCTTTGCATTAAAAACAATTCATGGGCCGGGCGCGGTGGCTCAAGCCTGTAATTCCAGCACTTTGGGAGGCCGAGGCGGGTGGATCACGAGGTCAAGAGATCGAGACCATCCTGGTCAACATGGTGAAACCCCGTCTCTACTAAAAATACAAAAAATTAGCCGGGCATGGTGGTGCGTGCCTGTAATCCCAGCTACTCAGGAGGCTGAGGCAGGAGAATTGCCTGAACCCAGGAGGCGGAGGTTGCGGTGAGCCGAGATCGTGCCATTGCACTCCAGCCTGGGTAACAAGAGCAAAACTCCGTCTCAAAAAACAAAAACAAAAACAAAAACAAAACAAACAAACAAAAAACAATTCATGATATACTCTAGGGGGATTCTTAACAGCTAATTTATTTAGAAAATTAAAGCCCTCCATGACCAAGCTCTTGATTAAATTCTCATTCATCTCATGATGGTGAAGCAATGCCCTATTTGCAGTTTACCCTTTACAGTTCTTGGGCTCCTTCAATCAATATCCTACTCACACTGAGAACACTGCCAAGTGCTGGTGCATCACGACTTTTCTTAATTGAAATGTATCAGGGCCACAGTCAGGAAAGCAGCATCAGGATAAAGATCACCTATATTCTTAAGAGCTGAAGTGGGTTTCTCAACATGGATGCCGGAAGGACATTTTCTACAGAGCCAGATGACTCAAGCGATGAGTTATCCAGACTATATTACAAGGGCACTCAACACTTTCATGATAACCTTTTGACATAATTTGAAAATAATCTTTACTTAATCTCCACAAGCCCTCTTTGGGGATCAAGAAATAATTTTATTCCTATGGTGAAAATAAAAAACTTAAATGGACAAGATTGAGTCAAAACTTTCTTGGGAAAGACTTAAATCCAGAGTTCCTTGATTCTTAATAGAAAGAAACTGACTGACAATAGACTCAGGAGGGTGGGTTAATTTGGGCACAAAGGAAGAGGGCTAACCACATCCTACCTTTTGAAGCCTTCCACCTGTTCCCAAAAGAGTTAATTAACAATTTGTCTTTTCCTGAGTATTCAGTTTAGCCATCATGCATCCTGAAACTGGGGTATCACCTGGACAACTCTCAGTTTTCCCTCTTTTTTTCAAACGTCATAACACAGAAGGACATTCCCAGTTCGAAAGTACTAGCCTTTAATAGGGCTAAAGCCTGTGATGCGTATTTTTAAAAATTCTCATCTTGCTATAAAATGCCAAAATATAACACAATAGCCCACAGGTCATTGACAATTGCTTATTATTCTCAGCTGTGATATTACCTATGTGTGAGGTAAGGGTAGTACATTTATTACACAACTTGAAAGATGTGTTGACTTTGCTTGATTCCATGAAATATGTTGAACAACGTTGGATGACTATTTCCAAGGGAAAAATAATTTCACTTATTATGTTAAAATGGCCTTTCATAAATAAAGGTAAAAACAAATGACCAAACACTTTTATGATAGAGTCAGTGCTTCACCTGCATGGAGAGATGCATAGGGAAAAATATAAAACAATGTCACTTTCTTGGCAAATACTCTCTTCTAAAATCGAAGGCGCTGAGGTCTTTCTACTTACAACTAGTAAGGAAAAATAACAATGTGGAAACTCAGGGAGAGAGGAAAGGTACCTATCCCAAGTCCGGAATGTATGTAGTACTAAAATAATAGTGGGTTCCACGGTATTAAAAAATAAGTTCAGGGATGCTCATGTAACTGGAAGTTAGGACAGAAAGCAATCCATACTTTATTCAGAGAAAGAAATTCAAGTGAGCTAAAATCAGGCTACTTGTGTACCAAGATATTCAGGTGAGATGTGGGAAGTAGCAGAAAATGTCAAGGTACATAGCACAAGAGAGGCAGGCTCAGGGCTAAATGCATATTAAAAAGCACACCTTCTTCGATGCTACTTCCTGAGCAGGTAGGATGTACATTCCAGAGTGTTTGCATAAAGGAGGCATCCACTTGTATGTTACCATTTGATACTGAGAGATGCTGCAGCAGAAACAGAAATGAGACATCCTTTAAATCACCAGTCCAGTCCTGACAGAAACAGCTCACCTAGAACTTCAAGGATTAAATTTAACAGCCTTACTGTCATTGGGCTCTTTCTAGATCGCCTGTGGGAGATATCTCCACCTGATCGAGAAGCGACTTCGAAGTGGGATACTTTATTCTGGGGTAATGATTCAGCTACAGAGATGGCAGACATGTGTTTACTTCATGCCCTCAGCTGGAGCTGATTCAACACCAACTCATAAAGTGTCCAATCTTTGTAGATAAGGTAACTCACAAATGAGAAAAATTACTCAACATTTGACCCAGGCAAAGTAAAACCTGCCTACAGATTCTACTTCATTTGGCTCGGTGAGAAGCTTCTCTGACATTTCTCGCATCTTCAGGGATCCCCACCCCCAGCCAAGTAGCTGATGTAAAAATGGTGCTTGTCTATTACCCGTCTTCAGCTGCAAAATCTCACCTGCATCTTCCACCCTCTGCAATACATGCCCTGAAACATTGTACATTTTCCTTCTCCAACATAAGGCTTATTTTCCTGTATTCCATCCTTTCTTGTTTATTCTTCACTAAACAAGAGCTAAAAAATGTAATAAATTCAAAATAATGGGAGATAATGTGCAAATAGTGCTTGGAGAATTTGAAAAGTTTGCTGTAGTGCTTGGAGAATTTGAAAAGTTTGCTGAACACAGCACCATAATCTAGAACAACAGATCAGTTCCAGGTACCATGATTATGTGGCAAGGGAGAGTATTTAATCATTCCTCAAGTACAGTTGACCCTTAAACAACATGAGTTTGAACTGCACGGATCCACTTATACATGAATTTTCTTCAGCCCGTACCGCCCCTGAGATGGCAAGATCTATCCCTCCTTCCCCCGTCCCTCCTCCTATTCAATGTAAAGATGACAAGGATGAAGAGCTTTGGGATGATCCATTTCCACTTAATAGACAGAATATATACTTTCTCTTCCTTATGATTTCCTTAACATTTTCTTTTGTCTAACTTTATTGTAAAAATGCAATATATAATGCATGTATCATATAAAATGTGCTTTAACAGGCTAGTTAAATTATTGGTAAGGTTTTCTATCAAAAGTAGGCTATTCCCTATCAAAAGTAGGCTACTTCCTATCAAAGGTTAAGTTTTTAGCAGTCAAAAGTTACACTTTAATTTTTATCGTGCAGAGGGCTGGCATCCACCTTTAACCTTGTTTAAGGGTCAACTGTACATGTGTAAAAGCATCTTATTCTATCCAACCTGTTGTGGCTCAGTTCTTCATGGCCATCTATTTCTAAAGGAAAAATTTCTGAAAACAAAATGCTCGTGTATTATGAGGTACTTACAAGGTATCTTTCAGAGGACACGCTGACAAGGATGAGATCATCGCCAATTCGAACCTTCTCTCCTTCGGACCTCTGTTTGGAAGCAGGATGTATAGTCCACCAACAGGCTTCTCCTACACGAAGGCTCCTCAAATTAGTCATTGCTTCACAGAAGCCAGTGTCCCTAATTTTGCCCCTTGTTCTCCTTCCTTCTAGGACAACCCTTCACGTGCACACAGCATGTGCATACTCCAGACCTCAACTTCTATTTGCCTCTAACTGTTCCACACGGCCCACATCTGCTCTTGACTATGTCTGTCATTTTCATTTTCCCTAGAGACAGGTAAACAGTGTTTGGACAAGAGCATTGGATACCAGGAACCACAGAAGCCTTTGAGTATTTTTAATACATATAGGAAAAATGCCTTTTATAGTCTTTCGGATTTTTGTTTTAAGAATTGACTTCAATCAAGAGTACCAAGAAAAACAAATAAATAAGAATCGATTTCATTGGTCTACTGAACATTTATACACTTTCATCTCTGTCTCCCCCTTTCCCAAAGGGATTTTTTTTAAAGGCTTACATCTGCAAAGACTCAGAAAATAAGTGAGAAACTGATAGCAAAAAAGATAAATTGATATTTTGGAAATAGAAAAGCAGGTGGATGATTTTAGCCAAAAAAAACTTAAAACCCAGGTCTCTGAGTAAGAAAATGGAGAAGAAGAAACCAGTAACAAGCCAATTCCTGCTGCATAATCTCAAGAAAGTTCCTGGAATTGGAGGTACCAGCTACCTGCGAAGGCAGAAGATAGGTTGAAAACAGGACTGGCGGTAACTTTAAAATGACATTCAAATCGCCGATTCCTTTCCCTGCCCTGCACAGCCAGACCTGTCCTTCTCCACACTACAGAAGATCAGAAGGTTGGTTTATGGAAAAGCAAACCACCAAGGGTCTGGTTTTGTAAATACCAGGCATTGTCAAACAAAGAGGTAGAGTCTGGCTGAAAACAGAGAATAATTCAAAGTTTACAACCTGATTAATAAAACCCCAGTTCCTTTCCCTCCCCTCCTCCACCCAAATTTGAGGATCACTCTTTAGGGAAGCCAAACTCGTTAAGATAAAACATACTGTGGTTTGAGGTCACCAGTGAAATGCTCAGTTCTCTGCTAGATGACCTAAAAGTGAGGCGTAACAGACAAGCCTGAGCCAGCTTCTAATCAGCTTTTATTGCCTTGATCTCAACGCAAGTGAAGACCAAGGGCCACCTGACAGCTGAGGAATGTCTCTAACAGGAACTACAGAAACAAAGTGAAAAGAGGGGAAAAGGACTTGGAGGAAAAAAAGGTTATAGAGAACAAAAGGAAACTAAAAAAAAAAATCTTATAATAATCTCAGCGATAAGAAGTTAACATTCATGAAACAGCTACATTAGTATCTATGAAGGATCCCTTCCAAGGAAAAGAAAAATACTCTTTGATCCTGAAAAAAAAAAAAAAAAAAAAAAAAAAAAAAAAAAAAAGAAGAGGGTTGTAAGATTAAGCTGAAAAATTCTTCAAGAAGGAAGAAGATGAAAAACTAACTAGAAATATCAGAAAACCAACTGAGAGACATTCCAGAGAAAAAGAACTAAAAAAAGAGAGGAAATTTACAAAGAAAAGCTATCAAAGCAGAAAAATGAGCATTTCCTGATTGAACGAACCTAGAGTCCCTATCACAGTAGAGATTAGAAACCCACTCTGAGATGCATTCCTGTGAGATATCAGAACAAAAAGAAGTCACGCCAAAACACGTCACTACGGAACTTCAGACACCGGGGCAAAGGGACACGCTTAGCTGCTTTCACAAAATAAAAGCAAGTCACACATAAAGGACAAGGAATCAGAATGTAGACTTCTCAACAGCCAGACCATTGGCTAGTAGAAAGCCTTCAGGAAGCTAAGGAAAAAATACTTCCAATACAGAATTACAGGAAGTATGAATGACTTGTGAAGCTGTATTTAGAAGACTTGCAGACAAAAATGTACTCCACATGCATCTTTTCTGTAAAAGTTACTAGATAATGTGTTCCACCAAAGTGAGGTGTAACCAAAGCAGCAAAAAATAAAATAAAATAACTCTGTAAGATCAAATAAACATGGACTCTAGGGCAAGGCAATGATAATTCCCTGGATGATGGCTGATGTTTCTAAGATGATGAAACTGAGAGAACAGATCATGTGACTGAACCCAACCAGAGAGATTTTCAGTTCTATAGGAAAGTTTGCAAATCAATAAATGATTGCATCACAAAAAAATTAAGAAAACAAGGCAGTTATTAACTATTGGAAAATCCCAAAGTAATATAACAAATTATGTGGCTCATTTGTAAGTAAAAGCTACAGTTACAGCAGTGGAAGTAGTTAATATTAATTAGGTAGTTATATAAAATAGAGGCAAATCTATTGAGAGGATGGGAAGAAAAGACAAGGAAGAGTGAAATAAAAGCAAAATTTTTATCAGGATATCAATAGATAATGCATAATCTAGAAAGAATTTTAAAAAGCACTGTATTAATATGTATATTGTAAACAAGAAGTAAATAATACTAAAAGAGCTGAAAGTAGATGCCCCAGAGAGATAGGTGACCAGAGCAGGGAGGGCAAGAGACTGATGTTTATAATAAGCTCAGGAGCACTATTTATCTCTTTAAATTGTGTGTATTACTTCAATTAAAGTAAACATGACATGAGAAAGAGGTTGATCTCTACATTTGAAGGGGAAATGTTGTATACATCTTTAACATTCTCTGAGGACCATTGTAGGGTGTCCAGGATGAAGGGGGTCCTGAAGTGGAACACACAGAAAGAGTATTTTGTTTTCCTGCCTCTCCCACACTCTGGAGCCAGGGATGGAGCTGTCCCTGAAGCAACAGGATGGGCCAGTCCATGACCCTAAAATACAAAATAACGCTTTTAGTGTGCTTATACATTTCTATCTTCCAAAGTCTAAATTCTAAAGCTATGTCTAAATCCTAAAAGCAAAGCAATTAAACAACTTTAAAAGGAGACCAGAGTAAGTTCAAGTAATTTTATCCAAAATCAAGGGTAAAATGATCAACAATCCCATGTTAAGTGTGAGACTGTATAATTCAGTATGTTGGGGGGAAATTTCTAGAATTGCTCAAGAAACTGCCCCCAAACTTTCTTCTCATATTCTCCTATAGTTTCAACTTCACTACTGGGCAGTTTAGTCATTTACAACTCTGAAGCGGTATCTAAGTCAGAAGTGTGTTCAGAGAACTAGCCAGGCAGGAACAGGATACCCTTCTATGGGATTCCATGTGAACCTCATCCTGCAGTGAGGAGAATCCCCAGGTAATGCCAAACCTCATGTGAGCTGGAGGTGCATCCTCCTTGTCCCTTAGGAACACCAGCTAGCTTTCTTCAGAGTTTGGGTGAGAGAGGTTAAAACAAACGTAAGTTATTTTAGGCTCTAGGTTTTCATGAAGAACCTCGTCAAGCCTTTTCTCCCTGTCTTCTGCCACAGGTAGCTGATTTCATCAGCCAACTTGAACTTGGGTTAGTTCTATTGTCTGCCTCATCTGTCAACAGAACTCAGACCTAGTCTGATTTTGGAAAATTTTAAAGACTGCTGAAAGGAGTAATATTGTCTGCTGTTGCTTCCCTTTATTTTTACTGGAGGTTCTAACAATTAAAATAATTCTCTGAACACTTAGTGTATTTCTCAAATTTTTGAGAAATAGTAGTATTTCTCAAATTTTTGAGAAATAGTAGTATTTCTCAAATTTTTTTTTCCAATCTCAAAAAGTATCAAGTCATTTTACTGATATAAATAGAGTGACCATATATGACTTTTCTGATGATATTCTTCAAGATTGACAGTTGGTCTATATTTAGAAACCGTTGTATATTCAGAGAGTGTGGCACTTCACTCACTTTGTAATTTTCAGCAAGGTTGACAACACCTTAGAGGAAATTATATTTTAAGACTAACACTTTGGCTGAAAACAAAGAAACCTTAAATCAAATTAAAATCTAATCTTATTTTAGGAAAAAAAAATACATAATGGGCAAAGGCAGGGCCACTTTTTTGCTTGGCACAAAAACAGGAAGAGGAAGAAAAGAGAAAAAGGATCCCTCAGGTACTCCTAGGACACCATTGTGCAAGATGTGGAAACAGGAGGTAGGCATGGTTTGGATGCTGCATTTTTTTTCTAGATCTGTAAAATTAGACAACCTGGATCCTTCCATTATGAACTGACCTAGCTTTAGAATAACAACCTAGACTTTTGTCTTTCTTTGGCTACCCAACATCGAAACCCTCTTCCTATTTAAGGGAAAACGTCATATTATAGACTATATTCAAATTAGACTCTTTCCGCAGCATGCTCTAACCTTGTTTTCTCTTCCTTGGTCTCTGTTTCTACCCAATTGCCAAGCCTCAGGCTCCAGCTTAATGCATCCTTCTAGTAAATTCTTATTCTTACTGAGTTAACCTGAATCAGGTTGTCTTGTTTGCAACAGATAATCCTAGTCCAACCTCAAAATGGAGCAGAAAGTTCATATGTAATGCCCTTGATGGATGGTCAGGTTGTTCATGAATATTTTTAGCCACAGGGAGCACCCTGTATCCCAAGGCCAGCTGTTCTTCTGCTCATTAATTACAGATGTTCCAAAGTAGTTTTCATCATTGACATGAAATGTGCCTCCTTTCAACTCCTACCCACTGCTCTGTTGGTCTTTGGAAGAACCTCAGCAAGTCAGCATCTTGTTTGATACTGTAACTTTGACTGTCTGTAGATTGTTATCTTAATCCTCCTTCTGTTCTTTGTTTCTGGTGTCCAATGAGAACCTGTGTCATCCTGGTCTGCAACTTCAGCACCTGCCTCTTAACTGTCAATGTTTTTTACTATACTAAAAAAATAATAATAATCCAGTGGTTCCCAACGTATATGATAAATGTCATTGGTGGGAGGCAATTAAATGACATTGATACATATAATGAGAAATTTATTTTTATCTTTACTACCCATTTAAGCCTTCTGATGCTTTCAAATAAAGTTTTACATTTCGAACTAGTGTGTCATTAATGATTTATATTTGTCAACATCTCTTAAATTAATGAATGACATGGTGTTCTTTTATTTGATTTTTATGGCAAGCAAAACCAGTTTATACTTACAGCAATAAGTTTTTTGTCTGTAAAATTCTAAGAACAAAAGTAATGAAATTTAAATAAAAGCATAAAGTAAATGATATTAAAAAGGACACAGTGCAATGGCAAATCATGATGGTAGATGTCATTAAGTGACATTTGGAGAACACCACTTTAGACATAGCTCGCTCACTGCAGAACAAAACAGGACAACTCCTTTGATCTAGACACTACATTTTGTTACTTAAGCCTTTATTACGCTACCTTCAGTTTTTGGCAGTCATTTAGTATCATTGGTTCTTATCAAGAATGACTTGTCCATTTACTTTCAGTACCTAACAATGTCGAAAAATTGTTTTTCATTGAGATACTGGCTGACTGTGGTAAAAACAGTATGTTCTCCCTCATTCTCAGTTTCTGTGTTTCCATTACACTTTCTCTCTCGAGTCCATTATTCTGCAATTTTTTTTCTCAGACCTATTTCTTAAATAGGTTGGTTTGGAATCCCAAATGCGTAACACATTCAGAGTCCTTCTCAAAAGCCCTCAGCTCAAGACCCTCACTGAGCTCAAGAGATCTGGGAATGTTGACTCACCTGTGGCATGTTCCCGTAGACCTACATCAAAGGCAAGTTTGTCTGTCTGGGATCTTGATGTAGTCAAACATGTTAGATACTGTGAAAGAAGAGCAATACTAGTGAAGTCACACTCTTCCACTGAGTCTTTTACCACTAGTTAGCTTCCAGTTACATTCAACAGTGAGCTACTGTGAAAAGAGCTCTATTTATCTTGTCATTTGGAAAGTTAATCGGTACATGCCTTAATAAAATACTTTCATTTTTAACTATTATTATTTTTAGAGACAGGGTCTCATTTTGTTGTCCAGGCTGGAGCGCAGTGGCACAATTCTAGCTTACTGCAGGCTTAAACTTCTGAACTCAAGCAATCTTCCCAGCTCAGCCTGCCAAGTAGCCAGGACTACAGGTGTGTGCCACCATGCCCAGCTCATTAAAACAATTTTTCGTGGAGATGTGGTCTATTTTTCCCAGGATGGTCTTGAACTCCTGGCTTCAAGTGATCCTCCTGCCTTGGCCTCCCAAACTGTTGAGATTATATGTGTGAACCACCCTATGCCCAGCTGAAAATACTGTCACAATACCCTTAAAACCTCAAAGATGCTCTTACCTGATGACTCAGTGATTTAAGGTATAGAACCATGTTATAGAAATGAATTTGAAATATTAAAGATGCCTTAAAGATACTCTGAGAAACTTTTAAGTTAGAAACAATATAAATGGAACATAAATGACCAACAATAATGAAAAAGCTATAATGCCATGTAATTAAGAGTATTTATCAAGAATGTGTAACAGCTAGAACAGTGTTTACAATACACTGAACTGAAAAGTCATATATAAAACAGTACATTTATATGTTAACATGTACTCAAAAATTTAAATGTGTAGCAACCACACTAAAGGAAATTACACAAAAATGAACAGAAGTAGCTTTTGGATAGTATGCAGGGACATGGATGACTCGCCCACTTCTATTTTTGTTTCTTCAAATTTTCTACAAGCTTTAAAACTTCTCAAAATAATGTTTATTTTTTCTTATTATAAAGATACATGGGGAGGTGAAACTTAAAAATGATTGCTAAACTAACTTAACAAAGAATTCCCTGCCCTCCTTCACTGGATAGGGACAGCAACTCATCTTAGTGATGAAAAGTGATCTAGCTTTTTCATTATTGTTGGTCATTTATGTTCCATTTATATTGTTTCTAACTTAAAAGTTTCTCAGAGTATCTTTAAGGCATCTTTAATATTTCAGATTCATTTCTATAACATGGTTCTGTACCTTAAATCACTGAGTCATCAGGTAAGAGCATCTTTGAGGTTTTAAGTGTATTGTGGCAGTATTTTCAGCTGGGCTAGGGTGGTTCACATGTATAATCTCAACAGTTTGGGAGGCCAAGGCAGGCATCTTAGAATTACAGTGAGAGGCAGGCAAACTGTTGGGATGTGCTTTCTGAGCCACAGTTCTAGTTCTCTGCAAGAGGAAGATGGAAAACCATTGCAATGTACGTCATGTCTTACAGGCTTTATTCCCAGAACCATACTTAAAAGGAGCTAGCCGATATAGAGTATATGTTCACTGTGAGTAGAACTTTTTTTTTTTAGGAAGGGTAAACTTAATGATAAAGCCTCTGTGTCACTACCAGGATGTTAGCCTGTTTTCGAAGCCAGTATGCTTTTCAAGTTTGCTTTACTCCATTTAGGTAAAGAGAAGTGTTAGGTTTATTTACCTTATAGATAAACATGAGATTCTTAAAGATATCACTCCTCAATTCCAGAGATTATCAGGGTTCAGTTTCCCTACTCTCAAAAACGTCTCCATCTCCTACTTGGATACATTTCCGTTTGGTCATTTTTGTTTTCTGTCTTTTGCCAGAAAGGACTACAGCAGACAAATGTTCAGGCTGAAAAGGTCAACTTCTTACCAGTGCTCAGGAAAAAAAATATGCTGCAGCAAATGAATTATTTAAGAGGCAGCTGTTGCTCCTGTTGTCAGTTTGATAGTTCAAGCCTGGAGATGAACTTTGCATCATGCTGCTGGTGTAAATGTGTCGAAATTGTATTGAATTAATGTATCAGTTTTGCACTAGGGCTAGAGAAAAATGACAAGCCTTCCTTATATGGGTAGAAAGTGAGGATGATACACTATTGGAATGGCATATATTATACTTGAGATAATAATATTCTCCCTAATATTCCCTGCAAAACTATAATATCTGTATTTTAAAATATTATAAAATTATAATTGTGATAAATTATAAATTATATTTATTTAAAATGTAGCAATTTTGTTTTTCGAGTTACACTGAGGCGTCATCCCTCGGTTAATTCTAGTTCTAGATCCCTGGTTAGTAATAGCCATGCAGCTCTCCGTGACTGCCTTGCCCTTGTCTTCCTCCTGTCTCTGGATTAGCCTAACACCTGCAAGTTCTTCCAGGACTGAAAGCAGTGGGAATCATTCTATTTCTCTTAGCTAGGTAAAGGAGGAGAACTGTCACAAAGTTTCTGTTTGATTGGTTTTTCTTCTATGCTGATTATCCTTGTATACTAAAGAGATCTGTCGCTCCATGAGCCATGTGATCATTTGTCAATTAAACAAATATTTATCGAGCATCTAGTAAATCAAAGCACTGTATTTGGCAGGTTTAGGTTTGGCAAAATAAAAGATACATGGCCTTCTTCATGGAGTTGGAGGTGCAAATTGAGGTAGGTCATATGAAGGAAATGCCAAGGTATACTGGGCTGTAATTAGTTACATTCCAGTTGTTCCTGATGTTACATTGTTGTTATTGCTGGCTTCTTGTACTGCCCTAGTTCAGTTTCTCCTCCTTCTTGAATGATGAAAGCGGACATAAGAGCTGCTTACCATTCCACTGAAAGAGTGCCTCAGGAGAATTGCATGGCCGTATAACAGAGTCCTGTGGCCACCTCCTTGTGCTGCCTGTGGGAATGAGGAAGAATAAGGTCAGCACATGCCAATTGTGGCTTCTCTGGGAACAAGCAGCACAATAATTCTGGGAGACAGACTACCATGGGAAGACCCACTGCAAAGCTCCTAAGGAATTCATTCCAGAAGCAAGTGGCTGGTCTATGGGCAAAAAGAGACATGTGACCAACCACAGCCATGCAACATCCTTGGGAGAGGGTGTGTGGGGCCAAATCTATTCACAGAAATAGCCTCTTCCCAGGATCAGCAGAAATCCAGAGCTGTTCTACCAGAGAAGCATGTAAATGACATAGGTACTGCTTACCTTCCTTTGAAACTTCTCAGAAGCATTCAGAGTGAGAGAGAGAAACAAACGTGATGTAGCCATAGCCTAGCGACACAAAGGCAGCATGGCAGGCAGGCAGGCACATGGTCACAATCTGTGCCATGCAGTCTTTTCCCATCAAGGCACTTATGCCTTCTGCCCACTACCTTAAATGGGTCCTTTTTACACAGATCTCACCAACGAGAGATGGCTCTGAAATCCAGGACTTTAAAAGGGTAACCAGTTATGCAGAAATAGATCCTTCAGTTGAGAGACCATCTAGGTAGCTTCTCTGCCTCACCAGGCAACTCCACTTTGGCTATTTGCTCAGTGGCTGCCCAAACAGTGGGAGAGGGAGGCATGAGAGGGAGAGATGGCCCAACATAAAGCCACTGGTGTCTGTTTCCTATTCTTTCCCTGATTCCGATTCACAGGTCACTATGCTGAACTCAACAGTACATGATATGAGACAAAGCTATAATTTATTATAGTTAGAGGTGAGTAGGTAGCATGGAAAATGCAACCTACAGAAAATTCTAGGATTTTTATGGCATCAACATTTCCAACCTCTCACCTAAGTATCTCCTCATCATGCTAACCAGTGACAAAGTTTTTGATCACATACCCCTTTGGAGAAAATATTTGAACATAAACCCTGCCCTCCCCAAACATGCACAGAAAGAGAATCTAAAGCTTGAGATAAAAATTAATTAAGAAGATAATTCTAGCATTTTTCTTATGCAGTCCATTTTATTCAGAGCTACAGACCAGCAGCCCAAGGGCTGGTTTGAGGCTCTGCCCCTCTCCCATGTCCACCTGCAACCACAGTAATGAGCAATGCAGAGGAAAGGGAATCAGGTAGTGTGGAGGACAAGGCCTGGAGTAATTTCATTTCAATTCTATTTGCATTAACAGAATCACTCTGTCAAAGAGATGGCTTTTCATGTCACATAATGAGCTTAAAGAAGAGAAAAAGGATAAACGTGCTATCATGTTCCAAAAAAGTCGGTAACTAAATATAAATGCGGCTGTGCTTTTTCCCACAGCTACAGAGATATTTAAGTGTTCTCCAGGTTTTAATACTGTGTGGAATTACAATGCTCTTCACAATATTTTCAGATTTCTTGAAATCATTTGCACTAACCTGAGTGTCTGTATTTACAAATGTGTCAACAGCTTACATTAAAATTAGACATACCAAATAATTTTCACATCTTGTCAATCTAACAAAAACTGGTCCTAGTCACTCGTATTATTACAAGTTAACTGATGGCTCCTGATGGCTTATATTGTGGATGTGTCCTCCCAAACAGTCCTACATCTCAAACTGATCTACTGACCAGCTTATACTTCCTACTGTTAATCATGGGTCACACCTTCCTCCAACTCTTCTGTGTCCCTACCAACTCTGTAATCATAAGAATTAAGAGCCACTGATCCCCAAAAGCAAAAGGGCTCATGTTTTGAGAACCACTGCTTTCAGGGAACCATCAAGCCTCAAGGGCTAGAATGGCAGAAGTGGTTTTCCAACAGAGTTTTTGATTACTACCACTGGCACACACTGCTGAGGTTTAAAGAGATTAAGTAACTTGCTCAAAGTCATAGAGGTTCCAAGTCCCCAGTCAGGATTTAACAAAGGTGAAAGCACTTAATTCTGTGCTATACCATCTTCTTTTCTGAAGTTTGATGGTGGGGGATAAGATTTGTGTATAAAAATCATGTTACAAATGGAAACACCTATTAAAAGAAGTGAACATGGAGAGTGTTCAAATAGACTAGGAGGATAACGAGGTTATCATGCAATGACCTTATTGTAAAAGTAAACCACAACATTTTAGTAGGACTGTTGGCACACCTCCATAGTAAGAGGGAGGAGCACAAATAGGCAAAAGCCTGGAAGTGGAAAAACTACAGCACACATGGGGTCTCGCAGACCATTCTCTGGTTCGGGCTGGGGTGGATGAACAGGAGTGACAGGACATGCACAGGACGCAGGGGAGGGGCAGCCAGATTATGGAGGGTTTGGACTGGCTGGCTCAGTGGTGGACTTTGTTCCACAGCTAACAAGATACTGGAGTATATTTTTGAAAGGAGAGTGTCACACTCAAAGTTGTGCCTTAGAAAGGAAACCCTGACTGCAAAATGGTGGAAGAAATGGAAGGGTCAAGCCACAGAGGTAGAAAAAAATTAGTTTCTCACTGTTTCCACAACAACATTATGAGGGGTAAGTAGACCAGAAATCCTGGTGCCATCCTTCACTCCTTTCTTCTCATACCCCTCAGTTTGTCCAAAGCATCTTTTGGTGCCATCTCTAAAGTATACTCTGAATCCTACTAATCAGCACCTTGCACCTGTCAATCTAGTCCATTCTATTGCCACCAAGTCTCATCAGGATTTTGCTAACAACCAACCTTCCAACTGTGCTCCCTGCTCTGCCCTTCCTCCTTTCACAGTCTGAGCTAACATGGCAGCCAGAGACATCCTTTAAAAACTGTCAGTCACATGTTACTTGCTTGCTCAAAACTCCCCAATGGCTTCCTACCATACTTAGAATACAAATACAAAGTCCTCACCATGGCCTCTAAGGCTCTGCATCAGGAGTTGGTAATTTTTTTCTGTAA
The DNA here is from genome assembly GCF_048565385.1 of Saimiri boliviensis. NCBI lineage: Eukaryota > Metazoa > Chordata > Mammalia > Primates > Cebidae > Saimiri > Saimiri boliviensis. The sequence goes on along the minus strand of NC_133450.1, from coordinate 120,543,684 downwards.
AAGGCCAGGTACAAATATTGTAGGCTTTGTGGGCCCAATATGCTACTGTCCTACTGTCCGCTGGTTTTTGTTGTTGTTGTTTTGTTTTTTAAGACGGAGTCATCTCACTCTGTTGCCTAGGCTGAGGTGCAGTGGTGCAATATCTGTTCACTGCAACATCCACCTCCCAGGTTCAAGTGATTCTTCTACCTCAGCCTCCTTCTTGAATAGCTAGGATTACAGGTGTGCACCACCACGCCCAGTTAATTTTTGTAGTTTTGGTAGAGATGTGGTTTCCCCATGTTGGCCCAGCTGTTTCAAACTGCTCACCTCAGGTGATCCACCCACCTTGGCCTCCCAAAGTGCTGGGATTACAGGAGTAAGCTACCACATACCCAGCCTTATTTTATTTTAAGAATTTGTCCTTTAAAAAACTTTAAAAAAAATTCTTCTAAAAATTTAAAAACCTCCCTTGTCTACCGGCATGTACATAAACAGGTCATAGTCTGGATTTGGCCTACTGGATGTAGTTTGCAAATCACTGCCCTGCACTACATGGTTCTCTCATACCTTTCTAACTTCACCTACCAGATGCATGCTCTCCGTCATACCCTCTGCTCCAATCATCCTAATCTTCCTCTATTTTTTAGACAAGCATGCTCCCATCACAAAGCCTTGGCACATGTGTTTCCCTCTGCCTGAAATGCTCTTCCAATATTCTCAGGGTTAATTTCCACCCTTTATTCAGTTATGTGCTCAAACATCTCATGAGAGAGGTCTCTGATCAGCTCTTTGAAAACAACAATCACCCTCACTTTGTCACATTTTTTGTTTTATTATCTCCTGTGGCATTCATCATTTTAAAAATAAATTTACTCGCTTCTCCGCTAGAATACAAGCTCCATGAGTGTGTTGTGTCCTCTGCTGTGCCCACATCAGTGCCCGGCACACAGGAAGTATGCATTAAATATTTCCTGAGTAAGTAATTGGGGGAGGGGGTGCTTTTGTTTTCATTTTACAGATGGAAAAAAAGAGGCATAGTGAATTTAAGGCACATTCCCATGATGAGCTTGTAATCAGCATGTTTGGATTTGAACTTGGGTTTAACTACAAATTCTACTCTTTTTATTGTTTGAGTAATTATGGAATAACATTCCAGGAAAGGTGTGATATGCTACATAGAAGATTATGTGGGTCTGTTCACGAAGGAGATCCATACCTCAAGACTGGGAGGCTTTATCAGAATGGCAGTCCTGTCCCTACCATGAGTGACCTTGACTATTGTCATTGGCAGAAGGAAAATATTTGGTTCCATCTCACAGGATGGGGATGGGTCAGGGAAATGCTGCTGAAAGGCCCTGATGCCATGTCCAGAGGAAAAATGTTCCACTAGCTCATTAACTCAATCATCTTGCATAATTTCTGTTAGTGACATTTCTTCTAGTAGTTCCCAGAGGACACTGCTTCCCAGTCAGATAAACCAGATACAGCAACTAAGGAGGGGAGGGGACTATGCTTCTAGCCAGCCACCCACAAATGTTTCAAGATTGTCAAAGCTCCAATTCAACTTCCTTTAATATCTTGAACCCCAAGTTCCACTTCGGGAGTCCTAGGCAGTAAAAAATATTCCAAAGCCTGTAATCCCAGCACTTTGGGAGGCCGAGGCGGGTGGATCACGAGGTCGAGAGATCGAGACCATCCTGGTCAACATGGTGAAACCCCGTCTCTACTAAAAATACAAAAAAATTAGCTGGGCATGGTGGCACGTGCCTGTCATCCCAGCTACTCAGGAGGCTGAGGCAGGAGAATTGCCTGAGCCCAGGAGGCGGAGGTTGCGGTGAGCCGAGATCGCGCCATTGCACTCCAGCCTGGGTAACAAGAGCGAAACTCCGTCTCAAAAAAAAAAAAAAAAAAAAAAAAAAAATATTCCAAGGCCTCAGGAAGGCTCCTTGCTGTGCTTGTTTGGAAGGTCATAGTCCTAGGAGGTCTTGTAGGGGATAAAGTCATTTTCCAAACATGGATGTGTGTACTTTAATTTTCTCTTCCTTTCACACCTCACTTCAGTTCTACTCTTTTAGGCTATAGAAGGAAGTAGTTTTCTCAAAGGTCACAGAACAGCATTTCCTGAACAGGCTGGAGCCCTTTTACATTGCCTGGCAGGTTTGCATTTCTTTTGATGCAAGTGACAAATAAGTAGTGATGATGCCTTATAGGTGGAAAACAGTAATACCTAAACTAGAAATAAACAAAAGCAAGTAACCCATATATTCAGTTAGAAATCACAGTGAAAGATTCTACTCATGGTTTCCACAAAATATTAAATTTTTAGGAATCTGTTTAGGTGAATGCAATCTTTAAAATCAAACTACAGAAACTTATTTTATAAAAAAAGATTTGATTTGACAAAATGGAAAGGTGTACTTTGTTACAGGATGAGAAGATTAATATTTCTAACTGCTTATCACCCTAAATGTAACTTACAGATTTAATAAGGTTTTAATAATAATTGCAATAGGATATTTTGGAATTTAACAAACTGCTACAAAACTAATCTGGAAATACAAACAGTAAGGATTTTTTATTCTGAAGAAAATCACAGTTTAGTCAATGTTATGAAGCCAAGTTCATTAATTCACTCTGAAACGGGTTCAAAGAGAAAAAGTAGCACAATGTGGACAGTCCGTCTACAGGTCTGACTGTGAAAGTGTAGCATACGGCAAAGCAGATTTCCATCCAACAGGAGAAAGGCAGGGTTATTAAGCACATGTCTCTGTGAGATGTGGATGGCATATCAGAAAAGCTTTCAGTAAGATCCGCAGGAAACATAAAAAGATAAGTTAGGGATGGATAACATAATTAAATATTTCATTTTAAAATTAAATTCTAAAACAACTGGCATGCAACAGAAGGGGCTACATTCTTTATGGACCTAATACTCATCCATGCTTTGATGTATCAGATATACTCAAAGGAAATAAAACACAGATACGATTGTACCAAAATTATTGAAATTCAGAACAATGGAAACATCAACATTTAACAGACTACAGACAGACTTTGTAACACCATGACAAAAGGGTTACTATTTCATTGAAATGTAGGGGAAAAAACCAAGCCTCAAAGAAGTCAGCTAAGAATATGAATAAACGATGCGTATTAGAAGAAAATTCAAACATATGGAAGAGATTCTATCTTTTCTAGTAATGAAAGTAGTGACACTCAAAGCAACTTTGATGTATCATTTGACATCTACAAAATTTGCAAAAGTGGGAAAAAATGCTGTTAGAATTGCAATCTAGCTGATGTAATTCCAGGCAAGGGGGTACTAAGTACAACCCTTTTGCAAAGCAATATGGCAATATATGAAAAGGGCCATAAAGAATTCCGTAACCCTTTTTGTTGTAATTCTACTTCTGGGAGCAATTCAAGACAAGCAAAGAAAAGTGTGCACCCAGCTGTGACAAGAGCAGTATAATGGGTGCAACAACAACAACAACAAACCTTGAGAGAACCTAAATATCCCAAAGAAAAATATTATCTATTAATGATGAGGCTTCTTCAGGATGTTCTATGCCCTAACAATTAAAGAAGGCAATTATAGAGGTTATGTAGAACCACAGAAAAATATTTATAATGTGAGAAAGCAGAATACAAAATGCCTTCAATGATTATATACAGGCAAGAACGATAGGAAACCTATGAAAATGAAATCACCATTTGGCTGGTTGCAGAACCATTGAATTTTTCCTTTTCTAAATTTTCTTTAACGCTATTATTGTATCATCATTTTGAGTAAAAGTATAACATGTTTGTGGCAGGGGCAACAACATGGTGCTTGTGTTTAATGAAATGGAGCATTATACAACTATTTTGTCTATTCCTTACACCTTGAGTTGCTCGTGGGTGCAACTACTTTGCCAGGATCCTCAGGAAAGAACTTTACCTGCCTGAAAGGCCGATGGGAACACCTATCTAGCATCATTGCTTTTAAGGCACTGACTCCAGAGTCTTGTTACACCTTTGGTGTTACATGGAAATGCTAGAGAGACAGCCTTTATTGAAGATACCTGAGCACCTCATAGCTCTCTCAGGCTCAGCTTCAGACTCCATAGGAAACATCTGCTGCAGGGATTCATTGCAGTTTCAGTCCCAAACCCACTGGCTCCTCTGACTGCCCCTTGTAGACTCTTTACTTTAGATCCCATTCTCATTTCTGGGGATTTAGTTCATTCCCTATTTCTCAAGGCTGCCTCACTCAGCTGTGAGATTCTAGGTCTGCTACAGGTTAGGGAATTACTCCCTCTGGTCAAACTCCAAAGATCCTACTCAAGCAAACTGCTTTTCCAGGAGGGCTAGACAGAGAGGGCTGGAGAATACCTCTCCAGCTCAAATTACACCAAAGGAACTGATGGGGAATTTTCCAAACAGGCCTTGAATTGTAAACATCTGATAACAGGGACAATTTTTTTCTCTCTAATGACATTAATAGTTAATAAAGGATATTGTGGTAGTACACCGGGAATTACAAAGTAGAGCCCACGGGTGGGAGGGGCTCGTGCATCAGAGCCAGGGAACGAGACAACAGGAGCTCACTAAGTACACGCAGGCAACCTAACTCTTTGAAACTGGTGTAAAACCCCAGAGAGCCCAGTGTGGGACACTTAACTTGTTTCTTCACCACCTTTTTGGATCAGGTACTTCACTCCTCAACTGGCTAATTGCCCAACCCTCCTTCGCCTGAGATGAATAGAGATTCTACCTACTGCCTGTGGCTCTCAATCTTGGAGTATGAAACACTGCACAGTGTAAGCTATCTTTCTTTTACACCTTAATTTTCAATTCAAATTGGGGTGATAAATATGAATTGAAAGCCAATAGTCAGAGGTGCCTGAGCCGTCAACCTCGGGAAACTTTGTGAAGACCTTTTCCCCTAAGAAATCTTCCAAGTAGGCCTGGACTAACTGAGCCAGGGCAGCGAGGTCCTTCACAGAAACCCTCTCGAAAGGGGAGACACGCCCCTGGCATCCTTCATGGGCATTTTGGGCTATCAGTGAAAACTGAACCTGTGACATCGAATCTTAATGAAGTTCAGAAAACAGGAGGAAGGTGCAGCATCAGACAGCACTACTTCCCCCACATTCAGTGATCATGGCAGTCTTACTTGGTCAGCCAGCAGTTGCCTTACTAAAAAGACATGACCAAACGTCAAAGGCTACAATGCACACTACGACAGCCCTTACCCCGGAAAAGAAAGTTGGCTGCATCTGGTGGCAGAAGGACCTACGGCAGTCAGTCCATCTGCTACTGTGCTCTTGTAGAGTGCCCTTGACTCCGGGGAGCCTCACCTTCAACACCCACAGTACTGCCTTCTCCCCATCTCCTCATATCACAGGAGAAAAGAGAAGAATACTTCAAAAGCAGTGCACAGACAGGCACTCCTTTGATTTGTTAAATACATAAACTCTGCCACTAAGCAAGGACAATAGAGGCAAAATCAAACAATCCATCCCCCTCCACCCAACACCGAATGTCAAATTTACCATTCCCATGGTTTATAATTTACTGAATCCAGCCAACCTTCTCTCTTGGAAGTGCCTAGAATTATTTTTCCTGGATGAGAAGGCTGTGCAATCTCCTTTTTGTTCATGTCATTAGTTTCACAGCCACATGGAAGGATTTCAGAACAAAAGGACGAAGGGCCAGAGCCTAATTTGAGAAGCTATAAATTTCCAGCCATAGGCATCATTTGCAGCAACAACCTGTAAACCAATAAAGTAGTCTCTTCCAGGAAAATGCATGCTTGGATTCTGCTTTGCACCAGTTTGGCACATAGAATAGGTATAATCTGAGAGATGGCTCAGATGGGTTGGAGACTGCAAAGGAGGTGCTGTGGTGACCTAGAGTTGATTCTTTCCTGGGAGCAATTAAAGCTGTGGGAAGAGTCCCTGGATGGTACAGCCTTAAACTCCAAACGTACAGCCAAAGACAACTGAGGAAACTCCTGTCTTCTAAGACTTTAAAAATAAGAGCCTTTGCCCTATGAGAATCTACGTAGACTTCCGCAACAATTTTCCTGCCCTTTTATCCCAGTCCACAATGGTTGGGGAACAAATTAAATGATTGAATTTTCCACTAGTCCCGATACTTTTCAAACACTGCTTCTCAAACGACAGATGAGCATTTTCCATTGAGGGGGGAAAGGTGGTCACTGGGATGCCTCCAAATTGGGCAGGGTCATCCTGGTTACATCTGTGCTTTTCTTTGAACGCAGATGCCATGGAGTGAACAGAGAGCCAAAATGGCAGCCGTAACACATGTTTCTTATTATGGTGTCTTTTAAAACAACGAATCGCCAGATATTTGTCAAAGTATTAATGACATTTAGATTGATGACAAGTATGCTTTGGAAAGAGGTGAGGCAATTATTTTTTTTCTCTGAATTATTCCCCCCACCTTCACCTACAGCGTATAGATTAAGAATCTGATGTTGCCAAGTTCATTCTTTACATAAAAGCAGACAAATTTGTCAGCCAAATCTGTTTTCCAGTCACTGCTCCGGTTTCTATTTGAACCATCCATACTCCTCCTCCTCCTTTCAAGCTTCAGATAAAATGGTGAACCAGTGGCCACAAACGGTCAAGATTAAGAGCTCTTCCCAATTATTTCCATTCACCAAATGTAGCATAATGAATATTTCCAACAAGGAATGTAACATTCAAATGGTCCAATTACCTTGACATGAAAATTTGAGCACTGTTTCTAATCTACTATTTCTCTACAAAAAACTCACTGTTCATCCTGGGGATTTATAGATAACAAAATAGGAGTAAGTTTTTTTTATCATAAAACCCTGCTGACTACTACTGTGTATGACACCTTCACCCACACGAGCTATAAAGCAGAAGGTCAACTGGACTCTATTTTGTTATCTGATCCTCCTCCCCATTTCCTGCACTCCTTCCACTTACATGGGGTTTTTTTCCCCTTGGATATCTTGTATCAACCAACCTCTATTTTTTTTTTTAAATCTCTCTATCTTTGTTGTGCTCGTCTCAACTATGATTTTGCTAGATGGAGAACGATTCCTCCTAGTCTTTCTATATCCACATAATGAGCATGGGGCCAAGTGTATATTCCCAAGCAAAACAAACAGCCAACTTGCTTTTTTCCTGAATTACATGAAGTGGCCTTGGGTGGAGAGACTGAATCTCCAGGGTCCTGTGTACGTAGGCCTGGGAGTAGCCAGAACAGATGCTCCTAATACTTCGTACCTGCCCATGGACCAGGTGCTGTTCTGAGGGCAATCACATCATTCTTCTGAACCTCTCATGATTTCCTTCTAGAAAAGTGGCCCTCAATCCCAGCTATAGACCGGAATAACTAGAGATTTAAAAATGAATATAGAATTTAAAAAAACATAAAAGCTGGGTCATTTTCATAGGATTCTGATTTGGTGGGCCCACAGTGAGGTCTGAACTCCCAGTTAATTCAGATGCACAGTCAGGCTTGACCGTCACCCCTCTGGGACTCAGCCACACAGGACCCTTCATGCAAGTAATCAGTATGACCCATGCAGTTAGCAAGCACTTCTCTGTTCTTAGAATCACCGTTTTGGATCAGTGATTGACTTTCCTTTTAATATTTCTCCAAAACCCCAAAGAAGCAAAGAACAAACATGATTGCTTGTCCTTACTAGCTTTAGGACTAATATTTGACTCTCTTTCCTTCTCTTTCAGCTCTGCTTCTATATATATGATAGAAAGACACAAATCCCTACTACAAAATCTATGTGTGGTGAAGAATTTAGATAAGCTTCTTAGAAGAAGCATTTCAGGCCCACCATGATCAAGCCCAGATCCACCTGCCTTCACCACACCAACAGTCAACTAGACACTTCCTGAACTGCCTCCCATGCATTCTAGACCTCCCTGCCTGCCTGGGTGGACTCTGCAGGGCCTGGGAAGAGATTCAGTTAATTAATGGCAAAGAACAAAGCAGGCTGGGGAAAAGGGACTTGCACAATTTCTTCCCTTACTACTTGGTCACCTCCCTCTGGAATTAGTCACCTCTGATCTTATATACTCACTCTGGTTTCTGTGCTTTGCAGACCCCCAGCCCTTAAGGGTACACCTCAGCATTCGTTCTGCATTCTTACTATAGCATTCTACGTTTCTCTCTGTATCTGCAGGGCTAGTGCGTCTCAGAGTTGTTTTGAGTTGTCTAACGCTTGGACAGCACTATTCGCATGGCTGCTTTCCAAAGCCCACCTTTCAGAGGCTGGCTTATGTCCAAGCATTGCTTTCATCCACTAGCTCTTCTGTCAACTGGAAGAATAAAAGTTAAATAAAAAAGCTTTTCTGATCTATGAATGGAAGCTGGGACCTGGATAGAGTGAGCACCATCTGATCTATTTTCTCCCATTGTGTGTGGAGCAAATTTATCACTCTGACAATGGGAGGATAACCTATGGGGCTGACAGTAAAACCTGAGTTCCCTTGAGCTGCGAGACACTGTGGCAGGCTTTGCAGCAAAGAAAGAAGGCATATTAAAAGTAGCACCTGCAGAGCTCCTGTGAGAGGAGGAGGAGCGGCCAGCTCAGAAACACCAATTATGGTTCACAATTTGAAAAAAAAAACAAAAAAAACAAAAACAACTCCACAATATTAATAAAATTAGTATCAGTTATGTTGATGTTTACCTCCTCCAGTGAAGGAAAAAAATTAATTCAATCAGTTTGCAGCAAGTTTGGTGGTTACTATTAATGTAATGTAACGACTTGGTACTGAAAAGAATTTGCTCCTGATCTCTGCTCTTTCTACTGAGAGAGATCACTACTAACTGAGAATGATCTTCAGAAACCTGCAGAAGAAAGTATGTTACCTAAGAGAAAGAGTTTGTGATGGCCCACAGCAAGGGGAAGTGCCAGAGAAACAGATTTAAGTGACTGACTTGAGCCAAGGTAGGCTATATAAATCACTGGAAACCATACCATTGTCCAGTAATCAATATGCATCCACAGCTATTTATGCAGCTTGAGGAATCAAAGAAGATACGGAAACTCTAGAAAACTGTGCCTTGAAACCAGAAGATGGAAAGAACATAGTAGGTGTTCTATAAGTGCACTTATAGGTGTTCTATAAGTGCTGTGTTAATGAATGGAGAAAGGACAGCATAGTACTATAGCTATGGGCCACAGGAACTATGATAGCTCAAAGGGGGGGGGAGGGGAAGCTCTTATCGAGCTCAGAAATAACACCACATACTTAGAAACACCTGATCTTTGAGAAAGCTGACAAAAACAAGCAATGGGGAAAGGACTCCCTAGTCAATAAATTGGGGCTGGGATAACTTGCTAGTCATATACCAAAAACTGGAACTGGATCCCCCTTCCTCATACCATATATGAAAATCAACACAAGATGGATTAAAGACTCAAATGTAAAACCTAAAACTATAAAAACTCTGGAAGACAAACTGGGAAATACCTTTTTGGACAGGGGAACTAGCAAAGATTTCATAAAACATATGCTAAAAGCAATTGGGACAAAAGTAAAAATTGATAAATGGGATGTAATAAAACTTAAGAGCTTCTGCACAGCAAAAGAAACTATCAGTGGTGTAAACAGACAACGTGAAGAACAGGGAAAAACTTTTGCCAGCTATGCATCTAACAAAGGTCCAATATCCAGCATCTATAAGGAAATTAAACATACTTACAAGAAAAAAACAATTTCATTAAAAAGTGGGCAAAGGACAGGAACACTTTTCAAAAGACATATATGCAACCAACAAGCCTATGAAAAAAATTCTCAACATCACTGATCATTAGAGAAGCACAAATAAAAACCACGATAAGAGACCATCTCACACCAGTCAGAACATCTATTATTATTATTATAAAAATAAAAAAATATGCTGGTGAGGTTATGGAGAAAAGGGAATGCTTTACACTGTAGGTGGAAGTGTAAATTAGTTCAACCATTGTGGAAAGCAGTGTGGTGATTCCTCAAAGAGCTAAGAACAGAACTACCATTCAACCCAGCAATCCCATTACTGGGCATATACTCAAAGGAATATAAATTGTTCTACCATAAAGACATGCATGTATATGCTTATTGCAGTATTATTCACAATAGCAAACACATGGAATCAACCTAAATGCCCATCCATGGTAGACTGGATAAAGAAAATGTGGTACATATGCACCATGGAATATGACACAGCCATAAAAAAGAATGAGAAGGCATCCTCTGCAGAACATAGATGGAGCTGGAAGCCATCCTTCTCAGCAAACTAATGCAGGAACAGAAAACCAAATACCATATGTTATCACTTATAAGCAGGAGCTAAATGATGAGAACACATGAATACAAAAAGGAGAACAACAGACACTGGGGCCTACTTGAGGATTGAGGGTAGGAGGAGGGAGACGACCAGAAAAAAATAACTATTGGGCACTAGGCTTAGTACCTAGGTGATGAAATAATCTGTACAACAAATGCCTGTGATACAAGTTTACCTATGTAACACACCTGCATATTTATTCCTGAGCCTAAAAGTTATTTCAAAAAGTTATCATATTTAGATAAGGCAGGAAATAAAAGGGAGGCTAGAAGTATATTGGACTAACCATGGTGAACTTTAAATTCATGTTCCTCATAAAAATAATAAAGTCTCACTCTATTATTAAATAATGCTGTCATCAAGGTAATTTAACCTCTCTTCTAGTATCATACTAATATCTCCTCCAATCTCAGGCTAACTGGGCTTGGCCTGAGATGGGTCATAGTGGGGGTAATAAATATATATCCCTAAAGCCAGAGTTTGATCTATAATATTCTCTATGAAACAGAACCAGGGATATTAAAGAGTTGACAATTTCATGTCCTGAAGTAGAAAAATTAAGATGAGCCTTGACCACCTTGTTGCTGCAAGAAAGCAGAGGTGTGGTCCAAGACAGCAGCCATGATGCTGCAAAGGTTAACACACATTCCCTCAGACCAAGCAAGGAGGATCGCAGTGTCCAAGAGAAAATGACAACTGGGTCTGGGAACATGTTGGGTATTTTAAAAGAGATGTGAATCTAAGATGATACTAAAACAGGAATTGGTGACACGTTATGTGAAACGGTCATTGTTATGTACATTTACATTACATTACAGTGAATTTACAATGTAGTGTTACAGCAGTGATTTAGTTCAAATTATAATAGTTCTATGCTGAGGTTATTTTTCAATCATTGGGTTATAAGGACATAACTAGAAAGGTTATTTAAAAGGTAGAAGAGGCCAGGTACAGTGGCTCATGCCTGTAATCCCAGCACTTTGGGAGGCCAAGGTGGGCCGACCACGAGGTCAGTTTGAGACAAGCCTGGCCAACATGGTGTAACCCCATCTCTACTAAAAATACAAAAATTAGCCAGACATGGTGGTGTGTACCTGTAGCTACTTGGGAGGCTGAGGCAGGAGACTCGTTTGAACCCGAGAGGCAGAGACTGCAGTAAACCAAGATTGTGCCATTGCACACTAGCCTGGGCAATACAGTAAGACTTCGTCTCAGAAAAAAATTAAAAAATTAATCAATCAGTACATGGTAGAAGAATTCTGGGTAATGTGTTTGCCTCTTGCCACCAATTCTGTTAACATGGTAACCCAAGTTGTTCTTTATTCGTTCCTTATTTTTTTTTAAGCCAATTTGAAAAACTGCAGAAGCTCCATCTGGGAGAGAATGCTGTGCAGTCTCATGGGTTACAAACTGGATGGTCTGAGCCAGCAGGACATAGCTTCAGGGAGGTCTGGGAACATTAGGGATAGCATATTGTCTCACTTAGCATCCCCCTTTCTCTGAAGCCCACTCAGATTTGTAAGAAAAAAATTGGATTTGGCCTGAGACTGTTTTCCTAGATCAAGTGAGTGCATTTTAAGCAGATCTTATAGTCCGGGTGCAGTGGCTCATGCCTGTAATCACAGCACTTTGGGAGGCCAAGGCAGATGGATCACTTGAGATCAGGAGTTCGAGACCAGCCTGCCCAAAATGGTGGAACGCTCACCTCTACTGAAAATACAAAAATTAGCCAGGTGTGGTGGTGCGTGCCTGTAATCCCAGCTACTCGGGAGGCTGAGGCAGGAGAATCGCTTGAACCCAGGAGGCAGAGGTTACAGTGAGCAGAGATTGTGCCACTGCACTCCAGACTGGGCAACAGAGCGAGACTATATCTGAGGCGGGGAAAAAGTACATCTTATAGCTATGAGTCTTTTGGTTTAGATGAATATACACACATGTTAAAACAGGACCATTTTGGGGTGGGTATGTCTCCATTCCATGCTAGAACCTGAGGATAAATTAAAGTAGACTTTATTTAATAAACATGGGGAAAATTGGAATATAGAAACCTCTTGATTATTTTGGCATGTTTTTAAGATATAGCAACTAGGACATTACTCTTCAGAAAAAAAGATTGAAGCAACTGATTTTTAAACATAGTTTAATATAAAAAATCAAAATAATAAAGGCTTCTTTTTTGTTAGAATTTTATCTTAGTAACAAAGTACCATGTGGAAAAAAGAAGTGAAGTACAAAAGATAGACACCCTAGAAATTCCTTTTATACATGGGTAAATGTTTGGAAAGCCAAGTATAAATGTGAGGAAGTGCTAAGTGATATGTACACATGCACACACACACACACGACACAATACTAAGGTTTGTTAATAGCATTAAAACGAAGTTAATGTATTTAGAAAACAGTGCACATTAATGAATTTTTATAGACAGAAATGGCAAAAGAGACTGGCAATCTGAAGAATGTTTTATATTCCTGCAAGCAAAATACCTAAGGTAAGACAAGAAAGCAGTTTGAATTGGATCTGTTTGGACCAGGATTTTAGCCCAGTGAACTTACCATTCCTGGTTGCCCTGGGAACAGCTCATTTTAATAAAATCTCATAAGAAATTGCAAATGCAATAAATATTGTTAGCTGAAGCCTAAGCAGCTCCACTTGGGGAAGACATAGTAAGAAGTTCAGAAGGGATTTGTGCCATAGGAAAGACGGAAGTTATGAGAAGAGGAATTGGAATTCCATACGTAACAAGTTGAGACTGTTTTATTGAGAGAGTTTGGGAAAGCTGCAGACAGACCTATGGTTTCTCCCAGTGACTTTCAGTGAAATCTGCAGAGCTAATAAAGCATGGATTTGTGTATCCCTATTGCTTCACCTGTCTTGCACAGTCAAAGTGGTTGCCTGGGGACAGCACTTGCTCATTTTCCTGGTGACCTGGGTCAACTGCCTGAGGTCAGAGAATTAGTTGTGGCTTCTAGGTTTAGACAGCATCATTGAAGAGATGGCGTTTTACAAAATCAGCTCCATAGCTCTATTTCACGGACTAACGATGCCTCAGTAATGACAACTCTGTTATTTGTACCTATCGAAAACAAATTCTGGAGAGTTTCACTGATTTGGTCTTTATAAATTAGATGAATGTATTAAATTATCACAAGTATTCTGAAACTAGGTACGTTATGCATCAATTTAAAAAATTTTTAAAAATAACTGGAGATTTTTGTACCCTAGCAGCAATTCCGAAAATTCCTAAAACCAAGTCACAGCTTTAGAAATTAAACTATGAAGATATAAATTAAAAAAAAAAAAGCAGTGCATTCAACTTACCTTTCTAATAGCTCATTAAAGACATGAAAATGAGTATTTGAAGGAATGGTTCCATCATGAATTTCTACCTCTGGCTCCACCCAGAGAGCAGGATTCAGGGGAGTCAGCCAAGAGAGGGACCTTTAAAAGCAAACTTCCAAAGGCTGTTCCTTAGAAGAAGCCTCAGTGGTGAGGGCCTCCTTTATACTGGGTCAGCTGTCAATTCAGTCTTTTGGAATGGCACCGCAGTCCTCCTGCCTACCTCCCTCTACCTTTTCAAGGCAGATGAACAGCAGAGAAATGGGGTCTGGAGCATCAAGCCCCCAGCTGGACATCCTTAATAGGATGGCACCAGGTGATTCTTATCAGTGCTGGTGCCAATGCATGTTTCTTTCTTGAGAACAAAAACAAAATGAGGAGTAACTGGTACCTAAAAAACTCTAAAACTGAGTGCCTTTCCTGTTCCATCACAAAGGCAGTTATCTACGAAGAAAGAGGTGAATAACCATAACTAACAAGGGAATTAGCTATCCAGGTTTCGCTAAGAACATTTTTAAGGCTTTTTTTTGTTTGTTTTTAAACCAAAACATCTATCTGGTATTTGGGCAAAACTTCTTACTGTGTCGAATCCATTAACTGTAGGCAAGAATAGACCTTACAAGTGAACAAGTTCAAGAACCGGTACAATGTCAACAACAGGAATGAAACTGATAAATCAATATAGGAAGGGTACCTAAAACAAATTGTTCCCATTTTCCTTATGACTTATGAATCTTTCATCATGGGTAGACACTGAGCCTGGGATAGACGTTTAGGATCCACTCGTTTAGTTCAGAGTCCATTCTTTGCAGATGGGACAGCAAGGACCAGAGAGTGGCAGTACCAAGGCCAGAATGTCCACTCCCTGCCTAGTCCACCACTTTCCACCCTCACACCAGGGCAACATCATGCAACACAGAAACAAGGCTCAGCCCTTTCCCCACCTCCCACCTGACTACGAGCCAAATACGTGCTGTACCCACAGGAGGAAACTCTAGGTGGAGGCAGAAGCATTCTCCATTCAGCTTTCCTCTTATTTTCCAGGTAACCATTTTAGCCCTCTGCAGAACGGGAGCCATTTTTACACCGTGGTTTTACTAAGTATATTTGATTTTATTCCTACTTTCTCTCCACCGATTCCACTTCATCGTTTTAGCTCCTTCCACTCTAAAACCAGATAGTGGAAGTCATAGGACTGGAGTGCTGGTCACAAGGTTTTAACTCAAGGATGAAAATGCCAGCTGAGACTGGGGTTTTCTCTAGCACCAAGTTAACTTTCCTTTACCAGAATATCCAGAGTGGTGCTCTTATTAAACTTTTATGAAATGGAAATAAACTGCAGTTTGCTCCAGTTCATTCAATTTTCCCAACAAATATATAATTTAAAATGTGGTAGTTATTAAAAAGTGAATTACATGATCAAAGGAGGAGTCTAATAAATAAACTGAAGAGTTTCTATTCTCCTAGGATTTAAAAAATTCCAATGTGCTTTATTTTCAAAAGGTAAGCAGGTTTAAAAAGTTTCCCAAAACTTCAAATATTGCACAAATAAGAATTACAAAATGTTCCCAGAAATGCAGCTGAAATTCATTTTTACAACCCATCTCTACTCCTGCCCTCCATGAAACAGTTATTTGTCTAAAAACTCCCAGCAAAATCTCTCATCAAAACATCTCCCTGAATAATAAACTATTTACCTACAGATTGTGTCCTGGAGAAAGCTCAGACACTCTAATCCCACTTCATGCCTCGAAGAGACTTTAATGTAGATGCTTAAATTTTTTGCAATTAAAATATAAAAACAACCACCTGCAACAACAAATACCTTTAGTCCAGACACGGAGAAGCAGCTCAAGCTTTCTAGATGACAGATACCATTATGACAAGATTATTTCAATAGAGCATTCCAACATCCACAGCAAGGATGAACAGAATTCCAGTTTGTGTAACATTAGCAAAGCTAAATGTTAACACATTTGCGAAAACACCGCAGGATCAGACAAGCATACTGATCTTAAACATGAGTTGCGAACTTCATAATACTCCCATTTCGCCAAAGAAAAGACAGGTACACTAAAGCTGAAGCACTATATTCAATAAATAGGGGGATCTGAGAGAGTCGGGAGCTTTAAAAATTCATTCTGTGGGTTCTTTCACTTGAAAAGGCACTGCTCAGCATATGAAGAAATGTAAAAAGCTAGTTAACCTGAATGGTTATTCTTAATCGTTGAAGTTCACATTTAATTCTTCTGCTCGTTCACTTTGGAGATATTGCAGGAGAAAGAAAGTATCAAACTAGCTTTTTCCATTTTTATCATGAATTCTAGCCTTATGGAATAGCAGAGCTGGAGCTGCGTAATAGCACTGGAAGAGATCTGAAGCAACGAGAAGCTGAGATGAAGGCAAAGCAGCACACTTGTGTCATCTCACCAGATTGAAACCTACGGTCACAGGCCATCTAGGCCATATTCAGAGCAAAAAAGAAACTTTAAAAACAACTTGCAGTGATTTGAAGAAAAAAAAAATGAGTCCACAGGCAAGTCGTTCTACTTGCAGAGCAGTGGTAAAACAAACTGCCTGGCAACGAATTTCTAAGTGTGCAGCCACCTCTAATTTCACAACACTGAAGTGTGAGGTGCACTAGTGTTTGTGTGTGTGTGTGTGTGTGTGTGTGTGTGCTTAATTGCAGAGACACAAAGAATGGAAACTGCTCTGAACACTCACAAGTGGAAGGCCCAGTTCATGACAAATACAGCTTGAGTCATTGTCCATGCAAAGTACACGTATATTAAAGGAGTGAATAACATACCCATTCCGAGAGATCACTGAGCTAGCAAAATCAAAAACGAAAGAGTAAATGCATACTTTAGTGTGCGTAGGTTTTGCTGAAAGCTTTCAACTTTCTTATTTGAGGAGTCTACTGATGCTCACTACAGAGGAAAAAAAAATGAGAATAAAAAAGGTGGATTTCCTACCTAGTAAATATTTTATCTCGAGGTTTGCAATAGCATTAAATATAAAGTTTGTTTTTCCTGTTAGGTTCTAGTACAGTGCTGACGTCATCAACAAACTATAAGCAAGCCATGTGCTGTCACCTAAATCTGCTGTATCAATTTTTTATAACTACATTTACGTAAGAAAATCCACCCAAGAAAAAGGGTCAATACCTCCATCAGGCAATTTGGAGTTTCTTTCTCTTAGAATTGCAATCAATCAATCAGATTTGGTTGAGGTAAGATCTTCCAGATGGCCTATTTTAACTAAAAATCATGTCATCAAAAGGCCAGTCGAAAAATAATATGTGAGTTATTTGTATATATCTTCATAAATATCAGCTTATCATGGAAACATTAGGACATACATATGTTTAATGACAATTTGGTCTGTAAAAAAAGCACATTGAAACCTTAGTTTGGAGGCCTCTAAATTACAGTAATATTTATCAAAATAGTGCCTAGCTCTTTGAGGAAAGAAAACCTGTGAAATATACAGGATATGTCCCCTATAATTCCACAAGAAAATTTATAGGAGACTCTCATCTCAAAAACAATTAAAATTACATAGTCAACGCTTAGTGCTTTAGGGTTGCCGTCCTGGATGGACTTTGTAAAATTCTCCTTGTCCACAGCAAAGCCGAAAGAGAATAAACACATTCATTCTACTTAAACGGGAACCAAGGTCTCAAGAGCAATGGTTAATACGAAAAGCTGAACATTTCCACAGCTCATCAGTGATGAGCTACAGCCCAAAGGACACACCAGAGGAAGTGACGTGGCGACACTTTTTCATTTACATTGCAACTGTTACAGACCTGAGAACCATTACAGACTTTTGCATCTAAGTGATGTTGTCACTTAGAGGTGGTGAACCTAAAAGCCCAGGTAGTAACAGATTTGCTTGAAGTTAAATTTCCAGTTGGTAGCAGTGTTAGGACCAAATCTAAACCTCCAAACTCCCAGCTTTGTCACCGAAACAGGCTGCCTGCCCTGAGTACCTCTGTAAGGTGAACTCTAACACAGGACAGCTTTTAAAGAGGTTTTGACAAGCTTTTGCACATGACAGCAATTTTACCAAGCAGATTTGTTATTTTGTTGAATATAAAAAGATTATTTTTGCAGCAGGTGTGGATGGCCAGCCATAGATTAAAAAAGGAAAGAACAGCATCTGAAACCAGAATGTTATTTTTCTCCCTCTCCAGAGAAAAAGCAGTTAAGTCAAGCAAGTTAAAAATTTAATGGTGGGATACCCTGCTCTTACCAATTAGGTGCAGGGAGGCGGAGTGTCCCCAAGGGTTAGCAGCCTGAAAGGCATCAGCACTGGGCTGGGGAGGTCCTGAGCGAGGGCAACGAGGACATTCTTGGGACAGCTTCAGGCAGTGACTTTTTACCAACCAGTACAAAGGAAACTCAGGCTTTCAACAACTAGCATGGGTATTCTGGCTGTAGGGAGTTGATACATATGAGGCAAGACCTAGGACTTACATCACAATATGAGCATGAGTGACTTAGAACTTTCTCTCCAAAGGAAATCTTGGGAACTCTCCTAAAGCATAATCAATGGCTGTTAGATCTGACTCATTAAATTTTTTAAAAAATGTAATATTAAAACATGTAAATGGGGATGAGGTTTAGAGTTACGGATACAGTTCCTCCATCAGTCATGTTTCCTCGCCAAACACACACAAAAGAAATTCTATTTCTAATTTTTTTCCAGCAGTTATAAAGGGAAGATAAAAACCTCAGAGTGAGACATGAAATCTGGTTCATGGTGGTTCCCCCTTTCTTCTATGATATAAAAATGTTGGCAGGCACCCAGGGACCTAAGAAGAAGGAAGTAAGGATCCCAGTAGCCTTCTTCATTCTAGGTAAGTGTGCACAACATGTCTAAATCTTGGCACAGCCACAGGTCAGACTTTAAACAAGGGGCTTCTAGTAATTCCCTTCATTAGTGTTTGTTTTGATTTCTTTATCACCTAGCAGCGTCAGGGTAGATGCATCTTTACCTGATTCTTTTTTAATGCTGTTGCCACCTGTTACTAAATTTTCTGTGACTTTATGAGATGAATGAATGTCCTAAACTTGGCTGCAATGTAAATATCTCATGTATCTCATGACATGTACTATAAGGACTTTTACATGAATATAGCATAATGTATGTTTATGCTTCAGTGGCTGTTTACAGGGTCACATGATACAGCCCATAGCACTCACAGGAAGGTGACCGTCATGTCATCCTCAGGAAGCAGTAACTTCCTTGTGTGATATTCGCTACTGTAATGACAAGGATAAATCAAAGGAGCCAAAAGCTCCTTTCAGAGTTAGTGAGACTATCACAAAGTAATACAGGGAAATGAAGAACTTCTCAGTGAGGACATCTGTTATAAAGGTTCTTGCAGAAATAGTATCTTCCTCAGGTAACATCTCCCAAGTAAGGTTAAAAGGCTGCTTGTGTATTAGCATGCCAGATATTTTAGAATCCCAAGTCAAGCATAATCTCATGTGTTCTGGACATGCATCAAGTGTAACATTCATGTGGCAAACTGTACCATTCGTTCATTTTATATTTATATCTCATCTCTCTTTGTAGTTGCAGAGGCCTGACATTGATGAAGTCAACTTTTAGAGAAAACCGGAGCCCTTATCGGAAGGAGTGCAGTTGGTAATTATGTTAATCAAAGCCTTTCATTTCTAGAAGCATTATGCCAGTTCATGTCAGAACCCATTTGGAGTTAAGTTTAACATGCACTGAGTCCTGTAGCATAGGACTCTCCTTCCTTTGAGGCAGTGTGAATATTCCTCAAGGATCCGTGTAACAGGAGGATGTGGACCAGGGATGAAGAGAGGAACCAATACTTTTGTTTTCAAACTCACAGGCAGTTGCAGGCACTGATCTCATTTAATTCTCCTTTGAGGTAGATTGCATCTTGATGATGTGGAAAGTAAGGTACAGAAAGGAGAAATAATTTGCCCTCTTGGTCACCTGGTCCAACACATCAGCCTGACACTGAAGACTGAGCTTTTTTTTTTTTTTTTTTTTCCGCCCCCCATCACAAATGCTGTTTGCTGTCACTTTAAAGTCATTTCTACAGGATGATGGGGATTGAGGACTTAGAGGGAGATGCCGACATCTCTTTTGGCTCCACGTCCTGCTAAAGGTTGGTAGACACTACAGGTCTAATAAATCGAAAATGTGAAAATACTTTCATATTTGATTGCAGAAATTTTACTTCAAACTGTAGTCATAAAATTGGCCACAGTGCCAAGCAGCTATCCCTTGGTAATTTTCCCCAGAATAAAATTAGATAGGATTAGATCAGAGGTAAAGCGATCCAGAGAGGAGCTGAGATAGGGCAGACTCTGAGAGGCACCAAATGTTCTCTGCTTCAGGTCCTCCTCATCACTTCTTCTCTTCTCAATATAAAGCTGGCTCCCATGTGCTACTGGCTGCAGCTAAGGACATTACAATAATAAAGAAACCTCTTTACTGTTAAATTAGGGCACTTTTGTTTTCTTTGTTAGTAAGAGAAATTGCTGCAGAATTGTAAATCCTTGCAAAAAGACTTCTGTATACTCAAAACGTGAATAAACAGCTGAAGTCATTTTTTTAAATGTCCAGTTGCAACACACCCAGACCAATTTTTGACTAGAAGGAAAAATTATACTCTTCAAAGCCTTCCATTTGGTGGCAGTCGTGATCATTAGCGAAAATAATATCTACTTAAGAACAGAAAATGGCTATTTCCAAACAGAACGGAGTGGCAGCAAAGGCTTCATCCCACTCAAACATCCCCAGGCTCTCCAGAGAATCGTTCTGCTCTGTCATGTCAACTCACTTCCTTCTTTTTCCTTTTTCTTCCCTGCTGAATATTATCTTCTGAAATCAAATTAACTACCAATAGTAAATGTGCACAGTAATTACTTCAGAAAAGTGGAATAATCAGACTCAAGAGATGATATAAAACTTGTGTATTTCATATGAAAGACTGAGAGCCCAGATGGGATTGTAAGCGAGTTCCAGGAGGGTTCTAGTACTTGAAGCTGCTGTTCAGGTAACTATTTTTGTGGAGCCATCAATGCACAGTAAAATAACATGACCTGAAAAGAGTGCCTTTCCAACTGTATTCCATCTCTCTTCTCAAGTCCCTTTTCTCTCAGATCTCCAGTACTACTTCTTATAGTAATAGTGACACATGTGTCAAGATGGAAAATAACTATTAGGTCTCTCTTATCTTTGGCAAAAATAGAATAAAAAGGCAATGTGGAAAATTTCAGAGTCTGACTCAACATGATGATGATAATGATTCTATAGATATTATCAAAAATGTCATGGATCATTTATTTTGAACATGGGTTTTTAAAGAAGGGTAGATTATTCCAGTAAGATTTAATATATTGGTTTCTAAATGCTGTAAATTATAGGTGGCTCCTGAAATATATAATCATACTAAACAAACTTCTGCTATAGCATACCTGGTAATCAGTATAGGTCTTTATATTCTAAAATGGAGAGTTCCATTTTATTGAAGTTGTTCCTTTCATTCTACTTGGAACATGAATGTTTACTTATTTCTCTTAAGACAAACCGAGTTAAGACTATTAAGTTCTTTTCAACAAGGAAGAACTAGAACTTGTGAATTTACTTTCTCTTCCATAGGACTCTCTGAACCACTAAAGATAAATGATAAAGAAAAAGAAGTCCTTTGAAATATACTTTTAAAACAGAGTAAGAGAATAGCCAAGAAATAATTCTCCAGTGAACACAGTATCTATTTGTTTTCTTAATTTCTATCCTGGGACTGTAAGTAGGCTGGATCTAGCAGATGTTGTTTGACACTGAAAGCGGTGATATTTAAAATCAACTAGGTCTCCCTCATCGAAGATTTCTGTTTATGATGCATCATGGAAAAGGAAGAGTGATCAATTAAAAAAGAGTTTCCCTAAACTGGAAGTGTTTGAGGGTATGTGGAGGATATAAGATGCTGAGGTCAATGCAAGAGAGGGAGAAGTGAACCCAGACTGAGGCAAACATTAAATGAACAAAAATCTCACCTGTGTTAACGATCTAAGGCACGAAGCAAAGCTATTCTCAGTTGTCTTACTAAAGCATACTTATAAACCAAAAGAATGAAAAAACACAAATATTTGGTATTAAGGGTCTTAGAGATCTAAGTCACAGAACACCGTGGTCTCAAGAGATTAGATGTACCCAAGATCACATTAAGGGCTGGAGGATGGCTCAAATGGAAACATCTATTCCTGTGATTCTACAGTCACTGTCTCTTCTACTATAAATGAGACATGTCCATATTACATAGGACTCCAAGTATGAACAAACTGTGCTACTAGGTAAATGCAAACAGTTTCTACCCAAAGACAGTGTACTCTCCAGTATAGAAGAAAAAAAGGCTTGCGACGACAGTACAGAGTGGTAAGAGCTACGATAGAAAAAGTACCTAACGTGATTTCAGCAACAGGTTTGTGGGGTCAGCAGAGGCTTCGCAACTGATCTAATAACTAAACTGGTTTCTTGAAGGATACACAGGGATGACTTAAGGGAGGTGAGAGAGGAGGAGGAATGCTGCTCCATGTTGAGGAAATAGCTAATACGCAGGATCAGATGCAAAAGAGAACTGGCATGTTTGAGGCAGAGAGAAGAATTCAGTGTGGCTGGGACACTGAGTACTTGGTGGGATGTGGTGAGAGATGGGCAGGAAAGGTGAACAGGGCTCACCAACTCCTAAAGGGCTCCAGGCCATGTTTTGGAATTTGGAATTTACCTCAAACTAACGGGAAGACCAAGGATTTTCAAACAGGCAGCTGTAATAATTGCATCTGCATTTTGGAAAGAACTGTTGAGTAGAAAAATGGGAGGAGGGGGTAAGTATAGAAGGAATCAAAGCAATTAATAGGCTGTTGCTGTAACAAAAAGGTAGAGGGTAGTCATCTAATGGAGTATGGGGAAGTGAGGATGGTGGAGAGAAGTGGTGGACTTTGAGATATTCAGGCAGTAAAATTAAAGTATTTGATGATAAATACATATAAATGAATGTAAGTCATTAGGAAAGATTAGAGTCAAAAATTATTCTGAAGTATCTGGCCAAAGTTTTGCCCAAAAGACGTGCCATGGGCTTGTATCTTAGTTAGACACTTAAGGATAATTTTACTGACAATGAAAACTCAAGACAATTTGTACTTGCTCATGATCAGTGAGACCATCAAGTTCTGGACACATGTCAAAGACTCTGAATTCTGCAGGAAATCATGTTCGGACTCCTGTAACTTGGTTGTGGTCCACCGGAGAAGTCATAACTCCCTAGTGAGGTTTTCCCAAGAAAAAAAGAAACTACCTTGTAGGCACCCTCAGTCTCAAGACCCTCTTAGCCTCTCCACATTCCCTGGTGAATTCTAGGGTAAGACAGGAGAGTAGGCTCAGCGTCCTGTGCCTTGCTCAGGCAGCATTAGTGGTGGTCTGTTTTCTGGTGGAAGCTGATTAACCCAAAGGAAGCAGAAGCAGCATTGCTGAATGACAACAACCAAACTCAGAGAGAGAGATCTGCTATCTCCATATGAATCACCTCAGGCATCCGAAAAATTTTCAGTTCAAAGTTGGATAAAATGTAGACTGTATTTTGGGGATGTGGCGCATCCCAATCCCAACCTGGGACACAATTCAGGTACTCACCCCTTCGCCGCCATTTTCACCTGTGTTGGCAAGCATTTCCTGCAGGGCTCTGACCGATAGGGACTGTTCCAGCACAAAACTGCAGACGCAGAGATCTGGAGGAATGTACTGTGGAAATAAAATCAGAATGAGGATACCTACTCATATCAGTCAGAGATCAGTCACACAACAACATCTCAAGGGCAAAGAGCCTATGAATCAAAATGACAGTTGGATGGATGAATAGGAAAGCAAAAAGGCAGTTTCCTCTTATTCAAGATGAGTTTTAAGCTGGTTTCTAAAGAATGATAAGAAAAGCCCCATATATCAAGGGAATAGTTTTCAACATGTCGGGATCAACTTGAGGGAAGGCTGGTGATACATAAGGAAGAACACAGACCATAGCCTTGCCAAAGAAGGGATAGGAAGGGCAGGCTGATCTACACCCATGTCTGGGTGAGAACAGAGAATGAAAGCCACTGGGATCTCATCCACAATAATCTGTAAGAGGGCAGTAGACAGACCATAATATGGCTCTAGACAACAGTGACCCTAATAGAGAATCCATTTATTTGTTAAGAAAACCTGGATATAGTATAAAAAGAGGCAATAGAGGGGGTTAAGAGCTATACAAATATAGCATAAACAAAGAAATACCCAGAACTTCAAGAATTGATGACCCCTACAATAATCATTCCAATTTATTAGAATGAGTTAACAGTAACGAGTTGACATCATGACTGACATTCATGCCTGTTCTGGAACCTTGCTTAACAGTTAAAGGCAGTCTTCTTTGCATACTGATTAACAGTAGCTAATATTTGTTGGGTACTTTATGCCAGGCACTGTACTAAGGGCTTTGTATATGTTAACTCATTTAATCTTCACAACCACCCTATAAGATAGGGACTATTAATATTCCAGTTTCTGGCCAAGGAAATGAAGGCACAGTGAGTTTACATCACCTGCCCAAGTGGCATATTTGGCTGAGTCAGCTTCAGATCCAGTCTGTCTCCAAAGTCCATGTGCTTAACCTTACACACTCTGTTCCTGCCACTAATAAAAATATTGAAGTTTTTCTTCACAGTGAGAACATTTTAGATCAGCAAATATTCAAGTATTTCATTTATGCAGTACTTGATACTGGAAAATATACAAAGAAATACAAAGCAAAATCATTGTCTTGCTGGAATTTACAATCCTGTTTCAATGACATACCATTTTGCTTGGGAATACACCTTGTGATCACCTGTGCACCAATCCTTTGTTTCCGGCATGATATTGGCAGAACATCAATACCATGAGAACAGCAGCAGTGAGTAATGAGGCCAGAAGTCACCGATAGCCAGGCCTAACACTTCAAAAACAGGTAAAGCTGTTTCCATGGAGCTCCAATTTAAAAGCTAAAGCAAGTCTGCTTCAAAGGCTCAGACAACCACTCTAACTTCAGCATTTATTTTTAAAATAAAAATAATGGAAATGGTCAACTTTAAGTTCCCGTTAGTTCCCGAGTGTTTGTTTATTCTTCCTCCTCTCCCAACTGCAACATTCTCAAAGATAAGATAATTGGCCTGCTGGACCTGCCGACAACTTTCATTTATTAAAGTTTTAAGCCAGGAATGGATAATCCTGTTCCAAAGGCTGCTGGCTATGGGTGACTTACATTTTCAAGTACTTTTCTACTAAGGATTTGAGTTAGTACTTTTCTACTTAAATACTTTTCTACTCAAGTTCTCTATGCTGAGAAATCCTAAAAACCTAGTCTTAGCATTCTGGCAATATAGGAACTTGCCCAATTCTTTTTGTTAAAACAATTAACCAAAAAGAGATTGTAACACAGGAGGATTACAACCTTCATTTTACGTTTTTCACTTTGTTTTCAAAGTCTGTTGCCAAAGCAGGTAATTAACTCATTTGTATGGAACTTGAGCAAGGAGGCAGCTGGTGATGCAGGGCAGAGATTCATGTCTAGGAAATATTTGTACACATACAGCATTATTACAAGTAGCATACAAGTATATGTAAAAGCATTTCCTTACCGACTTTATGCCATAAACATATATTGTCCAACTTAGTCTTCCAAAATGTGATGCCATCTCAGGAGATTTTATAGAGATTTTTTCCACCACTCTTTGGTTACCTGAACTTCATGTTCCCAAAATAGGAAGCATAAAAGCAACAGTTTGCTTGTTTCCTCTGCTTCCAATTCGTTAGAATGAATGATTTGGAGATTTCCCATGGAGGAATATCTGCAGTTATGTTTGGTCCTTTAAAGGTTGCTTCTTGGCAAATTAGTTAAATGGTCATGACATTCAGGCCCACTTTACAATAAACCTATTCAGTCCATTCTCTTTAAGACAGAAACCTTCATAGCTCCAAGTGCTAGAGATTCTGCCCTTACACGACATCATGTAATTCTAAGTCAGCTAGCTTTCCTTCCTGTGTCTGGTTTGTTCAGACAGGAGACAGAAACTCTCCTTGTCTCTGCCATCGTCCATTCTGAAGAAGGAGTACTAATAGGTAGTAAGGACACTAGGCATGCTATAATTATAGCTGTCCTTTCACTCCAGGTGTTGAAAGTCCCCATGTGGTCACAATTTCATTACTGGTGTGAAAGGGTATGTTTAAACAGGACAGGCGTGTGCATGGAGAGGAAGTCTCTCAAATGGGAGCAGTGTACCTGCCACTGGTTTACAAAGCTTCCTTGCAGCTTCATTTCTGTACTTCTGCAGCGTGGTCCCTGCCTAGACTCTGTATACTTGGGAAGGAATAAGATCATGCTACTCCAATAGCACACAGAACAATGTGTGGGCAGTGGTAAGAGGGGGAACAGAGCAACTGGAATGTCTGGAGAAAAACAAAACAACTAAAAACTTGTGACATGAATGGAGCACAGAGCACAGAGCCAACAGACCTGCTAACGCCAGCTGCCATCCTTAATTAAACTCCAGCTGGCTTGAACTTCCACCTCCACATTCCTGAAGAATGAGCAAAAGCCACTGGTCCATCAAAGCTAATTTGTTTGCAGCTCTGAGAGTCCCCTAGGAGGCCAGCTCACTATGTCTGTGCTGTGGAGCCTGTGCCTCAGTCACTCTACCTGGCAGGCAGGGGGCAAGCATTTGATGATTCTCAGCATGGAGAGAAGGGCTCTGTTGACAACTGTTCTGAAATAGCTCCTCATCACTCACCCCAGCCCTGTCCTAAGCCTACAGAAGCACTATATTACCAACTGTCCTACAGGAAACCTTGAGATGTCAGGGCCCTGGGTAAGCCAGGAACTAGTATTCACTTAGCCTCACTATGTGGAAAATAGTAGGAGGCAAGGTCTATAAAACCTCCATGCTCTATAAATCTATGTAATGGCATATTTTTCTAGGGCTTATTGAATCCAGAATAGTAGAAATCTGCTGCCCCTGTCACTGTAGACATTTAACATTTCTCTGTCTGGCAACCCACAACAGACACTTCGCACTGCACTAGTGTACACTGGCCAAGCCCTCAGGGAAATGAGGTAGGGAGTTAATTACGCAAAGGAAGACTGTTACCTCTCCATTGCACTGTTAACCCCTGTCTGTTTTGGCTTAAACAGTTCTTGATGCACTGAAGTTTGTCTGTTTCACTAGATTGTGGGTCTCTTAAAAAAATCTGTGCCTTATTTTACTGTTGGTATCCCAAGTACCTAGAATAAGCGCCCAACTCCAGTCTTCTTGAACAGACTCTGTGTCCTTCAAGCCCATCCAGGAGTGTGTTGCTGATGATGGCTGTGGCTGCAGACAGACTGCACTGAGTACTCATCTGCCTGGCTGAGCCTCCTCCTCAAGTCTCCTACTTGTTATTCAAGAGGTCTTTCTTCTCCCAGTATCATGAATCCCTTTTTGCCTCTCTGTTAATCTGTCTGTTTCACACATGGTTATGTCTCAGTGATATATCTTGTAGGCGCGTCAGTGGCTCTGAAGGCAACATAGGGGCTACTGGTGAAGAGTGAACACTCTACTGTAGGACTACCTGAAATCAAATCTCTGACTACTCACTGGCTGAATGACCTTGTGCAGGTAACTTAGCTTCTGTTATACATGATTTTGTTCCCTTATCTGTATAATAGAGGTACAATAGTACCTACTTCTCAGATAAACTTTTTATGCTTAAAACAGGATCTGATGTATACGGTGAATACTTAATGTTAAGCATATCCAACAAAGAGCAATGAAATCAAAACCTCAGTGACTCAGTTATACATTCACTACTATATTTTTGAAGTTCTTATTTGTGTAAGAATAAGGCAAAATCGCTGCCTTACAGGACTGTGTGATTTAGAGGAATGTCAGGGAAGCAAATGAATAATTTTCAAAGTATGAGACAAAAGGTCCAGAGGTAAGAAAACCTGAGGAAGCACAGAGTTGAAGACAGCTGAAGTGGAGAGGAGAGAGGGAGAGAGGAGGAGAGAGGGAGACAGAAAGAGGAAAAAAGAGGGGGAGGAGTAAGGAGAAGGAGGGGGCAGAGATAGAGGAAGAGGGAGGAAGGAGAGGGGAGAGAGATGGGGAGAAAAGGAGGGAGGACAGGGAGGGGAGAGAGGAGGAGAGAAAGGGAGAGAGAGGGAGAGGCATCAGCATGGGGAGGTTAGAAGTGAGGCCGAGGAAGAAGTAGGTATTAGACTGAGTCTTGAGTACTCTTGGGCTTCATTTTCAGAGACTAGGGTGCCACTAGAGGAAGTTATGTAGGAAATGGTATAATCAAATTTGCAACTTTGAAATATCATTGCAGGTCCAGTGTTAAGAAGGCTAAACATGTTTTTGACAAAGGCATTAAGAGCATACACGGGGGAAAAAACCATCTCTTCAACAAATGGTGCTGAGAAAACTGAATGTGCATAAGCTGAAGAATAAAATAATACCCCCCACACATACCATATACAAAAATCAACTAAAATGGATTAAAAATGTAAATGCAAGACTGGAAATTATAAAACTGTTGGAAGAAAACATTTAAAAATGCTTCAGGACATTGGTGTGGACTAAGATTTTATGAATAAGATCTCGAAAGCACAGGCAACAAAAACAAAAATAAATAGGATTATATTGAACTAAAAAGCTTTTTGCACAGAAAAGGAAACAATCAGCAGAGTAAAGAGATTTCCTGCAGAATGGGAGAAAATATTTCGAAACTATTCATCCAACAAGGAATTAAAATCCAGAATATAAGAGCAACTCAAACAGCTTAACACAAAATGAGCACATGGTCTGAATAAACATTTCTCAAAAGGAGGCACAGAAGTGAGCAACAGGCAGCAGGGTGGGGAGTTGGGGAGAGATAGCATGGGGAGAAATGCCAGATATAGGTGATGGGGAGGAAGGCAGCAAATCACACTGCTATGTGTGTACCTATGCAACAATCTTGCATGTTCTTCACATGTACCCCAAAACCTAAAATGCAATTAAAAAAAAGAATCATCAGGGAAATGCAAATCAAAACCACCACCATGATAGTAGTCCAGTTGAGATGCCTACTATCAAGATGACAAAAAACAAACACTGGTGAGGATGCATGGAAGAGGAAACTCTTCTACACTGTTGGTGGGAATGTAAATTAGTATAGCCACTATGCAAAACAGTATGGAGCGTCCTCAGAAAACAACTACAATATGACCCAGCAATCCCACTACGGAACAGTAAATGAAATCAGTACATTCAGGAGGTATCTGCACTCCCATGTTTACTGTCTATTACATAGCCAAGATATGGAATCAATTTGTGTTCACCAAAAAATAAATGAATAATGTGGTATATATGTACATTGGAAAATTATTCAGCCATAAAAAAGAGATTAAAATCCTGTCATTTGTAACAACATGGGTGAGCCTGGAGGACATTATGTTAAGTGAAATTTAAAAAGGCACAAAAAGAAAAATTCTGCCATTCTCACTTACATGTGGAATTAAAAGGAGGTGATCTCATAGATATAGGGAGTAGAATGGTGGTCACTAGAGGCTGTGAAGGGGTAGGGAGAGAGAGGTTGGCAAATGGATGTAAAACTGCAGCTAGGTAGAAAGAGTAAGTTCTAGTGTTCTATAGCACTGTAGGATGAGTATGGTTAACAATAATTTAACGTATATTTTAAAATTTTAAAATTGTCACAAGAGCAGATTTTGAAAGTTTCTAACAACAACAACAACAACAACAACAACAACAACAACAACAAAATGATAGGCCAGGCGTGGTGGCTCACGCCTGTAATCCAAGCACTTTGGAGGCCAAGGCGGGCGGATCACCTGAGGTCAGGAGTTCAAGACCAGCCTGACCAACATGGTGAAACCCTGTCTTTAAAAAGAAAAAAAAAAAAAAAGGGATAAAGGTTTGAAGTGATAGATGTTCAAATTAGCCTAATTTGATCATTACATATTGTATATATGAATCAAAATCACACTGTACCCCATAAATATGTACAATTCTTATGTGTCAATTTTAAAAAGAGATAATCAGGGCTACACTGAAGCAGAGAGATAAATTAGGAGGTTTTGCAGTCAACATGGTAAGAGGTGACATTGGCCTAAATTAACGTAGCAGCAGTAAGAAATGAGATAAGGAAATGGATTTTTTAAATCTTGAGAAATTAGAGATGAGGCCTGGTGACTAAGTCAATAGGGAAGATGATGGAAAAAGTGGGAGATGAGCAGATTTCTACTGGATGGGACAGAATACAGAAAGGATAGGACTCAGCAAGAAAAAGCCATGGCAAGTATCAGAAAGACTATGTGGATAGCATTTAAATTTGGCAGATAGCCCACTGGGACCTCTTATTTGGGCCAACAGAGAGGTGACAGGAAAGCGGAGAAACTTCTGCGGTGATATATAGGTACCTCTGCAGATGTCAGCAGAGGTAGGCTCCTTTGGGAGCAGAGCAGGAATCTGGGGAATTAAAGCGTATTCTCCACAAAACAAGAATTAGTGGAGGCTGGGCAACCAAAGTCAGCCCAATTAACCTCACTGTCCTTTCCCGTATCAGCCATGCAGCCAGTCAGTACTCAGAGAAGGAGACAATGAGCATTGGGTTCTGCACCAGCTGCTCTGGGGACAAAGAAACACAGGAAGGCATGGTTTCTGCCCTTCAGGGAGTTCTTTACCTGTTTGAAGAGAAGGATCTACTGTACACGATACTTTACAAAACAATATATATAAAAAAAAAGGAAATTCAATGCTAAATTGAGAGGCTTGGCATATAAAGTCCTGCAGGAACTCTCCCAGGGATGATGTGATTAGGCAAGTACACCCAGCTTGGCCTGAGGGCTGAAGAGGATTTATTCAAATATGGGCAAGAAGGAGTTCCTGCACATATTAAGATTTCAAATTTTTGTTTAATCAATGATCCAAATGGGAGAGTTATTCATTCCAATTTTTTTTGTATTGTGTGTGTGCATTCTTCCCTTCTGTTTAAAATTTCATTAATTGAAGGAACATTTTAAAATTACAGGTTTTACAGTCTCTGTTCTTGCGTCCCTTTGGTTTTTCTCTCAACTCCTCAAAGAAAAAGAGTGGATATATGAGGATACCATGAATGAGGAATAGGAGTGAACAAAGGAAGGAGAAACTAACGCACCACGCACCAGGCCCTTTATGCTGTATACATGCTACCTGAGACTGCCTAATCCAGGAATAAACATGGCTGGTATTCACTGTCATGGCTCCAGATTTCAAATTGTGGAGACAGTCTACTTCTCCAGGGTTAT
The DNA here is from genome assembly GCF_048565385.1 of Saimiri boliviensis. Taxonomy (NCBI): domain Eukaryota; kingdom Metazoa; phylum Chordata; class Mammalia; order Primates; family Cebidae; genus Saimiri; species Saimiri boliviensis. The sequence continues at coordinate 120,512,641 of NC_133450.1, read as the reverse complement.
TATGTCTGCTGGTAGCAGGTAGAGCTGAACTCGGTCCCCAGTGGTCTGACTATGCATTGCATTTACTCCATGTCACCATACCACCTCTAACGGGACTGACTGCCATCTCTCTATGACTTGCTATAGTCCTACTCAAAGACATAGATCAGAAGACTTCTCAAGCTCTCCTAGGCAGAAAAACATGACCCCCTCTAGAAAATGTCCCAGGTCAGCCAGGCCTCATGGGGTACAGTGGAACCGTATAAGACCACATTTCATGGGACAGCATCAGGATAGATGGAGATGCTATGTGTTGTTTGTATTTCAGGATATTTGAACACTTTAAAGACATTATCTCATCAACCTACAGCAGACCTGAGCTCATTTAAAGATTTCCAAACAATTTTCAATAATACATAACTACTTGCACTGTATTTATACTTCAAAGGTGGAGCCAGTCTTTAATATCTATATCTCATCTTCATCAGATTTTATTTATGTATTTGGGTAGTTAAGTGCTTTTTAAGCCTACCTTTGTGACCTCTGGAAATTTGATAGTTTATAATGGAAAAAGTTATATGGTAAATGTTTAAATGTGATGCTGTTGGCTAGTCTCTGGAGTTCTACAAAAATAATCAATGGCTGTACAACCATATTAGAGGTGAGTCAACTGAAATACAAAGGAACTAGGTAAAGATTATACGGACAAGTAGAGAAACAAGAATAGAATCCATATATGCATTTTAAATGTATCCATGAAACTATCTATATAATTGTACCAGGCATTGCACTAAGATGCTTTATAAATATTATGTTGTCTATCCCTTACAATAGTGCTTTTACGCAAGAGGTTTTAGCCATTTTGCAGGTGAGAAAGACTCAGAAACACTGAAACACTTCCCCACAATTACACTGCTGTGATGAACATTTAAACCCTAAATTTCAGACCTAACTCTGACTCATACTGTATCAATATCCCTGGAGATAGGGTTCCCATTCCCATCCCTATCCCAAGGTTGTAGAATTCTAATCCCACTAGGCTACCTATCTCCCAACTCTTATACCTTAAATGAAGTTAAGGACTTTATGCCACGTTCTTGAGGGTATCTCAGAAAGCATTCTCGATTTTGGAATAACCTCTGAGAATGTAAAGACTATGGACTGAATTTACTAGGACTATCAGGGGTCAAGAGTTTATAAAATTTCTATTTTGTACATGTGGGCAGGTGGGATTATTTTTATTTTATGCCGTTCTAAAAATCTGAGACTGACTCACCATATAAGCTTTTTCTTCCAAAAGGCAATTTAACTCCGGGCATGGTAGTGCAAGTTTCAACTATGGACCACGTGTGTGATTTTAAATGTGTATATATTCAAATTTTAAACATTTTGAGAAAAGAGAGTTTGCCTGTTTGTGTTAAGAGCTGTTATCATAAAATAAAGTTAAAAAGTATCAACCTTTCTTAAATTACAAAATACATTTTGCTATGGTAAAAGATAGGAAGTTTTTATGAAGAAAAATACAGAAGCTCTTCACAACATTTGAGCTATAATGTTGCTTAGACACTGCTAATAAAAGCAATTATATATACACAGAAAGATGCAGAAAATTTAAACTTATAGCTGGAAAATATTCTTTTTTGAAGGAGATGGGAAGTAAGATGTCAGTATCTTTTAAAAGAAGGAAGTAAAGAAAACACCTTCTGATATCTGAGGAATAAACCACAGAAATGTAATGCTTTCAGCATAAAGACTGTCTCTAGGTGTTTCTTCATTCTAGGGATGAGTGAGCTGCCCCAAGAGAACTGACAGTGGTGGAAAAACATGACTGCAGCACCAGGAGACTTCTAAAGCAGAAGCACTTGCAGTCGTGAGCAGACTGACTGCTGTTTCTAGGCACTGTGCTGGCCTGAGGTTTATTCCAACACAACAAGGAGGATTCAGAAAGAAAGTGTTGATCATATTCAAGGAAATTGGAGAAGGTTATCAAATTTATTTATCAAACAGAATAAAAAGCTCATTCTAGAACGCTTAAATAAATATTTACTTAAGAAAAATACTTGCTAAAGCATTTCTTATGCAAGGGAGGCATCACTACTGCCTAGAAGCAGGAAATCCTAATTGCAGGATAAATATCCTTTGACAAAAATCTTGCTGAGAAATGCTAACCTAATGTGATAAAAAGCTAAAAACAAACAAACAAAAATGCCCACAATCACTGCTTCTTTGCCTATTCCTCAAAGGCCCAGATATATAGCTATTAATTGACAATGACCAATAGATCCATTAAAGTCTAGCCTCTCTTAAGGGGGAATGCTTATTAACTCAAGTGAAAGTAACACTTGCAACATCAATTTTATTATCATCATCATTATTATTTTGAGACAAGATCACTCTCTGTTGCCTAAGCTGAACTCAAAATTCCTAGGCTCAAGGGATTCTCCCGCCTCAGCCTCTTAAAGAGCTGGGACTACTAGTGTGTATCACAGCACCCAGCTAATCATTCTTTTGGTGGTGCTCAGAGATTTCTCACAAGAGCTAAAACAGGTATGTATAAGCTTTCTCTGGAAGGATTAATGCAGAAACATGGTAATCCCAAGAATCTCCTAGACAGGACTGACAAAATTGCATACTCCTAGAGGATACAAACAGATGGAGAAACATTCCATGTTCATGGTTAGGAAGAATCAACATCATGAAAATGGCCATACTGCCCAAAGTAATTTACAGATTCAACGCTATTCCCATCAAGCTACCAATGTCCTTCTTCACAGAACTGGAAAAAAACACCTTAAACTTCATATGGAACCAAAAGAGAGCCCGCATAGCCAAGTCAATTCTAAGCAAAAAGAACAAAGCAGGAGGCATCACACTACCGGACTTCAAACTATACTACAAGGCTACAGTAATCAAAACAGCATGGTACTGGTACCAAAACAGAGATATAGACCAATGGAAAAGAACAGAGGTCTCAGAGGAAATACAACATACCCACAACCATCTGATCTTCGACAAACCTGACAAAAACAAGCAATGGGGAAAGGACTCCCTGTTTAATAAATGGTGTTGGGAAACTGGCTAGCCATGTGCAGAAAGCAGAAACAGGACCCCTTCCTGACACCTTACACCAAAATTAACTCCAGATGGATTAAAGACTTAAACATCAGACCTATTACCATAAAAACCTTAGAAGAAAATCTAGGCAAAACCATTCAGGACATAGGTGTAGGCAAGGACTTCATGACCAAAACGCCAAAAGCAATGGCAACAAAAGCCAAAATAGACAAATGGGACCTAATCAAACTCCACAGCTTCTGCACGGCAAAAGAAACAGTCAGTAGAGTGAATCGGCAACCAACAGAATGGGAAAAAATTTTTGCAGCCTACCCATCTGACAAGGGGCTGATATCCAGAATTTACAAAGAACTAAAGCAGATCTACAAGAAAAAAAACAAACAAGCCCATTCAAAAATGGGCGAAGGATATGAACAGATACTTTACAAAAGAAGACATACAGGAGGCCAACAAACATATGAAAAAATGCTCATCATCACTGGTCATCAGAGAAATGCAAATCAAAACCACATTGAGATACCATCTCACACCAATTAGAATGGCGATCATTAAAAAATTGGGAAACAACAGATGCTGGAGAGGATGTGGAGAAATAGGAACACTTTTACACTGTTGGTGGGAATGTAAATTAATTCAACCATTGTGGAAGACAGTGTGGCGATTCCTCAAGGACCTAAAAATAGAAATTCCATTTGACCCAGCAATCCCATTACTGGGTATATATCCAAAGGATTATAAATCATTCTACTACAAGGACACGGGCACACGAATGTTCATTGCAGCACTGTTTACAATAGCAAAGACCTGGAACCAACCCAAATGCCCAACGATGATAGACTGGATAGGGAAAATGTGGTACATATACACCATGGAATATTACGCAGCCATCAAAAATGATGAGTTCACGTCCTTTGTAGGGACATGGATGAACCTGGAAACCATCATTCTCAGCAAACTGACACAAGAGCAGAAAATCAAACACCGTATATTCTCACTCATAGGTGGGCGTTGAACAATGAGAACACATGGACACAGGGAGGGGAGCACTACACACTGGGGTCCGTTGGGGGGAAATGGGGGAGGGGTGGGGGGTGGGGAGGTGGGAAAAGATAGCATGGGGAGAAATGACAGATACAGGTGAGGGGACGGAAGGCAGCAAACCACACTGCCAAGTGTGTACCTATGCAACAATCTTGCATGTTCATCACATGTACCCCAAAACCTAAAATGCAATAAAAAAAAAATTTCATACTCCTTGAACACTTCTCCAGGTGTGTACATTAAAAGGATATCTCAGGTGATTGTTAAACAGGAGGTCTCCGACACCTGCTTGAGAGACACTCAAACAACTAGACAAAACAAGCAAATTTAGGTCTCCGAGAGTGACTGATTCTCACTCTATCCCCATTCATCAAAATAGGCTGAATGAAGTTCCATTCATTAAGAGTTTCTTTCAGATATATAACCCAATAACCTGAGATCTACACAATTGTTCTTTTAATTATTTTGCTTGATATGACCTCAACCAAGAGCAATGCTGCAGTGCCCTGGACACCTACATTCTGCCAAGCATCAGTTGCTTCCGGAAGTTAGGAAAAATGTTACCAAGAAGCTGGTGAAAATTAGTGCTATAAAGCTTGTGTCTTTAGAATTAGGAAGAGGGGACAGCCAAGAATCAGAGACAAAATGCTGGGCATCTGGCTAGCAAAACTGCCTGCTAGGAAAAGCGTAAGTGGCTGGTTGGATGGTTACTTTAGTTCTGGATGAAGCCAAGTTTTTCTCTCTGCCTGGCAAAACATGGTCAGTATGTTACAGAGCTAAGTAAGATGCCAATAGGTGGAAAGTTGGAACACTTTTACCTGGAAAAACAAGCTGTGTTGATGAGCAGCAACTAATACCTATGGTTGATGCACAGAAATACCTGAAACACTGACTCTTTATATGGTTCTAAAAATATATGGCCATAAATAAATCACCACTTAATAAGCAGCACAGGCACTGCAATGAGCTGTGGACACTTAATGGGAATGTACAATCACTGGAATTCTAGCTTTCAATGGATGCTGGGATGAGAAACCACGAAGATGTTATTCTGAAGAGCTTGCATATCAGAAAAATAGCAGAGGCCAGAAGGGAGGAAAGGCTGAATGTCAAGCAGCAGATAAAAACCAACCACAGTGTCCCATCAATAAGTTAGGGATGTATGCATCAACTGAGGTAGGAAGGCAGGGTACATGATGGTGGAGCTAAGATGAGGTAAGACAGGCAGAAACACAGAGAGATGGGGTGAAAGTTGAGTGGAGAGAGAAGGAAGGTCTAGTCTTGAGCTAATGTTCACGTTTTTGTCTCAAATTTAGTTTCACTGCAGTTTTGGTGGGAAGAACACAAACTAGCATTGCATCTCCCACGTGCTGCGTTCCCCTTCCACTTCCACTCTCCTCCCTCTGGAGAATCATGATCAGTTGCTACAGAATTTATAAGCCATGAAGAGGCTTCTCCCTATTACCAAGGCAGTGGTATCCAGCAGCTGCAGGATGGGAGAATATGTGTCTCTTGGCCTTTTCATTGCATGAGAGGAAGTGGAAGATTGACAAAAGCATTGTTAAGCACCCACGAGAGCTGAGGAAATGGCAAACTGGAACTGAAGGCTTACAGACAGAACAGAGACACTGAGTGGCCAGAGGCGGGGCTGTCCCCTTAAGTGCAATCGTCATCGACAACGTTTATCACTTTGGGAGCACCTCTAGTGTACTGGGTCCTGCCGTGACTGCAGTATTAGCCGCATGAGGTCCATGAACCCAGGACGGGAAGCAGGAAGCGAACACAAAACTCAGGGCAATGAAAGGCAAAGACAACAGCTAGGCTTCCAAATGTTTTCGAGTTTTCTTCCCCAGTGCCTTCTTCCTACTCTCAAACTGAATCCAAGTTCCAATGTGGACGTGTAGCTTTTGTTTTTTCGCTCCTACATGGCATTTTTTTGTTTTTTGTTTTTTGTTTTTGTTTTTTGCTTTGGGAGGAAGACTATCTCTAGAAACTAAATTCTAGATTTAAAAAATAGTTGGCAGAGGTACATTGACAGATATTCAAAAATGTGCACTTTTCAAAAACCTCTGTGGAAATAAGTGTTATAAATATTTTCTCCAAAATGAAAAAATATTCTCTTATTTCTCCATAAAGAATTAGACCCCATCCCCTCAAAATGTCTAATACCATCTGAGCTTAATTACCACCACAACATGTTTTTATGTGCAAGGATTTATACTATACATTCCATTGCAATAAGGCACATAACACTCATCACAGACACTTAAAAACAATGTACACTTGGCATGAATTTAATCACTGCTAGTCAGAGGCTGCAGGAGTTAAAATGTTCACCTAGCAGTGTTTGAATAAAATGATAATAGAAAGACTTATCTCCTCCTCAGGTCATATCTTCTTCAATCATCCTTATAAGAATTGTTAGTATGGAGTTTGGGTAAAATCAAAGGGCTCAGTGAACTGTAGTGATCTACTGGCTCTTCTTCTTCCCAAGTCTTTCCTGGTGGAAGTCACTGACATCTTTCACCCATGTCTCTCATAAACACAGGTAAATCATTAGGAGACTCAGTCTCCTCCTACTTGAATCTAATCCATCACTTAGTATCTGGGGGGACTGGCCAGGAAATACTGCGTCTAATGCTGTATCTGTGCAACCATCCAAGTTCACATGACTGGGCTTTCACCTTGACCTCTGTTCCTCTGCTCTGCTAAGTCATTAACCAGGGTCACTGAGGTTCTCCATCAACAATGAAAACAGGGAAGGGGTGTTGCATGACACATTATGGCCTTTCTTTCCCCCTCCTGGATAACTAAGAGTTATCTCCAGTACATAATGGTTGAGTCCACTTGACTGAACTAGACAGAATGAATGCCTTGAAACTGATGGAGCAATGCCACACCTCAAAAAGGAAAGTCCTTGCTCACAGTGACCTAAGGAAGGTCTGTCATACCCTATGAAGATAAATGCTTCAGATTAGCCATTTGCTCTCCTGTGGGATTCGTCCTTATGTTCTTAGTGAACTAGACACAGATGAAAGCCATGTTTGGCTTCTTATTAAACTTGTATATATTGGAAAGGAAGCAAGTGTATTACTACAGCAATTGGAAACCTATGACAGGATGTGGGTAAGTTTGAATGTGATGCTAATGAAGTCAAGATCATTGCTTTGCTTTATTTTATGTGACACCAGCACACTTAACCTGGCTAACTAGCTAGTGCCTTTGTCATTGAAGATATTACTTAAATGACAAAACAGGTGCATAAGCTCAATGACTGAAAATTTAGCCCTGCCATCAATTTCTCAGAATGGGGGCTGTACACTACCTGTAGAAGAATTGCTGGGAGTTTATTTTTTTTAAGCCAGTTTCTGGCCCCATCCAATCAAGAATAGGAATTGATGGATATGTTCATTCAGTATCGAGAACCACCACCTTTCCAAGGGAGCTCTGTGCCAAGCCCCATGAATATTGGCCAGGTTTATCTTTATGGAGAAACATTCTCGACACAATTTACCAAGAAAATTAGTAGGGAGCAAAACCACAGAGCTCATTTTTCAAGTCAAAAACTGACCAGAGAAGATTGTAAAAATTTTTTCATAAACATCAACAAGTTCTCATCTTTATCTGTCTATCTATCTATCATATATATATATATATACACACACACACACACACACACACACACATATATATATATATATATATATATATATATATATATATATATTACAAAAGAGTAATACTTTTTAGCTGTTTACTGGAGATTTTCTGAAGGATAATGTTAAGCCTTATTCTGTTCACTTCCTTTCATAGCTTGTATTAACTTCTAAAAACTCTCTTCATCTTTACGTAAGAGAAGTTAAACTGTTTGAACCTAAATGCTACAGCTTATTAGGGTAATAATTCAAATTTCAAGTCTGAAGTGACTACTCTCAGAATTGAAGAGGTGAGGTTGAGATCAATTATTCCACCCTCAGTGCTATTAGGCAATAGTGTACCTGAGCCACCTCAAAGAGATGATATTCTGTTCTATTTTAGAGTGGAAATATCTTGGGATGTACAGTAGAGTACTAAAGTAGGGCTTAGAGCAAAAATCCTTGATAAAAATTCTCCAAGAAGAAACAGATCATTAGGTCAAGAGTTTCTTAATTTTATCAACTGCTCAGTGGCCCAAAGCAGCTTTTTGAGAGAGGCTTACAAACAGCTTTCTTGTACCAATTGTTCTCACTCTCTAAAAGCTTTGGCTAAAGCTCAGTTAAGTTAAATTGAAGAAAAGTGATTTGAAGACATTGTTATTAAGAAAGCAGCAAAGTCATCGAATGACTGAGTTAGGAGCACTCTGTAATCATTTCCTGAAATAATGTAGATGAAGAAAAACAAATTCCTAAGAATGTTTTATTAATAAATTATTGAAAAATCAATTATTTGATGTATGTCAGGAAGTTGAGAGTAAAAAAGTTTTTTTGTTTGCAAATGGTTCAAAATGTTTCAGTTCATAGAATCTGTTCAGGTCATTATTTAAAAAGAATGAAATTTTAAGGAATGAATGGGCAAATGAGGTACCATCTCACAGCAGTCAGACGGCTGTTACTAAAAAGTTAAACAACAGATGCTGGCAAGGTTGCTGAGAAAAAGGAAAACTTACATACTGTTGGATGAAGTGTAAATTAGTTCAACTGTTCTGCAAAGTAGTATGGTGATGTCTCAGCTAAAAACAGAACTACGATTTGACTCAGCAATCCCATTACTGGGTACAAACCCAGAGGAATAGAAATAATTCTCCCATAAAGACAGAAACATGTGAATGTTCACTGCAGCACTATTCATAATAGCAAAGATATAGAATCAAACTAAATGCCCATTAATGGCAAATTGGATAAAGAAAATATGGTACATATACACCATGGAATACTATGCAGCCATAAAGAAGAGCGATATTATGTCTTTTGTGGAAAGATGGATGGAGCTAGGGGCTACTATCCTCAGTAAACTAATGCAAGAACAGAAAATCGAATACCTGATGTTCTCACTTAAAACTGGGAGCTAAATGATGAGAACTCATAAGTACAAAGGATGAAAAAACAGACATGGGTCTACTTGAGGGTAAAAGGTGGGAGGAGGAGGAGGAGCAGAAAACATAACCATTGGGTACTGGGTTTAATACCTGGATAATAAAATAATCTGTACAGCAAACCCCTGTGACACGAGTTTACCTATGTAACAAACCTTCACGTGTACCCCTAAACCTTAAAGTTAAAAAAATAAGGAACATAAAGCTGTCAAAGTAAATGTCTGAAAATCTTAATTTCCCAAAATATTATAGGTATGTTCATCATAAAACATTTCCTCATGTGACAGATAGCAAAATTCAGGCCTGCGAGGTCATTTTGCATAACATTTTACAGCAAGTTAGAGGGGCAGCAAAGTCAGATCTCTTGAATCATTACCCAAAACAGTAGTATGATTTGTGAATTATGAGCATGCACATAACTTCAAAATACAACACAAAAGGTTATAACCATGACTTGAGTGTTACCTCCTGGTTTTAAAGCATCCATGGAGAATTAAGATTATAGGTGTACATAATACGACTTGAATTTTTTTTTTTTTTTTTTCTGAGATGGGGTCTTGCTCTGTTGCCCAAGCTGGAGTACAGTGGTGTGATCTTGGCTCACTGCAAACTCTGCCTCTCAAGTTCAAGAGATTCTCCTGCCACAGCCTCAAGTAGCTGGGAGTACAGGCATGTGCCACCATGCCTGGCTAATTATTTTTATTTTTAGTAAAGATGGGGTTTCACTGTGTTAGCCAAGATGGTCTCAATCTCCTGACCTCATGATCCACCACCTACCTCGGTCTCCCAAAGTGCTGGAATTACAGGCATGAGCCACTGTGCCCGGCCATGACTTGGGTTCTTAAAAGTCAAGTTCTAACACAAACACAATACACTGTTTTATTTCATTTTCCATGTCAAAGCAACACCTAGAAAAGAGATGTTCTAATCACAGAAAAAAAAAAAAAAAAAAAAAAAAAAGGCAAGACTGTGATCTAATTAGTAAGTTCAGGAGTTGGTGGAGAAAGAAAAAAAAATCCTGCTAATCGAGACCAAAATAGCAGCTGTTAGGGCTAAAGAGCAAAGTACTAAGTGTGGCAGAGGTGCCTGTGTATGAATAATACCTATTCATAATTCACCTGGGGCCATTTGCCTGCTGTGAGCAAGTAAATGACAAATGAAGAGCAGACCTATGGTGCTATTTCACACACTGAACAAATTTTTTGTGAAGATTCCCACCTCTAAGGTACAGATTGCCTTTAAATAAAAAGAGGGGGTTGGGAAGGCCTCCAGCAGATAAGTTATCAAGACAGCATTAATAACTCAAGTAGGAAAGGAGGACAATATAGATGAGGAGAGATCTCAGAGTTAAAAGGTGGATTTTTTTTTTTTTTTACCATGGGTTCAACAAATGACAAATGCATTAATAAACTTGACATGTGTTGCACTTGACTTCTATGCTATTTCTTGAGATATCTGCTTCCCTTCTCCATTCCTTGACTGTTAGAAATAGCAGAGCATGAGAAGCAATGTGAATGTGGAAACAGGAAGCAAACTTCCCAAAAGGAAACAGTTCAACTGCCAATTGGCAAGAATGAGAATGTGGAGCCATATTTTTTCAGAATCTGAACATAGTTAGGATTCTATCCCAACCCTTCACCTTGAAGCTGCTTATGAATCAATATGAAATGAGTCTATTTGTCCTGCCTGCATTTATGTGACAGCAATAATCCCTGGTCCAACAGGAACAACAGCCTGATGTAGACTAGTTTCTCCATGCATAGTGCCCAACATGGTCCCCCTAAAACATCACCACAGGGCCAGCTCACCATTTGTGCATAATACTGAACATTCCCCATGAACTCTGTTCACCCAAAATGTTGGACAGCAAAGCTTGAACTTGTAAAGGAGTTAAGATAAAAAAGAATGTCTAGGTCAGACAAAACAAGTATCCAGCCTCTATCTCCTAAATGCTGCTACACGACCACCATGCTCCAGAAGACAGCAGGATTAAACCTGTAATCCTTGTGCCCTTGTTTTTTCTTTCAGCAACTGCCACTATCTAAATCCTCTTGTGTATCATTTTTCTTCTTCTGTATTCTCATTTTCTTAATTCTCTCACCCTCCATTCACCTGACTCAGCCTTTTGCCCATTCCAAACTTGCTGGAATGCCTACTCCATGATCAACATGCTCCATCAACCACACCAAACTTTTTTTTTTTTTTTTTTTTTTTTGAGACAGAGTCTTGCTCTGTTACCCAGGCTGGAGTGCAGTGGCGTGGTCTCAGCTCCCTGCAACCTCTGCCTCCTGGTTTCAAGCAATTCTCATGCCTCAGCCTTCTGAGTAGCTGCGATTACAGATTTCTGCCATCACACTGGCTAATTTTCATATTTTTCGTAGAGACAGGTTTTTGCCATGGTGGTCAGGCTGGTCTTGAACTCCTGGCCCTCATGTGATCCATCCACCTTGGCCTCCCAAAGTGCTGAGATTACAGGTGTGCGCCATGGTGCCTGGCCATCCATCTCAAACTTCTCCCTGAGCACAACTTCTCACTCACAGCCTGAATAAATGAAACTCAGCTCCTCCAAAGGACCTTGTTTCTCTTGGGGACTTCCCAATCACAGGATACTCATTCTCTCACAAAATAACTCAGGCTCAGAAGGTGGGGGTCTATGCCCTTCTCCTGCTCAGCACTGGTCTCAGATCATTATTCTTCCACAAACTGTTAACTCTGAGATTTGCAAACCTGGCAACTTCACCCTCCACTCTCCTCCTCTTTGATGTTTGTGGATTTTGATCTATCATTCATTTACTGAAATCTGTCTTCTCTTCATTTCTGCTCCTCATGATTTGAACATTCATACCTTTATGTTTTTTGTCCCCCCAAAAAGATAGGTTGAATTCCTAACCCCCTGTACCCGTGAATATTACCTTATCAGATATAAGCAAGTTTAGGTGAAATAATTAAGGTAGGCCCTCTTTCAAGACAACTGATGTTCTTTATCAGAAGAATGAAATCATATGTAGAGGCAAAGGCATGCACACAGAACAAGGCCTTGTAAAGATGGAGGCAGAGATTGGGTTATGCTTCCATAAAGCAAAGAATGCCTAAAGCTACCAGAAAATGGAATGGGCAAGGAAGTATCCTGCCCTAGAGACTTTGGAAGGAGCATGAACCTGGTAACACCTTGACTTGCAATTCTAGCCTCCAGAACTATAAAAGAATAATTTATTATTTTAAGCCATCAGTTTGTGGTAATTTGTTACAGTAGCTCTCCTAACGAATGAATACTCCATCTTACAACTCCTCAGTTATTTTTCCTCCTCTTTAAAAATGATCTCCCACCCTCCATGTCAGTCACACCCCCTCATGGTCATATACCTAGGGGTTGTTTCCATGACACTCCTCTACTCTGAGACCTCTGATTGAGACAGCCCACTACCTAACCATCTACTTATCTTCCAACTTGCTTGCTCACTCATTAAACTACTCTCCCTACTATTTACATGCCTTATATATTTTCACTCCTATCTTTGGCTCTCCCCTCATTCAGCTTAAATTCCAAGATTCCGTGATCCAATCTCCCACACTCTTTTGCCCCTTTGTTGTTTATCATACTTGCCTGGCAACACTTTGATCCTGGATGAATTTAACTATCCACTTTCTCCATGCCTGTGTTGGGACTGCTGCAGAGAGTGACACCATCTAGAAAACTGGTAGCACTAAAAATTCATGGCCACCATCCTCAAGTGGTCTCCAACCCTACACTTTCACACTACTTGGCAATTCTATTACTCTTCTCTAGGCAGCTCACTCTCCAACACTTTCTGCACAAAAACCTACAGCTCTACTCTCATCCTTGACCTTTTCCTTCCTAGTCAATGAAATAGGAGTCCCTTACAGTACTTACTTGAAACTCAGTTCCTGTCTCTGTTCATGACGCCAGGCCTTTCCACCCTAACAGCCATTTTTCACACTAACCACCTCTTCCTTCTTCTGTATCTCCTCTCTTCTTTTCCACATATATCCTCCCCTCAGCATTTAAAGATTCTGAAGTCTTTCCTATTACAAAAATCCTTCCATTCTTAGAGCCTATCCTGCTATCACTGTCTTTCAGAGATGACTGCACTGACTGTCTTTCTTACCTTCTTCTTATTCCTCAAGTTCTCTAAATTGGCTTCTGTCCTTTCACACACCATCGAAAGAGTTCTCTCCAAGGTTGCCACTGGCCTCCACATCACTATACTTAATGGACATGCCATCTTCTTGTTATTTGACCTCTGAGTGGCATTCTACCCTATGACTATATTCCTTGACACTCTTCTCTTGATTTCCATGACTTCTATGACACACATGCCTATTTCTTCTCTCATGATGTTCCTTCTTACTGTTTCTCTCACTCCATTCGTTTTTAATTATTGACATTTCCCAGGCCCTCCTCTCTTTTTAATACACATTTCTCTATTTACTCTCAAAGTGTGATTTACTATCCTTAAGCCAGTAACTCTTGAACATTACTTCCATCCCAGCCTCTCTTTTGAACTCTTAAGCCATATATACAGATACCTATTAAAATTTTCTGCTGGATGTCTTACAGGCTTTTTGGATTCCACATGATTATAGTTCATAAATTCCATCACCTCGTTCTGTCTTACTTTATTCCTCCTCCAGTATATGCCCTATGCCACTCAATGATATGTTAACCATCTATAGGCAGCTAAAACCTGTAACTCTAGCATCGTACTTGACTCCTCCTACCTTGATCCCTTTGCCATCCCAAGAATTCTGTTACCCATAACTGAGTTCAATGTAAACCCAGCCTACTCACCTCCTATTCACTTGAGGAATCTACACAATGATCACAAGTCTTTGTTTTCCAATGTTCAGCTCCCATCCTTGCTACTTCAAAATATGTGCCCTCATCATCTATCTTTTCTTTTGCATATGCCAAAGCCATACTCAATGTAATTCCCTCTCTAGTAATTTTCAAAAGCTACTTTTATTTCTGGAGTGCATTCTATTATAGAGGGAATGGAGTGAAGCTTTGGCATAGGCAAAAAAAAAAAGTTGTTCTATCTTTTGCAACCTTCTATCTCTTTTTTGAGGGCCCTTTTCTCTCTCCCTAGAAACGTGCTTGTCTCTTATGAAAGGTTTTTCTTTACAATTATAAAACTTTTTATTTATAAAACTTCAACTTCAACCTTCTTTTTTTCTCTTCTCTATTTCAACATTCAGCTTCTTTTAAAGAGAAATGAATACACACTGATGAGGTTCTGGTTCAGGTAATGGTAGAACAGCTTATAGCAAAATAATCCTCCTATTAAAACAATTACACATTCTGGATAAATATTTAAATAAATAACTGTTTGAAGGCACCAGGGAGCAATCTGGAACTGAAAGGAATATGACTTTTTAAAGATGAGAAGCCAATCACGTGCTATACACATTTAATTAAAATTTCTTCTCATGGTACTCTCCTGAAAATAGGATCCATGGGGAACAGAAACCAAGAAAAAGGTTTATAGGTAGTAAGAAACCTGAGTGTGGGGCTACCAAAATGTCTGGAAATTGAAGAAGAGAAATATTAATGAGGAGGAAACCACCATAGATGAATAAAACCCAAGATCAATATACAAACTCCCTTCAATTTGTTTGCCAGCTCATAAGCTATACAAGACAGCATTGCTAGAAGGCAACAGCTAAAATGCTAAGAATATGTAAAATTTTCAACAGCTACTTTTATTTCTGGAGTGTCAAAATTTGATTTTCAAGTCTGGCTATTTAGAGGGGCTTAGAAAATACCACAGGCTTTTTCATTAAAACCCCAGAAGACTACATCAGGAGACCAGGAAAAATACCTTAGAACTAAGGGCAAAACTAAAATGGAGCAAGCTGACACAAGAACAAGGAGACTTATTAGTAATTTAACTGCCTGCTATAATAAAAAATATTATTCTTCAAGGGGCAGACAACAGAAACGAGAATAACTATAAAATATCATCTATAATGTTCAGTATAGAATTAAAAATTATTAAGTATTCAAAGAAATAGGAAAATGTGATTTATAACCAAGAGCAAAACCAGTCATTAGAAGCAGACCTATAAACATTCCAGATGTTGAATTACTCAAGGATTTAAATAGCTATTATAAATTTGTTAGTTAATTTAACAAAAAAAGGGAAGAATGGGAGACGAAAGAGATAACAGAAGGGGAGAAAGAATAATGGAGGAGAGAGAAGAATATGTAAAAACCTTAGAAATAAACAATGGGAGGCTGGAGGCAGCAAACCACCTTGCCATGTATGTACCTATGCAACAATCCTGCATGATCCACACATGTACCCCAGAACCTAAAGTACAATAAAAAATATATATTAAAAAAGAAAAGAAATAAACAAATGGAAACTTTAGAATTTAAAAGTAAAAATCT
Source organism: Saimiri boliviensis (assembly GCF_048565385.1). Taxonomy (NCBI): domain Eukaryota; kingdom Metazoa; phylum Chordata; class Mammalia; order Primates; family Cebidae; genus Saimiri; species Saimiri boliviensis. The sequence continues at coordinate 120,497,063 of NC_133450.1, read as the reverse complement.
GAAATAAAAAATTCATTGGAGCGGGGTTAATAGCACATGTACATTAAAAAAGACCATCAGACCAGGTGCACTGGCTCACTCCTGTAATCCCAGCATTTTGGGAGGCTGAGGCAGGTGAATGACCTGAGGTCAGGAGATTGAGACCAGCCTGACCAACATAGATAAACCCCGTCTCTACTAAAAATACAAAATTAACCAGGCATGGTGATGCATGCCTGTAATCCCAGCTACTTGGGAGGCTGAGGAAGGAGAATTGCCTGAATCTGGGAGGCAGAGGTTGCAGTGAGCTGAAGTCACACCATTGCACTCCAGCCTGGGCAACGAGAATGAAACTTCATCTCAAAAAAGAAGGAAAGAAAAAAAAATTGCTGGAAATCAAAGGTAAAGAAAAAAATGTTAAAACTTTCCAGAGCAAAAGATTTGTTACATACAGAAGAATGTTGAAAAAATGAAAGCTAAGTTTTCATCATTAACAATGGAGGCAAAAAATAAGATGCCATCTTCAAAGTGCTCCAAGAAGAGGAAAAAGAGTTTGTCTTCAGTAGACCTGAAGTATAAGAAACACTAAGGAATATCCTTTTGAAGAAAAATGCTACCAGACAGAAATCTGGATCTTGAGAAAAACAGAGCACTGAAAATGGCAAATACATTAATATTATAAAATGTTATTTTTCCCTTTTATTAATTTATTTAAAAGACCATTGACTTTTTAAAACAAAAACAAGAATTTGTTACACATTGTATGATGGGTAGAAATAAAACCCCTGACAATAATAGCACAAAAGATATAAAGGAATTTGTATAAATATTAATGCAAGGGAAGCTGTGATAAGTTAATGATTTATATTTTAATTGATAAAAAATATTCAAGACCAGGTGTGGTGGCTCATACCTGTAATCTCAGCACTTTGGGAGGCCAAGGTGGGTGGATCACCCGAGGTCAAGAGCTCGAGATCAGCCTGGCCAACATGGTGAAACCCTGTCTCTACTAAAAATACAAAAAATTAGCTTGGCATGATGGTGGGCACCTGTAATTCCATCTTCTTGGGACGCTGAGGCAGAAAAATTGCTTGAACCCAGGAGGCAGAGGCTGCAGTGACCCAAGATCATGCCATTACATTCCAGCCAGGGCAACAGAGCAAGACTCTGTTTCAGAAAAAAAAAAAAAAAAAAAAAAAAAAAAAGTATTCCAAAATAATACTAAGAGGTAGAGCTAAAAAGCCAACAGAGAAGACTAAATGACAACTTTTTTAAAAGTCAAAAAGGGAGAAACAGAAGAACAAAATCCAGAGGAGACAAAAGAATAGCAAGATGATAGACTAAAACCCAAGAACAGATACAATTATTACAATAAATAAAACATTCCAATTAAATAACAGAGACCGCAAAATGAGGTAGGAAAACAGTGCTTACCTATGTTGTTTATAAGGGACACATTTCAAATATAAAGATAAAAATACATACATAAGGCAAAAACGACGTGATGAAAAAGATATACCATATAAACAGCAAGCATAAGAAAGCTTATGGCTGTACTAATATCAAAGTCTACTGTAAGATCAAGGACAAACAGGACAATTGGATAATGACAAAAGGATCAATTCATCAGAAAAACCAAAAATTCTGAATATACATGCACCTAATAACAGAGCTTTAAAATATGTGAAACAAAAGTGACAGAACTAAAAAGAGACAAATCCTCAATCATAGTTTTTAACACCCTCCTCTCAATAATTGATAAAACAAGCAGATACATTTCAGTAAGGGCACAGCAGATTTGAACAACGCTATTGACCATCTTGACATCTGTAAGACCTACATCCAAAAAGTACAGGATACACAGTTTTTTCCAGACACCTGAAACATTCACCAACATAGACCATATGCTGGGTCATAAAATAACTCTCCATAAATTGAAAAAGATTGAAATGATACACAGAATGTACTCTGAGCACATCAGAGTTAAAATAAAATTCAGTAACAATTAAAACCTGTATCCCACTGATTCACTGTTTAAAACATGCACTCGCTGATTAACACTTTCCATCTAACTTTCTCTGACTCTCCTTAATATTTTACTTTTAAAAGTCACAAATGTCCTCCCGACCTTTACATTCAGGCTTTCAAAAACTTAATTAGTAAATTCAGTACATGGACAACTTAACTAAGCCAATCAACATTTTCTGAGGACCTAATATATGTATGACTCTGTGCTGACACAAAAAGCTACTGCTCAAATATAGCACTTCTGGCGTACTAGGTACTGCTGTAAAGCATGTAACAATTTGGAACCCGTGTCATTGAATCTTCATAGTAATCCTATGAGATGGGTATAGTTTGAAGGATAAAGAAACTGAGGCAGAGAGAGGTAAAGTCATTTGCCCATAGTCACACAGCTAAGTGTTGGAGCCAGAATTACCTGTCAAGGCAGTCTGACTCCAGGGTCAAATTTATTAAGCACTGTGCTATACAGAGCTACACAAAGTCCTTCATTTCAGTGCTCACAGACTGGTAGAAAGGCAGAAAAGTCAGATAAACTATGGTAAATCAATTCAGATGTTTTGCACCTGTTCTCCCAGTCTTACCACATCTGGGTACCTCTATCCCAATACAGAGGCACATAGTCATCTGCCTTATGTCCCTTTAGAAACTTACTTTGAAGAAAATATATGATAGTCTCATTTATATTGTAAAATATTCACTGTAAAAAAATTAACACTTCTTTATGGCTCACTCAGAGCATTTGCATTTTACTAGTTTCTGTTTGATTTAAGCAAAATACATATTTCTAACTTAGGAATGGCAGTCAGTTATAGGACAGATGTAGAAAAGTTGTGGGAGGGGTATGGAGATGTACACAGGCATTTTTCAAGTCTAATTACATGGAGTAATATGGCTTCTTTACCCTTATGTAAGTCGAATCCACAATACTCTATTTCTGAATATTACAGAAATTAGACAGTGATTCAGGTTTGGAATGAACAATCTTCATGAAGTCACTTAACTTGGTTTAAAATCTTATACCTTTCTTCTCTGTAAATGAGGACAGTATTTGCTTTGTAAAATTGAAAAGAGTAAATGAAAACAGTAGGCACCCGCAGCATTACTTGGGACACAGAACATGATGCCTGATAAATGTTTAAAAAAAATAAAAATCTCAGCTTATACGTCTCTTGATATTACATGACAAGGGAGTTTTTTTTTTTTTTAAGTAAGTTTCCTAATAGCTTTGTCTTTCATAAGATTTCATGTCCATAGAGAATACTATATGCTAATATCCATCAGAAGTTCAAAGAAGAATGTACAACCTCAGGATAAGCCTATCTCTGTAGATCTTCAAAAACTTAATTTTTTAGGAGGAAACAATCTCTTTCTCAGCTAAAGAATTTAAAAATAAAAAGTAAGTTATTTTTAGCCAAAGACACAATGTTAATTTATGTCATCTATACAATGATGTTTGCACAATAGCTAATGTTTAATCCTAGGTCCTGAGTGCCTATGTAACTCTCAGAAACAGCAGCAGACTATCCCCCTTCATTCTCCAAACAGGAGATTAAAACAAGAAAAATAAGATTTCCCCTGGAAATTTCCAATTTGAAAATTGAATTTGAAAACTGTGTTTTTCAGTTTGAAGAAGCCATGATCTGTAAGAAAGACAAAGTACTCCTCAAAAAAGAGGTGGGACTTCATCGTTAGGTACCTAGAGCCCCAAGGCTTTAGATGTGCCAGTGGCTTTTAAAGGGCATGAAGGTAAATTGTAAACTCCACCCATCTTAGTTGCTTCTGCCTTAAAATCAGTGTAAGAAACCTTGGTTTGATGAAACTTACTTTAAACAAAAAACAGTTCCCATATTCTTCCCACTTCTTGATGATCATCTACTATTAAGGAAGGTGGAAGGTGAGATTTGGAAGGGTATTGGGGTTCCAGAGATATCTAACAAGGCTGCAGTAGTTAAATAATCGTCATCATTGAAGATTACTACTGTGGGGTAAGTGTTACGATTTTTTTTTTTTAATCCTTTTGCATGAGAATTTGAACTTCAGTTAACTCTCCAGTTTTGTTCCCATGGTCACCTGATACAACTTGTATGTAAATTATGTTACCAGGGCACATTGCTTATGGTGAAAATAATCCCTAATGGATAGTCTGCATGTGGACTCAGAAGATTATCAATACATATTTTAGAAGGGCATATCCTTGGAGTGCAGCGACTCTTGTAGCTGGGGTTGTCTTTTGTGGAGTCCTCAAAAGCTATGCCTGTGGAATTGTTACAGATATATTGGCCATGGGGCCTCTCACACCTGCCTGATGTGGACCCATTCATCTCTTTGCACCTGAGCTGTCATCTGGGATTGGAAATCCAGAAGCCAGCCCCTGAATTGCTATGGGGGTTTCTGCTGAAAAGTAGTGCGGGACACATCCAAACTGGCAAGCCATGGTTCCTGTCCTATTTCCTTCTGAGAAGACTGATGCTAAGTGGTCTATGAGAGTCTTAGTACAGATGTAAAGTTGAACCAAAGACCCTCTCCACTCCCTGAAATGGACACTGCAGATACGAAATAGATGAGACCTAATATGAAGGACTAGAGGGGAAGTACTAAATTCTTGGTGCCTAGGAACACATTTTCTGTTTAATAAAAAGGACAGCAAAAAAACATTTGCTATTGATAAAAACGAACAAGAAACATTTCCTCTTTTTCCTAGGTCTCTGGTTATAGCCCCTAGTCTTTTTTTCTTTCTTTCTTTTTTAAACAAAGCAAGATACCTATAAATTCCTGGATCTTTGCTTATTGGAAAGGGAGCTGAATAATAGCACTTCCATCAATTAGTAGCAGTTTCCGGAGACCTTCAAAGTCCTGGGAGAGTCCCAAGTGCTAAACAGTCTTCATGTGTACAGCAAGTGTTGATGATCTTATACACGCTCTTTACTCTTACATCATCTCACTTAAATGATCCATGCGATCTCCTTTGCTTCCATATGATCTCCTTTTCTCAGGGTCACATACTAAGAATAGTTTTTGAGCACTTTATCTCTTTTTTCTCTGAGGTCTTTCTTCTCCATACAATTCATCTCAATTTTCTCAGAGTTTCAAGTAGCTTAAAACACCCTTGACTAGAAATGCCCCAGGTCAGTGGTAGGCTGTGTAGCCAGCTGAGAATAGTGTTTGAAGTCGGTGCCTCATTGCCCAGTGCCAGGCTTAGGAACATACTTCCTCACCTCACGGCATGACTTATGTTAGTGTCCAAGAATCTAAGAATGGCACAGCTGGTTAAGAAATTTGATGGTAGAGAATTAGGGCAACTATATAATAATAAGGGAGAAGATAGTCAGTCAAAAGGTAGGCTTGCATAGTTGCAAATGACTGCAGGAAAGAATGAAACTCCCATAACCTGGGTTCATCTAACAAGCTGCTTCCAAGAATGGTGACAAGAAATTCTGAGTATCTGCTCTATCCTTACCATGATTTTGATCCTGCTTCTCTGTGAGAACCCTGATGGTGCACTTCCCTCATACTACATATAGAAGAGGCACACTCATGCAAGGCTGGTGGATATGCCACCTGCAACAATTTGTGTATTTTGGGAAAGCAGTTTAATAGTGTTCATGCTTCTGACACCATTAATTCTACTCCTCAGTATCTACTCCAGAAAGTCAAAATAAGCCAAGAAGACCATATGCATATTTTTCTTTTTACCATTCACGAAGATCATATAGCAATATGAAACTGGCTGAAAAATTAAAGAAAAAACCCAAAACAGAGTGTCTGAACAACCAGTAGGAGTACAACTTTGGAAACATACAAGTATATGTGGACATGAATGAAACAAATGAAAATAGTTATGACAAAGTGGTAATGAAAAACAAATGATAGTTGTGACAAAGTTGTAAAATTATTGATGACACATATCTCTTTTTAAAATTCTTCAGTCTCATCTTGTTTTAAATTTAGAATGAAAGATTAAAATAAGAACAATCACTTAGTTAAGTGGATGTTAGGAAAGACAGTTTCTCATCCCAAATATGTCTATGAGTATACACCTTATAGTTTCTATAACTGAGGAATACAAAGCATTCTCAGATTACAACACACAGTTGTTTCTAATCTGGCTTGGGTAAAACAATGATAAATACAGAGCCATGTTTTTAGAATTATCTAATTTGATAGTTAGATGCATTTGTAATTCCAAGACTTTGATTCTAAACTCAAGATTTTGTAATTTCATGGGCTGATCTATGATCTTTCTGCCTTTTATACAAAATCAGACCTTGTAAGTCAAAGGGATAATATTATACTTAGTATTACTGTCAACTCTAGCTATTAAGTGCACTGCATTAGTTCACTGCTATGTGCCCCATATATACACATATAATTTCTCTATTTTCACAGTCTTCCTGGAACATAATTAGCTTTCCTTATTTTAAAGAACAAGGGGCTAGGTCCCGGTTTAAATACCTTGTGCAACATGAAATCATACTAACTAATGGTTATATCAAACTTACAATGGCCTATGCAATTTAAATATCTCGTGCAATATGAAATCATACTAACCAGTTGTTATATCAGCTTACAATGCACGAGGCAATTTACTAACCCTTTTAATCCTGAGAGTAATCTTATAAGGTAGTTACTGTTAAATTCCCATTAAGCAGATGAGGAAACTCAGCTCAGAAAGGTGAGGTACCTTGTCCAAGGTCCTGGTTTAGCTAGCAAGTGGTGGAGACAGGATTCCAACTCTGACAGTCTGGCTCAGAGCCTGTGCCCTAAAGCAGAGTCCCCAATCCACGGGGCCATGGTTCCTGGCCTGTTCGGAATGAGGCTGCACAGCAGGAGGTGAGTGAGCATTACTGCCTTAGCTCCGCCTCCTGTCAGATCAATGGCAGCATTTGATTCTCATAGGAGGATGAACCTTAATGTGAACTGTGCATGCAAGAGAGCTAGGTTGTATGCTATTTATGAGACTCTTAATGTCCAATGATCTGAGGTGGAACAGTTTCATCCTGAAACCATCTTCCACCCTCTGTGGAAAAACCGTCTTCCATGAAACTGGTCCCTGGTGCCAAAAAGGTTGGGAACTGTTGCCCTAAAACACTGCCCTACACCATACTCAATAAATGACTAGAAAAGGATACCATTTGTTTTCTACTTTGGGTCAACACACTTTCCACTGCATCTTCCTTCACCTCATTTGCAAACATGAGTGACTGACTTGTCCATTGTCATATGAGTAGTTCATGGTTGAGAATTAACTTCTTGACTTCTAATCTAATGGTCTTCCTATTATCCCAGAATGCCAGAAATGAAAAAAAAATTTAGCTAAGAACAAAAGCAAATGAAAAAAGACCTTAGGAAAATCAAGTCTAGCTGGGCGTGGTGGTGCATACCTATAATTTCAGCTACTCAGGAGGCAGAGGCAGGAGAATTGCTTGAACCCAGGAGGTGGAGTTTGTAGTGGGTTGAGATCTGCCATTGCACTCCAGCCTGGGCAACAAGAGCAAAACTCTGTCTCAAAAAAAATAAATAAATAAAAAATAAAAATAAAAATCTTCCTTGTCTCTCTTCTATCCCATTTGTTTTCATGGGACTCTGGCTCATGTCTGTTCTTACAGATCAGTGACCTATATGGGAGGGAGAAGCAGTGATGTACAAGAGGGGCTTCTGGGGGATGTGGCCATCACCCTGGACATCTGGTGTTCCAGGTTTTAGCCAAACTCTCTATATGTCAGTGTTGTGTATGTTTCTGTGGAAAGTGGCATGCCAATAGGTGGGTCTTTTGAGAAATGTTACCAATTTCTGATTTTTGCTTTTTAAAAAAAAAAGAAAAGAGAAAAATCAAGCTTAGAAGGTGTGATGGTGGGTTTGTGTCAACTTGGTTAGGCCATAGTGCCCACTTATTCAGCCAAAGGACACTATAGGTTTTGATGCGAAGGTATTTTGTAGATGTAATTAATATCTACAGTCAGTTAACTTTAAGTAAAGGCTATTAGCCGTGATAACTTCAGTGTGCCTCATCCGATCAGATGAAGGCCTTCAGAACAACAACTGAGATGTCCTGGAAAAGAACAAACTCTGCCTCAAGACTACAGCACTAACTCCTGCCTGAGTTTCCAGTGTACTGATATTAACTACAGATTTCAGTCTCTGTACTAGCCCCTACAAATGTAGGAGCTAATTTCTTAAAAGAAATCTCTACACACTTATCTACTCACCTACCTACCCACCCATGCACTCACCCATCCACCCACCCGCCCATCACCCATCCATCCATCCACCCAGTCAGCTTTGTTTCCCTGGAGAACCCTGACAGATATAGAGGTTTTCCCAGGACTAAAAAGCACTACAAGAATGCTGAGCACATGGATCCACTTGACACACACATGATGAAAAGCAGAAACAGCCTGAAAACAGAAAAAGAAAAGTTCTGCTGAAGAGACACAGCATTACTGCCACCATGCAGGCAGGGACCAGTGCAAACAGTACTCTGCCCTCGTTTCACAGTGGGCAGAAAGTTATGACAATCTCAGTACAGTCAGAACTGAAAGGGGCGCGCTTGCCGTGAAACATAGGCTGAGGCATCTGTGAGTCGCTGTAGCAATAGAATGACAGCAGGGAGCAAAGAACATGCACTCATATTTCTAGGAATTAACAGCAACAGAAAGGAGTTCTGGGAGTATTTAGACCTCCTCGGTCATTGCTGACAGTGAGCTCAAAGCCTCCCCAGGGCCCTGGACAACACTGACAGGCAAAGCATCTCTAATTCTTCACAGAGCTCTAGGTTCCTACGTCAATTCCTACGTTTGCAGAGAGTTATGGTTTAAACCAGATCTGCTTCTCATTTTAAAAATAAACGTGTCCTTTCAAATGTCGTCCTCATCACCACCTCCCAGCAGTATCTCCCCTAAATGACTATGTCCGATGCCAAGTTGGAGGAAGGTGCAAGGCAGACAACCAATCTCACCTTGGCTTCTGAAGTGGGTTCCAAGAAGCACAGGCGATTCCCAAGTCCCTCAGCTGCAAGGCAGAACTTCCTCTGCTCCTTGTGAATGGTGGCGATGCACTGGAGTACCACTTCATCCTCCTGCCGGGAGAAGAGAGACCCAAACATGAGTAAGGGGAACTGCTGAGCCAGGCTCTGAGTCACCTTGCTGTACCTGAGTCAGGTAAGCTGCCAATCCCTGAAGGCCACGTGCTTTTTGTTTTTATTTTTAAACCTGATTCTGGAAGGAGATTTTCTATTCACAGGGCATCATTGAGCATCTAGCATGAGCCAGAACTCTACTTAATCCTGGGGTGAGGTCAGTGGGGTCAAGTGCACATACAGCATGAGCCTCATTTCTGAGAGCTGTGCCAAGCATATGGTCTAGGTGAGCTGATGATTTCAACACTGGGCAGATATGAGAGCAAATTTAGACTACCTCTCCAAATATAGAATAAAACGGTAAGATGTGATTGAGGGGAACAGAGAATCCAGTCGAGATCAGAGCAAGGGTATTGGGGTTTCAGGTTGTGGAAGAGGCAAAGTACATTTTGTTTGGGGAAGGAAGTGTAGGTGGTGGGCCAGATATTTGCCAGAGACGGCAGAGAAAGATGTGGACGGTAAAGGAGATGGGCTTTAGACTCACAGAAAAGGAAGATTAAAGAACACTGAAGACCAGGTAGAAGGAGTAGGAATTGAAGGTCAAGTAGAACTGCTCTGAATTCCCAAGGAGTAGACCTCCCTCACTAAACATCAATCTCAAAAGCAGCCCTCCTAAAATTTCAGAGGCCCTGGAAAAGAGTCAGCCCTTCAACTACACCTGTGTGTTCACTTCTTGTACAACCCTCCCTGAGGTGGAGAGAAAAACAGATTCCTTATCAATTCATCTGTTCCTGTCCCTCCTATCTGTCAGGCCATGTCTCTAGTCACCACCACCTGGCTTTGGATTTCAAACACCAACAGATTTCCAGGTGTGATTAAGTTACAGAAGTGGCCAGGGAGGAGCCAGATAGAGCCTCCCTCCTTCTGAGCATCCAACCATCCACTGCCCCATCTCGCCTCCATGTCCCTCAGTGTCAGAGATTATCTTGGAGTGTTGGAAAGACAGATTATGTAGAAGTAATTTTTCTTAAACTGTTGCTGGAATGTGCCTATGAAAGGAAAAAATAAAATGGTCCTACCAATTTAGAGTGTGAAGTGATTCACTCTTAACAGACCCCTACAAAGATGTCTGCCCAGAGATAGGTGAGGGTCTACAAGGGAATGTAAGAAGCCAAAAATTGTAGATGTATGAAAAGAAGACTGGGAAAAAATAGCTCTGCAGTTTTACTAGCACTGAAATATCACTGTTCATTATCTAAGTGAGTCAGAAACAAATTCAGGAGTCTCTGCTTACGGTAAAGTCAGAATTCGTGGTCTACATTCTAAATGAGACTGAAGAAAACTCCAGAATATCACCGCTTTAAAAGTGAGGGTTTAGTGAAATCGCCTAAGAGAATGAAATTTTTCCCTAGGTGGAATGTGCCCCTAGATCCCGTGTAACCAGGGGTGATCTGATTCTCCTAATGGCATTGGCAGTGGGGGCGCGCTCTTAGCTGCCAAGGTGACTGAGCTGTGCTGCTTGTGTTGGAAAGCAGGGGCCATGGACGTTAAATAAACAGCAGTGCAAGATGCAGTACTCAAAACTTAACGTTCACACCTAAACCAAGAACACCCCTATTGAGAAATATTTAAGTATCTCCCCGACCCATGGTGAACCAGTAAAAAGAAAAGAAACAAAAACTAAAACTCCCCCCCAAACTAAACCACCACCACCACCATCACCTCCACCCAAGCATCTAGAAATCATAGAAGTGTGATTATGGATTTTTTACAAAGGCAAGAGTTGACAGTTTACCCATCAATGTGTGTCTTTGAGGTTCTCTTTTCAAGATCCCATTTCCCCCTCCCTCTGTATCCCCAGGTGCCCAAACCACCAAGGCCTTGACCTTGTACTAGCTGCCTTGGGTCCTCCCCATTTGTCTCCTGAAATTTCCCTGTCCTGTAAGTCACATCCTTATAACCCAAGCTGCCAAGAAACTAATGCAACCTGCTCTGATTTAATTAATAGTCATTTGCAGAACAGCAACCCCACACCCCTGTGTTCCTAGGTTGGTGCTCTGGTGACACACACATGGTATGGGGCTCTGGGCCAAATAGATGCTTCTCCAAATGATTTCTACAGTTTCTCACATTCTGTCTGGAACCTTCTGCTCAACCATGCTCACCTGGCTGCAGACAACACTTGGAATGGCAGCCTGCACCTGCCTTTGCTTCATATAGCAGTGATTATTTCCATAAACCTTCAATACACAGACATCTGGAGTCACTGAGTGCCTGACACTGAAATCTTTGCACTGAATTCCATTTGGAATTATAAGATGAGTTAATTCAACCCATCTGATTACTCCTCTCGCTCCCCAGTAAAACACAGAACACAAGCTCTCCATTTAGAACACAAGCCTTGAATGCTGGGAAGATGGCTGCCTAAGAACAGCTCAGGACTTCAGCTCCCAGTGAAGGTGCAGAGGGTGAGTGGACGCCGCATTTCCAGACGAACTCTTATTGCCCACAGACCAGGAGATACCCAGGCAGAGGGGTCGCCAGCGTCGCAGTCCCAGCTGGTGCGGCTGTTTTGGCCCCTGTGGGGCTGATTCCGCCCGCGGGGCTGCTGTGACCATGCCCTGTTGCTGCGGTTCTCCATACAAAAGCCACTGTCTGGGAGCCCAGAGCCCTGAGACGGCAGAGTTGCCCATTCATTTGAAATAGCGAGTCAGGCCAGGAGATTCCTAGGCAAAAAATCCGCCAGGAGCCGGCGCCACAGTTCGAGCCGACTCCATGAGTCGCAGCACGGAAGATCCCGGCGCCTTTTCAGCAGGCGACCCGAACGCCGGGTCTTCAACTTAAAAGAAAAGACTCTGAGTCAGGGAGCCAGGTGATCAGGCTCAGTTGGTCCCACCCCTCCACCCCCAACAACAACGAAAACAAAAACAGTAATTGGAAACCCTCTGGGTTGAGCCCTTCAAACCAAGCACAGCTGAACCGGACGGTCCGGCTCCGTGGGGGAGGGGCTTCCGCCATTACTGAGACTCTCCACCGCTAGGGAGGCAGGCCGCCATTGCCGAGGCAACCTGCCACAACAGAGAGAGTCCGCCATAACAGAGGCAGGGCCACTGTTGCCGAGACAGTTCTAACTACGCCCATATAAAAAGGACTACAGGGAAGAGTTCAGGGCAGCTGGGCAGAGCCCACAGCAGCTCAGCAAAGCCCCTGTGGGCAGGCAGTGGCTAGGCGTGCTGCTAGCTGAGCGGGTCAGACCTGAAAGAAAAATCAAAAAAGGCAGTAGTGCAACGGAAACTCATAAAGCTCCAACTCCCTGGGACAGAGACAGACAACAGGTGGATAAACCCACAAAAATGGGAAGAAACCAGCGCAAAAAGGATGAAAACTCCCGAAACCAGAACACCTCTCCTCCTAAAAGGGATCACAACTCCTCACCAGCAAGGGAACCAGACCGGATGGAGAAGGAGGGTGATGAAATGACAAAATCAGACTTCAGAAGGTGGGTAGTAAGAAACTACAGTGAGCTAAAAGAACATGTTCTAACCCAACGCAAAGAAAATAGGAACCTTGAAAAAAGATTGGACGAACTGCTGACGAGAATGGACAGCATAGAGAGGAGTATAAGTGAATTGATGGAGCTGAAAAACGCAACACGAGAACTTCGTGAAGCATGCACAAGCTTCAACAGCCGAATTGACCAAGCAGAAGAAAGGATATCAGAGGTCGAAGATCAACTAAATGAAATAAAAGAGAAGGCAAGAACAGAGAAAAAAGCACAAAAAGGAATGAACAAAATCTTCAAGAAATGTGGGACTATGTGAAAAGACCTAATCTGCGTCTGATAGGTGTACCTGAATGTGATGAAGAGAATGAATCCAAGCTGGAAAATACTCTTCAAGATATTAACCAGGAAAACTTCCCCAACCTAGCAAGGCAGACCAATATTCAAATCCAGGAAATACAGAGAACACCACAAAGATATTCCTCAAGAAGAGCAACCCCAAGGCACATAATCGTCAGATTCACCAGGGTTGAAATGAAAGAGAAAATGCTAAGGGCAGCCAGAGAGAAAGGTCGGGTTACCCACAAAGGGAAGCCCATTAGACTCACAGCAGATCTCTCAGCAGAAACCCTACAAGCCAGAAGAGATTGGGGGCCAATATTCAACATCCTTAAAGAAAAGAACTTTCAACCCAGAATCCCCTATCCAGCCAAACTAAGCTTCATAAGTGAAGGAAAAATAAAATCCTTTGTGAACAAGCAAGCACTCAGAGATTTCATCACCACCAAACCTGCTCTACAAGAACTCCTGAAAGAGGCTCTACACATAGAAAGGAACAACCAGTACCAGCCACTCCAAAAACACACCAAATGGTAAAAGAGCATCAACACAATCAAGAATCTGCATCAACTAACCAACAAAACAGCCAGGTAGCATCAAAATGACAGCATCAAATTCACACATAACAATACTATCCCTAAATGTCAATGGACTAAATGCCCCAATCAAAAGACACAGACTGGCAAATTGGATAAAAAGCCAAAACCCATCAGTGTGCTGTATCCAGGAAACCCATCTTACATGCAAGGATACACAAAGGCTCAAAATAAAGGGATGGAGGAAGATCTACCAAGCAAATGGAGAGCAAAAAAAGGCAGGAGTTGCAATTCTCATCTCTGATAAAATAGACTTTAAAGCAACAAAGATCAAAAGAGACAAAGAAGGACATTACATAATGGTAAAAGGATCACTGCAACAAGAAGAGCTAACGATCCTAAATATATACGCACCCAATACAGGAGCACCCAGATACATAAGGCAAGTTCTTAATGACTTACAAAGAGACTTAGACTCCCACACAATAATAGTGGGAGACTTTAACACCCCATTGTCAATATTAGACAGATCATCCAGACAGAAAATCAACAAGGATATCCAGGACCTGAATACAGACCTGGAACAAGCAAACCTAATAGACATTTACAGAACTCTCCACCCCAAATCCACAGAATATACATTCTTCTCAGCACCACATCACACCTACTCTAAAATTGACCACATAATTGACAATAAATCACTCCTCAGCAAATGCAAAAGAACAGAAATCATAATAAACAGTCTCTCAGACCACAGTGCAATCGAGTTAGAACTCAGAATGCAGAAACTAACTCAGAACCGCACAGCTTCATGGAAACTGAACAACTTGCTCTTGAATGTTGACTGGATAAACAATGAAATGAAGGCAGAAATAAAGATGTTCTTCGAAACCAATGAGAACGAAGACACAACATACCAGAATCTCTGGGACACATTTAAAGCAGTCTCTAGAGGAAAATATATAGCAATGAGTGCCCACATGAGAAGAAAGGAGAGATCTAAAATTGACACCCTGTCATCAAAATTGAAAGAGCTAGAGGAGCAAGATAAAAAAATCTCAAAACCTAGCAGAAGACAGGAAATAACTAAGATCAGAGCAGAACTGAAGGAAATAGAGACACAAAAACCTCTTCAAAAAATCAATAAATCCAGGAGCTGGTTCTTTGAAAAGATCAACAAAATAGACAGACCACTAGCCAGATTAATAAAAAAGAAAAGAGAGAAAAACCAAATTGATGCAATAAAAAACGATAAAGAGGATATCACCACAGATTCCACAGAAATCCAAACCATCATCAGAGATTATTACAAACAACTCTATGCACATAAACTAGTAAACCTGGAAGAAATGGATAAATTCCTGGACACCTGCAACCTCCCAAGCCTAAACCTGGAAGAAGCCGAAACCCTGGATAGACCAATAACATGGTTTGAAGTCGAGGCAGCAATAAAGAGCCTACCACCCAAAAAAAGCCCAGGTCCAGATGGGTTCACAGCTGAATTCTACCAGACATACAAAGAGGAGCTGATACCATTCCTTCTGAAACTATTCCAGACAATCCAAAAAGAGGGAATCCTTCCCAAATCATTTTACGAGACAAACATCATCCTGATACCAAAACCCGGCAGAGACTCAACAAGAAAAGAAAATTTCAGGCCAATATCCATGATGAACATAGATGCAAAAATCTTCAATAAAATACTGGCAAACCGATTGCAACAGCATATCAAAAAGCTCATCCACCATGATCAAGTAGGATTCATCCCGGGGATGCAAGGCTGGTTCAACATACGCAAGTCCATAAACGTAATTCACCACATAAACAGAACCAAAGACAAAAACCACATGATTATCTCAATTGATGCAGAGAAGGCTTTTGACAAAATTCAACAACCCTTTATGCTAAAAACCCTCAATAAACTAGGTATTGACGGAACGTATCTCAAAACAATAAAAGCTATTTATGACAAACCAACAGCCAATATCATACTGAATGGGCAAAAACTGGAAGCATTCCCTTTGAAATCTGGCACTAGACAAGGGTGCCCTCTTTCACCACTCCTATTCAATATAGTACTGGAAGTTCTAGCCAGAGCAATCAGGCAAGAAAAAGAAATAAAGGGTATCCAAATTGGAAAGGAGGAAATCAAATTGTCTCTATTTGCAGATGACATGATTGTATATCTGGAAGACCCCATCATCTCAGCCCAAAATCTCCTGAAACTGATAAACAACTTCAGCAAAGTCTCAGGATACAAAATCCACGTGCAAAAATCCTATACACCAGTAATAGACTTCAAGAGAGCCAAATCAAGAACGAACTGCCATTCACAATTGCTACAAAGAGAATAAAGTACCTAGGAATACAACTAACAAGGAACGTAAAGGACCTCTTCAAGGAGAACTACAAGCCATTGCTCAACGAAATAAGAGAGGATACAAACAGATGGAGAAACATTCCATGTTCATGGTTAGGAAGAATCAACATCGTGAAAATGGCCATACTGCCCAAAGTAATTTACAGATTCAACGCTATTCCCATCAAGCTACCAATGACCTTCTTCACAGAACTGGAAAAAAACACCTTAAACTTCATATGGAACCAAAAGAGAGCCCGCATAGCCAAGTCAATTCTAAGCGAAAAGAACAAAGCAGGAGGCATCACACTACTGGACTTCAAACTATACTACAAGGCTACAGTAATCAAAACAGCATGGTACTGGTACCAAAACAGAGATATAGACCAATGGAACAGAACAGAGGCCTCAGAGGAAATACAACATACCTACAACCATCTGATCTTCGACAAACCTGACAAAAACAAGCAATGGGGAAAGGACTCCCTGTTTAATAAATGGTGTTGGGAAAACTGGCTAGCCATGTGCAGAAAGCAGAAACAGGACCCCTTCCTGACACCTTACACCAAAATTAACTCCAGATGGATTAAAGACTTAAACATCAGACCTAATACCATAAAAACCTTAGAAGAAAATCTAGGCAAAACCATTCAGGACATAGGTGTAGGCAAGGACTTCATGACCAAAACGCCAAAAGCAATGGCAACAAAAGCCAAAATAGACAAATGGGACCTAATCAAACTCCACAGCTTCTGCACGGCAAAAGAAACAGTCAGTAGAGTGAATCGGCAACCAACAGAATGGGAAAAAATTTTTGCAGCCTACCCATCTGACAAGGGGCTGATATCCAGAATTTACAAAGAACTAAAGCAGATCTACAAGAAAAAAACAAACAAGCCCATTCAAAAATGGGCGAAGGATATGAACAGATACTTTACAAAAGAAGACATACAGGAGGCCAACAAACATATGAAAAAATGCTCATCATCACTGGTCATCAGAGAAATGCAAATCAAAACCACATTGAGATACCATCTCACACCAGTTAGAATGGCGATCATTAAAAAATCGGGAAACAACAGATGCTGGAGAGGATGTGGAGAAATAGGAACACTTTTACACTGTTGGTGGGAATGTAAATTAATTCAACCATTGTGGAAGACAGTGTGGCGATTCCTCAAGGACCTAAAAATAGAAATCCCATTTGACCCAGCAATCCCATTACTGGGTATATATCCAAAGGATTATAAATCATTCTACTATAAGGACACGTGCACACGAATGTTCATTGCAGCACTGTTTACAATAGCAAAGACCTGGAACCAACCCAAATGCCCAACGATGATAGACTGGATAGGGAAAATGTGGTACATATACACAATGGAATATTACGCAGCCATCAAAAACGATGAGTTCACGTCCTTTGTAGGGACATGGATGAACCTGGAAACCATCATTCTCAGCAAACTGACACAAGAGCAGAAAATCAAACACCGTATATTCTCACTCATAGGTGGGTGTTGAACAATGAGAACACATGGACACAGGGAGGGGAGCACTACACACTGGGGTCCGTTGGGGGGAAATGGGGGAGGGGCGGGGGGGTGGGGAGGTGGGAAGAGATAGCATGGGGAGAAATGACAGATACAGGTGAGGGGACGGAAGGCAGCAAACCACACTGCCAAGTGTGTACCTATGCAACAATCTTGCATGTTCTTCACATGTACCCCAAAACCTAAAATGCAATTTAAAAAAAAAATTAAATTAAATTTCAGTGCCTTTACCTATGAATAAAGTCAAGTAGCTCTTTAAAAAAAAAAAAAAAAAAAAAAAAGAACACAAGCCTTTCTTCATCCCTGTACTGGTTTGTACTTTCTCCCCTAGAACTATATCCTCCTTCTTTTTTTCTCACTTGCTTTTAATCAGATTTGTGCATTGCTGAAGGATGTCATTTCCAAGGAAGCCCCCTTACTTGAAGGTTGCAAATTCTTCCACATTTTGTATCTCCTTTCCCTGGAAGCTTGCCTTCTTCTCACATGCCCCAATGCCAAATTTGGACCTACTATTTTACCTAGGTGCAAACACTTTTTGATTTTGAAGTATGTGATAGCCACTCTCCACATCTTCTTTGGCAACCTGGGAAAATCCTGGCTACTACTCCCATCATTTATCTGACTCTTAATGACAATCAGAAAGTCTAATAAAAATCTGTGCTAATTCAATATATTTGTATTATATGCAAATTAATACAAATGCAATGATACATTTATTGACTATGTTGCAATGATACATTTATTGACTATGTTGCAATGACAGGAAGGATACTATGAGATGTACAGGTTTTATAAGATAAGACCCACTAATACTAATAATAGAATTGCAGGCTGCAAGGCCATCTCACAGCCTTCCTCACTCCACTTTTGCTACCATCCTAAGTAACTTCACGGTTTATGCAGACATCTGCTCAAAGCAAACACCCTGACCTAATGGTTTCTACTGTTTTAGTAACACATTATGATGAACCTTCCATGTCATAACCTAGAATAATCCCACTTCTAAAATCCGAAACTGGACTATTCAAGTTTACAGACCCATTTTCTCTCTTGCTTTCACATTCCTCACTAGATTTGCTCTACTTTATTAAGACTTCCAGTTCCTGCAAGGTGCTGTCATATCCATTATTTCCTCTTTCTCAAGGAGAACTGTTGATTTTTTTTTTTTGATAGAGAAAATACAACTTTAGGGTTTTGTGTCATGATAAATTTATGATTTCCTGGTAACTTATTTTCAGCTTGTTTCAACTTTTTCTCACTGGAACAAGACCACAAAAATTTCCCTTTTTCGGGAGGCCTCACAGCAGATTCAACTCCGTCAACATAAAACAACACCTCTCATCTTTAAGAGAAATAGAAACAAAATGAAGAGAAGAAAGTACTAAGAGGGTGAAGTAATAAGTAATGGTGGTGGGGGCTGGGGGAATTCTAAGACCTTTCATACCCAGAATCTGTCTTATAAGAGTGTGATTCTCTTTAGTCTCCAGGAAATATTATCTTTAAGATCACATGGTTTCCTGCTTTGTAACAAATGAGCCTAACATCTCTGCCTGGATTTTAAGGTGCCCATAGTTGAGTTCTATCTGATACCTTTAGCTTTGTCTCGCCTTCATTCCTATTGCCTTTCTATCTCCCAAAAAAGTCATGCCCAGGCTCCCTAAAATGCTCCTTCTTGAAAGCCCTCCACTCCCATATTCATCTCCCTATTCTTCTAATCCTCCTACCCTTATGATGGATCCTTCCCACCTCTATTTTCTTCTGCCATACATAAACATAAGGGATTGCTCAGGGATTGATCTTTGTCACTTTCCCTTGGCAATCTCATTCATTCTTCAGGCTTCCTTCTTTACTTCTGAGGAGCTGTTACACAGTCTGTACCTCCAACCTGGTGGCACTGTAGGGTTCCAAACCTCCATCTAGTTTTATCTGTAGATTTACCAACACTTCAAACCAACAAGTCCTGGTGCGCCAGAAGTCTTATTTTTCAGTCTACCTATCCTTTTATATTCCCCAAATCTGTTAATGGCACATCCAAGCTCTGGGCAGCCTCTGATTGCACATCATTATCTCCTATCTCTGCGTCCTCCCTCTTTCCGGTATCACAGCAAATGGGCTAGTAGAAGGAGAGACTGCAGAGCTCAAGACCAAGACAAGGTTATTACAAGACCCAAAGCATTCTTCCTTCGTCTGCTACCAGAGGCACAGCTTTGACCTTATTTTTCTGCTGAAAGTCCTCAGTGGTGCTCTCTCTACTGTTCACAAAACAAAAACTTCTTGAACTAGTATCTGAGGAACTTCCACGTTTCCAAACTATTTGTGTTGTAACTTCCTCCCTGTAGCCTTCCCTATTTCCATGCCTTTGATCATGAAATCTCTAATATTAAAGCTGCCTTTGTTTGTTCTAGTTTCACATATTCATATATTACCTATCCTTCAAAGCTTAGCTTAAATGCCACATTCTTTTATGAAGCCCAAGTAACCTCTCTGCTCTCTGAATTTCCATAACAATATCACACTACTCTGCATTATTACTTACATGCATGCCTTCTCCCCAACTATGTTTTAAAATGGCCAACATTTGCTGATCCCTATGTGACAGGTACCATGCTTTATGCACAAGATCCCATTTAAGCTTCATATCAACATTACGTAAGCAGTATCATTTGTCTTCATTTTACAAATAAGGAAACCTGTATAGGGCAGTTATGGAACTTGCCTCAGGTCTCATGCTGGCAGGAGGCACAGCCTGGTATCTAATTCAGGAAGTCTGTATTGATGCACTTGCTGCCACTACTTCCAGCTGACTGTGTGCCCCTCAAAGGCAGGATCACATCTGATTCTTATTTCTACCTATCATGATGCTCACTATTGTGGTATATGATGCATAATTATGCACCGATTATAATTTATAGATGGGTATGTTTTTACCTTATAACCCTATTTAAGTATAAGCTCTATTAGAGCAGAAAACTTCTGCTTTCCCATCCAATCTGGAAACATAGTATGTTTTATAAAATTGTGTTAATTGGGATTTAGACTCAGATTACAAGAAATTTCCCTACTCTCACCCATTTAACAGGGTCACTCTCATTGATGAGTCAGAACTGAATAATCAGATAAAAAGAGAACAGATGCTGGCATTCAAAATGAACCAATAATGAGGCTTTGGAGTCAATAGCATCTATTTCTTAATTACTGTTATTAATAATGTTATCAGCTATTCATTCAGCACTTCTATGCCAAACACTATGCTGACATTTGCTCCTAAATTAAATTAACCATCACAATACCACAACCACTTTAAGAATGGGAAAACCAAAACTCAAAGGAGTTAAGTTAAATTTAATAACAGTGACTATTTCATGACCAGTCACTATGTGCCACCATGCTATAGTAACTCCATTTAATCCTTTCAGTCACCCTGTAAGGTAGGTGCTAACATGCCCTCTATTTGATAAAGTGGTTAAGAAAGGTTAAGTCACTTTCCCAGTGCCACACAGCTTGTAAGTGACAGATGCAGACCTTAAGCCCAGGACTGTCTGAATCAGGAGTCAATTCTCTTTACCATAGTACCAAACTGGCTCTCTTACTCTAAGAGACTGACCTTAGCAATAGGTATTAATTCATGACTGTCTGATTCTAAAGCCCATGGTGATAGTGTTGACAAAAATAGATGCTCCCAGTCCTATCACATGATCAAACCACACTGAAACATAACCACATCACAGAGCACAAGGCCTAAGAGAGAAGCCAGAGTGCTAAACAATGAAAATAGAAACAACAATAAAACAAGATTTCTCTATCCCCCATGACTACAACACTGGAAGGGGTAAATATTAGACCAAAATTTGCTGCAAAGGGAGAAAAATGATGAAAATCCAAGGTGTATCATATGTCAGCCTCCCTCCAAGCTATGTGGTTCACACATGCCAGCTATTCCTGTCATAGATTCAGCTTGTGGTGGTGCTGAGTGATTGTCCCTGAACAAGGATACACAGCCTTCAACTCTCTTTGCTTAGATTTCACTTTGTCACAGGTTGTCTCTGACAAAGTCAAGTTCTTTCTACCATCCTCTGGCCAAAGAATTTTGAAGCTGAAAATGAATGGAGCTATGTTATCCTTACAGCTTTCTTTCTTATACCTTGGCTCCCAGCCTGAGGGCCAGAACAATAGAGAGCCATCTTTGCTGGCTCTGAGCTGATGGCTGGGGTACCTTGGCTCTCCCGCTTCTCTATGGGTCACTTGTGAAGAGCTCTCTGGGACAAAACAAAATGGTTGACAGTCCTATTTAAGGTAGATCACTAGGCAGCTGATGACAGCCCTATAGTTAGATCTGCACATCACCTGTACTGAGCAGCTCATGACCAAGAGCACGTGGGACAGAGTGCCATCCAGCACATTTCACATTTACTGCAGAGGAAAATCCGTAACTATGTATTGCTTTAAAAGGGAAGATGTTTCCTACCTACTCATCTTAAACATCAGGCACTATTTTAGGAAACTGATAAAGTTAGAGCTACTTTCTCAATATATGACAGACATGGGTATGAGCTTATTCTAAGACCTTATCCCAAAGCCTTTCTTAAATGAAAAATAAATGAACTTTTTGGAATGACAAGACCACACACAGAGTATTTGACAAGACTTAATGATACTGTCGTTTACTAGTATATTCTAAATAGCAACCATTTAGACTATTTACATCCTTTAATTCTAGGATCTTTAGTGGCAGGAGCCTCTCATTTGTCATGCATGAATCTGTGGTGCCTAAAATAGTACCTGGAACTGAGTATGAAAAGCACAAATATTTGTGAATTCAATGAAATAACTGTATCTTCTGAAAACAACTCACCATATTAACAAATATGTTTATGTACAAAAATTCCAAAATAAAGCTCCTTCTTAAAGGAATCTATGATACCCTGTTCACTTCCACAATAGCCCATGAGACACAGAAATATTCTTAATCTCATTTTGCACACATTATGAAAATAAAGGTTACAGATTGAAAAAGAATAACTAGTCCCATGTCCAGCTCCCAGACAACTTATCTCCAGCAGCAATGCTTGAGTTTTTTATTTTGTTACAACTGTCTGTTTTGGTTTTTGGTTTTATTATCCCTTTGATATTTCTTACTGTCTAAAAATGTGTCAAAAGTTAGTGATAGCTACCCATCTCCAGTTTCTTACTACCTATTGTTAAAAAATACAATAAAATGGAAATTTCAGGATCCCAAGAGACAAATTGACAGACTTATTTATCTTTTTAAAAATACTTTCTTCACGTGGCATGCAGGATACGATTTTGTTTTTTCTATTCACTAGCTCCTCATTTGCAGTCTCCTTGGCTGGCTTCTCCTCATTTTCTTCTCTCTACTGCTGGAGTTGTACTCCAGGACCGGTCCTAACTTCTCTCTTCTTTACCTGTACTCTTCCCCTTGTTGATTCCATTTGGTTACATGGCTTTAAAAAACAGGTGTATTTTAAGGACTCCCAAATTTGTGCCACCACATTAAACCTCTTCTCTGAACTCGACTTGTGTCTCCAACTGCTACTGAACATTTCCACTTGGAAGTCCAATAGGCATGTCAAGCTTACTATGTCCAAAATCGGATTGCTGAGCATCTCCCCGACATGTGTTCCTTTTATAGTTTTATTTTGGAACATGGCAACTCCATTCTCTGGGATTGCTCAACTGAATGGAGGGAAGAGGAGAGATGAAGAAAGGAATGGAGGAAAAGAAGAATCTTGAGATCATGTGATTCCCTTCTTTTCTGACCTCACAACCACACCGACCACAAATTCTTCTGATTCTACTTTCAAAATACAAGCAATTGTACCATCTTTCATCCTCCTTACCACCACCACCTAGCTCAGCCATCATCTCTTGTTCCAAGTATTGTAATCACCTCCAGACTTGTTTCCCACTCACTTCTCTCCTCCATACAGTAGCCAGAGTCTTTAAAAAACTTGAGATGGCTGGGTGCGGTAGTGCACACCTGTAATCCCAGCACATGGGGAGGCCGAGGTGCATGGATCATGAGGTCAGGAGTTCAAGACCAGACTGGCCAACATGGTGAAACCCCTTGTCTACTAAAAATGCAAAAATTAGCTGGCCACAGTGGCTCATGCCTGTAATCCCAGCTATTGGGAGGCTGAGGTAGGAGAATTGCTTGAACTGGGACCCGGGACGTGGAGGTTGCAGTGAGCCGAGATCGCACCACTGCACTCCAGCCTGGGCTACAGAGTAAAACTCCATCTCCGAATAAAAAAAATAAATACCTGAGATTACATCATTTTACTACTTGAAAGCCTCTAATTACTTTCCATATTACTTAAGGAAAAGGCAGAACTATCATCTTACTACGGCCTACAAGGTCCTAAAAAAATGCTCGTCTTGAAATGCAAAGCAAAAACCACAGTGGATACCATCTCATACGTGTTAGAGTGGCTATTACCAAAAAGGCAAAAGCTATCACCTGTTGGTGATGATATGGGGCAAAGGGAAACTGCATGCTGGATGTACATTGAAAACAATGGCCTGGGAGGGACTGCAAACTGGTACCGATCTTATAGAAAACAGTATGGTGGGTATTCAAAGAATTGAAAATGTAACTGCCATATGATGAAGCAATCCTGCTTCTGGATGTGTACATATATATACATATATATGTACACATGTGTGTATATATATATATGTACACATGTGTGTATATATGTGTACACGTGTGTATATATATATATATACACACGTATATATGTGTGTGTGTGTGTGTTTGTGTGTGTGTGTGTCTATCTCCAAAGAAAATCTGATTAATAAACAGATATCTCACTCCCATGTTCATTGTAGCACATTCACAATAGCCAAGATACAAAAACAACCTAAATGTTCATTGACGGATGAATGAAGAAAATGTGGCACACACACACACAATGAAGTATTATTCAGCCTTAAACCGAAGGACATCCTGTCATTTGCAATAACACAGATGTTACTGGATCCTGGATGGCATTATGCTAACTGAAATAAACTATGGGCAGAAAGACAAATACTGAATGATCTCAATTTTTGTTGGATCTACAATAGCCAAATTCATATAGAATGGTGGTTGCCAGAAACAGAGGGGATGGGGACAGTGGGAAGATGCTGGTCAAAGGGTAAAATGTTGCAGTTATACAAGGTAAGTAAGTTCTGGAGCTCTAATGTACAGCATGGTGACTCTAGTTGACAATACTGCATCTTATACTTGAAATTTGTTAAAAGGATAGATGGTTAGTGTCCTTATCACACACACACACACACACACACACACACACACACACAAAGGTAAGTATGTGAGGTGGTGGAAATATTCATTAGCTTCATTGTGGTGATCACGGCACAATGTATATCCAAACATTAAGTTGATACCTTAAACAAAAACATATGAATTAAACATATTTATATTAAAAATATATATTATATATTAAAATACATATTATCTACATTTGTATATATTATATATATGTATAAATGTACATATATATGTCCATCTCCCTGCAATCTCTCTTCTGTAACTCTTTTGCTTGCTTGGTTTCAACTATACCGGCCATCTCCTTAGAGCTCAAGTTTTTGAAGCATTATCCTCCCTCAAACCCTTTGTACTTGCTGTTAACTTTATGCAGAATGTTCTTCCCCCACTTACCAGAAGGTTCCCTGCCTCACTTTCTTTAGGTGTCTGCTCAAATATCACCTTGTCAGATAGACCTTCCCTAATCACCCCACATAAAATTGTAACTCCATTTTCATGTTGCACTTCCTATCTTGCTTAATAGTGTTTTTCAACTAGCATTTACCCTCTAACAATAGGTATTTCTTAGCTCTCTCCTCCTTATTAGAATGTAACCTTCGTCCATACTATTCCGTTCACCATTGTATACTCAATGCCTGTAACAATGCCTGGCATATGGAAAGCAATTAGGTAGTCCCTGAATTAGTCATTTTAGTTCTTACTAAATACAGTGCCTGAAAATACCTGGGAATTCATTACATTCTTTTGTTCTTTGATCTCAGCTGGAACTGTTTGCTTAAGGGGACTGAAAGAAGAGGCACCCACAGCTTACAGGGCCCTTTGGGCTCCAGTAACAGGAAGGAATGTTGTATTTCCTTCTTACAACTTCTCGCATTGCCAAGAAGGCAGAGGTTGGAGCTTGATCATAAAATCTATTCAGCCTCCCATGGCTTGATCCCTTCAAAACTTGCAAGGGAGAGCAAAGGAGGAAGCTTTTCCCTGAATTGATTAGGGAGATGTAGCAGCATTATAGGCATTAGGGTTTACATATGCAATTCTCTTTCAGGCAGAAAATACTACTGTGTAACATGGAAGAATGCAGTGACCTGTTACCTAAGACATTTTCTCCAGAAATAATAATAAATTTGTTTAAATTTTCTACTCTCACAGGATGAAAAAATAATGATCTAGTTACAACTAAGGGAATTTCAGGCCCCACAGAAGGATTTTCTTTTAATAAAAGTGTTTTTAATGCTGATATTCTGCATACATCTCTCCCACCCAATCAGAACACGTCATGTGAATCACCACACCCAAGTGCTTATGTACACTCCTTTGGTATCCTGCTTCTTTAAATAAAACAGTCATGGAGAAGAATGAATGGGAGAAATCTAAAATACTATAGCAAATCATATTTTTTACTTTCTAACCTCAGAGGTAGCAAGGATTGTCAATAATAAAGTTATGGCAGGAAAATTTTGGTCTCTGGTTCTAACATGGTTCTGATTTTTTTTTTTTTTTGAGACAGGGTCTCATTCTGTTGCCCAGGCTAGAGCATAGTCGTCTGATCACAGTCCTCCCACCTCAGCCTCTTGAGCAGTTGGGACCACAGGCAGGTAATTTTAAATTAACACTTAAATTTCTCATGTTCCTATCATAAATGTTGATGAATTTGTGTCTGTGTCTCTATCTTAAGATACACTCTAAGCACTGTGGCCCCAGAGAGACAGAGAAGAGCATCTGAGTCTGAGGCTATCATGGCAGTATTGAGAGACCCTGACAAGTTGTGCAATGGTATCTGTGTTTGTATGTTATCAGATCTATGGTATCTGCATTTGTATGTCATTAGATCTATTTTTTATTTTTAAGTAAATGTATTTTCCTGCTTATCATTGGTTCTGGAATCCTTGGCTACTGAGTTAAGATATAATGCCTTCCCTGAGCCATACAAGTGACCTACAACAACCCACCTACTTTTAGCAAGATCTTGTAAGAATACTTATGCTCAGGGGAGAGGCCCACAGTAGATCCACTTCCGTTTTTGGGAAATAACTAACTTATTTAGATTCTTTCTACTTGTAGTACCTCAGACACGGTCTTTCTGAAATTTTCCCATTTAACCTTTGTAGAAAAAGTAAACAAAACTATAATACTCGGCATGTAGGACATTCTTTGAATATCCTGTATGTGCATACTCACTGGAATTTACTGACAGATGTTTTAAAATCTGAAGCAACAAAGCATCCAGTAATTTCCATAAAATCTAATAACCAGGCAACACCATCTTTTTCAAAAAAAGATGCTCTGTGAACTTAGTAGATGTTAATAAAATTTATGGGCTGACTTTTAGAACGTTAAATCTTTGATAACAGGCCACTTACAGGCAAAAGAAATGTTTTCATAATTTAATGGTACATATGTGCCCTATGAACTGTCATGTCTGAGACTAGTTTCTCTAAAAGAAAAAAAAAATTAAAAACAAAAACAAACAAGGCTGGGCATGGTGGCTTATACCTGTAATCTCAGTACTTTGGGAGGCTGAGGCAGGCAGATCATATGAGGTCAGAAGTTCAAGACCAGACTGACCAACATGGAGAAACTCCATCTCTACTAAAAATACAAAATTAGCCATGTGTGGTGGGAATACATGCCTGTATTCCCAGCTTCTCATGAGGCTGAGGCAGGAGAATCACAAACCTGGGAGGTGGAGGTTGTGGTGAGCTGAGATCACGCCATTGCACTCCAGCCTGGGTAACGAGTGAAACTCCATTTCAAAAAAAACCAATAAACAAAAAACTTACATTTCTTTCCCAGCTCCATTCAGAACTGTATCATGCATTCATTCAAGAAACATCTGTTTTACGGTATTGGATATGGTGGCGAACAAGGCAGGCATGGTACCTACCTCCGTGGAGGTCCTACTTTAGGTGGATAAAGAGCCCATCTTATACATTAGCTCAGACAGGCTTGGGGTTGCACTTGTTTGCAGAGATGATAACATAATTCAGGGCCAGAAGAATCTCAGTAAGACAGCAGGAAGAATATAGGGATGTTTGGGCTACTTTTTCCTCTTCCCTGACAAGTTTTCTGACCCAGGCTGAGCTGCTGTAAGTAAATGTTTCCATTGGAAAACTTATCCTTTTATGTTGCAACTCTTATATTTCTAATTTAATTCCCCTTTCACCAGAATGTTTAGGCTTAGAAGGATCATATCCTGACCACCTCCATCTGTTTATCTTGTATCCCTAACACTGACCATAAGGAAAACATGTTAAAAGTACTCATTGAATGAAAATAATGGTTAGGAGAAATAATAGATCAGAATTGTGGGTCAAACAGAATAAAAAGCTGTGGACCCAAAGTATCCAAAAGTAGAATGAAAACCAGACACTGTCCAGGGTTATAAGACATGACTCATAAAGAGGCGAAGGACCCATGAAACTGGAATGAAGCCTATTTCTGCTGACAGAATTCTCCTCAACTCATTCTACTGTAGTGGGACTCAGTATTTAGTTCCCAGGGTCTAGTCTGGATCAAAAGTTGGATATTAGGTGCAGCAAATTCCCACACTTGAAGGCTGCAATACAGTGGGGCTCTTCCTATCACAAATCACAAATATAACAGCACTTAAAGAAGGGGTGAGCCAAGCAGGAAACTAACCAAGAGCCCTCCAGGCACTGGTTTGAGCACTTTATAGTTCATCGCCTCCTAAAAATTCCCTTCCAGATAGTTGTCATTATACCCATTTTACAGGTAAAGGCACTTCAGCTTGGATTCCGATGTATTAAGTCACTGCTCAGAGCAAGCAGGCTATTTCTTTTGGTAATTATTCATCAGTGTATCATGCAGTCATTCAGTGTCCATTACACACCACGTACTGCTAGGTCCTCAGAATCCAAGGCGGCTTCAAAGTTAGTACGTAGTGGTGTAAATCCAGTTCTGTGTGACTCCAAACTTCAAGTTCTTCCCACTATACACTAAGGCTCTTTTGTGAATAAAGCATTTCACTCAGTTGCATACCAAATGTAAGAGCTGCAGTATGTCCATCACTCACCACTCCCACTTAGTGATACTACTTTTTCAACTTCCTACTCATAGTGTAGTGGTAGGCATTGCAGCTGGAAGGTTTTAAAGGAGCAGCTTCCCTTTCTTAAATAAAATATGAATAACCAATTGTTTCTCCACCTTAAGTCCAATGAAAATAGCTTTAAGCCCCGGGACTTTCAGGAGGCTTAGGTGGGAGGATTGTTTGAGCCCAGGAAGTCGAGGCTACAGTGGACTGTGATCACACTACTGCACTCTGACCCCTATACCATGTGCAATCACTCTGCTGAACCACTGACCATATGCCCTGCCATAAAAATTTCTGGAGCATGTCCTATCAATAGGCTCAGAAATTGCACCTGTATTGCAGCAAACGTTCTTAGAGTGCTTGGTCAAACCAAAATCTAGTTTAAAAACCAATAAAATTAGCAGCATATGAAATAGAGTTACTCTATTTAAGCATGACTGCTTGATTCCTTTTGTAACTGAGGCTAGAATTTGCTCCATATCCTTATATTGTTTTTTTCTCCTCTAAATATAATCATGTCTGGCTTTGAATCCTTAACTTGCAATAATTTCAATCTCAGTCATGTTTGGAGAAGCCTTCCCCTCCCTAGAGACGTTTCATAATCTCTGAAGAATTATATAGTATACAACTTTAAAGCAAGGCAACTGGTCTTCAGTTAAAGATTGCTGTCAAGATACTCATTGTCCAAGCCTGTATTAGCTACGTGATGGCAGGTGTCTACCACTTCATCACCATTTTTAGCCTCAGACTGTGATGCCCAAAGTCTTGGTGGCTTCAGGGTCAGTGCCCAGGTCTCTAGCATCTTGGCCCTCATAGACCCTATGTCTCCCTGCCATGCTCTTACACCAGTGTTACACCAGAAAGTACAGCTTTCCCAGTTTTGACCATTTGGTCTCAACTTATCCAAGCCTCAGGGACATCTTACTAATACCAGATGAATTTTTATCTCCAAGATACTTTGAGAATTAAGTCTCAGCTCTACCCCAGGGCAAAAGGGAGCCCCAGTTCTACAGGATATAAATCCCTGTTTGTCCAGGTGAGGAAGGGACAAAAGATAAATTTTTATTTTTATTCTATTTTTTTTTCCAGAATTTTTCCCCTTTCGATGAATCTACAGGAAAAGAACAAACTTAGCTCTGCTGTGAAACGATGGGGCTCAACCATATGTGAACATCATATTCACCTGGAACACTTGTAAAAACATATTGATGCCCGGGCCCTAGCCCAATTCAAATGAATGAGAATCTATGGGGAAGGGTGGGTGCTAGGTCAGGGTATTGAAGAACTTCCCAGGTGACTGATGCCAGTGAGGATGGAGGACTCCTCCAATGATTCAGGTCAGAAATAATAGCTGGGGAAGTTAGAGAAGGGTGGTAGATATTCTAACATAGCCATGACATCACAGGGGGAAATACGTGAGTTCTGGTTGTAACAAAAGGAAGACAGTGGTGGGAAAGATCAGGTATTGGTCGTCATTTCCTTTCAATCCAGAATCCAAAGGCTAGGCCATTGTTGACCATAGAAAATGCCAGTCACCAAAGGAGATTTTTTGCAGGTCCCTCATTTGGTACATTACTCTAAAACAGAGCCTGGTTTCTTTTTTCTCTTTTCCCAAGGCCTTTATAATATTGTCTCATAGGACCTCTCCTCTGGATACAGGGACTAGATAGGAAGATGATCTGTCAGCTTTAAGTGAATCAAGAGAAACTAAATACCTTACAGATGTCTGAAGAACTAGGGAATCATGAACTTACAGTGAATTGAGAATTTAAACAAAAAAAGTAGCTGTATTAGTCATGGTTCTCCAGAGAAACAGAATCAATAGGAGAGATACACACACAAATATACACACAGATTATGAGAAGCGGCTCATGTGTCTATGGAAGCTGAGAAGTCCTACAGTGTGACCTCTGCAAGCTGGAAAACCAGGAAAGCTCATGGTGTAAGTAGTCCCAGAGTTCAAAGTCCCAAGAACCAAGAGCACCAATGTCCAAGGGCAGACAAAAATAGATGTCCCAGCTCAAAGACACAGAGAGTTGGAGAATTTGTCCTTCCTCCACTTTTTTGTTCTCTCTAGGCCTTCAGATAAAATGATGCCCTGTCACATTGCTGAGGGTGAGTACAAAGTGTAATTGATCTCTTCCTATCCCACTCTCCACCTTCCCCAGACTCTGGTAACCACTCTCCTACATTCCTTACTCAGCTGACTCATTTAAATGCTCATCTCTTCCAGAAACACACTCACAGACACACCCAGAAATGATGTTTTACCAGCTCTCTAGGCATTCCTTACCCTGGTCAAATTGACACATAAAATTAACCATGACACTAGCCAAGGAACCAGCAAGTACTTACTGAATGCTCTCACCGTACCTGGCACTACTGACAATAGGAAACTTGCTGATCCTTATTTTCCTTTCCCCAATCCACCCCCAAACTGCTCCATGACAAGGTATAAATGACTTTCTGATAGCTTAAGAGAAGAGCAAGTAACAATTTTTTAAATTTTTCAAATGAACACAATAATTGCACATTTGTGGGGAAGAGTGTGATGTTTCAATACACACACACACATATTTAATTACCAAATAAGGGTATTTAGCATATCCACCACCTCACACAAGTATCATTTCTTGGTGATGAAAACATTAAAAATACTTTCTTCTAGGTATTTTAAAATATATGGTTTTGTGAACCACAGTCACCCTACTGAACATGAGAACTTACTCCTCCCATCTGTAACTTTTTACTCATTGATCTATCTCTTCTTACCCTCTTTTCCCCTTCCCTTACCAGCCCTTGGTAACTACTATTCCACTCTCTACTTCTGTAAGATCAACTTCTTTAGATTTCACATATGTGTGAGATCACATGGTGCTGCTCTTTCTGAGCTTGGCTTATTTCCCTTAACACAATGTCCTTCAGGCCCAGCCACGCTGTTGCAAATGACAGGACTTTATTCTTTACGGATGAATAGTATTCCATTGTGTATATGTATTACATTATCTTCATCTATTCATCCACTGACAAACACAAGTTGATTCTATATCTTAACTATTACAGATAGTGCTGCATAGGAGTACAGATCTCTCTTTGACATACTGATTTCAAAAAGAATCAATGTCTCTCCCCCATGATAACACATTTCCTTCTCAGTGGCAGGAGTCAGAATACCTAAACAATGCTCCAAAGCCAATATGTATGTATCTTCATTTTCTTTTGGTACATTTTTTTTCCATTTGAAGATAGGGAAATAAATTTTAATATTTCTCCTCAAATTTGGGGAAAATACATGGTTACATAATAGTACTATACCATGTCAAATAACACGTGTCAATGTATTCCAAACATTTAAAAAACCATAGTTCATCTACAGGTAGCTACCTGTATGTTGAACACAAACAAAATTCTAGTCATTATGCAATATTTATGGTCCTAGGAATTGAGCTACTTTACAACTTTGGATTGTAAATGTGTAGGTCAGTTTAGAATTAAGCACCAATATTCATATCTTTTATATAGGGCAAATGACTGATATAGAATAGCCCCTAGTTTATCATACAACTGCCACTTATTGTTGCTCTGATGATTTCTGATTCAGCATTGAGCCACTTAAACAACACAGCAAGAGACTTCACCAGGCACAGGTAAAGACAACACTCATCTCTACCAGCAAAACCCTCAGAAGGTGCTCATGGCCTCATTTCTCATGTTTTGTCATTATCAAGTTCTTCCATGCTCACATAACCTCTAAAGCAAGATAAGAGAAGGAAAAAATGGTCTAAGTGGCATCAGTGTTTAGGAGTGAAGCACCTCAGGAGCCACTGAATCCCAACCTCTCAGGAATTCAAGACAGAAGTTCAAACTGCTCTCTTTGCAAGGAAAGAAATTCACATGCAAAGGACAAAAAGATAACCTGAAAAAAAACAACCAATCACACACCAGGGCTTACAATAAAAGATGTAATACTATTTCGCACACTTCTTTTTCTGATTAAAACTTTCTCTGCCATGTGCTCGACCACTCTCCCTACAGTCTGTGTCCATTAACTGGTTAATCTTCTTGGCATTCTGCAGGATCAATTCTTTGGACTTTATTGAAGTTATTTAGCCTGGAGCATTCCAAGCAGAAGAGGAATTTATTATTCATCTGCAAATATGGGAAGGATTGATATATGGAAGATGGTAACCATCCGTTATCCAGTGAAGTGAGAATGAGACAGACTAGCCCTAAAAATATAGCAGAAGAGATTGAAATGGGATGTGAGAGAATACTTACTGAAAGTGAGGGTTAAACACTACTATAAATTACCAAGATTGGATTACAGTTATTTACACACAGAATACAGCACTATCTTCTCTGGGATATTTAAAGTGTCTTGTGATTGGTATTCTGTAAGGATACAATCTAAGGAAACAGTCATTAACAAAAGGTTGTATTTGGTGAATTTATCCAATTTTAGAGTCTTGATGCTTGCATACTGATGAACTTGAGCTTTGTGGATGCATATACACTTAAGCCTGCCTCTAGTATGTTTAGTGTGGGATTATGTACAATAAATACGAAAATATTTTTGCTGTTCTTTAACAACATAGATCTTTTTGTCTAATATTTTTCTAGGACCAATATCCAGAGACGAAGGTTCTTGGGCTCTGTCCCTGTGACAATGTGACAAAGCCGCATCCATTTATTTGTTCTACAATGTGTGGTATTATCTGTTCCTGCAGCCAATTGCTTTCACTTTAGATTGCCAATAACTTCCAATTTGTCCTATCTGAGGGAAATTTTCTGACCCTTTCTTACTTGACCTCTCTGTGTGTCAAGGGACACTGTGAACCTCTTCATTTTTCTGAAAACCATCTTTTCTTTTGGCCTCTAAGGCATGTACTCCTCTCCGAAAATGCTTCCCATCCTCTCCTTCAGCCTCTTGTGCTTTTGGAGTTGGAGTTCCTCAAGCTCTGCCCTCAGCCCCTGCTCTTCTCACACTGCTTACCAAGCAACTCCATCCAAGTTGTTGGTTAACTCCAACCTCTTTATATTTGTGACTCCTAGCATCTTATCGGAGCTCTAGACCCTGTGTTAGACTGCAGGCTGCTGGTCATCTACTTTGGATGCCCCCACACACTGCAAGTCAATTCATCCAAAACTCACGCCATTATCTTTCCTTCCCACAGTTGTTTCTTCTGCCCTCCCTACACAGTGACAGGTGTCATCATTGACCCACAACCCCACGGAGAAACCTGCAAGTTATCCACAGCTCCTCTTGTTACACGTTCAACTAGAACTTCCTTTGCTTCTCTCCATTCCCACTGCTGTTTCCCGAGTTTAGGCACCTAGGATTTCTACAATAGCTACCTTACTGAGCCCGGCCTTGTTCAGCCTCGTTTCTCTCTTCTCTGCTCCTAATACAGTGATATCCTAAAAGACAAATCTCAACAGCTCACCACATTGCTTACAACTCTTCCACAGTTTGCCAATAACGTTCAAGTTTTATAGCTGAAGTTCAAGTTCCTCCTCATCTGGTTCCTAGCCTCAGTTCCTACCCCTTCGCAGCACCCCTGACCCAAATGCTAAACTTCAGCACTATGGAGCTACTTGCCACAGTGCCACGCTTACTCTTCTCTCTCAGCCCTTGCACATGCTGTTCTTTTGAGCTAGGATGCATGTCTCTATCACAGGCCTCATTTTCTGAGGCTTGTATTATATACATCATCTAATCTGGGAGGGTCCATCATGTGCATCCATAGAGCTCCTTGCATACTTCTGGCACAACATTTATTACCTTGTACCTTAACTGCGGTTTTGCTTGTCTGACTCCTTCTCCAGGCTATAAGGTCCTCAGAGATGGCAACCATGTCTGACTCATCTTTGTGCTGAGGATAAGGCGTAGCATACAGGATATGTTCAGTAAATGCTTAATGACTGGGTGATTGCATTTAGCTTGGCCGGTGTCTTAAGATTAAATTCAGCATGTTACTACCAATATAGTCACAGGTTAATGTCTAGTTTTTATTTTTTAGTTCGGGCTGCTGCATGGGAAATGTAGGTAGAAAGAAAAGACCAATGTTACCTGCAGTGGGGTAATAGTCAGGTTTAAACAGTTTTACAAGCAGGCACCTTAACTGCCTCCTCTGGCCAGTTACTTTAGTTGCGGGATACTCAGCCAGAGCACCTTCAGTC
Organism: Saimiri boliviensis; assembly: GCF_048565385.1. Taxonomy (NCBI): domain Eukaryota; kingdom Metazoa; phylum Chordata; class Mammalia; order Primates; family Cebidae; genus Saimiri; species Saimiri boliviensis. Next base: position 120,462,173 of record NC_133450.1, on the reverse strand, counting down.
CTTAGCCTTCAAGTTCTCTGTTTACTGGATGCTCCATGTCAACAGGAGCCATGTTCTCCAGTACTCCAGCATCCTCACGGAACTTTGCCAAGTGAACCTCCCACTCACAAATCACCGAAGGAACAGACCAGAGGGACAGCTTCCTGCCTCAAGCAGAATTCTTACAAAGTCTGCTGAGATTCTGAGCTACTGTCGGTTTTCAGGTCCACTACCACTCTCTAAGCTTCAACCTCGCAAGAACTCAGCAGTTCCTCATTTAAAACAAGTCAATAATTTACCCACTGGACACTAGGAAAGGACCCAATGAAAAGAAAAGGCAGTGTTTGATTCACTATTCCTCTCCAACAGAATCAAAGGGTTAATCATTTGGGGCAGTCTTGGTTCCTTGACTGTAAATTAATGTTTTTCCACATAAAAACATTGAAAGACATTGTATTGTTTCCCTAATCCTCCTTTTAGAAGCAACATCCTTATTTTTCTTTTCATAGAAAAATCAGGAAACTTTGTCAACTATTGTAGAAACACAAAGATGATGCACCACCACCTGCATTTTCCAGGTATACCAGGATTTGTGGTTTAACAATACACAGTTAACATTTGAATACAGATGTACATTCTTCAGGAGAATTGTCACTATACTATAGCAGTTGTTCCTTTTTGCATCAAACCTACAGAATTGTTTTATGTCTTATTTTATATTTCTGCTTTTTCATGGACAAGCAATCAATATGTAAGACTTTCTCACTTAGGCAATCATGGAAGCAAATGTTGTTTCTTTCAGCCATGTAAAATGGTAGGCATGTTATGCAAAGATAGCTCTAGAATATACCAAAGTCCCCAAGTAGCTAAATTACTTTTAAAGCTAAGAAATGCTGGTAAAATCAACTACATCTGGGCCAGAATCAGAGGTAAATCAACATAAAATGCCTAAAAGCCATCTGAATAGTAATTAAGGTTTGTTTTTTTTTTCCTACAAATCTTACTTTAATATAGCACGTAATCTTCCAAATTTTCCTAAACCAACAAATGGATGCTTTAATAAAGGTCTTGGTTTATTTTGAGCTTTGAGATAGAACTTGTTGCTTGACTGTATTTCATTTTGAAGCTTTGTCCTGCAGTTCAGGCTGCTGCCCCTAAGAAATAGAAAAAAACCTAGTTTCAAGTGCAGCAAACCTTACTGGAGTCTTCAAAGGAAGCAAAGAGGTTGGAGCCAGGAAGCTTTTGGCAAACGCTGCTATGAAGATTTGCTTGCAGACAAATCAAACATTCAGAGAGCAAGCCTCCAATGGCCCTAACAGATTGCTGTAGGATTTTCTGTAATTAGGAATAAAGTAGTATGATGTTTTAAAAGTCTTATTTATTTTGCTATTTTAATTTTCATATAAAATCCATTATAGGCTGGGCACAGGGGCTCACGCCTGAAATCCCAGCACTTTGGGAAGCCGAGGCAGATAGATCGCAAGGTTAAGAAATCCAGACCATCCTGGCCAACATGGTGAAACCCTGTCTCTACTAAAAATACAAAAATCAGCCAGGCGTGGTGGTGGGCGCCTATACTCCCACCTACTCGGGAGGCTGAGGTGGAAGAATCTCTTGAACACAGGAGGCAGAGGTTGCAGTGAGCTGAGATTGCACCACTGTGCTCTAGCCTGGGTGACAGTGTAAGACTCCATCTCAAAAAAAAAATTATATATATATATGGCAATTTTTTTATCCTCTCAGACCTAAATTTTTCTGGCTGTGAAATGTAAATAATAATTTATTTACACATTGTTTGAGAATTAGTATGATTTAGTATGAATATGAATTTGTATGAGAATTAGTATGAGAATTAGAATGAGTTAGTAAATATAAAACATTCAAAACAATACTTGTATCTAACAACTACTCAGTAGATATTGGCATTTTGTTAATATTCTTATTATCATTATGTTTAAGAAGCCCTTTAAGAATAACCAATACTCAATGGCCTATGTCTCCTTATAACAACAAAAATAGTCTGATTTTATGGACATATTATTCCCAAAGTTGCAACCATGATTTAGAAGAAGAAATGACTGATTTTTTGTTGTTGTTTTTGCTTTTCTGGCAACCAAGACGCTGCTTCAAATCTAAGCAATATAAATTATCCTCGATAGATTACTGATCCAAAGCCACAGTATCAGTCCTGCTTTGGAAAGTCAGAAGGTAAAAAGAAATATGTTGTTTCTGTCCTGCAATGAACTGGCAGCAGTCTGGGTGATATCCAGGGCTGAACCAACAACAGGAAACATTCCCTTTCAGCCCCGATTTGTACCCTGTAACTGAGCTTAGTCTAAAAGCAAGGCTGGATCACTGCCATTCTTTGGAACCAACACGCATGCCCTGGCCCCAGAGCCTTGTTCCACTATCATGTCTATTTGTTAGTTGAAGCAGGAGGCTCTTTCCTGTCCTTTGACCAGATGTCAGTGCCTTAGACAGTTCGATTAAGTCTGTGATTGTGATTTAATTTTTAAAAAGACACCAAAATGAAATTCCAAAGACTCCAGTTTGAGTACTCACTGGCTGCACAGCTTTGAGCAAAACCCTTAGTTTTATGAGATTTACCAAATGAAGTTAATAATGACCAAGCCAAAGACTACTGCGAAAAGTAACAATCATACATGAAGATGCATTCCATAAACTATAAAGCAGAAATATTAGTAACTCAAATTTTCAGCCTTCAACTCTTTTAGTCTCTCAATTTGCATGGGATTACATCTTCCTTACTATGTCACTCCCACGCTCCTCTCTGGACTTGACTGACCTGAAGATCTTACGGCTTTTCTTCCATCCTGCCAAATTCTGGCAGGTTGCTACAGATGTCACTGACGTGTTAATAATTCTAGAGTTAACATAACCTGCTCCACTCACATGATTGTGGAGTATATTTTCCCCCAGTTTTCTTCAAAATTTAGGTTCCTTTTCCATGACAATCTTGACAAATTATAACAAAGCTATGCAGTCAGTGGGCACTCTCATCTGTTTATTTTATATTGTCCAGCCTCTCCCAGGCTAATGGGAACTGTTACTATCCTGAAAGGTAAACGGGGAAGGGGTAGAGAGAGAGAGAGAAAGGAACAGAGTAGGGTGTCCATTTGAATAGAAGTAATGACAGTCACTGCTATCTACTGGGGGAAAGGGGAAGGAAGCCACCATTTGCAAAGTGCCTATTGTGTACCAGCTCTGTGCCAGGTACTTTATTAAACACTGACAATGATCTCATTTGCACTGTATATATGAGAAAACTAATAAGGCTCAGACGATCTGTCATTTACCCAAAGATATACAGTAGTAGAGATGAAATGAGAATCCAGGTCTGCCAGCACAGACTTGCTTCTGACAACGTTGGGTTGTTTTGGGTGCTGTAAGGTGTCTCCCGTAAGGACCACAGGATCTTCCATTTCTGCTTCCCCCAGTGATCACAGCAAATCTCTGAGGGAATGGGAGTAGGACTGGAAGGTGTCAGCCAGGAAGTCACCAAACATGCCTTCTACCTTGGGGCTGTGAGGAGTAAGTGCAATAGGAGACATGCAAGATTGCACTGTTTCCTACAATTAGGAATCAATGTTCTAGAAGCCACCCCACTTTTTTTTGTGCCACCCCACATGTACTGGCACATGTACATGAACTAGGGATGACTAAAACTCATTTACTTGACATGAAATTCATGAAGCCAGGACTCAGTGCTTCACAAAAATAAGGATCCTGCAAGGTTTGCAGTATAAATAAAGGCTACATACGTATCCCAGAAGCAGACATTGCAGTCCCCCCACCAAAAAAAAAAAAACCACACATAAACATACACAATCACACACACACACACACTCTCTCTCTCTCTCTCTCCACACCCCCCCCCGTATCCCCCTAAAAATTCAAGATCAGGGAGTGCAAGGAGCTCAAGCAGCTCCACCCTGGGATACACAATGTCACTCAGCTCCAAGCAGTTTCATCTCAGAACCTTGTGCTCTGTAAACTGCTGTGTGGAAAACTTTGATTTAGAGAAGCTTGAGATCAGGGTGGGAGGCAGGGTGTCTTGCTGCTTGCAAAGCAACAGTGTGTACAGTCTGGGGCTTGGTAGCATCCAGTCCCTCCCCTCTCTGCCTTCTAGCCATAGAAATTCATTATGGTTATAAACTCAGAGTCTTTTTTTCCCCAAATAAAGTATAGTCGCTAGTCTCAACAATTATTTATTTAGCAGGATTTTTGTCTATAAGGACATGACAGAATCTCAGATTCTTGGTCAGACATCTGAGCCCACTAAGCTCTGTGTGGGTGAAGACATGCAGGGTGTGGATGCTCCTGGAATTCTCCCATTTGAGAACTGTGACTGCTAATGCTTACTGCTGCTGCCTCGTTTTTCTTTAGGTATTAATGCCTCAGCCACAGTAAGCACAGGAAAAAGTGGGATTGAGATAACAGATAATTTATGGATACTCTGCTTCCAGAAGGGAAGGGCAGGGCTGCCACTAAGCAAGAATTCAAATGAGGTTTAAATTTTCTTTGAGGTATTCTACACCTCATTCAGACCCTATTCCACTTTGTCAGCTGCCTTTTGTCCCTCTCTTCCCAGTCCCTCCCAGGATTTGGGGGATCTTTATGCTTCCCTCTGTTTAAGTACTTTCCTTTCATACCAGTATGAACACTTTTTGGGAATCTTTATGCTTCCCTCTGGTTTAGTATCTTCCTTTCACACCAGCATGAATACCACCTTTGAAGCAAAGAGATACATGCTTGAAAATGACTGACCAACCCTATACACCTTTCCAAAACTTCCTTTCTCTTGACGTTATTGCAAAAAGCAATCTGATTAAACTTTAGGGACCAGTCAGAATTCTTTCAGGTTTCATTACGGTATTTGTGTTATTTTTATATTCAGCATGGTACAACGCATGACACTGTCACATTTTAAAGTACGTTACTAATAAAACAAATGTACTTCTATAATATATTTAATATTCTGCTCCCTGTTTGCACTATGTAGAAAACTCCTGAATAGCCTTCAGTGATTCCTGCCTCCTGGGGCTCACACCCTTGTCCAATCCTTGCCCGGTGAGTATGGACTGGACCTCGTGGATTGGTTCATGATGTCATTGCCAAGATTATGCTACACGGAGAACATGAGTTTCATGTTACATGCTCCCTCTTTCTCTCTCACTTGATCACTGTGGAATCCACTGCATTATGGAAGGGTGCCTGTGTGGTCAGAAATGGAGGTCTCTGGTTAACAGCCAAGGAGAACCAGAGGTCTGTCTGCCCCAGCCAGGTGAGTGAGCTTGGACATAGATCCTTCCCCAGTGGAGTACCGATGAGACCACAGCCTGTGCTGACACCTTGATTCAGCCCTGTGGGAGAACCGGAGCCAGGGGATGCAGCCAAACCACACCCTGAATCCAGATCTACAGAAACTGGGATAATAAATGTTTGCTGCTTAAAGTTGCTAAATTTGGGGATAATTTGCCACTCAACAACAGACAACTAATCACTCTCTCTGTTATAAGTTTTGAGGAGTGAAACTCTTTCCAGGACTACTTCTCAGTCCCTTGTGCACAAATACCTGACATTTGTGGTACCACTTCCCTCTCTAAACCTGTAGAAGACCAGGATAATCAGTGACCACGTTCTCTCCTCACACTCCAGGCAGCTGCAGCCACTTCCAATCAGTTGCAAGGGGCACTGAGACAGAGCCACTGACCCTCAGGAGCTGACTGTGTGAGAAAGGTCCTGCCACCTGTCCGCCTCCTTACCTAATGAAGCTAGAATCTGCTTCACGGAACCATGATTCTCTTACCCTCTTTGATCGTTTTTTCCCTCAGGAGCTCAACTGCACTGACATAGTGAAAATACAGATTAAAACTGATTTCTGGATAAACTTTACCTTTGCTCTAGCAGCAAAAGGCACCTCATTACTTTGCTACCATCTGTGGAAACTCTTGTGTGTACTTTTTATTTTATGTACATTGCCTTGTTAGTGCTCAGCCACCTTCAAATCTTGCTTTCAAGGCTTTGCCTTTGTTTTTCTCTTCAGAAATACTCGTTTCTCTGAGAAGTCTACAATAGTCTCTCCTGATGAGGGTGTTTGATAACTCACAGGGAAACATGAACAAATGACTGGCCTCCTTCACCCATTCAGGGTTCATTCTTGTTCACTGGTAGATTGGGTAGCCTCAGTGCAAAGGTTATCCTGCTCTTAGTCCCACTGAAACATGACTCTGATCTGGAAAAGGGAGAGGAGCAGAAAGCAGTCATGAAACACAAAATGACTCCATATTCTCTTGAGGCCAGCAGCTGGGCAGACTTCTGCTTTCCTGAGAGGGACTGCTTATCCTCACCGAGGCCTTAACTGGAAGACACACTCAGCCACCTCAAGTCACTGGGAACCAAGACAAGAGAGAAGAAACTAAGGCCAGGTTGGTCTGAAACAAAACCTCAGATGATCTGCTCTATTGAACATCACTGTAAAAGGAATGTAAGTTGAAACTACAGTACAGGACCATTTCATGTATTTTACATTGGTAATTTTAGAAAATAGCATATATTTATTATCCTCTCTTATACTTTCTAATTGGGGGACCTTGGGAAAATTACTTAATTCACTGAGCCTCCATTTCCACATCCTCAGAAATATTTTTTTTTTAGTCTAACACATGGTAAATACATGCTAAATGGTACTTATTACCATTATCATCTACTGAAGTAAACAAAAAGATATGAGCTAAGCTTTAGAATGATGCTGAACAAAACAAATTTCAGTGATGATAGAAATGGTCCATATTCTGTAGCCACTAGTCACGTGTGGCTACTGAGCACTGGAAATGTGGCAGGTGTAACTGGGGAACTGACTTTTTATTTTATTTTAGTAATTTAATTTTGCCTAGCTACACGTGGGTAGTGGCCTCTATCCTGGACAATGCAGCTCTCAAGGACGATCTTATCCGTGAAAAGGCCTGCCTTCTCATGTCCTTCCCATAGAGAGCACAAGCCAAGGCCTGCTCTGACCAGCGTCATGCAAAATACAACCTTGACCTTCTGACAAGTCCAAAAACCCAGTCCTGCTCAGAGGCAAGTAAGTGGGATGGGGAAGGAAGTCCTTTCAGGAAAAGAGATTGCTTCTGACCTGCTATTAACAGAATGTCCAGTTCTCCTGGTGCTTTGAAGACTGGCCAGTTCATATCCAGTTATCCCCATTCTCCTTTAGTCACCCTACTGGCTACTGGCTGAATGAAGTCAGGGGGTTCTCTGTGTGAAGGTAATTAGAGTACTGAAATCTATAGTCATTAATACCATGTTCTAAGCAATGAACAAAAGATTAACTTTATTGACACTATATGAAATATAAGCTGTCTCCAAACTAATATTGACATGCATAAATCCCATCTCTTCTTTTACTAAGCACTTATTCCATGCTGGACTAAATAATTAGAATGCAAAGTTGAAAACAGCCTTTAGCCTCATTTTTCCCATTCCAATCAGGGTTACAGATGGAAGTAAAGAGCTGTGGTGCAGGGTAAGACGTACAATACAATGGCAACAGGCAACTGAGCAAGGTGGTGAAGGCATTGGAGAATTGCCTTCTACGATATATGCAAGAGAAGGAAGAGTAACAACTGTTAATGATACTAAAATGCTAAGAGGAAGTTGTAAGCTTCTGCACTAGAGTGAGTTTTCTAGGGGAACTAGTTAAGATTGATATACTCTTATGGGCAAAATCGTGCTTCTCCAAAGTTCCTATGTGGAAGTCCTAACCCAGAGTACCTCAAAATCGATCGTATTTGAAAACAGCATTTTAAAAACGGTAATTAAGGTAAGAGCAGGTCTTATGGTGGGCCCTATTCAAATCTCACTGGTGTCTTCAGAAGAAGAGATCAGGACCCATTAACACACACAGAGGGAAGACCATGTGAAGACACAGGGGAAAAGACAGCCATCATCTACAAGCCAAGGAGAGAGGCCTCAAAAGAAACCAAACCTGTTGACACCTTGATTTTGGACTTCCTCTAGAACTGTGGGAAAATACATTTCTGTTAAGCCACCCAGCCCTAGCGAACAAATACAAATACATTAAGTTTATTTTCATACCCAACTTTCACTTATCTAAAGAGATGCTAGTATTTATTCTAAAGCTTCCGTATCTGGGAGGGAAAAGCTCCGTTGTCCTAAGTCTTCGATTTAAAAAGAAAATCTCAATCTCTTGTCTGGTCCTTGTGAGGAGAACGCTATTTTGAGCAAGACAATCACAAAAGCAGAAGTTAGTGAGGTTGGTGGTAATTAAAGGAATTTTCTCCAGGAGGCAGAAATAGTTCCTAATTCTCATTCTATACCTGGCCAGTGGATAAGGTAAATATTAAGTGTGGAAATTACTCTGAGGAAATTGCCTCCATTATCCTCAAGGCTCTAATCTAATCTGGACAATCACACTTAAGCCACTCTTGAGAGTTCATGTAAAGATTTAAAGGAAGCAAGTCTACCACATTTCCCACTAAAGCATCTCAGGGTCCCAGAACGTTCAGAATCTTAAGGTTAAGCTCTATTACATAATATAAAGTAACTTCTTTTGCTCTTTATAACAGTACAAAAATTACATCAATTTTCTTCTATCTGTAAGTACAAATCCAGTACCTAATAAGGATGAACTGAGTTGACTTTTAACTTTCATAAAAACCCACTGAATTCTTTCCTTGCATTTTTTCCTACAATCTCAAATGGCTTTCGTGCGCACGTGTGTGGTGGGGAGTGGGTGGGGAAAGGGTGCTATTTATTCTTGTAGAAAAATGAGATGAGGAGGGACAGAAATTTATATTAATCACACCTGAGACTGGAAAATGGAACTGCAGGTTCTCCAGAATTTAATGGTATTTATTAAATCTAAGGTCAGTACCATGTCTCTACTACATTCCCTAGACGGGACCTAGATCAGGAAAAATCAGACACATGTCTCTATTGGGCTGGCTGCTTATAGGCATTTCAACATGAGTATGTCAAAAACAGATCTTGTCATTTTTGTGGCCTGTCTTCCTCATCTCTGAAAATGCCATCATATTCACCCAGTTGTTCAAACCTCAAACTTAAGATTCATTCTTGGTTTCTCCCTCATTTTTATTCCTCAATATCCAATCCATCAGCATTTCCCATCACTGCCACCTCCAAGACATATCCCATCTGCCCCCTTCATATCACCCTAACTCTCCAGCCCAAGCTCTCACCACCTCTGCTCTGACCACCTCAGGGGCCTCTCAACTCACCTTCCTGCTTCTAATCTTGTTCTCTCCAGCCTGCTGCCTTAGCCAACAAATGGAATCTTTGCAAAATGTGAATGAAATCATACCACTCTTCTGCTAAATATCCTGTGATGGTGTCCTTTTTTAAAAGGATAAATCCAAGCACTTACAGTGCCCTACAAGGCCCTACATACGCTACTCACTGTCTTCATTTCCACTTCAGCTATCAGCATTCTCCCTTCAGGTCACAAGGCCTGCTTACACCAGCTTTTATTCAGCTCCTTGAATGTGACAAGCCTTCCCTTTTCAGGGCTGCTGAACTTATTGGGCTCTCCACCTGCAATGCTCTTTTGCTAGCTTTGCTGTGTGGCTGGTTGACTCACTGCTCAGGTCTAAACCTCCAATATAATTGCCCTAGCCAAGACAGTTCTTTGCCCTTATTCTTCCTCACAGCATTATATATATCAGAGCACCTGCCACAACTCTTACCTATTCATGAGCTTGTGTGTTTGTCTCTTCTCCACTAGTATGTAAACTCCTTGAGGGCAGGGAGGTTCCGTCTACTTCATCCCCATATGTCTAGCACTCAACTATGTGTACAGTTGTGTGCAAAGCTAGTGCTCAGTTGACAGCCAATAAACAAACATAACCGTGAAGTAGGGTGTATGCTTTTGTCATATGGCAAGGTACTTATATTTTCCTATTGCTTTGAAAACAGTAGGTAAAATTAGAACAACAATTTCTTAAACCTTTGATTTTTCAGAAAGCAAATTAAAATGCAAATTGGCTGAACTGGAGGGAGCTGCTTAGAAAACTTCCTGTAGTAACAACCCTTTTGATCCCAGAGCGGAATAAATAGTGTCACCTGTCTACAACAGGTCTGTGATAGCCTCTTGGCCCCAGCTTTGTAGATGAACTCCACAGGGAACCCATGAAATGGAGAAAATCATCCCACCAATTTTTTTTTTTTTTACTGTGGGTCCCAGTTTAGTTTTCCTGACTAAAAATTTAATTTCCAAAGAATGCTAAGCACAAAGCCCTCAAATTTATTTCAGGCACACTGGGCATCTTGCAATTATCATTCCAATATAACCTACAGGGTGTGGGTAACTCAATTTCACACGGCGGCTGCCTCCTGCAATAACTATGGTGCGCTGGAATAAAACAGATTTTCAAGCTGTCATACAGGGAACCCCAGAAGAATCGTCAACACAGAGGGTGAAATCTCCAAAAATGATAGCAGGAGCTAAGGATGATGGCAGAAAACAGAAGGAGAGTTATCAGGAAAATGTGATAAAGAACATTCTACTTCCTGGGCATGTGACAAAAGCATAACCAGAGAATTCCTGATGAGTGAGCAAAGTGGGCCCATTTATTCTGTGTCTGCTCCATCATTTCCAGACTTAGGTGCCCCATGTCTTGTAAAACAAGTAAAGACCTGACAACCCGATAATTACTACTCTGAACGGTGTCAGAGGAGCAAAGACTTTACTGTCCTAGGTAAGCAACACACAATAGGATATTGGCATGTGATTAGGGGCTGTTTTCTAATTTCTCAGGTGGAAAAGAGTGGTTAATCTCTTTTTAAATGCATTGCAAACTTTGCTTTACTAAACATCCTACATCAAATAAAATTTAATCATTGTTTACAACTTAGGCTTATCATAATGCTCTTAATGTTGCTGCTCTTTCAATTTTTCTGACTTCCAGGGTTTAGCTTATTTCTAGCCGTAAAGTAGAAATGCTTCAATTTGGTTTGTTTGTTTGTTTTTTGAGACAGAGTCTTACCCTTCCACCCAGGCTAGAATGCAGTGGTGCAATCTCAGCTCACTGCAACCTCCTTCTTCTAGGTGCAAGCTATTCTCCCATCTCAGCCTCCAGAGTAGCTGGGATTACAGGTGTGCACCACAATATCTGGTTAACTTTTACTACTAATGTATTTTTAGTGGAAATGGGGTTTCACCATGTTGGTCAGGCTGGTCTCAAATTTCTGACCTTAAGTAATCCGCCTGCCTCGGCCTCCCAAAGTGCTGAGGTTACAGGCATGAGCCACTGTGCCCGGCCCTGTTTATGAAGTCTGTAATATCCTTCTTTCTCCTACCTTCTAGTGTGTCTGGAAATCACCGCTATCAGGACAATTAGAACAACTGTATTCTACTGTAGGAGGAAATATACTTTGTTTTAGTCCCTTACGGTGGACAAATACATGGATTTAGTGTTTTGGCTTTGTAGCATCTATTTTGGCTGTCCAGAGGCTTTTGGTTATTATTATCAATTATGTTTTAAATGCTTACAGATACTGGATAAGTAGCCTCCAGGTAAAGTCTTGCTATCGTTGAAATTTGTCTGAAACCTATTTGGCTTCAGGAAGGGATATCAACAACATGTGGCATTTTCAGGCCATATGCAATCTGCTGATATGGTCAGGTGGCTATAACCTGGGGTTTTAATTGCCTTTGTTATCAGTACCACTATTATTACATGTCACTTCTTTGCCAACTCACTCCCTTACTTAATTCTGCCAGAAGCAGAACACCATTACACACTGAAGTTCTCAAATCTAGTTTTTTGAAGTTGTTTTGTTTTTTCAAATTTTAGAAGAGACACTAAATACACTTAAATGTTTAATCTACCTAATATTCACCAAAATAAACAAAAATAATAAACACACATGCTCAAAGATGAATTGTAGGTCCAGAGAACATAAGAGTGAGATGGCATCAAACAATTTAATTAATTCATGGTGGAAATTTCAACTGCTTGACTGAAATTTGTTTTACAACCATCTTTTATCTATATTTCCTCTCAAAAAAAGGTAATTTATAACATTAATTAATGAAGCATTGGAGCCAACTTTCAAATACAAATATAAGGAATAGATAATATCTAATTGAGAATTTGAAAATTGTTTTTATTTGCTTGGCACACACTCAGAAGTCACTTACTGACACTAATAGCAGTTTCTGGGTTTGATCTCTCTCTGGCTTCATCTTATAGGTAACAGACTATGAGTCAGTTGAGCATTAGACAAAATGAAACTTGGAAATTCCTGTGGATAATCCAAAAAGTGATTGATAACTTGCTGAATGACATTTCAATGATACATCCAAAAATTACAATGAACATTTTTTTTTCTTTTATCTTATGTCTTTCCTACTCTCAAGGAAATAATTCAGTCACCATCAAGAGGATCTCATGGAATCCAATATGGCAACCATCTAAGGATGGGGAAAGGTAATTCACATTCAACAGCAGTGAGGTCTTAAGACATTTGCAGAAATAAAGTAGGAGAAACTGTCCAAATGTATAAAGTAGGGCATTCACTTAAAAGCTGAGATATTTTAAACAATAAACTTCCAGGGTATGAAAATTTTTTAGTTTAATGTTACCATCACAGAATTTTGAGAAAGTATCTCAAAGAGTTTGTTCAAGTGGCTGAGAGTCTAGACTCTGAAACAAGAATGAATGGGTTTAAGTCCCCACTTCCACCAGCTGTAAGACCATGAGAAAATTACTTATCTGCTTCCCCTAACTCCCCGCCTAATTTTCCTCATCTAAAAAATGGGAACAGTAACAGAAATTAAGTCATTAGGTTATCATGGAAATTAAATTAATATGTTTAAAACACTAAAGACAACTGCGGAAAAATTCTAAGTGCTATACAGGCATTAACTAAAAAACACCCATTATAGAAATATTATCCCTAAAATAAGTTTTTTTTTTTTTTCCTCAAAGTGACATTAGTTAACACTGTGGCTAAAAAGGATGGTCAAAACATCAGACTGAACAATTTGGCAACCAAAGATAAGACGTGATGTGCAATTTCTTCTAGGCATTCTTAACCCTAACTATAACCAGAATTGCAAGAAATGAATTTCACTCAGCCATGTTTCCAGCCTGCCTAGAATGATGGCAGATTCTCACCACTGAAGTGACCCTGAAAATGTGGCTGGCTGAGCACAAAGTGCTCGATAATGACAGAAACCGTTCAGCTGTGCTGTCTATGTAACTGGGTAAGAAACTACTGTCACACAACAGCAAGTAACTAGAAAAATCACTGTCACCACTACAAGAAAGAGCCAGTGAGAGTCTGACTGCTCCCAAATCCACATCTCTGAGCACAAATACTCTTGCTGCTGTCTGACCATTCTTTTCCTTTTTGCTCTCTACGTACTTGGAAAATGCATTTATCAACATGTTTTCACTTTTCATTTATTTTATTATGTCTTATAATGAGCTTTCTGGACCACATATATCAAAGCTCTACTAAGTTGAAATAGAATCTCTAGGGATAGAGCATAGAGTTGTGGAATTTTGAATAAGAAACCCCCAACATACATAGAAATGCCATGTAGGAGAATCACTTTGAGAATGCAGGTTTTAAAGTTAGCACTATTGACATTTTGGATCAGATCATTCTTTGTTATGAAGGCTGCTCTGTGTATTGCATGATGTTAAGCGGTATCCTTGGCCTCAAACCACTAGATAGTACCCCCGCTGTAACAACCAAAACATCTCCAGGCGCCACCTAATGTCCCCTGGAGGCATAATCACACCTGGTTGGAAGCCACTGAACTAGTCTATCCTAAAACATCCATAGGATAGAGGCTATGATGATTGCCTCAAAGATGTGGTTCTCAAGTGCTTACTTATGTACTTTCTTGTTTAAATGGATTTGAGTCAACAGTCCATATGAAGTTGGACTCAAACTTTTGAGACAGGGTCTCACTCTGTTGCCCAGGATAGTCTGCACTTTGTGATCACGGCTCACTGCAGCCTTGATCTCCCCAGCTCAAGTGATCCTCCAACCTCAGCCTGTCAAGTAGCTCGGACTACAGGTGCATGCTGCCATGCCCCACTAATTTTTAAAATTTAAAAAAAGCAGGATCTCCCTACGTTGCCCAGGCTGGTCTCGAACTCCTAGGCTTAATGGATCCTCCCACCTTGGCCTCCTGAAGTGTTGGAATTACAGACATAAGCCACCATGCCCTGTCTAGACTCAACTTTAAAATGAAAAACTGTCATTTGAGAATTTAAAACAACTTTGTTTTACTCTACCTGTCGCTAGCAGCTCTAACATCAAAGCAGAACAGATGAGTTTAAGCCAAGGAGGCCCTGTTTCCATAGACCTGATCTCTGATGCTTGGTTATTCTAACAATGTTTAAAATTAATAACATTCAGCGGTTTTTGAAATCCATGCTTGTATACCTACAAAATATAAAAAAGGCAATTTGTTTTCCATAAGGAAAGAACAAGCCCGTATGTTTAAGAATGAAAAAGGACTAATGATAGCAAATATTCACGGCTATGTTTTTATTGGGTATTTACCATATGGTAGTCAATGAGCTAAGTACTTCACATGGATTATTTCAACTCAATCTCTTAATAACCCCATGGCATCAGTATTATTATTCTCCTTTTATTCATAAGGAAAGTGAAGATTTAGGATTAAGTAATTTGTCCATGATCACACCACTATTTTATGGCTGCAGTCAATTTAGTCTTATAACATTTTGAATAAAGATTAGAAATAGGAAATACTCCCCAACTCATTTTATGAGATTAAAACTACATAGGAGAATATAGAAGGAACAATTAAAGACTCACTTATTCATGAGCATCAGTGTAAGAAAAACCCAAAATAGCAAACTGAATCAAATAGAGTATGAAGAAAATATGTAATAATTTTAAAAAGCATTTGAACAACCACTCACCAAGCAACTCAGAAATTTATGCGAACTTACTTAAGTCATGTACAATGATAAAACACTTGAAGCAGCCCCTTTAAAAATTCAAACAAATCAAGTATATTTACTATTGTTGGTTCTATTCCACATTGTACTGTGCAATATGGGAGAAAAAAAAACCTGTCATATGAAGACTGTAATTCTTTTGTAGAAATGCCAAATAAACCCCAAGATAAAAATAATTTTACAAGATGGCTAGTTCCGAGATCAACATGCTAACAAGCAAAAGCATTTCTATATCCCAGCAGTAAAGGATTATAAAACAAAATTTAAAAAAAATTATAACTAGCAATAACAAAAAAGAATGCAGAAAAATATATTAAAAGATTACAGAACTTTTTATTACATTTTTTTAACACTTTGAGTTACTAATACCGCTTGACTCTTGGCTCATGTATCAGCATCGGCCTGTTCTCTCATTTCTATTTCCATTCCACAGTGGCTATAGAAAAACATCCCAATGTATTTGTTATATATCCTTTTGTTTGTATGAGTCCTTGTGAAGTGTAGATTACTGTTTTATGTGCAGGTTTATTTATGTGATGTAAATAATAATGTGCAATACATTCCATTCTTTTACTTATTATGTTTTTAACTCTATCAGTTTCAGGAGACAATTATATAAAGACATTGTGTACTTTACTGTAAGACATTCAAGAAGACCTGAATAAATGTACCATACTCAAAAATAAAAGACACTGTGAGTATGTCAGTTATCCTCAAAGTAATCTATAAGTTCAGTACAATGCAGTGCAACTACCCTTTGTGTGTTGGCCCACATATATGTGTAACTTGTTAATTCTAAAATCTGTATGGGAGATAAAAGGAGCAAGAACAGCTGAGATGCTTGAAGAGAAAAGAAGGATAGGAAATGGGGCTTAGGGTAAGGCTTTCCACACCACACAAAAGACACTTAGAAAGTTATGCTTAGTGAGAGATGCTAGGCACTAAGCACAGAAAGACAAATGTTGCATAATCTCACTTATATGTGGAATCTTTAAGAAAGAAGGAGCTCATAGAAGCAATGAGTGTAATGGCGGTTACCAGGGCTTGGGGGTGGAGGTTGGGGAGGCAAGTAGGGAATGGGAAGATGCTGGTTACAGGTTCGCAGTGTCAGGCAAGGGGAATAAATTCGGGAGATCCACAGTATATCATGGTGGTAACAATTAATAATGTATAATATACTTGAAAATTGCCGACAGATTTTAAATGTTCTCACCACAAAACAGTATGTGAGGTAATGATAATGGCTATATTAATTTATTTAATTCAATCATTTGATGAAATATACACATGTAAAAACATCACATTGTACACAATAAATATATACAATTTGTCATTTGTCAATAAATAGATTTTGGGAGACTGAGGCTGGTGGAATGCCAAGGCCAGGAGTTTAAAGCCAGCCTGGGCCACATGGCAAAACCCTGTTTCTACAAAAATTTTAAAAAATTAGCCAGATGGGGTGGCATGAGCCTGTAGTCCCAGCTACTTGGGAAGCTGAAGTGGAAGAATTGCTTGAGCCGGTGTGATTGAGGCTGCAGTGAGCCATGATTGTGTCACTGCACCCCAGCCTTGGTGACTGAGCAAGACCTTGTCTCAAAAATAAAAATAAAGTTCTAGTAAGATAACACAATATTGGGGAAGAGGTAAGTATACAGCTCAGTGGAAAAGCAGAGCCCAGAGAACAGCCCACGGTGGCATATGCTGTAAGCTGGCTCACTTAACAGTTCTCTCAACTCCATTCCTCCTGTTTTCTTCCACAGTGGAAACAGCCCAAATAAGTGCTCTATTTTAATTCCCAGCCTCCTTTCAGCTAAGGGTGGTGGTATACATATAACAGTTTTATACAATAAAATTTTGGTGTAAATTCTTTAAAAAAAATTCCCCTTCCTGAAAAATTAAAAGGTAAAGCACGACCAGATTGGGTCTTTGTCCTTTTTTCTTCTCTTTTTCCCCCGACTTCAACACAGATATGAAACCTGGGATTAAGGCAGCCATGAGGAAAAGGTTAAGGACTGCAGTGACGTAATGTAAAAGGAACCTAGGTCCTTGACGACACTGCTGGGCTGCTATGCCAGCCTCAATGACTTTGCTCCAGACCATGGAGCACTTATTGCATGACACCAACTCCATGTTTAACAAGCCACTATTTTTTTTCTATTTTTTTGCAACAAAATGGAATTTTAACAAACACACACTCGCTCTCTCTTTCTCTCTCTCTCTCTCAGACACACACAGAATTCTTGATATTGACAGAGTTGATATAAATCATTACAATAAGTGATGCTAAGACAACTAGTTAACACTTGAATACACAAAACTGAATCCCCATTTCGCAACTCACACACCAACCAATTCCAGTGGATTAGATATTTAAATGTAAAAAGAAAAACTAAAAATGTTAGAAGAAAGTAAGAATACTTTTGACATTGTGGTAAACAAAGACTATTTAAATTAAAAAAAAACTTAATACATTTTGATGAATTAGCCTTTAAGATTAAGAATATGGTTTCATGAAAAGACAGATAAGCCACAAATAGAAAGATCTTTGTAACACATAACCAACAGGTTAGCAGTTGTAATGTCCAAAGAACTACTATGAATTACTTAGAAAACAAAGTAACCTAATCCCATGAGCAGGTATTTCAAAGGAAAAAGTAATACCACATATATAATAAATATATGAAAAAGATACTCAACCCAAATGGTAAAATTAAAGACACTGTGATACCATTTTATTCCATCAGACTCAAACAACAAAAAACAAAATCAGTATAGCAAAGATATTGCACAAGGAGAGCGCATATATTTACGATGACAACTCAAATGAACACAACTTTGAAATATAACTGGCTATGTATGGTATGGAGGAAGAGGCATACAGCCCATATGACCCATCAATTTCACTTCGAAGTATAAACCCTGAAGAAATTCTCATACAAGTACAAAAATGTTTATAACAGTACAGTATAAAAGAGCACACACCCACCCAACCGCCCTCCCACCCCCCCCACACACACACAAACACACACACCCAACTATCCACCGACAGGAAAAATACATCATGATAAATGCATACACCGCAATACTACAGAACAGCTGAAAATTGTGAAGAATCATATATGTCAATGTAAGTGAAACTCACATTGTTAATTTAAAAAGTTCCAGAAAAATATATAGAATATGACACAACTATATAAAAATTATAGTTATCACAGGTTGGAGGATCATGAAAAATAACTAATGGGTGGTCCTAGGCTTAATACCTAGGTGATGACATAATCTGGGTTTACAACAAATAACATAATTAGTATAATCACTAGGGTTTACAACAAACCCTAGTAATACAAGTTTACCTATATAACAAACCTGCACATGTACCCTTGAACTTATAAGTTTAAAAAATGTAAATAAAAAACATTTTTATTATTGTTTGGAGAAAAACCTATAGCAAACCCTAAAAAGAAGCAAAAGAATGATAAATTCTGGTTATAGGTCATCTCTAGATAGAGAGAAATACAGTTGGGGAGGGGCACATAGTCATTGGTAATGCCCTGTTGCTTTAGCCAAGTAGCAAGTACTTGAGTGTTCAGTTTATTTTTATTATTTGTACCTTCATATATAAGGTACTAGATATTTTCACTTGTGTAAAGTATTTCATAAAGTTACCAAGGCTTCAAACTCTACTTTCAAAAAATTGCCATGAAATTGATTAATACTGCTCTTTGTTATAGAAAGAAGATAGTTTTAGAAACATGGAAACATGGAGAGGAATAAATGGATTCAACTGAATTCTAACACATTCTGGAGTAAACACACTTTGAAATCTTTTAATGTGCAAATGACAAAAACTCTTGCAGCTAATACAGACTATAAGCACAAAACCACCAAGACACCAGACGTGATTTGTAGAGCAAATTTCTGATGCTGTAACTGGCAAACAATCAAGAAACAAATAACCAGTGAATTTTTCCGTGGACAAATAAAAGACAGTATTTTTACTGAAAGTACAATTTACATTTACGGGTAATTTGATGGGTCTCTCTCAGGCACAATTTAGGAAAGAGACCTTCATGATGTCGTAAACTATTTTTGAAGAGATGAACCCAGTGTGCCGTTACCTAGAAAAACGTCCAACAAAATATCAACCAGCATCAGAAAAGGTAGAAAATATTATCCCAGGATTTTGGAGAATGAGGGTGCTTCCACACTTGGGACCTGTGTGCAGTTCAAAGTGTTGCACTTCAATAAAAACGTGATGGAGCTAGAGAAGACACCAAAAGATTAAGTATAATGATCGGGGAGATAAAGTTGTGTCCAATGAGGCCACACTAAAACATGAGAGTCTGCCAATCTGGAAAATGGGATTTGAAAATAAATACCACTAAAATGTATCAACTTACTTAAAGGTATGGATGAAGTAACCACCTGTTTATGGAATGGGGCATCCTAAAGCTTGAGGTAAGGAAGGGGAAAGCAAATATATTGAAAGCCTGAAATGTACTAGCTACCCAGTAAGGTGATTTCTCACACATTAATTTAGTTTTTTAACACTAAAAGTAATTTGTATAGACTAATCATGTGAAGCTTGTTATTTCAAAAGATGCTACAGAGTCAAAATATAAGTTGGCTATTTCCGTATTTTTACTTCTTACCCTTGTTCATAGTCCTATGTCTGCATTTATTTACTTACGAATCTGTCTTCCCTAATTGTTCTTTAATTTCTTTGAAATTAAGTCATTTCATTACTTCTATTTCATCTTATATGTCCAGCACACAATACCCAAGAACTTTAGTGAACCTAATATGTACTTATTATATAAAATGATGAACGACCAAAATAGCTTTAGATGCAAGTCCAAAGATGTATTAACGGTCTCCTAATGAAATAAAGGATTGCAGGGGACATGCCTAACTTTTGATACTAATGTCTGAAAAAACCAAATCACTCCCAGATGCTCTACTCTAATGAATTTCCTGCGGGGGACAAGTGAAGCAGTATAGGGTAGCAGTTTTATGCTTACTACACACTAACAAAATATACATATCTGAATAAATACAGCATACAATACATCTCTATGCAGCAGATAACAATGATTTGGAGAGTTCCATTTTATCTTCCACTAGAATGTTTGCGTGAGTTAAAGACCCATGAAGGAAAAGGTCAATATAGGCCTCAGGTAACAAACAAACCAGTTGAAGAACTGATCGATAAACTAATTTGATTCGGCCAACACAATGGACATTATTTCCATGGTTCTAAGACTAGATTAATTTAAGCCAAAGAGTCATATTTTATTGATTTTTCTATCTTGACTTCATGTAAGATAGACATTGAAAAACTAATTTGATGTGGAATTATTGAGACTAGAAGAAGCTTCATGTCTAATGAAATATAAATGGGCCTCTGGCCAAAAATTTTCAGAAAACATGGCTATCTCAAGAATGGTTTCAAAGTCACCTGGAAAGAGGATTTAAATGCAGCAGTGTTGTAGAACTCACAAGTAAGCATCTGAAGAAGAGAAAAAGTCTTGGAACAGCAAATTTTCCTCAAACAGATGATGAGGCTACAGGGTAAGGGCTGGCAGGTTAACGTAGGTGTGCTGTTTTAAAAACTACATTTACATAGTTCAATAACATCCTTGTGTTCCCCAGATACCATGCTATTCTTCCTTTTAACTAAATGCAGACACTGATTTTTTTCCCTTCTCTAGTAGTCGTCTTTTAAAATCAGCACCTATGATTTTTATGATCCTCACAAGCTCCTGCTTGTGATGCTTACTTGGCTTTCTCTAAGAAACCATTCAGCCATGAAGGTAAAATGTACTTATTTTCATCCAAAACTGCATAATGAGTATTTGTAAGACATCTATGAGTTAAACAAGAGCCAGCATTTTATGAATAGCCAAATCTGAAGTAAGGTAAGGCAAGCATTGAGTAAGGGTAACCCAATGAGTTACTAGTAGAAATAATTCCTATCTACTCCAGTATATCTTCTTGTTTCTTATCTGAAATATGTTGACAGATTACTTGATGATGCAAAACTGTCCCCTGGACCCACACACTACCCAGTCCCACCATAAAAGGAGCAATGCTTTACTTTTTGGTTTAGGCTTAAATTAGATCAGTAATACCTCAACACATACTTTCGTGGCATTTCAAAAAGGCGAAATCATCTATGGTTATCCTCTATCTTCTATCTCTGTGGTTATCCTCTATCTTCTTCCCTTTCCCTCTTTGGAGATAGGGTCTCACTCTGCCACCTGTGACACAGGATGGAGTACAGTAGTGCACACTTGGCTCACTGCAGCCTCGACCTCCTTGTATCAAGCAATCTTCCAACCTCAGCCTCCTGAGAGGCTGGGACTGCAGGTGCACACCGCCATGCCTGGTCAAATTTTTCATATATATATATATATATATATATATATATATATATACACACACACACACACGTACATATATTTACATATATATATTTTTACATATTTATATATTTATATTTTATATATTTTATATATATATATATATATATATATATATATATATATATATATTTTTTTTTTTTTTTTTGGCAGAGATGGAATTTTGCCGTGTTACCCAAGCTGGTCTTGAACTCCTAGACTCAAGCCATCTGCCCACCTCAGCCTTGCAAAATGTTGGAATTACAGGTGTGAGCCACTGTGCCCAGTCCCTCTCTTCCTTTTCAGAGGTAGAAATTAGGCTTATTCTCCTTCCAGATCTATCTATACATACATAGACACACACTTATGTGTGATTGCACATAAACTTAGCTGCAGAAACTCTATGGTATCTGATTATGGTATGTGATTATTTTTTTTTTCTCCACTCAATGCATCTTAGAGGTAGCTGAGTTCTAACTCATCTTTGCTGAGCTTGATAAAGATCTAACTCATTCCGTTTAACTGCCCCATAGGTGGTTTTCCATTAATATGGGAGTACTTTTGCTTATGTTATATGGCAGTAGATATTTTTATGCTTACCTCCTAGTTATACTGAAATAGAAACGCTGTGTTTGATAGATACTTCTAATTCAATTCTTAAAGTGGTGGTACAACTTATAATTCCACCATCATTGTGTCAGAGTTACCCCCACACTCTCACCATTATTGGTATCACATTTTATTTAGGGCAATTCACTTTTACAAGTCTTTTCTGAGTCCCTAAGTCTAGCTGTTTTTATAGGCAGTAATAGGTAAGATGTGCCTTAAAAAATAAAGGGTAAGAAAGAAATTACACTCTCTTCTGAGGCTGCTGGCAGTTGGAGAGTTTACTGAGACACAGCAGGGACCCACTCTTGGGAGCCTGTCAGGTATCTCTCACCTCCATAGCATGGAAATAAAGGAAAATCTTGAATTTCTTCAAGGAAAATTCTTGAAACTTAGCCGGCCTTGAGAAGTAAATGAGCAACATGATAAGCAAGAAGGCAGTAGTAGCCTAAAACAATAGCCAAAGAAGGTAGGGTCACCAGAATGTTTCTTTCTTTTTAGCAACTGAAGATAACATCTTAACACGTGCCCCTGAGTTGTTTCTCAGAAACTTGCACCTCCACCAAATGGATCCTCTGGCACACAGTCCTCAGATAAGGGGGAATCTGAGGACTGAACTCTGACCACGGCTCTTTGTTCTCAATTTCTTTCTGAGGAGCCTGAAGGAGGTCCCGTCCATAAGCCAGGGCTAACATTATTTTCACTGACCCTAAATTTTTAGATAAAGCTCTACCTCTTTAACCAACTGCAAATCAGAAATCTTCAAATCCATCTATCCATCTGTGATTCTCCAGTTTGAGATGCCCTCCCTTTTTAGGACAAACCAACGTATATGCCAATTTATCACTTTGCCTGTGAGTTCTGCCTCCCCACCTTTGAAAACCTTTATCTGTAACGCATCAGGGAGTTTGGGTCCTAATCATTAGCCGCCCGATTCTCCTTGCTTGGCGTACTGCAATAAAGGCCTCATTTTCGCTCACTGCAATCCTGACATAAATGTTTGGCTTTGCTGCACTGGGTGAGTGGATCCAATTTGGTTGGATAACACTAACAGTCATCTCTCTCAAAACAAACAGCGCACACCTCCTCTTCTGGGTTTTGCTGATGTTGGCTGGAAATTGAACTCATTCATGTGCCCTCCTATCCCCTCTCATCTTAGACCAACCACCAGCACCCTCGGCCAGAAGGCCCTGTGGGCCCTTGACCACCTCTGGCTGAAGGTACACTGGAGAACCAAAGCAAAGTCTTTTTCCTATTGCTGCTCTTCTTATTTCCCAAAGAAACACTCATAATAAACCATCTTTTGAAAAGAAACCTTGTTTATGTCATACAATATGTCACAGAGCTCTGCCTTTCCAGAAGCCAACTGTCAGAGCTACCCAGTCACTTAGATGAGCTACCTAAATTATTCATTCCATTTTTTAAATTTTCCTATCCATGCTTAAGAGTTCTCAACAAGTATATTTAAGTAAAATGTATAAAGGAAGAAATCTCCTCAAAATAGTGTTTTGGGAGGGGATAATAAAGAGAGCTGTTGGGGTGGATGCATTCAGAGCTCTGAGGTGTGTGTCCTCTAAGATTCATTAGAGCACAATGAGAACATTAGAGACGGCAATGATGTGTTTAACCAGTGAATTAGAGCACCATTAAAAGTGCAAATCCGAACATCGGCATCTGCCTTTCAGAAGCTCAGAGGAAGAAAGAGGAATCCTGAAGCTCTGTGTTCCTGCTATTATCTCAGATTTTAAAATCTATTTCAGAAGAGGCTGACTGTTACAAGGAAGGTAATCTACAAGAAAAAACAATGTACGTCTCTTTGAGCTACATGACAGTCCTTTGTGACACCTATACTTGGCTAATGTAGGGTACTCACTAGGCTGAAAACATGTTCCCCTCTCTTTCTCTTGCTTCCTCCCAGATTTCCCCACCAGCCCCTGAGTGGGAATAAAAACTTATAAGTCCTCTGGGGATCCTGGTGAAACAACTCTAAAAGTGCTTAGACACATTTGAAAGATCCCTCCCAGGCCTCCTTCGTCATGTTTCAAGGATAGGTTGAGAAAACAAGGGATCAGAGCAGGAGAAAAACAAACTCCTGCAGTGCCCTCCAGCTAAACAAAGTGTCATTTTTCCCCAAAGACATCTAAGCCACTGGGCAATTTCACAACTAGGTTCTTGTAGAAGTGTTCCTGAAATTCCCAGGCTTTAACAGTGAAGAATCTCAGCAGCTTAAAGAAACAGAAGTCATAGGATGTTCAAGTCACATTTGGGTACCTGGTATGTTTTGTTATCTCAGGTATTTGAAAAGTTCTGTGAAAAACTAAATGTGGTACCCTATACAACTACGCTAACAACTTTGACTTCTTTTCATTAACATGTTTCCCTGAACTATTTATTATTCATTTAAAAATATGATGTCACAGAAAAAATCCTTCAACTTAATTGGGTCTGACTGAGTGAATGCTAGAAAATAAGGCATCTAGTAATCTTAGATTGAAACATACCTGATAAGTTGTTTTTGCTCATCTTCCTCTTGGAGGAGAGAGGAAAAAACTTGTGAACAAATTAAGGTTTTATTTCGGTATTTATGTTGCCTTTAACGGATATAGGAAAACCCAGGAACATGGGTCTAAGGTATTTTGCTTTTATTATTTGCTCAACAAGAGGATTTTGTTTATCTGAGATATCTGGATGAGGATTATCAAAACCTTTGAAATACAAACTTAATACCTACCTGTACACAAAGGCTTTTCATAAAATAAATTAATAGAGAAAACCCAAAACCTTTCTTTGAGCAGAGCTTTTTAAAACTGAGAGAACACCTATCATCAATAACTGAGGGTTCACATGTTAAGGATCGTTGTGCCATTTCATATGAAATTAGCTCATTAACTCTAATACAATACAAGAGTTGGAGACAGGTAGGAATAGAAGGAAATGTATGCCATCTATATGATGAACAATAAGTTTATCTGGAAATTTTAGATCATTCAGTATTGGAGTGGCCTTCTACTACCATAAACCAAAGACAAAGACAAAAACCTTATCTTCAAGGAGTTTACACTACAAAGGTAACAGACAATGCATGGCACCAGGTTTTACCTGATGATAGGGATAGGTAACGGGGAAGAGGTAAGGTCAGAGAGATCTCCCTTTCTGGGAGAAGCGGGGATTTCAGAAGGGCTTCAGCAAGATAGCAGTTCCTACATGAACATTTCCTGTCTACCTAAAGCCTGCCCTTTGCTGTTCTCTTTGGATCAAGCTCCTACCCAGAAATAAGACTGCCCAGTAGAAATGGGGGAAAGAAATGCAACCATGAGGCTCCTTTAATGTCTAATGGACTCCAGTTTTATGTTTTATATTAGTCAATCTCAGCCTGCTCTTTCTACCTCTGACTTTCATTGTGATACCATTGACTGGTGACTGGTTCTCCTTGGAGATGTGAGGGGAGCTTTGCACAGGCACATAAATATTCATTTCAAAGAGAGCCATGAATAAACTTCCAGTGATATAATACAACATCCAGTTCCAGAAAATAAAATCAAGAGTCTGAAAAAAGGTTGTCATCCCAAAAAGTATTTTTCAAAAGAATACTAGTCATAAATCAATACCCTTAACATACACACAAAAAATGTAGTTGTGAGCGGACTTCTTTATTACTATCAATCATCAGAGTTTGAATATTTTTCATTTGTTTTTTAGAGACAAGGTCTATGCTGCCTACGACTCCTGGGCTCATGTGAGCTTCCTGCTTCAGCCTCCCAAGCAGCCTTATTATGTGATTCCACTTCTACCTGGGACTATAGATGCACACCACTGCACCCAGCTTTGAATCATTTTCACCTGGAGTCAGAAATATCTTAACATCCATTCTGTAAGATGAAATTGGGAACAAATCCAAGAAAAAGTAGAACATTAAGTTGTGATACAACTGTACTTTTCGTGTGAATACCCCACAGACTCACATACCCATGCACTTCTACACCCCATTCAGTGCCTTTCTGCGTATTTTCCTGGATCCCTGGATCCATCAGAGGTCTATCTAAGCTGTTAACTACGGAACCCGGCTGTTATGAACTAAATGTTTGCATCTCTCTCTTCCCCCAAATTCATAAGTTGAAGTCTAAATCCCCCATTTGATTGAAGGTGGGGTTTTTGGGAGATAATTAGATTCTGAGGGTGGGGCCTTTATAAATGGGTTTTCTGCTCTTGTAAGTAGAGGGAAAGACCAGAGCTCTCTCTTCCCATCACGTGAGGATACAAGAGAAACTAGCAGTTTGCAACCCGGAAGAGGGCTCTCGCCAGAACCTGATCATGCTGGCACCATGATCCCACACTTCCAGAGTCCAGAACTGAAAAATTTCTGTTGTTTATAAGCCACCTAGTCTATGGTATTTTGTAACAGCCAGAATAAACTAAGATGCCAGCAAGTAAGACCGACATTCCAATCTTGGTTCTGCCACTAATCAACTACCAGCCTCAGTCATATCTTTTATAAATCCAGGTAAGAATACCCGAAAGGGTTATATGTACATAAAAGCACTTAATAAACCATGTATCTTATGTAGTTTTTTATTAAACTGACTTCAGTACAAAAGAGTTACACCCTTACCATTAAAAGGATGGGAAAGTACTACTTCCAGGAGCAGCATTTTTTTTTTAACAACTGGCTAAAAAAATATGGAATAGTGCCTGTAGCCTGCAATCTTTGGAACTCAGGAACAAAGGTCCATCCTTGCTTCTAAGCCTGGATCCATCATCATCTGAAATCTGGAAGCCAGGCTGAAGAGCACTAAAAGACCACAGTGGATGCCCACGTTTGCCATGTTTTCTTAAAAACAAATAACGTTTTTCAACTAAGTGATTTCAAAGTACTAAAATCAAAGTATTTTAAAGTGTTAATTCAATTCCGATATTTTTTCTATTTTGCTTCACCTATCAAGAAGCTCATAACTAAGTTTTATGTCTACTTTACAAAGAATGCTTAGCATATACGTTTTGCTCTAACTTTTCTCCTGACTCATGCTGCCTCCCTCTCTCATTAAATACCTCTTTCAAAACAGTGATACTGATTTGTAGCTTTAATTAAGATCTTTGATCTTTACATAAGATCAGAGAGTCAGGGAAATCGATTACGAACAATGTAGAAACCTATCAGTACATTTTCTTTAAAGATGTAAATATAAAATAAAAAACAAAAACTGAGTCTCAACCTAGTAGAAGCTTCAGACCAAATGGTGTCAGAAAACAGACTGTAGACTACGGCAGAACACAGGGTTATTTTGTTGGTGTTCACTTCTGAGTAGCTACCTATTGTCATCTCCTTTTTGAATCCTTTGCAAACAGGCTTTCTCTTCTCTTTGTAGTTTTAGATTTCACAAGAAATTCAGAGGCTGAGTCAGGACTAAATGTAGCCCCATCTGCCAAGCAAGAAGGCTAAATTGTTTTGGAAATACAATGATGACAGGAGGAGTCAATTTCCCACAGCCTCTCCAGAAAACAGAGAGACTACAATTGCTCTGGCCAGATTTTACATTCCTCAAAGCCACAGGACAACCGAGAACATTTATCTTGAAAAGCCTCATTAACAGAAACATCTTATGCAACTCTGTATCTCCCTTAGGGGGGCTATTAAAGTCACTTATATCAACAGAGTTACTGAATAAATAAAACGTGGTGGAGATCAACTCTACCACACTGGATTCATCCATGGTACACTGTTGACTGTACGGCCACACGAAAGGATAGCGAAGTTTAGAAAACAAGGGTACCAGGCTGATTTCTGTAGTTAAAGTAATTCCCATGTTCACATCTTCTTGAGTTGCCGGGCTGAACTCAAACTCATGGGCTCAAGCAATTTTCCTGCATTAGCCTTCCAAGTAACTGGGGCTACAGGCACACATCACCATGCCCGGCTTCCCGTCTTTCTATCTTGATAGAGGCCCTATGGTGCTTATTATATAAATAAGATATGATAAGATAAATAAGACACAGAGGAATTCACAGAAACCCTCATGTGATGACAGATAATCACTCCAACAGATAAGTGAGCCCAGACCCAGTTCAATATGCCAGGTGGGGCTTCAGAGAACAATCTTTTTATAGGCTTCAGAGAAAGGACACTTTCCTTCTACATGGCTCAATCAGGCAGACTGAGAACATGCACTGAGCTATAGTCACATGCTTATCTGGTCTATACCGGCCAGTGGCTCAGGAGGGCAGCAGAGAAGGCCAGCACCTGGCACTGCCAAGGGCCTCTTACAAAGTGCCAAACAGTTTTAAGTTTGTTTTGAGAAAACAGAAATGTGAAGTGGTTCAGAGAATTCCATAATCAGGTCTTTAGAAAAGTTAAGTCTACAGGCAGTGTAATAGCACCCCAACTAACCATATTTGTCTATGTGCCAAGCAGTGGACTAAGGGCTTGACCTGTCTTGTCTATTCAACAGCCCTGTCGGGCAGGCAATGTTGTCTTCTTTTATAGGTAAAAAAACAGGTGTTCATTGAGATGACCTGACTTGCACAAGGTGTACTGGCTAGTAGTGGCAGAGCTGGGACTCAGACCAGGTTCTCATTCTGATGCCTGTGCTCCTAAACACTCTGCTCTACTGCCTGCAGTATTTAGGAGGAATGAGAAAAAGAGGAGATTAGGAAATGAAAGAACAGCTTGCAAGCCAATGCACTAGTCTAGCCCAGAGACAAGGGACATCTGACCCAGAGCAAGGAGGGTTCAGGAAGAGTACTAGCAAGGCATGTTGATTGACATGGCCAAGAGCTGCTCTTTAGCAAACTGATCCTGGGTGCACTGGAGGATATTTCAGAGCAAAGCGTTTTCTTACTTTAAAATTTTTGGAAGAATGCTTCAACTAGCTACAAACCTTAACTTGGAAAAAAAAAAAAAAAGTCTATAATCAATTATCATTTTCTATGGCAAAAATAGGAACAGAAATAGCATGAACAAAAATGTCTTCAAAGCTTATTACTCACTATAACACATTTTTGCATATTCCAAATCTAGGGTGCATAAGACCACAATGAAATTCTACTTCACACCCACTAGGATGGCTGTGACAATATAAAAAAAAAAAACAAAAAAAGAAAACTAAAAAATAATAAATGTTGATAAAGATTTGGAGAAATTAGAATCTTCGTGCATTGCTGGTGGGAGTGTAAAATGGTGCAGCCTCTGTGGACAACAGTTTAGTGGGACCTCAAAAAATTACACACCGAATAACCATGTGACCCAGCAACTCCACTTTTAGGTGTACATCCAAGGGAACTGAAAGCAGGGACTCAAACAGGTAACTTATAGGCCAATTCACAGTAACCTAAGGTGGAAACAACCGAAGTGTCTGCCAAGAGATAAATGGATTAACAAAGTACATACAGCATATACATGCAACTGAATTTTATTCAGCTATAAAAAAGGAATGAAGTTCTGATACTTACTACAACACGAGTGAACTCTGGAAACATTTCATTAAATGATTTAAGTCAGGCACAAAAAGACATATATAATCTCAATTATATGAAATGTCTAGGATAGGCAAATCCATAGACACAGAAGGTAGATTTCAGATTGCCAGGGGCTGGAGGCGGGGTTGGAGAGTTACTGCTTAATGGTCGCAGAGTCTCTATTTGTGGTAATGGAGATGTTTTGGAAATAGTGGCGATGGTTGTAAAACACTGTGTAAGTACTTACTACCACTCAATTTTAACCTTTAGAATTAAAAACGTCAAATTCAGCGTTTTATAAATATACATGTTACAATTAAAACCCCGTTGAAACAAAATAAAAACACTAATATGCAAAGCTGCCTCAACTACTACAAGAGGGAATAAATGCAACCTTTCTTGTCTTTAGGTCTATGTCAAATGCAAATACACTTAGAACTAAGATGCCTTTAAAATATATTATTCAAAACAATTCAATGGCTTCCTGCAGGCTAATATTTAAACTATTTTACAGGGGATACAAGGCTTCTCCTGATCTGGTTCCTACTTACTTCTCCAAGCCCACGCTCATCTCCCACATTGCCTCTGCTCTCTGTAAATTTATGGCCTCACAATACAGAAGGGTCCCAGGATATGCCAGGTTCTCTCCTCTCTCTCTGCTTGCCCATGCAGTTCTGTGTACTTCGAAGAGGCTTACATACCTCCCTCTTATCACCTAGCCTAAGGAATCCACGGTCGAGGCCGCTGCCTTGATTTATCCCTCTGCAATGGCAATCTTAATATTCCAATTGCTCATTTGCATGTCTATATTCTACTAGACTGTTACTTTATTAAGAACAGGAAATATTCCATTCCATGTATTTCTGCAAGGACTAGTATTCCATAAATGTTTTTAAATCAACTAGCAAGAGACTAAACCCAGCACTCAGCTGGGGAGTAAAGATTCTGATCACCTGCATTCTCATCACTCACTGCTGCTGCCTCATTGTCCTTCAGTGGACACCAAGTTTAAGTATGAATACCAGGTGTCAAGCAAAAAAAAAAAAAAAAAAAAAAAAAAGGCAGCAACAATCAAAGTCAGAAAAGCCACAAAGGATCACCTGTACCAGGAGACTACCCACACTATCTGGAACCTGAGGAAGTTCTGAGAAGGCAAGTGGGACGCAGTTGATTGAAAATGTGCTCCATGTGAAACAGAATTGCTCAATTATAATAATGAAGAGACGTCACACTGCAGTGAAGGGAAGCAAAAATCTTAAGGTAAAGAGAGAAAATGTTAGTAATCACCCAAAACTACCAACCTCAAATGGGTAATTTGATGATTCCTATCTAAATGCCTGTTTCCGAGCAGAAGGTCTTCCACATTTTATGTGACTAAATTAAACCTCCTTTAAAATCTATCAATTTTTCTTTGTTCTGCTTCTAAATACATCTGATAATTGGGTTACTCTGAAGCTCTACCTAACAGATGGAACTGATATAAATAGGGGATTTTCCAGTCATTAGGAAATAAAGGCTTCTAAATAAAAACTAACAAACTAATACATTTATAAACTCCTGTGAGTTTGGTCACTGTGAATTAGGGCCTCATCAGCACTACACAGACATAATTAGAAGTGGGCATTTAGTCCTTTGGCACTGAGAATCATATCCTGAGTAATGAAGTCTTTAGAAGGTTATGGCTCTTGCTTATGGCTAGCATGAGGATTACATGAAACAAGATCTGTCCTGGTCACCTTTCTTCCCCCCCATCTAAGAGGCTAGAGGGTTGCTATGCTCCCTAGGTTTCCCTTTCCATCAGTAGCTGCTTTGAGCTCCATTCAGTTTTTACCACACACAACTTGCCCATTTTTCCCACTGTTTCTTTTGGAAAACTCATTGCACATCCCCCACAGCCAGCTTGAAAACAAACTTTCTGACCACTTTTAAGTTGCAGTCTATTGCCTTTGGCCAGATTGCATGGGACTCACTCCTGATCATGTGCCCACTGAATTTCTGTGCTATTGCTAATGAAACCCTTTTTTTGTTTTTTGTTTTTAACTAGCATGTCAGATCCTTACAGTTAGACACACATGTCAATATCTCATCCTTCTGCTTTTTGGTAGCTTATCAAGAAGCCAAGGGGAAGCCTGAGCCACTGCTCTGCTGTAGCATCCTGGAGCCCTGCCCAACACTTGGCAATGACCTTGTGTTCTGGATCTGACCTCATGGAGGCACCACCTGACACCACAGCAGGCATTTTGCTGGTCTTTAAGGCATTCTAAAAAGAAACAAGCTGAACTCTGCTGTGATTCAGTCCCCAATGGCCTAGCCGAGTAGTTTACTCAAGGTCGCGAAACATTTCATCAGAACCTCACAGAAGCTTTAACATGCTCATTTCAGAAGGACATGCCTTGGCCAAGTCCTAAGTGTTCAGGGACAGAGAAAGCTCACACATGCCCTTGAACAAGTCCAATTTTTAAGTCCTCATTCATGCTCCTCATCTCTCACACCCAAGGGCTGAACCTACGTTGCAGCTTATGCTACAGCAAGAGTGGTGAGGAGCAAAGCCTAGGCCTGGATCTCAACTCCTGCTCCCTGAATTAGCCTCAGTGCACAAACCTGGGATTTTTACTCATTCCCTTTGAGTCTCTGTGTTCCCAGCTTTAATGCATGCATTACATATAAATCCTACAGGTTTGAAAAGCTGGCCAAAAGACAGTACTGCTAAGAACCGATCATTACAAGCATTAGAGACAGAAACTTGTTCTTTACTAATTGCTGAGACTGATTCATGAGTCTGGCTCCCTCTAATATGTTGCCCATGTATCTGCTCTCTCTACTGACTGGGCTGGCTTCTCCTTGCATCCCTTCTGTTTTAATTTATCCATTTTAACTCCCTCAGAAAGCTCTGGGGAACTGAAGTAGTAAGGAGGCAGCAGCTCAGTGGGGTTCTGGAGAAATTGAGGGCTGAGGCTAAGCCCACAGAAGCTAAAATGAAAAAAAACAAAACAAAAAACAAAACAAAAAAAAACCCCACTCTTGGCTTCACGTCAAAGGATTTTAAATTGCCATTTTTGCAAAAATAGGCTCTGTTTATTTGGTGGTGAAATAAAAAATAAAAAAGACAACACTGTTCATTCAGGAGTGATGTGAAAAATGATGGTAATTCAAAGCCTTGGATGCCTCTGAGTCCTTTTACATTGTGGCTGCTTTATGGTCATTGTACCAAGAAAAACACTTTTCACAGTCCTGCGGCTTTGAAATGAGATGTACCTCTCATGTTCGTCTGTTGTTTTTAATTTAATTTGTTGAATTGCGAGTGTAAATCTCTAGGCACCAGCAACTGTGATAAAAAGGATGGCCCAGCCTGACTCTTGAAGGACCTAGAGAAAAACCAGTAAAAGTTGAAACCATTCTAAGGCATCCCTGCCACTCCATCACCCCCATTCCACATTAGCCTCCCACCCCATCCCATTAGGACATTTGATTATTGAATCTCTTTTTTTATAGCTAGACTGAGACAGAGTTCACAAGTTGTACAAGTCATTCTTTTCAAGAATACAAGTCAGGATTTTCAACACATTCAGAATTATGCAACTTTCACTGCCATCTCATTTTTAAACACTTTACCACTCCCAAAGAACCACCTTACACATTAACAGTCATTCCCCATTCCTCCTTCCCATGTATCTACTTTCTGCCTCTATGGATTTATCTATTCTGGCTGTCTTACAATCACAGTATTTATCCTTTTGTGACTGGCTGTTGAAATTCCTTTCAATCTCCTCCATATGCTTGTATTCCTCTAGCCTTCCCTTATAATAAAGTACATGCCTTAGGGTTCTTTTCCAGGTTTTCTGCTCATTCTGCTCTTGCCTTGATAATCTTATCCCCTCCAAAGGCTTTCATTCCTCTGGTGAAGTCTCCAATCTTGATCTCCAGCCTAGATGTCTCAACAGCCACGGACTCTTGGGTGTCTTTCTCTGAATTTCTCATAAAGTTGGAGGTCTAAAAGTAAGCTTACTGTCTCCTACTCATCTTTCAAAAGCCCCTCCTCTGCCAGTGCCCCTTATTTCACCATCCACCTGTGTTTGAGAACTAGAAACCTAGACATCATCCTCGAAGCTTCCTTCCTTTGCCTTTTTATCCACATCCAATTATCACAAAGCCCAAACCATACAGATTTCCCAAACCATACAGATTACTTCCATCCTCAATGCCATTATCCTAGTCCAGGCCTTGGTTTTTCACCTGGATTCTTGCAACACCTTAAAATTGGTCTCTGTGCTTCTAATCTTGTCTCCTTTCAACCTATCTCTAGACTTAGACTGATCGATTGCAAAATCAGCTCTAATTGGATAACTTCCTTGCATGAGGTTCTTCTAAATACCTTATACAACCAATAACACCTTACAATATCTATTCTCTGCTTCTCTCTCTAGTCTCCTCATGCACCCCTTTTAAACTGAAAACTCAGCTTCATTCCATTTCTCCTCCACCACGATCTTTCTTAGTTCCAGGCCTTTACTGCAGAAAGAACAAATGAATACTAAGTGAAATTCCTCCTCTCCTGCCTCCCCAAATTGTGACGTTTTTGACCTGGATAACCCATTCAGGACTCAGTCATCTTTGTAAGGTAATTTTTCCCTGAAGAAACAAGACCCCAAGAAAAATTTAGGAGCACCTCCTCTTCAGTCTCCAGCACACTGCATGGTACAATGCAGGTACTCAAAAATGCTTGCAGAATGACTGCTTCCCATCACTGCACGTAGGTAATGGACATGGCAGGATTTCATTTTACCAGCAGTAGGTTCTGACCTGGATTACTTTTGCTTTCCTACTTCTATATCAGCATATTTCATCAAGGGGTCTTATCAGAAGCAAACAACTTCCTTTCCTGTAAGGTAGGCAAAGAACTAGACAAATAGCAGCTCGATTTGTAAAATTTGTAGGGTTTCTTTTCAAAAGGAGAAAGAAAAGAACATGCTGCAAATTTAGAGATCTGATTCTCGTGCTCCATCTGTCCCCGACTCGCTTTGCTGAAACTGACTTCTTGTGCCTTAACTTTGTCTGCAAAATAAGGACAGATTCTACCTTATCAGGATGCTGCAACAACAAATAAAGCACATGAAGGTACCTCCACTCTGAACAGAATGGTCTATAAGGAGCCCAACAGAATCACCTTGCTCTTCTATGTCAATATAAAAACATTAATCAACTTACAAAGGAACATCGCAAACAAATGTATTATGCTTTGTGGGACTTATAAACAGGGCCTGGGCTTCAGACCCGATGGTTACCCACTGAACACTCAAACCCTTGACACTGATTATTCTCTGGGCTGCTTTGGTGCTGCTAAGGAAGAACTCCATTGTAGTTTCTTTTTAAGATTTGCTGTTTGAGCGACACATCTATTTCCCCTCTCCCACTCTGTGCAATGCAAATCCTTAAAACAAGGTTTGATTCTCCAAAAGAGAAAGTATGATTATGGTAACACATTAAGAATTGCTGTGGAAAGTCACCTATTGTCTGATAAATTCATAATTATAGGTTGCATCTCCGTTCTCTTAGAGGCACCATAACAGTCTCTTAGTTTTTAATTCCGCTGGTGGAGAGGAAGACTTTAAATCATTTAGGAGGCCAGCTGTGTTGTACTTCAGCTGCAAAATACGAAAGTTCTCAAGTGTGCTTGGCATATATTCTGAGCTGAAGCATACGCTGCTTATGCAGGCAAAATGTCCTTGTACTGCAGATGCCTGGTAAAGTTACATGGGGATTTTATACATATGTAGTACATCAACGCCAGCACCCTCACTGATGAGTACACACTGCATCACTTTTTCCTTCTGTTTCACGTCTTCTAAGTGGGCACCAATTCAACTTGGTACCATACCATCATGGAATTTCAGAATTAAAAGGAGCCTTAGCAATAATCTAAATGAGATTTTAAAAAAATGAAGCCCCCAAAGCGTGAGATTTTTATGTGTTCACACTGTCAAATAAAGGTACTCTTTGTGCCTTAGGTTTGACAGAGCCCTTCATCAGAAAGGTTCTTTCTTCACATCTTTTCAAACCAAGGTTCAAATGAAAGCATACAGATTAAAAATAAATGAATGATGGATGGATGGAAGGAAGGAAGGACAGGAGCCAAAAGTTTATGATTAGAGGCAATAGAGTCTTACGTCTGATTACTTCCTGGCACACAGTACACCTCCAAAAGCGAACTTTTCTGCCCGAAATGGGTTTCCCACCCCTTCCAGAAAGTCAACAGCAAGCAGGAACAGGAACGTCAGTTCTAAAATGATTTGGGTGAATAATTTCAGTGTGCTTGGCCTCTATTACTAAAAGATACAGAACTGAGGTTTTTGGCAACCTCAGTTTTTCACAGTGGCTTTTTCAAATTTACCTGATTCTCCTTTACCTAAGTCTTGCTTCTCAGTCTCTGCCCAGGCTTCCTCAGGAAGCTTTTCCCATTCATTATTCCCTCGTTGTTGTATCTCTAATCTCTTTCTTTTTACTTGGTCCTGCTCCCCTGCCCAAAGTCCTAAATGTACATAAAGCACATATAAAACACATAAGCAGGATGGCTGTGTACCACATCACACCTCCTTGCCTCCCACTAAAAGCTGTTCAACTATCTGCCTTTGCCTGCACCTTTGAGCTTCTGGAAATGAAGCTGCCTCTTCCTTACTTCCATTAATTCCTCAACTCACAGCATTCTAGTTTCTGCTGTCCTCATGACAGCTTATTGCCTTGATCTCCAAAGCAGTTAGATGTCCAAAATCCTGGCTTCTATACCACCTAAATATCTTGTGAGTATGTTCCCTTGGCTTTATCCCTACTCCCAGTGTCTAAAGTTAGGGCTTGGTTTTTCTGTGTGCCTTCCCCAGTTCCTTAATTACACTGCTTCCAGGGGGTAGTTGCCTTAAAATACAAATCTGACGTCACTGCTTGTTCAAAATACTTATTGACACATCACTATAGGTTAGCCTTATTCTATAAGATAAAGTGCAGTGTCTCCAACTACCATCCCAGGGTCATCTTTCCTCCACTTGCTACCCATCTGGTCACCCTCAACTCTTGCCGAAACCCACTCTGTCTAGTGCTTCCATTTCTCACCATCTTCCTTTACGCTTTTTCCTTTACCTGAAAAAGGCTCTTGCCATTTTCTCTACCTGGTCTATTTCTACTAGCCTTTAAAGCCCAGTTCAAGGCCAATAATGAGTAATGAAATTGAATCAGTAATAAAAGATGAATCGGTAATTTAAAAATACCCTACCAAACCAGAAAAATCCCTGAACCAGATGGATTCACGGCCAAATTCAATCAGACTTACAAAGAAGAGCTGGTACCAATCCTACTAAAACGATTCCAAAAAATCAAGAAGAAGGGAGTGCTCTCTAACTCATTCTATGGTATCATCCTGATACCCAGATCTGGCAAAGAAACAATAACAAAAGAAAACTATCCCTAATGAATGTAGGCACAAAACTCCTTAACAAAATACTAGCAAACTTAATCCAGCAGCACACCAAAAAGTTAATTCTCCATGATTAAGTGAGCATTATATCTGTGACGCAAAGTTATTTCAACATATGCAAATTGATGTGATTCACCGCATAAGTAGAATTAAAAATGAAAACCATATGATCATCTCTATAGATGAAAAGAAAATGTTCAATAAAATCCAACATCCTTACACGATAAAAACCGTCAACAACCTAGGCATCAAAGTAACATACCTCAAAATGGTAAGAGCCATATATGATGAATTCACAGCCAATATTACACTCCATGGGCAAAAACTGAACTGGCTAAAACTGAAAGCAACACCCCTGTGAAATGGAACAAGACAAGGCTGTCCACTCTCACCACTTTTATTCAATATAGTACTGGAAGTCCTAGCCAGAGCAATCAGGCAAGAGAAAGAAATAAAAGGCATTCAAACAGGAAAAGAAGTAGTCAAATTATCTCTCTTCACTGAGGACATGATTCTCTATCTAGAAAACCCTAAAGATTCTGCCAAACAACTCCTAGACCTGATAACTTTAGCAGAGTCTCAGGATACAAAAATCAATGTACAAAAATCAATAGTGTTTATATGCACCAATAACGTTCAAGCTAAAAACCAAATAGATAATACAATCTCACTTACAATGGCCACAAAAAAATAAAAATAAAAAATAATAATAAAATACAAGGGATACCTATAATCAAGGACAAGAAAGATCTTTACAGGAGAACTACAAAGGGACCACAAACACAAACAAATGGAAGGACATTCCATGCTTATGAATAGGAAGAATCAATATCATTGAAATGTCCATATTTCCCAGAATGATCTACAGATTTAATGCTATTCCTATCAAATTAACAATATTATTTTTCACAGAATTAAAAAAAAACTAATTCTAAAATTTGTATAAAACCAAAAAGCCCTGAATAGCCAAGGCAAGGCAAAGCAAAAAGAAAAAAGCTGGAGACATCACATTATCTGAGTTCAAACTACACTACAAGGCTACAGTAAGCAAAACAGCATGGTACTGGTACAAAAATAGAGACATAGACCAACAGAACAGAATAGGAACCACTGAAATAAAGCCACACACTTAAAACCAACTGATCTTCAACAAAGTCAACAAAAATAAACAATGAGGAAAAGACATCCTATTTAATAAATGATGCTGGGAAAACTGTCTAACTATACACAGAATAATAAAACTGGATTCCTACCTCCCAACATATATAAAAATTAACCAAGATGGATTAAAGACTTAAATGTACAACCTCACACCATAAAAATTCGAAGAGAAGATGTAGGAAATACTGTTCCAGACATTGGCCTAGGCAAAAAAATTATGACTAAGTCCTCAAAAGCAAATTCAACAGAAACAAAAGTTGACAGTTGGGACCTAATTAAGCTAAAGAGCTTCTGCTCAGCAAAAGAAACTATCAACAGAGTAAACAATGAACCTACAGAATAGGAGAAAATATATTTTCAAACTAAGTATCTGACAAATGACTAATATCTAGAATCTATAAGGAGCTTAAATCAAGAAGAGAAAAATAACCCATGAAAAAGCAAAAGGACAGACATTTCTCAAAAGAAGACATACGAGTACCAAAGATATAAAAAAGCTTATCATTACTAATTATTAGAGAAATGCAAATCAAAACCACAGTGAGATACTATCTCACACCAGTCAGAATGGTTACTATTAAAAAGTCAAAAAAATAACAGGTACTGGCAAGGTTCTAGAGAAAAGAGACTGCTTATATGCTATTGGTAGCAATGCAAATTAGTTCAGTCCTGTGGAAAGCAGCTTGGAGATTTCGCAAATAACTAAAAATAGAATTACCATTTGACCCAGCAATCCAGTTACTGAGTATATATCTAAAGGAAAATTAATTGTTTTACCAAAAAGACACATGCACTTATATGGTCACTGCAGCACTATTTATGATAGCAAATACACGAAATCAGCCTGGGTACCCATCAATGGTGGATAAGATAAAGAAAATGTGGGATATATACACTTTGGAATACTACATAGCCATAAAAAAGAAAAAAATAATGTCCTTTGTAGCAACATGGATGCAGCTGGAGGCCATTATCCTAAGTGAATTAACACAAACCGAAAACCACATGTTCGCACAAACAGGAGCTCAACACTGGCTACACATAAAGATGAGAACAGTGAACACTGGGGAATCTAAAAGGAGAGAGGGAGGGATGGAGGGAAGAAGAAGGAGGGAGGGAGGGAGGAAGGTGGGGAGAAGGGTTGGAAAACTACCTATTGGGTACTATGTCCACTATTTGGGTGGTGGGATCATTCGAGACCCAAACCTCAGCATCACACAATATACTCATGTAACAAACCTGCACATGTACCCCTGAAACTAAGTTTTTTTTGAAAAGTTAAATGAATTATGCCTTGTAAAAAACTAAATAAAATTAAGTCTAGTTCAAGTGTTAACTCCTCTATGAAACCTTTGCCCACTCCCTGGCTTGCAGTAGTCTGAGGGTCTTTCTCCTCTGTTCTCCTATAGCACTGGTACACGTCTGAATTACAGCCCTTACATACTGTACTGTAATTATTTTTTTTTTAACATGAGTATCTCTTTCACCAAATTCTGAGCTGCTGAGTATGTGGAACATATGGAATCTTTATTCATCTTTGTAATTCAGGTCCCTACAGTCATACCAATTATTAAGTGAAAGATAAAAGGGAAACTATGGGAATATCTGACAATTATTTTTACAGCTATATACACACAAGAATATCCATGCCAGTGCTGTCTTACAGAAAGACAGTGCTAGACACATATGTAATTTTAACTTTTCTAATAGCCACAATATAAGGTAAAAAGGATTGGTAGTTCAGTCATATTTACTCAACCCAGTATTTCTAAAATACTAATATTTCCATTTATAATTAATGAAAAGTTGTCATTCTTGGGACACTGTACATTCTTTTCTTATACTCAATCTCTGAAATCCACAACGTGCCTCTTATAGTTACCACATCTCAATTTGGTTGGGCCACACTCCAGGAGCTTAATAGCCACATATGGCCAGTGGCTACCAGACTGGACAGAGTGGCTTATTCGTCCAAATGCATTCACATATTTGAGGGGGTGCCCATATACAATCCAAAAGTTATCAGGCACAGAGATGACTGGCAGGTTATTGATAAACCACTGAAATGACTTATTAAAACTTCAAGGTGTGTCTCAGGCATGACACATCCTGTCACTGCTTCTAAGTCAAGATTCAAATATTGCCTAGCTTCATTCATACCCAAAATGTTGAGGAAGCTGTCTTTCTTGGTCTGGGAGTCAGTTTTTTGTTACATATGTAGAACTATAAGCAAGATACCCATGGAGGCCTCCAGACACAGTCTTTTTTCTCTTCGGACTCCAGGACTTGAGCTGTATGGACCCAGCATACTAGGTAAACCTAACTTTCTACCATAAGCTTACCATACCACTCTCCAAACCTTTTAAAAATCTCAGCTCAAAGTCAGTCTTTTCCAGGAAGTCTCTAGTTGTTTGGCTGTTTTTAATCACATGCTCTTTTCTCTCTAATATAATTTTTGCAATTTTATCATGTAATACTTTAAGTCAATGAAAATTTTTATAATTTTATAGTATGACTAATTTGTTGTTCAGCATGGGGATGAAGTGGAATATGGGATTCCTGAAGGTATCTTTGTATAACAAGTAGAAAGAGAAAGATTCATTAGGTAATTTGGTATACATTTTAATTTTTTGTTTGTATAGTAGCATTCATTTTAAATGCATTTGAAAGACATTTCAGTGATGCTAATCCTGAGAAACCTCCTTGATGGCCTGCCGTGGTACTTGGAATCCCCTCTCCTTACTGTGCAAAAATAGCCACTAAGAGCTTTTTCAAATATAAATATGACCATACTCTAAGTAATGAAGACTATTACTAATGATGGCAAAAAGTTAATAGGATAATGAATCCCAAACACATGGGGAACAAGACAGGGAAGGTGGCAAAGAATGCCTCAGGATCCCAGAATAGCACAGGGCTGAGTGGGGAACAGGACCATGGGGCTGCAGCATATCGTGGGGGCACTAGTCACCGGGTAAGGGCCTCAATGCAGACACCCTTTAAACACATTTGACCCACTTTGCAATTTTATGGGTTGCTGACTCTGCAAATGATGGGAAGAGGGGCTTTCATCAGTCCTAGATCAGAAGTCAGTCTGCAGACCACACGTATCTCTTTTCATGAAGATGACAGCCCTGGCTGGCCTCACTCCTCCTGTCCCTAAATCAGAACAGTATCTTCTTGACCTGCCAAGAAAGCTCCCGGGAAACACACAGAAACCTCTCAGTGGCAATGACAGGGCTGTCTTGCTTGCTCTCCCCACCTTTCCTCATGTGACACTTCCACTAGGAATTAAACGGTTTTCTCTACTTTGGTTTAAGAGTTCTTCGCATTCTTTTGGAAGTCACACTTGTTATAGCATCCCTTTCTAATGTTCAGCCTTTGATAAGGTTCTAAAATATGACAAACTCTTGCCCAAGACATAAATCTTTTAAGAATCCAAGTCGTGAAAAGACTTAATGGCTAATACAAACGTGTTTTAACTAGGTTTTCTAGGAAATGCAAACTCTCTCCCTTTTCTCAAAGGGCATAACAAGGCCTCTCCTATAAGCATACATGTCAGAATTCCAAGAGGTTGGAAGAAATCTCATTTTTATTTCTTCAAAAGAAGAGACCCATTTTACCAATGGAATAATATCCTTGGAATTACACCATCCTTTTTATCAGGATGGTACACTTGTCTTTCAGGCCCAGAGATGGGTAGGCCATTTCTCATCCTCAAAGAGAACAGAAAGAGAAAGATGGAGTAAATAGGCTAGTTTCTTGAACAGAATTTTTTTTCTCATCATCAACACTCAACCCCAGCTTCCATCCCCCAGGATGACTGGCTTTCCTCCTCCTTTGCCTGACACAAATGCATACAAACTTGGTTTTCTCCATTTAACAAGCAAATCTGTTTGCAAACAGGAAGCTGTAGAAGTGGGAGGGTGTGAAACAGGCAAACCGGAGGACAGTTCTGAAAATGCACCAGTGGAATGGGAGCTTGATTTAGCCACAGTATTCAGCTTCAGAGATTTACAACCAAACCAGCCCATCTCCAACAGTGCAGGAAAAGGCCTGAGTCCCATCCTTCTGAGCCTGGTGACAAACCCTAGGCCTGGAAAAAAAAACCATGGGGCTTTCCTCAACTTGCCCCAGAGGGCAGGGAGACTTCTGCCAACACACATGGCCAGGGTGGCTTCAAAGTGATCCTACTGGTGACAACCAAATTATTTGATGGAAATCCACATACCACCACCTGCTGTCTCTCCAGAGGCCTTAAATGGAGCCAGGGTTTCCACTGCCAGTTTGTCTCCTGATGAGAAGAGTGGCATCAAAGCCCAAATTCAGCTTGAGAACATATCTTTGGCACTTGGAAGAGGTCACTGGCAAGTCACTGCCCAGAACAACCCATGGCCTTCCCAGCCTCAAGCCAAAGTTACTAAATTGAAAAGCTGCATTCCTTCACCAGAAATTACTAAATCTATAAGCCCATGACTGTATCTGAGAAGAAAATAAGGCTACTTCATTTCAATGATAATATTTATAATCTCTTATTTGCTTAAGAGTTATTCTAGGTAACTAAGAAACTATACGCAAAGTAGTCTGGTGAATGGCAGCAACAGGTGTGGCTGTCACACAAGGAACCTAAATTGGATATTACCTTCACAGTAACATGAAATTTATTGACAGACAACTGTGACAAATTCTTTCTTGGGGATTAATTTGGCCCTAAAATGTCTTCATGGAGCCGATTATTGCTACAGAAAACATCCAAAAAACAAGAAAGACAGGCCAGACCCTTGCCCAGTGTCTGACAGTCCTGTCCCTATTTCTTGAGGCTTGCTGATGAGGCATGGCCATCAGTGTGGTTTGTAAAAAGCCATTACTATGCAACCAGAGGGAAGAGACCAGTACAGAACCATGATTTTCAAATGAAAACACAGCCTCTCAGAAAGCTCCAAACCTCACATACCCTCATGAATTTTTGTGTGTGGGCAGTCAGGAAAATGAACTCCTAAGGTGAAGTTGGAGTGGTGCTAAGTTCAGATTTTGCCAGCTTTGTCAAATTAGCAAATAACTAGAAATAATAATCTTCAGAGGAGTCAGTGGGTTGACTGTAAAGACAGCACATGCCCAAGGAACAGGTGGCACAATTTCTTCACCATGTGCATCCCATCCGAACCATCCTCATATCTCATTCTGTCTTATATTCATGTGGCCACAGAAATTCCTCCATGTAAATATGAATAGAACATATAGATTTGTTTGCTTCAATATTTGCAATGACAGATGTCTGCCATCAGACAGCTGCCTGCATTACTTAAAACCCTAAAGATGTCAGTGATGGCTGAGTGTTGTGTAGCAACAAGGAAAATGTATTATTTAAATTTAGTGTGAATAGCTTATAACTTTTCTTAGGGATTCAGCAAGGCAACTTCAGCCCTAGGTAAGCAGACTTTTCAAACAGCCAGTGCAAGAGAAAGCCAGGTAGGGGGTGCTTAGAAGTGGGTATCAGCAAGAAGCCAGCTTCTCAGCTGGGAAGGGAAGGAGGATGGCTGATAGGGTTGGTCTGCATCCCCACCCAGATATCACCTTGGATTGTAATAATCCCCATGCATCGAGGGCAGAGCCAGGTGGAATCATGGGCAGTTTCCCCCATACTAAAACCATCAGATCTCCTGGTAGTCTCAAAGATCTGATGGTTTTATAAATGGGAGTTCCCCTGCAAAAGCTCTGTAGGCTGCCACCAGTTAAGATGTGCCTTTGCTTCTCCTTTGCCTTCTGCCAGGATTATGAGGCCTCCGCAGCCTCACAAAAGAGAGCAGCCCAGAACCATGATTTTTAAAATGAAGATACAGCCTCTCAAAAAGCTCCAAATCTCACATACCCTCAAGAACTTCTGTGTGTGGGAAGTCAAGGAAGTGAACTCCTAAAGTGAAGTTGGAGCGGTGGTAAGTTTGTGAGTCCATTAAGCCTCTTTCCTTTATAAATTACCCAGTCTTGGGTATGTCTTTATTAGCAGTGTGAGAACAGACTAATACAGTGTCCATGGTACCTCCCATGGCCTTCTACCTGATGCCATGCTGGGTGGGGCCCATGCCACTCATCTTACTCTGAGACTGAAAGAATTTACAGTGGGGAATAAAATCCTCTGAAAGACATTCATGCCTCCATTCCAACTCTCCCCAACAATTACATTAAAATAAGGCAAGTACGTGCACACAG
Organism: Saimiri boliviensis; assembly: GCF_048565385.1. Taxonomy (NCBI): domain Eukaryota; kingdom Metazoa; phylum Chordata; class Mammalia; order Primates; family Cebidae; genus Saimiri; species Saimiri boliviensis. Next base: position 120,417,897 of record NC_133450.1, on the reverse strand, counting down.
AGTTCTTATTGCTTTATGAGACATCGGCTTTCTTCACCTGCCAAACTTTTCTTCTGAAATCTATTATGGATAGCTGGTCCTGCGTTTGAATAATGACAATGAACCTTTAGTGACAAAAAGTTTGTCTAAACTTGTAACAAATCATTTTCAACATCTTGACACATAGTGAATAATTGGTTTCCATTATGGAGGTACCTGCTTGTTCATTTCAATTCAACTCGAATGATTCCAAATTAGGGAGCCCTGGGCCTGTCAAACCAAGTGTTCTAAACAATCAAAGGCTCATGTTCAGTTATTTAAAAATACATGAGGAGCAATAATGCCACTGAGAGTGATGAGCTAGCAGATCAGCCCCAGGATTTGTTTAAGCAATGCTGTGGCATGTATTTCCCAGGCATATATGGGCATTAGATGGGCCAGTTATACTGCTCTTCTCACTATCATTTATCACTGTGTACACAGCCCCAGACCATGTTTACACAGCAGGATATACAGTTTTTCTATGTTCTAAATCAAACAATAAGGGAACAGAAATAGTCTCCTTCAAATTGACTTCTACTTTCTTTGGGGTTTATGCCTGCTTTGGACTGCTCAAAGTAAGGGAAATAAATCCCAGGGTCACTGGATCACAGGCCATGGTTTTTTCACGAGTTTTTCAGGTTACAATCCTTTAATCCAGGTCTAATGGAGAAAGAGAATAGGAACGAGCATTTTCTGACTCCTTAGATGACCTTGTGCCTTTTTGTCTACAAGACAAATTCTTGATTCTCTCTAAGAGACAAATTTTAATTCTGCTATTTTTTCAGACATAGCTAGAACTCTGGAATTGAGTAACTCCTAAGATATTCTCCCTTGTACACCCACTTCTGGCCAAGATGAAACAAATAGAAGGGTCAGATTTACCCTCCCACTCCAAAGGATAGGAAAAATTTTTAAAAGGGATGGAGGATTATTTGCCAAACAAATGGAAAGAAAGAAAAAAAAAAAAGCATGGGTGGTGATCCTACTGTCTGACAAAACGGACTTTAAACCAACAAAGATAAAAAAGACAAAGAAGGACATTACATAATGGTAAAGCTATCATTGCAACAAGAGCTAACTATCCTAAATATATATGCACCTAATACAGGAGCACCCAGATTTATAAATCAAGTCCTTAGATTTATAAAGTCTCTTACAAAGAGACTTAGACTTCCACACAGTAATAGTGGGAGACTTTAACACCCCACTGTCAATATCAGACTGATCAATGAGACAGAAAATTAACAAGGGTATTCAAAACTCAAAATTTTTAAGTATAAATATGTCCCAAATATTACATGACATCCTATATTTTATCTGCCAAACCTCGTAGGCAGCAAACATAAAATTGCAATTTTTTGGGTCTTGACTTCAGTTGCTTCTCCTATAGAATAGAAAAGTAAATAGAAGTTTAAGATTTATAGTCATCTACTTACTCAGAGTGATCTATAACTAATAAAGTTCCCCCCCCGCCCCCTGCCAATTCTGTCAGAGGTAACATGAAATCCATTCTCTGTGTATATGTATTCAGATGAGGGAAAAAGAAAAAACCCTCTATCCAAATCCTAAGTACCACTTTCTCATAACGCAAGAAGGGTTCACTTTTTGATTGCTCATCAGAGGCCTTTCTGCCAGAAAGTGCTGACAGGCAGAGGATTTCTTTTGCTATCCAATTCATTCAGCCAATGGCCTAGGTAATTAGAACCTATGTACTTAGAGATAATAAACAGGCCGCCTTGTTCTCAGAGACACTATCTAGATTCCACTCTCTCTGTAGCTCTCAACAATCTGATACTCTGTCCTGTGAACTCTGGCTGTCTTGGGCGAATAAAAACCATAATGAGATACCATCTCATGCCAGTTAGAATGGCGATCATTAAGAAGTCAGGAAAGAACAGATGCTGGAGAAGATGTGGAGAAATTGGAATGCTTTTACACTATTTGTGGGATTGTAAGTTACTTCAACCATTGTGGAAGACAGTGTGGTTAATCCTCAAGGATATAGAACCATTTGGCCCAACAATCCCATTACTGAGTACATACTAACAGGATTACAAATCATTCTACTCTAAAGACACATGCATACGTAAGTTCACTGCGGCACTGTTCATAAAAGCAAAGACTTGGAACCAACCCAAATGCCTATCAATGACAGACTGGATAAAGAAAATGTGACACATATATACCACTGAATACTATGTAGCCATAAAAAAGGATGAGTTCATGTCCTTTGCAGGGATATGGAAAAAGCTGGAAACCATCATTCTCAGCAAACTAACACAAGAACAGAAAATCAAACACTACATGTTCTCACTCCTAAGTGGGACTTGAGCAGTGAGAACACATAGATACAGGGAGGGGAACATCACACACCAGAGCCTGTCAGGAGGTGGGGGGCCAGGGGAGGTATAGCATTAGGATAAATTCCTAATAGATAATGGGTTGACAGGTGCAGCAAACCACCATGGCATGTGTATACCTATGTAACAAACCTGCACGTTCTGCACACGTATCTCAGAACATAAAGTATAATAAAAAAAAATTGTGTATCAGAATCAAAATCACAATGAGGTATCATATCACATGACACCAGTCAGAATTGCTATTATTAAGTCAAAAACAGAAGCTGGTGAGGCTGAGAACGTTTATATACCATTAGTGATAAAGTAAATTAGTTTAGCCACTGTAGAAAGCAGTTTAATGATTTCTCAAAGAACTTAGAACTACCATTTGACCCAGCAATCTCATTACTGGGTATATATCCAAAAGAAAAAAATAAACTGTTCTAATAAAAAGACACATGCACTTATGTATTTATCACAGCACTATTCACAGTAGCAAGGACATGGAATCAACCTAGGTGCCCATCAATGATGGACTGGATAAAGATGATGTGGAACATACATGTAATAGACTACTTACTACACAGAACAAAAATCATGTCCTTTGCTGCAATATGGATGCAGCTGGTGGCCATTATCTTAAGCAAATTAATACAGAAACAAAGACCAAATACATGCTCCCACTTATAAGTGACAGCTAAGCATCAGGTACTCATGGACATAAAGATGCCCACAGTAGCAACTGGGGACTATGAATGAGCTATGAGAAGAGCTTAAAAGCTATTGGGTACTATGCTCATTACCTGGATGATGGGATCATTCATACCTCCAACCTCAGCATCATGCAATATACTCAGGTAACAAACCAGCATACATACCCCCAGAATCTAAAATAAAAATGGGAAAAAAAGCCTAAATAAAAATTTAACTGAGGTATCTTTTTTTGTTTACCAAATAAGGCAACCCTACCCTCAAACAATGCTGTACAAAGGAACACTATCAGGATTAACTCTTTTAAGTGACAGTAGAGAGAAAACAAGTAATGTATACATGTCACAGGAAATGCTCACATGTTAACTAACCCTATCAACTCATAGTTAACCGGGAATCCACTTTCCATGCCGGGAATAAATGCTTGTCTCCAGATTTTAGGCTCCTGGTTTTTTTATAGATGCCTCTATTTTCTCTTTACTCACTCTCTTCCACTACTATGGGTCAAGGTTTCTACTGCAGTAATTTGAAGCTATGTGAATCCAAATCAACTCCGTCGAATGACACAAGATCAAACCTATCCAACTCTCAGGTTTTGGCATCTGGATGAAATGGCATGTCACCCCTCCAATGCCTTTCCATCTCTCTTAGAGTACAAGTCAACAATATCACAGTGACTTCCAAGGCCCCCAGTAATGTGGCTCCCATAGCCTCATCTGCTGTTCTGTCACACCAAGCATGACCATCACAGGAACATGGACTTCCTGTTCCTGCTACCTGGAACTCTGTCCCCAAAATTCTACACTGTACTCTCTCATCTCCATCAGGTCTCTTCTGGTAAGGCTACTCTGCTCCCCATTTATACCCTATCCCTGTTACCCTGTTTTACTTCTCTTCTGTCATATTACATATTTACATCTCTGTCACCCTCTACTATAGTTTGAACCATTATGTCCTCTCCAAATTCGTGTTGATACTTAATCCCCACGGTGGTGGTATTAAGAGGTGGGAACTTTAAGGTGGTGATTAAGCTGTGAGGGCCAAGTCCTCATGAATGGATTAGTGCCTTATAAAAGGGCTCATGTAAACTAGTGTAGACCTCTCTTGACATTCTGTCTCTTCCACTACATGCAGACACAGTGTTCTTCCCCCTCAGAGAATTCAACAACCATGTGCCATCTTGGAAGCAGACAGCAATCTTCACCAGATACCAATCCGGTGCCCTGATTCTGGACTTGCCAGCCTCCAAAACCATGAGAGATAAATTTCTATTGTTTATAAATTGCATAGTTTGTGATATTTTGTTATAGAATCCTAAGTTCACTAAGATATCATTTTGTTTGTATGTATCTGAATAAACACTCCATTCAGGCAGGAACTCTGCTTTGTTCATTGATGTATTCTCAGAATCTAGACTAGGATCTGGCATGTATTTAGAATTCGACAAACATTGGTTGAAAGAACAAATGAACTGGCCTCGGATAGTTCTTTACTGTTCGACTGACATATTCTTGTCTGATACATTCAAACCAACTGTACAGAATACAAGGCTGAAAACTGTACCCTAAAGCCAACTAGGTGGCTGCCTACACTGTATTATTTCATTATTTGTAGGGCGGGCCACCTGACCCCAAAATAGAGACAATTGTTTCATGGTAATTCTTTATTCCTCAGCTCTTAAGAGGTTATTTTTGAAAAATTCTCCAGTGTATGTTCTTGAGAGGCAACTAAATATCATGGGTCAACACTTTCACGGTCATGCTGATGGGGATATATCACAGACAGTTTTTGGAAGTGGAGTCAGGCCAGAGGTGTGGGAGAGACAGTTGAAGGATTCCTGACAGGGGAAATGAAAATCTGTGAGGGTCAAACATTTGGTCAAAGGGAGCCTGCCATCTGTCATCAATAGATTCATTCTTTGGGACTTCTCTAATCATCTATCTAATTAGAGAAGGTGGTAATAAAAAGGAGGCATTTCCTTGGCATCCAATAAGATCCCTATTTCTATGTATCCATGACAAAGCACAGAAGGTGCTCTATGGAACTACTGTGATATCCCTTCCCTTCTACCTCTCCACTGCCATTAGACACCCTTTTCAGCCACAGGGGCTAGCAGGTAACTCAGAATGGATCTCCAGAATAACATGTCCTTCTGGGTACACTGCTTGGTTCAAGGGTAGGTGCATAAACTAAGCAGAGTCATTGACAGTCCTTTACAGGAATCACATGGATTAAAGAGAAGAGAGGGACACATTCTTTTCTCCATGATATATACCTGTGAGGATGCTAGGGGCCTATAGCCACTTTGCCCCACCCCCAGAGAAGAGCTGTCTGAGAATGAAGCAGAGGACAGCAGAGCCAAGCAAGGGAAGCAGAGCAGAGTCCCAGCTACATCGTCTAAATCCTTAGGTTAACTGGGTCTGAAGCCAGTACCACCACTTGGACTACCCAGTCAGGTTAACAAGTAAGCATTCCTCTTTGCAAGCTCATTTGAGTTGGGTTTCTGACACTTGCAACTGAATGAGACTTGGTTGATATACATCATTACTATCAATATGCCTTGCTTGCTTCTAAATATCAGTGAAGCATCAGCCAGTCAAGTGACTAAACTACTATGCTTTATACATATAAAAAGTATTTATTGAACATGACACTGTATGTGGGTTAAAGTAATACATGAGCATGCCAAGGTTTCATGGTCTTCCAGAATTGTTCTACTATCAAAGCAAGACAAAACCTCTCATGGTCCCAGGTGCTAGCAGCCTAGAATCTTGGCCACATACTCAGTGTAAAAGGCACAGGGAAAATCCCTAGAGAGGGGACACAAGACAGTTTATAAGGTCACATCTTACCCCCGTTGAATTCCAAGACATATTCTTACTTAAGTGCATCAGGAGAGTGGTTTACAACCTCAGTCTCCAACGCCAGAACCATGGCCTTAAGGAATGAAAACCACTCATGGTTGCTAGATGAGATCACCAAGCCAACTTCTGCATTAAAAATACTCATCCAAGAAGACCAAAGTTTGACAAAAACTGCCACCTTTGATTCAAATAATACTTTATGTATTTCTAATGTTTCCATAAACATCTCAATGGGCCTTTCACAGCACCTGGGAGGTATATTATTGCAGTTTAGCAAAGGACACAATCACGGCTTTCCAAGGTTGCCAATTCCTTGAGGTAACACAGCCAGTTGGTGGCAAAGCCAGGACTTAATCTCAGGTCATGCTCTTTTCATTTCTGAGTTTCCCCAGCAGACAGCCCCTAAAATACCTGACACTTGATGCCAAAAAGACAAATTGTAAAAATAAAAATTATGTATATAGATGAAAGAAATACATTCTGTATGGAAAGAAAAATTAGCCTATAGTCTTCAAAAAGTAAATTGTTTTAGTCCAGTTTACACTTTTATTATGATCTCTATGCATTCTCATTTGCATTAAGACTTTGTTGGAGTGGTTAATGCTTCTAAGCTTCTTGACTTGTATACTTTCAAAAGTGACTGAAGCCTGGTTCTTTCCAGTTTCAACAGAAAAAAGTTAACAGATAAAAAGTTAACAGATAAAAAGTCAACAGATAAAAAGTAGACAGTAAACAGTCATTCCTCATTTAAAATTATAAACAGTTCCCTATTTTATTGATATGCTAGTTAGATTAGCTATTTCAATGACAGTAGTTCTGCCATAAACAACCAGTTGGCTAAAGATAACCATATAGAAGAACCTGAGCTTTGAGAGCAGATAAGCTTTGTCTCACTGTCGAAACCACCCCTGTCTGTGTGACCTTGGCCAAGTTACTTAACAGCTCTGAGGCCCATTTTTTTTAGTTCGTAAGAAGGGATGAACGTTTATCATTTAGAATTGTTGTAAAGATTAAATGAACACCTGAACACATACATGTTCAATAAAAGTGAATTTTTTCTCCCTCTATATCACCACCAAGATGTTTCACCATTTACAGTCATCAGGGTAAGCTAAAAAGCAACAGCACAAGCAATATTTTGATTTTTACATCCTATCATCATTGCTCCTAATAAAAGGCACCCCTCCAGATGTAAACTGTTATTTTACCACCAAATCAATCCCTCAAAGGGAGAGGCAAAAACACTTGTGAAAGAACAGTAACATGTGGCTTGCTATATAAGCAAGATGTATCCATACAAAACAACTGTTTATCTTTAAATTGACAAGATATTCCATATGTTTTTTGGCAATTGCATTTTTCTACCACTCCTCTAAAATGATGGCTAAGAATCTCTCTTTTGGCTTCCATTTGAAAACCATCCAAGATTTATTTAAAGGATAAACTCAGACAAACCCAACTAAGAGGAAAGTTATTTCAAAGGAACTGTAGGAATCAATGTACATGATTATTCAGAGTCCACTTAATAACCATTTAAGATGAGTGTTTTGAGAAAATTTTTGAATTGTTAGCTATCAAGCAAATGGGAGAATTACGGCTATTTCATTGAAGAAAGAAATTTGATTCATTTTGTTTTCTAAAATTACATTAATTTAGATTAGTGCATCATACATGTTTACTGAGTTTTGGTACAGATTATTCTGTAGTGAAATTTACAATCTGACAGAACAATTTTTAGATACTGATACATTTACCTATAAAAATATTTATGGAGGTTTAATCTGTATTGGGTGTATACATTACTGGAAAATTGTACTACTGACACTTCACAAGTATTTCATCTCTGATTACTAAAAAATTTCGAACATCCACCCCCCAACACAAAGTCAGCAGTTACTACAAAGTTAGTTTCACAGCTTTAAGCATGTATCTTAACATTTGGAGTCTAGATTTGCTTCTCTTCACAAACCCCAACTATTTTGTTAAATAAAGGTATTGAGTATAAGAAAAAGAGCATGATTGCACATTTCCTTAATTTTCTACCTATAAAGGGTTAAAAAGAAAATAATTAAAACATGCTAAAGAGATGTTTCATCAGTTACTGAGTTTCATACCTCTTTACAGAGCCCTGGTTCAGAAATGAAGTCTTTAAAATTCTTCATATCCAAAAGCAGCTCTCCTGACCCTTCATTCATTATTCTACTGCCTCATGTTAAAGATACAAACTAAAATAAAATATCAAAGTAAAGGCCATTAAATGCTCATTTAAATATCTATGTCTCTACTCATTTGATGGTGGACTTGGTTGCTCATAGCAGGGTTGTGGCCGACACAGCGAGGCAGGCACTCCATCTGTAGTCAGATTCCTGACCGCCTGCATCCCTGCAGCTGACACCATGGTCAACCTACTTAGTCCCAATCAGGCATTTGATTTCATAACAACAAACAGCACCAAGTCCTCCTGAGACTTGACAAAAGTCAAATTTGATATCCCTATCAAATTTGAAGCAAATCTTCTCAGTCCTTGAGTTATCATCTTCCCAGGGCCCCTCTGCCTAGGGCAGTTCTCACTGACATGTTCTTAGTCCATGCAGGATTTATGCTGAATGGATCATCTTCAAAGCTGGCACTTAAATCTAGCCAAGCTGTTTAATATGTAAAGTTCAGCCTAGTATTAACAAAAACAGCCTGTCTACATTTTCATCATAAATCAGCTCTAAATAGAACTCTAGGTTAAGCTGATGAATAAATAATATTTATCCAAGGCAGATTATGAATTTACATGAAAAGTGTGACAAACACCAAGCACCTGGTTCATGCTTTTCCCATATTTGATACAGCTGGTTTATGAAAGCCTCCTCTGTGCCTTATGTAGGGAGAGAAAAATCAAATTGGGAGACTCAAATTCCTTGCCATTTACTAATCATGCCACTCAGCTGTGTTACTCTTGGGTCTTCTCCATCTATAACCTGTAAATTGTTAGTCTCCCAATTCTATCAGGAACATCCTTGTAAATGAATCAACCACAGATGCAGGTATGAATTTATTAGTGTCTTACAACTTCTTTCCTATTGGATAGTCTTACATTGTACAAAAATATCTTACAAAAAAAAAGTTCTTGAAATACAACATTTAATTTATATTTGCTTTCCCCCAAATCAACCTCTAAATGCTTTTAAGTATTCTTGAAAATTTTAGATATTTGGCTTCTCCATCTGTTATTTTATAATAATCATAAGAAGAAACTCATCTTTCTCAGTATGGTCTTTGGCCTTATAAATTATCTTTCCAAAAAGCCAGTGCTGAAATTAATATGTACTCACTTAAATTTGAAAAACACAAAAAAGAAAAAGAAGATTAAATCACCCATTGCTCCCACCCAGAGATAATCACTGTTAACATTTCGGTAGACATTCTTTCAATTAGTTATATAGGTACAGAGTTGAGAAAAAGATCGTATTGATGCCAAGATGCTTTCAAATACAGCATTTGACATCCATATAGTAACGTTTGTAGGGGTAGGGCACTCACATTGTAAGATGTGTCCTTATTTCAAAAAGGTTAAATGGTGAAAAAATCTGTTCACATCTTAAAGGTGAGATTTCCTTTTCCCATATGACATCACACTGAACATATTGTTTTGTAATCCATTTCCTCAAACAAAATTTTACAAATGTTTTCCATGTGAAAAGTTATCCTACAGGCCAGAAATTCTAGAAGTTCTACAGCATCGTCTTTTTTTTTTTTTTTTTTTTTGAGGCGGAGTTTCGCTCTTGTTACCCAGGCTGGAGTGCAATGGCGCGATCTCGGCTCACCGCAACCTCCGCCTCCTGGGTTCAGGCAATTCTCCTGCCTCGGCCTCCTGTGTAGCTGGGATTACAGGCATGTGCCACCATGCCCAGCTCATTTTTTGGATTTTTAGTAGAAACGGGGTTTCACCATGTTGACCAGGATGGTCTCGATCTCTTGACCTCGTGATCCACCCGCCTCGGCCTCCCAAAGTGCTGGGATTACAGGCTTGAGCCACCGCACCCAGCCCTACAGCATCGTCTTAATGGCTATAGTTTTCAGCTGGCACTGATAGGCAGGAACAGCACTGAATGTAAGATTTAGAAGACCTGTGAGAGGATTTTACCAGGTGACTGAAATTCATGCACTATACAGCGTACTTGTGAAATCAGACTCTGAGGCAAAAAGGTTACCACCCAGCCTGACCAGCCTATTGCAAGGATAAAATTAATAAATGTTTTATTGAGCTGGGAGAAGTAAAAAGTGCTCTATGAATGTAAAGCAGTGCTTCTATCATCTGGAGATGATACATTTAAGGATTTCTTAGCTCAATTCCTCTTCAGGATGATTGCCTCAACGAAGGAGTACTGTTTTTAAGACCTCATAATAGCAGAGCAGAAGAGACTGCTAAACTAGACTCTCAAGGGGTACACCTCCCATGCTGCAGATAAAGAAGGGCGTTCGCTCATATTTGGCCCTGGGCTGCTAATGCCAGAAAATATCTGTTACAGAACCAACAGTCATTTCAGGGTGACCAGACCACAGTGGGTGGCTAAGGCAAGCTGCTGGCCTTGCAAATTGTGTATTTCAAATTTGCCTGTCCAGGCTGTCTTGACTTTAGGTCAGTATGATTGACCCAAACAGTGGCTCAAAGAGCAGAGGTAAGAAAAGGGTGCCAAATACTTACAAAAGAAGGTTTACAGAGTGTTTTTCTTGTTCAAGTCAGAACTTTAAGGTGTTGCATTCTGAGTTGGTGGAAGAAAGGGAAAGCATGATAATATCTTTAGAAATACCAGTCCCCAGTGCAAGCAAACTCAGGCATCTTGCTACGGAAGCCAATTTTTTAAGACTCTAAAAAAGCAAGCACCCCTACCTACTCTACTGCCTTACAAAACTGCCTCTTTATCTTGTTCCGTACAACTTACCAAGAAGGAAGAACATCTCCGTGAAGAAAGCTCGAATCAGTGGTAGAACTCAGCCCTCTGCAGCTTTCACAAACCTCTAAAAAGAGAAATCACTCAGTAGCTCACCTGCTTCCCCCCGGCACGTGAATGCAAAAAGACTCAGGTACAATCAATTAGCTTCATCAGTAGGAATGGGCTTTAAAGGAAAAGTTACAAAAGAGTAGCTTATAGCGTGGGGGTGGGCGAAGGAATCCGTCTTTTTTCCTTGGTGGTAGGTAGGGTTGATCATTCCATTTATTTTCCTAATCAGGACACTTTCCAGAGGGAAAGGGTGTGCTATCAGTAATTATGCCAAATGGTAGCATAAACTGGGATAGTCCCAGTTTACATATGGCGACCATAATGTTAGGACATGCATTAATGTGTTTGACTCTGACAAATGTAAGGCTAAGTGACAGAAGCCAGACACAAAAGGATATATACACGATTTCATTTAAATAAATTTCAATACATGTAAAATTTATCCATGAGGTAAGAAGTCAGGTTAGTGTTTTCCTTGGGAAAAGGGGATCAGAAGAAGAGGGGAGGGGCATGAGAAGGGCTTGGTGATGCTGGTAGCATTCCATTTCATGACTTGGGTGGAGTCTGGAGTGTGTGGTCATTCACTGAGCTGCTCTGTTTCGGCATGTGCACTTCTATGTCTGTCCTACCTACTTCTCAGAAGTTATTAAAAAGGAAGACTTAGGATTTGATTGTATGTCCATACATATACATATATGTTTACACACACACACATTTTCATGTATTTACTTATAGCTACAGCTATAGCTATTGATATAGATCTACCTTTCTTTCAGTCTTAGTTTAGTATCAGCTACTGTGTCATTGTTCTTGCCTGGGGGGTTGGGGAGGTACAGGTAAAGCAGCCGATGCCCATAAACAATTTCAGGGTTCATTTTTTTTTTTGAGATGGAGTCTCCCTCTCTTTCTCACGCTGGAGTGCAGTGGTGCGATCTTGGCTCACTGCAATCTCCCCGTCCTAGGTTCAAGTGATTCTCCTGCCTCAGTCTCCCAATTAGCTGGAACTACAGGTGTGTGCCACCACACCCAGCTAACTTTCCTATTTTTAGTAGAGATGGGGTTTTGCCATGTTGGCCATGCTGGTCTCGAATTCCTGACCTCATGAACTGCCTCCCCCACCCCCACCCTCCTGGCCTCTACCTCCCAAATGCTGGGATTACAAGCATGAGCCACCATGCCCAGCCTCAGGATTCATTTTTTAATTTAGGAGAAGAAAGCCTGGTTCAGGCTCAGCTAGTCTATTGAAATGCAACAATGCAGAACTTAATAGCACTATAAATGCTGTCCTTTAAATTGGCTAGCAAGCAAATACAAATGAGGACAGATGAGTCTTACAATGATTTAGCTCCATTTCACAAATGAAGAGGCAGAGACTTTTAAAAAGGGTCAGTTGTCAAACGTAATGCCAGGATTTGGCCCTAGGTGTGATGGGTTCTTAAGTCTTTGTCTTTACCATGGTGTCTCTGCTATTAGGACTTTTAGTCCTCTATTTACCTAAATCCTGGCCCTTGAATAAATCCAGGATTCTGGAGTAACATCTAATGTTAAAGTTTGGGGGGAATAAAACTTTTTTTTTTTTTAGAGAACCAGGTAATGCCCCCACAATCTGAGAGGCCCATTCTTGGCTTGCCCTGTGAGATAATTGATAGCACCCAGGTACCCAGGCTGCCGGAGACTTGCTCATCTCACTGTGTGAATGAGTCCCTCCAGGCCAGAGCCTCCTCAAAGCCAAGATCACAGCTTAGCTCTGCCCTGTGGGTCTGCAACACCCATCACCCCGCAACCTCCTGGTCCCTCCCCATCTCTGCTGCTTTGCTGTGCGCCTGACCATATGACACCACTCACAGGAGGAGACCAAAGCTCCACCTGCCTGAAAGAGAAGAGCATGGGAAAAATCCCTCTCCAAAATGAAACTCCCTGAAATCCCATGCATGGAGAAATTTCTTGTTTTACACACATTAAAATAAGTATAAATATACTGGCTAATTGAAGACATTCTGTCAGACTAGCACACCTTAATAATACCAAAATTCACTGTAACCTAATCATTAACCCATTTGTCTCAGATCTCCTATTTCTGACGGTGAAGTTGCTGACGAACACCATTCACTTTCCCCACTCAGAGTTCATGGTTTATGTTCTCTAGAGTAAAGATGTGACAAAGTCAGGAGTTCCTCTCACGGCTTGTTGCACTAAGAATGGTGTGCCTGATACCCACAGCATTGTGGATGGACGGCCACCCGGATGGTTTCTAGCAATAAAAACTTAGCAACTTTTCTTTGACCACTGACCTTACATGATCTCTATCACTATGAAAAAATCCTTTGAAAACGGCAGTTCATTTCTGCCAATGTTGTGTGTTGATCATCCATTTTATTTAAAGCTACTTTAAATTTACATCAGATCATTCTTCAGAGAATCCCCCAGCTGAGTATTTTATCTCACTGAGACTGTAGAAAAATAACTGAAATATGTTATTATATGGATTTTATATTTGGTATACCAGGCTTTTGATACTTGCAAACTAAAAATCCTAAGACCCCACCCACTGATGGGCCACAGACCCCCTTGGGGACAGAGGGAGCCCAGAAAACAGATACACTGAATTTCTGGCCATGACGAGATGGGAGGTCAGATAGGCCTCATTACACCCCCTCCCTCCTGGGTTTAGACACAACAACTGGCCAGAATTAATGTTAAAATAGAGATCAAAAGACTGACGGAATAGCCTCTCAGCGGCAATAAGATATCAAATTATAAACAAGACCTAAGGCCATGCCAGGCAAGGGTTAAGTCACACACCCTTCACCTAAAGAATAAACTGTGTTCTCATTGCCACAAGGTTTTTCTTTTTCTCTGGCCGCAAAACAAGACCTGTCCTCCAGATATGCAATCTTAGAATAATTACAATGCATCCCGCTCACAGAGGCTAACTCCCAGACACCAGCCATGACTAGAGCTTTGATTGGACAATAGACTGCTTTCAGTAACTTTCTCCTGAAAAGAGACCACTGACCACACACTGGTCTTGGCCAGTTTACAGAGGTTTTGCACTTGTGTGTTTTTGTGTCCTGAAAAGACCTTTCGATGTATAGGGCCTAGCTGTAATACACTTAAATGTTAAGGCTCCACTCAAAAGTGAACATGGGTCCTATGTTAACATGCATGTTTATTCAACATGCATATGTTGGGACCACCTTTATGAATATTCATATCTCCTCCTGTAACCTGCTGAATATGTATGTGAAGCCAACCTGTTCAGCATAAAGTCCTACCTCCACCTCTCCTCCTTCAAAGTTCCTGTCTCTGGTCTTGGCTGGAGGTATAGTTTCTCAGCCTGGGGCATGGCCACCTTACAGGCTGTAAACCTTTATAAAAAATAAATTTTCCTTCTTTCCTTTTCCTTTTCTAAATTTATACATTGAAACTTTTTTCAGTTAATAATTTATAACAAAAATCAAATGTATTGTTGCCTTCTCTGACACATAGAAGCTCCAATTTTTCTGCAGACATTTCTTTTGCCTTATTACAGGAGCATTAATAAAATATAAGTGGCTTTGTTTCATTACCAGGAAACTAATGAGGTTGATTTGTCTTATTTGGTCATGTAAGCATTACTCGTCTGGGTTTCAGTCTATAAAGGGAGGTTGAAGGAGAAAGGGGCCTCTCTAAATCTTCTTGCCTGTAGCAAAGGATATCTACGAGTAAGAGGTAAAAATCTTTTTAGACCTGGGTCACTTGTTATCTCACTGACAGTAACCACCAACTGGCTGGATCTGAGAGACAGATACCTTCTGCAGATGGGTCGCCCAGTCTCCAGTTTGTCACACTCCTCAGCACTTCCACTATCTCTGAGCCTGGCATGTTTCACTCATGCATTAGGTTGGTGCAAAGGCAGGTGCAGTTTTTGCCATTGAAAGTAATGGCAAAACCCCAATTATCTTTGTTCCAACCAAGTGATCCCCAGGGCTTGAGATCTCTGATCTAAAGACCAGAAAAGTCAAGAAGATTAGGAATTGCAGAACTTAGGATAAGTCTCATTACTTCACTGAAGAGCACAGGAAGTATACCTCAGGTGGGCAGGCAGAGTCTAGAAGACCATTTAGGTGACAACCACAATTGTCACTGTTGGGCACAGGTGGGAGATGACATGCAGGGTGTCAGCCACAAAACACTGAAGGGTTTGGAACACTGAAGGGTTTCACTCCTCACTCACACAGACTGGATATATTTTGTGGCTCTTAATCTAAATTTGGCAGTTGTAAAGAAGGCCCGTGCAGGGCTCTCTCAATGAAGTGTGCTATTCTGGGCCAGAATAGGTCCAGCTTTCGTAATCATCAAGTGGGCCAGCGCCTGAACGTAAGATCCCTCATACAACACATGCTTCTTTTCACCCACTATGGAAAAGTCACCAGCATGAATCTGAAGTATCTGTGTCCCTGAATGACATCACAGGTGGATGAAGTCTCACCCACTCACTCAGGCCAGGTTATCCGAAGCGGCCAGGCACAGCAGAACAGATAAAAACCGTCAGCCCTCTGTATGCTTGGGCTTCCATCTGCAGTTGGTTGAGTCTGCAGAGGCAGAACCCATGGGTACTCAGGGTCGACTATGCTATGCCATTTTATGTAAAGGACTTGAGCATCCATGTATTTTGGTCCTGGAACCAATGCTCTGCAACTACGAGGGCCAAGTGAAGTCACTTTCAAGGCAAGCAGTCCCTAAGATAAATCACTCAGCTAATCAAAGAAAATTTAACGAGCAGAAGCCCCAGCGTGAACCATGTCCATGTTCATCATGGCACAGAGCGCCCAGATACGATTTATAGGACGGCTGACAAACATGGGGCTTCTGGCACAGTGGAAGGACTTACTTAGCAGAGTGCCTGACTGTGTCGCGGGAAGGCTGTCAGTCACTGGGTCTGGCTCAGGTTCATTACCAGCTCAAATTTTATGCTCTTTCTCTCTGGATTGCCTGTCAGTCATCTCAGAGTCCAGGCTGACATTCAGAAATGCCCAGTGTTGAAGGACTTATGTGCCGTGTGTTACGTAGCAGATGATGAAAATAAAAGACCCCTAAGTGGTTCCATTTTAAGTTTCGGTTTTTAAGAAACCATCACAAACATAGCAATGCTCCAGAGACTGTGGGTTAGGAAGAATAAAACGTAAAGCATCATCTCTGCATTAGAAATGCCTTCCCATAATCAGGTTACTGCTGAAGGGAAGGGCTCCAGCTACATCCCCATGTTTGTGACTGATATGAAAAGTCACACCTTGATGTGTACACAGCTATAATGGTGGGCACTAGTTTTACACAATCAAATTGTAAAATCACCCACCATCTTTGTATAACGGAGCACATTTTCTTGATTTTCCTCTAAAGTTCACAGTCCTTGGAATAACACACAGTATTTTCTAGCCCAGAGGTTCTCAAACTTCAGTGAGCTTATGAAACCTCAATGCCAAGACAGTACCCCATACCATACCAATTAACTCAGACCCTGTAACATTGGGACCTGGGTATCAGTATTTTTTTTTTTTTTTTGCATTAGTATTTTTAAAAACTCCTCATGACTGGCATTATACTCTATGTCCATCTGGCTCTCCCTACCTTTCACATTCCAAGTTTATTTCCATTCATCTCTCAGAACTGGCTTTCAAAATCCATTTCTCTCCCTCCTGTGATTGTCCTAACTGGTTGCTACATTATGTAGAAATTAGCTTGACTTGTGAAAAACAGAATCAGCACGTTTGGTTGGTGAAAGCCCCAGAGATTAATAGATGAGCTGTTCTATACAGCATCATTTCAGAATCAAATTAGTTTGTGGCTTCAGCCAAGAATCTCATAGAATGGAGGAAAGAATTCTTCCATGGAAATTACAGTTCTTTTCACAGGATAACACCTCAAAGAGATACCAAGGAGAAAATCAGCTCAGCAGCCAAAGTGACAACTTGTGACTCAACCTGATGGAAAAACAGTGTGTCCCATACCCCTTGCTCCCACATCTAAACACCAAAGGTATACAGTCTGGGCCAATCTAAACCACATGGAAAGTTGGAAAATAACATGTAAATTGTCCCTCTCTTTCACATCACTGGACTCAGATTACTACATACTCTGATTTTTCTGATTCTCCTATCTCTCTTTTTGGCTGTACTGAAAACATTTTAAACAATGTTGAAGTCTATCAAAAAGCTTGTGTTCCTGTAATAAATTCCTTTCTTCCCTGCTGTCTCAGCCCATCATAGGGTTGGCACCATGCCACTACAAAGGACCATTTTACTCTGGGTAGGAGTTACTGCCATGCAGTGTTGCATATTTTACTTTCCACATTTCCCAGCATGGAAAATGAGGATAGTAGCACTCAAACTAACTTCCCAGGGTCACAGGACAATGGAGGGGTACCCTGTTCCACACAAGATTGTGAAAAGAACACAAACTGGAGCCTGACTTAACTGAGCCTGGCGCTACTATTTGCCAGGTGGATGACCACAGGAAAATTGTCTGATCCTCCTGCGTCTCAGTGTCCTCATTTGAAAAGCGGATGTCAATATCTATCTCATAGAGCTGCTGGGTGTGCTAATGAGGTATTGTATCATAGAATGCCTCACATTGTATCTGGCACACAGTCCTTTCTCAGTAGCTGCTTGTTTTCTATTGCTGAGGTAGATCACAAATGCCAACAGGAAATGCCATGCTGCAGTCCAAGGGTCCAAGATTGCGAATTTGCCTGGCTTATAATTCAAGCTTGTCATCCTGCACCAGTATCCAATAGAGGCTCTGAGAGTTTACCAAACTAGCAACATGCAAAGCCTAAAATACACAGCGAAGTTCCCAATCCTGAGTCCTACCAAACCATCACCCTTTATTGTTCAAAGTCACCCACCATCTTTGTGTAACTGAGCACATTTTCTTGATTTTTCTCTAAAGCACACAGTCCTTAGAATAACACAAAGTATTTTCTAGCCCAGAGGTTCTCAAACTTCAGCAAGCTTATAAAACCTCAACGCCAAGATTGCACCCCATACCATACCAATTAAGTCAGACCCTCTAAGCTTGGGACCCAGGTATCAGTAATTTTTTTTTATCAGTATTTTTCACTCATAAGTAGGTGTTGAACAATGAGAACATGGACACAGAGAGGGAAACATCACACACTGCGGTCTGTCCCAGGGTGGGGAGCTAAGGGAGGGATAGCAGGTGGTGGGGAGATTGGGGAGGGATAACATTAGGATAAATACCTAACGTAAGTAATGGGGGAATGGAGGCAGCAAACCACCATGGCATGTGTATACCTGTGGAACAATCCTGCAAGATCTGCACATGTAACCCAGAACTTAAAGTAAGAAATAAACAAAAACCCCTCCTTATTTTCCTTGAGTTCCTTCTTCTCAACCATAATGGGCTCAGGTGGGCTCATCTCAAAGTTTGCAGAATCCTGCTTCCCTCCCTATAAATAATAAGTTCTTCCTATTTCCTCCCCCAATTTTTAAATATGTGGGTCTTTCTCCCTTTCTTCCCAGAAATGGCTTAAAGAATGTTGCACTTTCATGCATGTTGTGCAGGTTCTCAGCATGGTTCCTGTGGTCTTTCTAATGACCTTTCTATAGAAATATAACCACTACACTGATGGGGGTGGTCAATGGTAGGGAATAAGTTCACTTGATTTTTATGATGAAGTTCTGAAAGCAAATCATGATTATGCGACAATAATAAGCAGGTTTCTTTAAGTCCTGGGAAGTTTTAGTTTCTCATTTAAGTCAAGTCAGCTGTTAAATAGATTATCCCTGTTAACATCTGCCTTGCAGAACTGTTCCCTGAAAAATGTTTGAGCAGTTACAGAACAACCGAGTTAAAGACAAATGCTGTTGGCAATATCCCTCCTGATAGAGCTGGTTCCAAGTGGCAGAGATGAGGTGGCAGCAGTCATTCATTCAGGGCTCTTAGAAGAGTCTCTTTTCAGAGTTTCCAACTCTATAGCCAACACGGGCTTTCTTTTTGCCACAGCTATGTATCTGTAGTGTTCTAGCTTCTGGTGCAATTCCACGCCCTTGCAGGCTTCTTAAAACATACTTGAACAATAATTAGAACTGCATATATGTATAGGTTTTATTTTCTTCCTGTTTTTTCAACATATAATTATACTGGAATTACACTATACTCTCCTTGCTTTGATTTCATCCAGTTGCGTTTCTGACCATAGCAGATACTGTGGATGATTCACTCATAACCCCTCAATGCCATTCCAGTAGTGTCTGGTCTGCTGCTATTACAAGCATTTTCTACTCTCTGCATAAGGGGATTCTCTACCCACAGGAGCCTGTTAGTCCTCAAAGTGGCATAGGCTGGAAGTGGCAGGGAGTTAATGACTCAGGGAGCAGCCTTCAACCAAAATAAAGAGATTTAGTGAATAAATACCAAATTCCTCAGCCCTCAGTCAGAAAGACTCTGAGGCATGTTCTACACTGTCTCTCAGAGGCCTGAAGCAGGATCATGTCCCAGCTACCCACAGAGTGACCTGCCACTCAGTTTCCCAAGGTTGGCTTCCTTCCCTTCTCTGCCTCACTTCCCCACATGTACTGGTGCTTCCTGGAATCCTTCCAAATAAACTACGTGTGCTCCAGCCTTATTTCAAGCTACCATCATGGAAGAGGATTGGAGCACAAGTAGTTTATCTGAAAAGATTCACCCTAAGGCAATGACACATGCAATGAGACCAAGACAGAGTCTCTTGTACCTTTTTTTTTTTTTTTTTGAGGGGTTACCATGGCCTGGCTCTGTGCTAGGTTCTAGGGATGCAACAGTCAAGAAGACACACACTATCCTTTTTTCAGCAAATTGATGATTGAATAGGGGAAACAGACATCAAGCAAGTAAGCATCTAATTGATGGGTGCTATGAAGACAAAGTGCAGAATAAAAGCAGAATACATAATAAGGATATCTTGCCACACTTGAAGGAAAGAAAGATTTCCCTAAAGAAGCAGCTTTTAGTCAAAGGCTGAAGGATGGGTAGGAGTAAGAAAGTAGAGTGGGTGGAATATTGTCCCAGGGAGAGGAAACACATGTATAAAAGTCCTAAGGCATAAGGATACAGTGTTTCAGAGAGAATAAAAATATGGCTGAAGCATTTTGGAAGAGTCCTACACTCTCCTCCAATCCCTCCTAAGTGATCAAATTGGGCAAAGAACCCTAAAAAAATGGAAAGCACTATGCAATTTCTTTTGGGACTTAAAACCAAAACTCAACACTATTATTTTAACTCATCCAACGATTTATTAATTCTGCCTATTTGGTCCAGCCCTTCAAATTTTAACTACTTGTAAACTCCATTTAAAAACATGCAATCTTGCACTTGTTTAAAAGGAAAATTACTTGGCTGCACAAGAGTGAAACCTCAGTGGAGGCACACCGTTTCAGAATGGTTGGAATTCAAGTCCTTTCTTAGAAAACCGTGTCTATGTTTGAGAATTACTCCCAAATCTTTGATCATGTGCAGAGTGGTAGGGCTGGAGGGATGACAGGGAAGAGGCAGGACTAGTATATTTCTTACTGCTTCAGGGATCCCAAAGAATGCTCCCAGCTTTGGAGCTTTGCTAGAAGGATTCGCGGGACTGAGCAAACAGGTGTACTCAAAGCTGGAGTTTATTACAGCCACATAGTAAGGATATACAGCTGGATCATGAGGGAAAGATACAAGCAGAGAAATTAATGCCAGGCTTTTTTATACCCACTCCCCACTGTGACGGGGCACAACTGAGCATGTTCTTTTCTCCAGCAACTGACGGTGCAGTACTGTGTGCAATTTTTCTGCCCTGGGATCCCATTACGGACTTAGCATCTGAGATTTTAACTAGGGTATGGTCACAGAGGCACCTTTTGACTAGGAAGTAACACTCTTCTAGATTTCCAGAAGTAAGCAGGTGTTCTGCATAAATTACACTGTTTGTGCAGACAGTAGGCAGAGCGAACCACTATAATCTCTTAGAGAATGGGTCAAGTATCAAGTTCCCAGGTGTCAGTCAAGGGCCTTCCCTTGCGGACAGACCCTTCTAAAAATAGCAACCTCATGCGTGCTTTGTTAACTCTTTTCTGCACACCCTATCACACCATGAAGAAGTTGTGAAAACAAATGCATTGAACTTTCCCCTACTTTCAGCATCATAAGATCAGCGGATAAAGAGAAGCAACTTCATAAGAGGTTTTATAGGAATTCTCTTTTGCAGTGGCTTGGTCCTGAGTAGTTTGGAAATACAAGTGTTCAATAGCTCAGGTGAAATTTAGAAACCCCCAAGCATATTGGTACTGAGGCCCATGTGGGGCCAGCTAAAAGAACAAACCAAACCAAAGACACTCTTATTTTTTCAGCTATAGACAATACCAATGGGCTATATTTAATGACTGCCTTCATCTGAAAAGCAAGCATATTAAAAACTGAGATTTCATTTCTCATCTCCCAGCAGCAAGACTCTGCCTGGAATAACAGTACAGATTTCCAGCAATGAAGCCGACTCATCCGGTGACATAAATTTCATTTACCACATACATAAACCATGTTTTCAGCAATAATTTACATATCTGAAGTGACAGAAATTGGAAACTAATCAGCATAGCTTAAATACATGGCCCTCTTCATTGTAATTCTTTATAGGCAAAGTGACCTTTCTTAGTGGCAAGGTAGCATATTTATTTATAGGATGCTATTTTCTCATGTAATTCACTGTCACATTACATTTTCATAAATATTACCGAAAGGTGAAATAGCTGCATGTAATAATAACCCACAAATACTAAACTGCATCCTTGAAAAAGCAGTAAAAAGATATTGAATAAAAGTTTTTTGCAAAGAGAAAGTTATTCACAATTTCACACAAAATATCTATATTGCATGTTACCTTTTAGTTTCTATTGACATCATACATATTTTATGAAGTTATGACCATATTGTGCATCAATATTCAGATTTTTAACGTGAAAAATATTTTTCATATTTCTCCATAGATGTCTTAATTATCACTCCATTACATTACTTGCTGCAGTAGGATACAGTTTTACTTTTAATTTGTTTATTAAATAAATTCTTAATTTGTAATCCAAGTACTCTATACCCATTGTTACAAATAAAATAGTCAAGAAATTATTTTAAATGAAAAGTCACAGTCTTCTGCCTTACCACATATGAGCTGCTGTTATTCCCCAGCAGCAACGACTTTTATTTAAATGTCCTTGTCTTTACTTTTCTACTGATTATCTCCATATCACTGAAAAACATATTTATACTATTGTTTCTTGTTTTATTGATTGTAGATCTGATCTATTGGCTGCTACTTTCAGTTTCTTATTGGTTTCCTTTGAAATTACTTAAACCCTTCATTTGTTGTTCCATCTATGATGGGTAGAATTTTCTTAATTCTCCACTCTGTAGGAATAAAGAGTGATGCGTGACCTTATCTTCCCCTTCATTTTTACTCCCCAACTTCACTTTGAAGCTCTCTGTTGTTCATGTTTACACATTTATAGCATGAAGGTTGATAATAAATGCTGTTCTGCAGCCACGTCTGTCAATTCAATGAACAGTGTCTATATAATGGTGACTCCATAACTATTATTCACTCTTGGAAGCAAATGGTATGGTTTAGCTGTATTTCCTTTATTGTATAGCTTTTCATTTTTCCTGGAGTTTATAGTTTTCCTTGTCTTCCTTCTTGCAATGTTTGCATTGCTTCCTTATATTATCTAGAAAATTAAAGGCAGTAATATATCTGTGGAATCTCTTTCCCTCGCCTGTCCTTACCCTCTGATACCTCCCTCCCAAAGCAATCACTTCTCCTGCTCCAATCATAACTCATTCAGCTGTCCTCCTGGGATTCTCCTTCCTTACTCTATTGGGTTGAAATTATTTCCACGATTCCATCTTCGCTTTTTCTTTTTTCTCCCACTTAGAACATATCTGAATATCTATATTCTATTCTTACCCTTGCCAGATAGTTTTTTTCTGGGAAGATAAATATAAACTGAAAATAATTTTCCCTCAAAAACTTGAAGTTTTACTTTATCAGCCTATCACATCCTTTGTTGCTATGGTTCCTGATCTTTTGCAGGTGGCCTGCTTTTATGTTTGCTTGTTTTGGCGTTTTCTTCCTCTACAAACTTGTAAATGTTTCTCTTTATCCCAGGTGTTCCGAATGTTCAGAAACTGTTTTCTCTGTAGATCATGTTTTATTTATGTGTGCTAGGCATTCAGTGGGTCTCTTTATCCTTGTTTTTCAGTGTTATGAAATAAACTTTTTAAAAAATAATTTCCTCCTCTCTCATTTCCCTGTTCTCTCTTTCTGGTCTGTCTGGTTTTATTCTCTATAACTTATCTTTTCTCTCACATTCTCGATCACTGTTTTTCTCTATTATACCTACCTCAAAATCATCTAACCTTTTAGTGTTTTAAAAAAACATTCTACAGTCATATCAAACATCTTGCTCTTTGTTCCTTTTTTAGAGCATTTTGTTTTATGGATGCAGTGCCTGCTTACATTTTTCTGAGAATCATAAGAAAAAAATCCAATCTCTTCTCCAAGTTATTTATGTTTTTTTGTCTTTTTTTTTGGTGAAGTCATTTTTCCTGCCTATTTATCTGGTGTTCTTTTCTTCATTTTTCAGATTTTCTTCAAATATCTGGTGATCCTTATTTGTGCATATTTAAGGATCAAGCAACAAAAAAACTGCTAGGTACCTATGCCCGTCAAGATGGCTACTCTCAAAAAATAGAAAAGAACAAGTGTTGATGAGGATGTGGAAAAATTGGAACCCCTGTGCACTGTTGCTGGGAAAGAAAAATGATGCTGCTGCTATGGAAGAGTGTGTCAGTTTCTCAAAAAAATTAAAAATAGAATTTCTATGTGATCCAGCAATTCCACTCTCGGTATCTACCCAAAAAATTGAAAGCAGAGTCTCAAAGAAATATTTGTATAACTATGTTCATGTCAGCATCACTCATAATAACCAAAAGGTAGCAGCAACCCAAGTGTCCATCAATGAATCAGTGAATCAACAAAACATGGTATATGCATACAATGGAATATTATTCAGCCTCAAGAAGGAAAAAAATTCTGACATGTGATACAACATGGATGTTGAGGCATTGCGCTAAGTGAAATAAGCCATCAGCACTGTACAATTCTACTTCTATAACACATCAAGAGAGTAATAAAAGGCATACAAACAGAAAATTGAAGGGTGGTTGCCAGAAGCTGAGGGAAGAGAGAATGGGAATTGCTGTTTAATGCGTATAGAGTTTCAGATTTGCAAGATGAAAAAGCTGTGGAGATGGGTTGCACAATGATATGAATATACTTAACAATACTGAACTATACACCTGAAATGGTGAAGATGATTTCTTTAAAAAGAGAAGAAGAACCTGACAAGGATCTGTAGCAGAAGCGTTGGGGCATTACCCATTAACTACTCAGCAATTACAATTTCAGCTCATGCTGGCATGATTCCAATTTGATCTGAGCACACCAGTTCATGACAATGTTTTGCATTTTTGATGTGATCAGAATCAATATTAGCAACATACATTTTTATATTAACATTTTGCTCCAAAAGATGGGCTCAATGACATGAACTGTTCTGTATTTGGAAACTGTCTTAATTATGATACATCAAGGAATGAAACACCAATGAGTTAAAGAAACTGCTCAGAATGCAGGAGTTCTGATCTTTAGTACAAATTTTCTAGGAATATATAAAGGAAGCAAGAGGGGTGGTGTTGGAAAGAAAATAATTTCAGGCTGTATGAATCAAATGAAATGCTACCAACTGAGGACAAACTGACATAGAAGGTTAAAAGATTTTCTCAAAGATTTTGGCCTTCTAAATCCATAAATTCCAGTTTCTTGAAGAAACACTGTTTCTATTTTGTAACAACAGTAACATGCTTTAAAAAAAGAAAAGAGGCTGGGCACAGTGGCTCACATCTGTAATCCCAGCCAAGGCAAAAGGCCAAGGCAGGAGGCTCACTTGAGCACAGGAGTTTGAGAATGGCCTGGGTAACACAGTAAGAGCTGATTTCTACCAAAATTTAAAACAATTAGGCAGGCTTGGTGGTGCACACTTGTAATTCCAGCTACTACTTGAGAGGCTGGGGTGGGATGACTGTTTGAGCCAAAGAGTTGGAGGTTGCAGTGAGCCATGATAATGCCATTGCACTCCAGCCTGGGCTACAGAGTGAGGCCCTGTGGTGGGGTGGAGGGGCGGTAGTGTCAGCACACTTCTTGAAAATACTAAATATAGAGCCAAGTCATTACTGTCCAAAGTCAGTATTAACATAGAGGATGAATATTTAGCCTTACCATTCAGATTTTAAACTATGAGGTTTTTGTTTGTTTTTAACACAGGATGATAGGTAAGTAATTTTTTAACTCTGGAGTCCCATTACTCTCTAAATAAAAGCAGTCGTAGAGGCAGCTACAGACTAAGAATGACTTGAATCATAATGCCCATTATTCAGCTAAAAATAATCAATTGAACTGAAATATCCTGGCATTTACAGGGATAAAAAAGAAAAATTCCATTTTCACTGTTGTTAGCAAAGAGAACATATTTCTCCACCTTCTACAAGAAAAAAAGCACTATTAAGCGCAAGGGGATAGTATCTGGCTCTAATTCAGTTCTGCCAAGAGGCCCAGAAGTAATCAATAAACACTTATTAACTAATCACACAGCATCTCATTTCCGTGAGTGAAATGGTGAGTGTTGTATAAATCCAGAAAATAACCCTTTAATACAGATGAAAACGTAGAGGAATAACGAAGAGGCTGTGGTGAGTGACTGATTTTACATCAAAATTTTCAGCTTTCTTTTTCCTATACCTTGCTGACACATCTAAGGGTTGAAGGGAAAAACATCAAGGCTAATATATTATTATCACATTTTACTGTTTCTTTCATAGTTACCCTTCAAATGCTTCTGATGTAGTCTGAGAAATTCCACATTACCTCCAATAAACCTTTAGAAAAGCATTAGTCAAAACAAATGCAGTCAATTTGGGGTGGGGTCCATGTTAAGGAGATGTAGGTCTAGGGACACAAAATTTCAGGCAGATAGGAGAATAAATTTAGGGGATCTATTATATAATATGGTGACTATAGTTTACAACAATACATTGTATTACTGAAAATTGCCAAGAGAGTAGATTCTAGATATTTTCATCACAAAAAAATGGTAAGTATGTGAAGGGATATGTTAATTAAATTTTAGTCATTCCACAATGTGTGTGTGTGTGTGTGTGTGTGTGTGTGCGTGTAAACAGCATGTCATATACCATAAATATATACAATATTAATTAAAATTATAATGCCCCATAAAACAAGTACAAAGTACCCAATTTGTGTCTACAAAACTCAATTATAATCAGAGGAGCCAAGGAATTTTTCAGATAGTCCAGGCAAAACCCTGATGCCTCTGGCCTGCATTATTTAGTAGACTAATTGCCCCTTTGTTCATTTTACCTCTTCCCTTGAGGAAGGCAGAAGTTGTAGGTTGCTATCCTCTCTGAAGGCTTAAAAAAGAAGATGAATAGTCAAGGGATCTTTCCTCAGTCTGGATCCAAAAGCTATATTCATAATGGCAAGATTCCCAAGGGGAGATCTAGCTTTAAGACCAAGGGGACAGAACTTACCTATCAAATGGGGGCAGACTGCACAAGACAAATGTCATCACTTTGTTTAGCTCCCACTTATAAGTGAGAACATGCGGAATTTAGTTTTCTGTTCTTGCATTAATTGACTTAACATAATGGTCTCTATCTGCATCCATGTTGCTACAATGGGCATCATTTTGTGGAGTATTTTCCTAATGGTTGCATAGCATTCCATGGTGTATATATACCCCATTTTCTTTATCCAATCCATTGTTGATGGGCACCTAGGTTGATTCTATGTGTTTACTACTGTGAATAGTATGGTGGTACACATACGAATGTTTGTATCTTTTCAGACACATGAATAATTTTCCTTTGGGTACATACCTAGCAATGGGATTTCTGGGTCAAATGGTAGCCACTGGGGACTGCCAGACAGGGGAGGGTGGAAGAGGGGCATGGGCCAAAAAAACTACCTATTGGGTACTATGCTTACCACCCAGGTGTTGGTACCATCTGTATTCCAAACCTCAGCATCATGCAATATATCCATGCAACAACCTTCAAATGTATACCTAATTTAAAAAAAAAATGGTCACACCAACTAGAGACCAAGGTAGACGCTAGTAGTTTGAAAGATAATACTTAGGCACTGTGGACCCCATGAAAATTCTGGACATTAAGTCAGGTTATTGAGTATGAAATCCAGACGGCAATTCCTGGAAGATGCCAACAGAGATCACCAGTTCCCTTAGTCAAGGAATACTAATTGCCTACCAGAGGCACCACAAAAGTGACATATACCCAAAGTGTGATGGGTATCTCAAAACTGCATTCATTTTTTCGGTCTTCTTTCTATTTTTTCCTCCCTCATGATGGCAACACTAGATAGCCAGTGCCACAACAATACAAAGTGGAGTCAGGCCATACTCGTCCCTCCTTTCTCACATGCATGTCTTGGGGCCCTGACATGCTCATCATTCACTTTTGCATACCCTCTTGGTCTTGATCTTCACGGTTACCCCCATCACTTCTCTCTGGGATCCCTGTAGCAGCCTCCAACAATCACCTAGTCTCCCTGCTTCCAGGAGGTGCTTCTTCCATCTGCTTCCTCACTATGGCCTAATGGTCTTTTTGAAATGTCATTACATTGTTTTCTTATTTTAAATCTGTCAGAGGTGCCAAGTCATTCTAGGTTTGAAGATTTGTTCATTTTTTAACCGAAGAATATTTTTTTAGTCATGGTAATAGAGCTACAGGTTTAAAATTTCAAATATTACCAAAGGGTATGAAATGACTCTTGTCATTAAAATGTGAGGGTCATTTTCATGAAATGAAAGTTGTTCGCTCACCCCACACCCCCAGGGCTTCTACTATTAACAGTATCACAAAATTTGTCTATGCATATATATGTATTATATTAACAGATATGTCGTATATAACATTTTATACAAGTGCATTTTATGTAATTTATATTCAAGATTATGTCATATGAAAGTACATAGATCTATTTCATTATTTTGCACAGTATTGAATGTATAAAATGTCATCTTTTAGGCTGGGCACAGTGACTCACTCCTGTAATCCTAGCAATTTGGGAGGCCGAGGCAAGTGGATCACGTAAGGTCAGGAATTCAAGACCAGCCTGACCAATATGTGAAACCCTACCAAAATTACAAAAATTAGTTGGGCATGGTGGCACATGCCTGCAGTCCCAGCTACTGAGGAGGCTGAGACAGGAGGATTGCTTGAACCCGGGAGGCGGAGGTTGCAGTGAGCTGAGATTGTGCCACGGCACTTCAGCCTGGGTGACAGAGCGAGACTCCATCTTAAAATTTAAAAAGTCATTTTTAAAATTAGCATTTCCTGTGGATATTTATGTTGGTAAATATACTAATGCACAATCAAATTTTAATGCCTAAGTTCAGCAGACAAGTCCCTTATGATCTGGCTGCTGCCTACACACTTTGCTTCATTCTCCTTTTCTTCCCCATATCCAGTTTTCCTTCCAGCCCCACCAAGCTTCTTGGCTACATCTGCCTGTAGTGCCCTCTTTAGCCTTTCTTTGGCCAATCAGCATCTTTTAGAAGTACTAACATTCTAGTCTAATTTTGCCACCCCTCTGCTGAACCCCCTTGATTCCTGCGCTACGCTATGCTACATGGGCTCTGGAAATAATTTTTATACCTGCTACTGCCCCCACACTCAAGACAGGAGATGGAGGCATATAACTAAGTGAAATAATAGAGACTTACAGGATTGAAAAGAAGACGGGGTGAGTCTGAATGAAAATCAACATCACACTCCGTAGCACTGTCATGCTCATACTAATGAACAGAGCACCTGCAGGACAGAGGAGGCTGAAGTGAGTGAGCAACAGAGTGTGGTGCTCCTGGAGTAAAACATCAATACAAGGCAGTGTAAGGTAGGTCAGCCATGCATATTGCAGAACCACAAGAGGCCAATGAAGGTAGAGGAAGCTGAGATTCGAGGCTGTCAGAAATGATTTCAAGGAGTGGTAGAAATAAAATGACCCTTGAAGGAAAAATTAAACTGAAAGGAGTGGTCAGGGTAGGAAGAAGGCTAAGAAAAAACAACTGGAGGATGGGATGCTGACCCGTCAGGCTGGGGCAGCAGAGGATGGTGGAGGACAGCAGGGAGATGGAAAGAGGGCTGAACTGAGATGCTCAAGGTTCATGAATTAATTCAACAGATGTTTATGGAGCACCTGCTGTTTGGGGCACTGGTGACACAGCAGTAAACAAAATAAAAATCCCTGACCTCATAGAACTTCCTTTCCAGGGGTTCTCCTGCTAATTCCTGGTGTCATCTCAGGCAAATCACCTCACTGCTCTGGATCTGCCTCTTTATCTGTAACATATGGGTCTTGGGCACTTCTAAGATCACTTTTCTCTCCAATGTTCTAAGATGACTAGGAAGGTGTTGGAATCATTGGTGGAACCAGATGATGGCAAGTTGAGGAACTTGGACTTCTTCATCTTGGCAGTAGGAAGCCATGTGGACTTGTTAACAGGGAACACTTTCAAAGCAGAGGTTTAGGAAGATTGATCTAATAGACTAAAGCTAGAAGAGAGAAGGCTGGAAATTGAAAACAACTTAGATTACTGATCCTTACAAGGTGATGAAGGCTTGGACATACATCCTAAGATCAAAATCATGAGTGAATAGCATAGATGGGATAAACCAAGAATAAGGTCCTTCTTTAAAATATTTGTTTTATTAAATAGTTGGCTATAAAGTATTCATTGCGATGATACTGACTAAGATCGGGAGAACTGGGGAGAGCTTTGCAAGCTGTCATTCCTGGGTCTCTGTGTAAGACCTGGCTGAAGTATACACGTGCTGCTTTGTGGGCTCTGAAGGAATGTCCTGTCTGAAAAACACTACCCAGGGCATGGCTTAGTGCTGTGTGTGCATGTGACCGGCTATATTTTGAAAGATGAATGAAGCCCAAGTAACATGAGTTGTCTCCCTTGGCATTCTGATACTAAGTGCAGCAATTGGAATTTGCTATTTTTAGCCCTCTCCCTTGAAAATTCTAGAGTGCTTATCACCCTAGTAGCTAATCGCTCAGCCATCTCTAGCTCAGCCTTCCTATGGCTAAAAGAACTTCAGAAGTCACTCAAAGATAAATGTCCCCTGCCAGAAAATGTCTTAAAATAGAATGTTGTAAGGGTTTCCTTGCCGTGGATAATAGATATTTACCTAAGCATCCCTCATGCTCAGTCCCACCTCCTGCCTCCAAGAACATGCCTCTGGTCAGTTCCCTTTGCTAAGCCTGGGGCACTGGGAGCCCCCTTATAAAAGTCCTTAGAGTTACCAAATTAGAAATGGAACAGAGTTCAAGGATTTTATGATGGTTAATATTACGTGTCTACTTGATTGGATTGAAGGATGCCTAAATGGCTGCTAAAATATTGTTTCTGGGTGTGTTTGTGAAGATGTTGCCAGAGGAGACTGACATTTGAGTAAGTGAACTGGGAGAGGAAGTCCCACCCTCAGCATGGGTGGGCATCACCCAATCGGCTGCCAGTGCAGCTAGAACAAAGCAGGTGAGATAACCTTGCTTGCTGAGTCTTCCGGTTTCCTTCTTTCTCTTATGCTGGATGCTTCCTTCAGCTCCTCCTGCCTTTGGACCTCAGACTCCAGGTTCTTCAGCCTTTGGACTCTGAGAATTGCCCCAGGGGCTTGCCAGGGGTTCTGGGGCTTTTGTTCACAGACTAAAGGCTGCACTTTCAGCTGCCTGCCCTTGTTTTGAGGCTTTCAAACTTGGACTGAGCCACTACTGCCTTCTCTCTTCCCTAGTTTGCAGGTGGCCTATCATAGGACTTCACCAATTCTCCCTAATAAATTCATATATATACACACCTATATATATATACATATATATGTATATATATATATACACACCTATATATATATACACACATACATATACACACATACACATACATATATCCAATTGGCTCTGTCCCTCTGTAGAACCCTAATACAGATTCAATTTCAGTTCCATCCTCTTGACTTATTAATTCTATTATTTGCTTCCAGTTGGGTGAGAAACAGACACACTGAAGAGTAATGAAATCTAGGGTGGTAGGACAGTTCAAGTCAAAATCAGATGAACTTTGCAAACAGAACAATGACAAAAAGTATTTTTTTCCACAGGCATTAAACTGTAACCAAATGCCCAGTTGCAATGTCCAGTTTGTTCCAATCCCCAACATGGCCCTACATGTCCATTCCTTCTGGAGCATAATGAGAAACAGCCACATGATTAGTCACTAATAGTCAAGTGTCACTTCTGTTCTCATTTGTGAATATTACATCAGTGACCTCTCAAATTCTTGAAAATCATAATGTGTTACAGCATCACAGGCAATCAGATTTATATGATTAAAAACTAGTAGCCAGAACTGCTTTAACTTATTATTATTTTTTTTTATGAGAAGACTTTCAGAATTTTCTTTTACCCATTTTATGTAGGTGTGGAAAAATCAAAACCTGGTTGGGGGAAGGGGGAAGTAGTTTATCCACAGTCTCTTAGAAGGAGAAAAAGACAACCTTTGTGGTAGCATAGATAAGATTTTCACCTGGAGTAAGTGTAATATTAAAACATATATATTTTTTAGATACGGTCTCACTTTATTGCCCAGGCTGGAGAGCAGTGATACAGTGATACAATCATAGCACACTGTAACCTTGAATCCCTAGGCTTAAGAAATCCTCCTGTCAGCCTTCCACCACACACTACTATTCCTAGCTAATTTTTTTTTTTTTTTTTTTTTTTGTAGAGATCGGGGTCTTGATACATTGCTCACGCTGTCTTGAACTCCTCAAGCAAGCCTCCTGCCTTGACCTCCCAAAATGTTGGGATTACAGGCATGAGCCACTGCGCATGGCCTTAAAACACATTTTCAGTCTTCTTTCTGTCCTAATGATAACTTCTGATAAGTGAAACAAATACTCAGGCACAAACACTTTTCTGGTTATTGCATAGAGAAACACTAGATCCTCTCTCCTTATTTGCTTCTTGTTTAAACAACTTGGGTTTTGTTAGCTGTCACTGCAGACAGCTTATTGCCAACCACATCTGCCTCATCGAAGATGAAGAGGAAGCCTCAGAATACTTAACAATTCCAGGTGCCTGGGATGAGGAACCTTTAAATTAATTTCTGCTATGTACAGCCTCTGACCACTTGACAGTATTTCTCCCAGTAACATTGTTAAGTTTAAAATTGTTCCAGGCTGGAACAAGCAGAGGAGATGTGGGGCTGTTTCAGTTCTGATGTTCTGATCTCACCAAGAGTCCCCAAGATCTGTGGAAGAAAGTGCTCAATAGAATGGGAAGAAGGCAGGCTGGCCTGGCTCTCCCAGATCCAAATTCAAAGTAATGCTTATGGGCCATATAGGTGTAATAATAACTAACTACTATTTATTGAATGCTATTCTATGCCAAGCATTATGCTAAGGGCCATATATATATATTATTTAAATTCTTACAGCAGGCTAGGTACAGTGGCTTGCACCTGTAATCCCAGCACTTTGGGAAGCTAAGGGAGGAGGATCACTTGAGTCTAAGAGTTCAAGACCAGGCTGGGCCATATGGTGAGACTCCCATCTCTACAAAAAAACACAAACATTAGCTGAGGTTGGTGGTGTGCAAATGTAGTTCCAGCTACTGGGGAGGCTGAGGCAGGAGGATTGCTTGGGCCTGGGAGATCAAGGCTGCAGTGAGCCATGATGACACCACTGTACTCCAGTCTAGGTGATATAACGAGCCTCTGTATTCAAAGGAAAAACAAAAGATTTCTGGAACTTATTTTTTTAAAAAATTTCTCACAGCAACACCTTAAGTATTATTTAGCATTGCATTTTCCAGGTGAAGAATCTGAGGTATCAGAAGATATATATGATCTGCTTAAGGTCATCTATGTATGCGGCAAGTGGCAGAGATGGACTTAAACCTGCAGCAATCAGGCCCTAGAGCTCATGTGTTTGACACTTCTGCCATAATGCCTTGCATATGAAAGTTATCAGGCTCTAACTTGCTCCAATCCCACCCGTGGAGAATGCTCATGTTTATAAAAGACTACATTTCCCAGCCTTCCTTGCTATTAAGTTGGGTCATGTAACTGAGTACTGGACAGTTAGATATGAGTGGAAATAATATGAGAATATCTAGGCCAGACACTTAAAACATCCTTCAGCTTCCTCTTCCCCATCCATGTAGTCTTGAAAGGCACAAGTTCCAGATGGCACAAATATCAGATGGAAGCAGCCAAGGTGTCTGCGTCATTGTTTAGAGAAGAGCTGCCCAGAAGAGCCACCCAACTCATGTGCCATGAGCAAGAAACAAATTTTCACTGGGTTAAGACACTGAGATTTCAGGGTTGGTTTGTAACCATGGCATAGTCTCGCTAATTCAGAGCTTATACCACCCAATTTATTTCAGGTATTAACTTGTTAGGCTCCATCATTGACCTCTGCCTAAATGAACCCAAATGCTACATGCTGCTTGCCTTGCTTCCCTAAGCTAAATTACCTTCCAGAACACAAAGGGTTACATTTTTTCTACCAGATTTCTTTCCAAACATTGCATCATGTAAGGATAGATAAATAGATCAATGAAACAGAACAGAGTCCAAAAATAGGCCCACACATATGTGGTCAATTGATTTTCAACAAAGGCACAAAGTAATTCAATAAAGAGAAAACAATTTCAACAACTGGTGCGAGAACAATTAGATATCTGTATGTAAAAACAAAAACACTTCAACACCTAACCCATTCTTAAAATAAACATGCAAAAATAAATTTGAAATGGATCACAGACATGGATGTGACAGTTTGAACCATAAAATTTCTAGAAGAGAACACAAGGAAAAACCTGACCTTAGACAGGTGAAGTGGAGGTTGTGGGGCCCTATACTGGTACCCCTCTTCGGACCAAGACCCCATTCTCCCAGCTGCAAGTACTGGCTGTTATGGCTCACAGCTGTGTCTCTTCAGATATTTCCCTCAGCAAAAGGGATCTGCCTTACCAGGGGGTAGCCTTCATCCAGTGATTAGTCAAATTGGGTATACATAGTCCTGTTTCCTTGCCTCAATTTAAGACAAATTTGAAGATTATCCCATGAGAGAAGAAACACGTGTCCACAAGGACTTATTCCTGAATGTCTGGAGTAGCCTTAGTTATGACAGCAATAAACAGGAAATTCAAGTGTCCATGAGAGGGGAGTGTATAAATAAGTTGTTGGATATTCATACAAAGAAATATTATTCAACCATAAAAAGGAACAAACTACTGATACACTCAATATCATGAATGATCTTAAAATCATTAGGTTGAGCAAAAGAAGCCAGACACAAAAAAGTATATAGGTATTAATCCATCTATATGAAATGTCAGATCAAATAAAACTATGGTGCTAGAAATTAGAATGTGGTTGTCTCTGGCGTGGGGTGGAGAACGTTGCCTAAAAAGGGAAAAGAAGAAACTTGAGTTTACAGAAATGTGCTACATCTTAATCTCATTGGTGGTTACACAGATGTATGCAATTGTCAAAATTCAGCAAAGTGTAGATTTGAGATCCGTGCATTTTACTGTGTAAAAAATTTGTTTCAGTAAAAAATAGTGTTTTAAATTAGAGCAAGCCCTTCAATCTGGGCTTGCTCTAATCAGCCCTACATGTGGATAAAGAACTCTATCACTGTCAATCCCATTGCAGTGAATTTTAAGAGTGGTTCATAACACAACTCCCATGTTTGAATCTGGAACCTTGAAATATGCCTATTTGGCTTTACCAGAACTCAGCCTCTCCATTTTATCTGGATTCTGCCCCCCACTCCTTTTTCTTGAGATAGAGTCTTGCTCTGTCAGCCAGGCTAGAGTGCAGTGGCATCATCTCAGCTCACTGCAACCTCTGTCTCCCAGGCTCAAAGGCTCAAGCAATTCTCCTGCCTCAGCCTCCAAGTAGCTAGGATTACAGGCATGTGCTACCAAGCCTGGCTAATTTTTGTATTTTTAGTAGAGACAGGGTTTCACCATATTGGTCAGGCTGGTATCAAACTCCTGACCTCAGGTAATCCCTCGGCCTCCCAAAGTGCTAGGATTATAGGAGTGAGCCACAATGCCTAGCCCAATTTCCCTTCTTTTAGGAGCTTTAAAGATCTCTGAAGGAAGGGACAACTTCCTTCCCCATATCTCTCCCCATCTCAATCCACTGGTTCCAGCTGACTAGACTCACTATTTTTCCAGCTAAAGAATCACCATCTTCTCTGTATGCAGACCTGTGATGACTTAACAAAAACAACAGCAATAACTGCTATTTCTGAGTGCTTACCATGCATCAAACAGCATCCTAAATGCTTTGTATTATTTCACTTAAAAACTTAGGGCAAGGTAGGTGTTACGACTCTCATTTTGTAGAGAAAGAAAGACTCAGAGAAATTTTTGCATTTTATCCATAGTTATTGAGCAATACTTTAAAAACTCAGGACTCAAACTGAACTTTCTCTGGCCTCAAAGGCTGGATACTCTCCACTAGACACTATTTGCTTTCAATGTATGTTTAATAAAATATTGCTTGCTTGAATTTAAAAATAGCTATACTATTAATAATGCAGTGATTATAATAAATACTCAAGATAGTTCTTTAAAGTAAATAACAGCACTTTTAAATTTAGATGCAAGGAACACCAATTCACAAGCTCCGAGCTACCCTTGGTAAAGGCCAGCCAGAGCCACAGCCACGGAGCAGCTGAATCCAGCTGCTGAGTGTCCTGGAGGGCTCCAGAAGACTTCCAGAATGCTCCAAACACATGTTCTCACAATTACATTTCTGTTCATTGAATGTTTACTGCAATGTAATTCATCTGCTCTCAATTATAACATTACCATTTCATTACCATTCAGAGCACAAATTTGTTGGCATTTTTTAAAAATCCCAACGAGATTAAATTCAGTCTACCAGATACAACTTCAAACTGTCCCAAAGGGGCATGTGTGATCTGGTGTGCTGAGGAAATTTTCTTGGTGTCATTAAACTCTGGATATTTTTCACTTCCCTTTGCTATGGACTGTTCAAAGAAAAGAAGGCACAGTTGGCACTGATCATGATTGAGGAAGAATGAGGTTTGGCTGACGTGTACATCCATGTGTGTGGGTGTGTGTGGGTGGGCATGTAGATATATATATATATATACACACACACACACACACACACACACACACATATACAGGAAGAAAGCCAGAGACACAGAGAGCAGGGAGACAAGGATACTATGAAGGCTACTGGCTAAATGTAGAATGAGCTTAGAACCAGTCGCATGTCAGTCAATCTGAGGAGGCAGGCCCAGTTGATACTCCATTATTCAGATGCCAAGGATGAAGAGTCTGAAGTTGGCTTTTTTTCTTTAAAAAAAAATTTGTTACTAATCTTCCTCCCTCTTAATTGCCTATCTTCTTAGCAATTCACCACTTTTTAGCTGCTTTGTGAGAGATTTAACAGGGAAAATAAAAATATGCCAAATTAAAACCAGCCAACTTTGTTTTTTGACAGCATCCCTGATTCAAGACATTGTGAGGAAAGGATTTTTAACTAGCACCTAAAATAAGATTTCTTTGTCTTAATTATCTGTACATTTCAATTACTCTTTATATTCTTGATCTCTTTTTCTCTATTCCTACCACAACATATTAAAAAATGCATTTACCTTTCATTTTATCTGTCTTATACTTTTATAAAATAATTGCCTTCTTCTCATTCATATATGCTACTTCTAGTAGCCCTCAATTTAATTTTTCTGGAGCTATTTGAGGGCATCCAATTTAATGTTGCAGGTCTGTAGCAGAATCATGCATTGTGATGCTTTTTGCTAAGATTACGTATGATTTAAAATACATCAGAACATAAAACTCAAGTTATCTCCTGGAAACGTATTCTAGACAAAACAAGCAAGAAAACAAACAATTTTTAAAACCTCCAAAATATGAAGCAGCTATTGAATCAATATCAGAAAAATACCTAGAAATATATATTGAGATTCCACTCTGTGGTGTATTCCAGTAACAACAGTTATTTTTTCTAAACATAGGTTTATCACCTACTGTGCCAGACCCTTTGCATACGTAATTTCATTTAGATTTTGCAACAACTTTATGAAATAGGCATTAGCCCATTTTACAGATATAGAAATATGATTTAAAGAAGTTATGTAACTTGTAGAAAGTCTGGATATTTTCTGGCATTTATATAGAAATGGTAGAAAAGGAAAGAGGAAAGAAGTAAGGACTATAAAACCATATGGAGATGTATTCCTAAAATAGAAGTTGATGAACTAGGATTCCCTGGTCAGGGTCAGCCATTTGCAGATGTTTGTTGGTAAATTCAAGAGAGAATAGGAAAGAGACTTGATCAGGATGAATCCACCATTTCTGAAAACCTAACTCAAAGTGAATTGACCACTAAACAAATTCACTGATAGGAGAAATGGGCAAGAGACATGTGAGAAGTATGAGATGGTATCCCTGCCTGCACAGGATGCATAATCTAAATTGGATGCCAATCTATACACTAAGAAAATCAGCACTGCCAGGCTATCTAGCAGGCTATCTATTGTTGGGCACCATATTACAATTCTCATGACTTTGGAGAAGGCAAAATTTGACATACACTGGAGTAGTCAGGAAGGTTGGTGAGGAGTGGAAACTTGAGTGGAGCCCTAAAAAGTCAAAGATTTATGGGTTAGGCACGGTGGCTCATGCCTGTAATCCTAGCATTTCAGGAGGCTGAGGCAGGTAGATTTCCTGAGCTCAGAAGTTCGAGACCAGGCTGGGCAACACAGTGAAACCCTGTCTCTACTAAAATACAAAAAATTAACCACGTGTGGTTGAGTGTGCCTTTAGTCCTAGCTACTTGGGAGGCTGAGGCAGGAGAATTGCTTGAACTTGGGAGGTGGCGGTTGCAGTGAGCTGAGAACACACCGCTGCATTCCAGTCTGGGTGACAGAGTGAGACTCTATCCCCTAATGGAAAAAAAAAATGCTTTATCAGCCAGGCAGCGACAATATCAAAACCTGAGTTTCTTAATCTACAAATTGGGAATAGCAATCCTATCTTCTTCACAGCAGTGCTGTGAAGACTGAATGGAGTAATTCAGGTAGAGTAGTCAGCACAACACCTAGCACATAGAGCATCAACAAGTGGAAGCTATTATTTGCAAGGAAGCTTCATGAAGGCACATCCCTAGTTGTCTGGAGTGAGTGAGCTTCAGCTGAGGCCTTTGAGGCCTTAGCATCTTGGCTGAAATGCCAGATAAACAAGTTGGCTGGTGCTCATAAGGGTTCCAGCAGAACCAGCCATCACTGCTGCCTTAGCCCACCCTCCTCTTCGAACTCCCACCTGACAGCAGGCCCTGGACTTGGACTTGTAGGCAGCTAATTTAGGATACAGGATATGCTTGTTGTAGCCAGCAAGACATCAGGAGTTGCTGCATCTCCAGCCTTATGCTGCCCCAGTTGGAGAATCTGTCACTGGCTCCCAGAAAATGAACATGAAAATCCTGCTAGGTGTCTGTCTATCTCTAGCTCCAACTTTTCTCTGCTGTCTTGTCTGCTGAGAGCAGACAAGCGAAATGTCTACTGCTTGACTTGATTATAAACCTCGTGGACAATAAAGCTTAAACCATGGACAGTATGTTATTCATCCAAACATTCATCCATACCTAATGTAATGTGCTAGCACCTAGCACATAGAAAGTGCTTATCAATGTATGTTTGTTCACTTGAATTTTAGGGGCCTCATGACACTTTCAACCATCACGTTGCCACTTATTTAAATGTTTCTGTGCTACTAACAAGTGTTTGAAAATGCATCTTTTTCCCTTCTGCAGGAGCCTTGATACCATGGCAACAGCATTGGTTTGACTTGAAAGTATGCTTTGGAGCTGAAGTCTTTTTCTTCTACCTGCTCCAAATAGCAGTAGGAGCTCCAGACTTGAGGCTGAAGCCCTGTGATGCCAGTTTCCAGCTGAGCAACCCTCTGTTTCTCAGCCACTTTACCCCCTTACCTGTTCTCTCATTCATAAAACAGGATAATATACTTTCTCAAAGAGCTGTTACAAGGTTCAGATGAGATTGTGTGTAAATGCTTTTGCTAAATATGTTACAGAATAAATATGAAATAAAAATAATGATTTGTCTTGGGCCCATTCATTGAGTTACCAAATGTTTACTGAGTTCTCTGTGCCAGAAACAGTGGTTCTTGGAGCAGAGGGTCAAGTGAGGGACAAAACAGACTAAAATCCCTGCTTTGTGATATTTCCGTTCTTGGGTCTATATCTTCCCTAGGAGGTAGACAGTAGACAGTGTGGTGAACCACCCATCTCTATATGCTCCTGCTCTAGATATGAGTCATCTTTATTTCTAGTGCCTTATGTCTGTCTTCCCTGCTTGCCTAAAATTGCTTTGAAGCTGACTTTGCCTTGAGCCCTGCCCTGGTTCCAGTTTTCTTTCTGGTTCATCTGGATGCTCTACTTGACTTTCTCCATCCTGGCTGACAGCCTTGCTTATCTAGCACCAAAGTTGCCAGCATCTTGGCATGACAATCTTCTTAAAATACCTAGCTATAGTATGAAAGCCTGGGTACCTACAACATGTTCAATAAGTTTACTTTGTATGTGGCCCACAAAGGTGATTACCTGCATGAAAGATGAGAATCACAGCCAGGAACTGAGAGTCAGCATTCTTTACGGCCAGCTGTGTCCTATATGTGAGCAGCATAGCTTGCCAGCTG
Organism: Saimiri boliviensis; assembly: GCF_048565385.1. Classification (NCBI taxonomy): domain Eukaryota; kingdom Metazoa; phylum Chordata; class Mammalia; order Primates; family Cebidae; genus Saimiri; species Saimiri boliviensis. Next base: position 120,378,014 of record NC_133450.1, on the reverse strand, counting down.
CTCTTCTTAGCACATCTGGCTCTAGAGCACTGGACTTTAGTGTTCTGAGTCAGTGAGACAATCAAGGGAATGACTGCTGTTGATTTTCTGACATGATGATTACAGACCTCAAAATAACTCATCAGTAACAGGTTGAGAGGTAGAGGTGGCACAGACCAGGTGGAAACCACGCCAGAGTGTGTAGAGCAAAGGGCTATACCTACTCAAATCCACTCAGATGGAAATAATAGCCTTTTCTGGAAAGCATCTCAGTGCATGGTTGTTACAGCAGCGGGTAGAAGGAAAGCTGTCAGCTCCTAAGCATACTTCCAAGTCAAACGAATGTGGTTGCCATGGTACCAAGGCTCCTATGGGGGGAGGGGGAAAGACGCATTTTCAAACACTTGTTAGTAGCATAGAAACATTTTAAAAAGTGGCAGTGTGATGGCTCAAAGTGTCCCTCAAATTCAAGTGAACAAACATACATTGATAAGCACATTCCATGTGCTAGGCACTAGTACATTATATTGGTAAGGGATGAATGTTTGGATGAATAAGATACTGTCCATGAGCTAAGTCTTAGAGTCCATGAGGTATATAATCAACTCTGGAAGAGAGACATTTCACAAAGAGAACCAACACATAAGGTAGATGTGACTGTTATTACCAGAAAGGTATACACGTCTATTAACTTATTTACTCATTCACTCAGAACATATTTCAGTCCAATGTCTGTTATAGGTAGTGAGTGTCTAATATTAAGAAAAATGGGCATGGTGTCTTCCTTTAAAGTTTAGGGCAGAGAAAGATCTGAGCAATAGATAATAAATTAGATAGACAAATGATGACGAAGATAGATAGATAGATAGATAGATAGATAGACAGACAGATCAAGGAATTACAAACTGACACCTGCCATGAAGGTAACAGAGAGAACCCTATGGTAAAGGTGATACTTAAGCACAGAGGTGGAAACTGTAGATGGAAGGAAAAGGGTAGGCTTCATGGAGGAGGCAGCACGTGAGCCATGAATGATGAGTAGGCTTTTAACAAAAGGGAGAGGACCAAGGGCATCTAAGGACCAGAAACTGAACAAAGGCACTTGGTGGTGGAGGAGTGCCAATAAGATTTGTGGACAGCTGAATGGCTGGGTTTGGCTAGGCTATAAGGAAAGGGCTTGAAGGAGAGAAGAACACGGTCTATACTAGGACAACGAAGTGCAGTGGCTAGGGTTTGGTCCTGGAGCCAGGCTTCCTGGTTCTGCCACTTTCCAGGTGTATGACCTTTGGCAAACGACTACTTTTTGGTGATTCAGTTTCCTTCTCTGCAAACTAGGGATTATAGAGTTGTTTTAAAGATTAAGTGACGTTATAAAGTACAAATGTGTTAAGCTGTATCTGGCACATAGTCATATATGTCATGACTGAGCAGAGAGTGGCTGGTCCAGGAAAAGTCATTCTGTGCGAGCTGGTGCACAGCAAGAGCTCCCCGCTGAGACCCTCCCTAATCCTGGGAAACATCTCTAATGATGACTAAAAAGTCCTACTATTTTGAGGTGGATTGAGGCAGGTAAAGTTTTCAGGACAATTTTGTTTCAGATTTAAACCCTCTCTTCTGGACCTTGCTGTAAGTTTGAGAAGCTATTTCTCCAGTCTCAAGGCATTAGAACCCACCCCATGAAAGAGGCCTTCTCCATCACTCTCCCTGCTGACTAGCAGGAATACAGTAGAGACTGCAGGTGAGGAGGTTCCGGGCACCCCAACAAGGTGAATCAGAAGGCGACTGCTTGCTGCACTTTATCTGGGAATGATGCACCTCATCCAGAATGGTGCAATCATCTTATACGGAGCATATTCACTGAATTGAACACCACTTACACGGAACCAGGAGGCTCATCCATCCATCTCACCACTTTCCAGAAATCTCAGCTTCAACGGCCTTGGGAAGATCACAAAGGCAAAGCCTACATTAGATGAGGGCCACACAGACTAATGTGGGGGCTGCTAAATCCTGTGTCTCTCCAAACCACAAGAAAGCGTGAGAGAGAGAGAGAGAGAGAGAGAGAGAGAGAGAGAGAGAGAGACTGAGAGAGAGAGAGAGAGAGAGAGAGAGAGAGAGAGAGAGAGACTGACTACAAGGAAGAAACAAGTTGCAAAACTAGGCGATGAACCAGAATCTACTCTGATGTTATATATTTGGACAAACTCAGTAGGAGTTTTTTGTTGTTGTTGTTCTTTATACTGAGCCCTTACGTCTTTTTGTGATTTACCTTTGTGAATTGAAAACTAGGCTGGCTTTTCAAAAGGGGATGATTAAACTGTGTGAGAAAAGTTAAAGAGCTTTTGCAATTTATTGACAGGGTAACAAAATATGAATAAAACTAGAGTTCACTTCCAGCTTCCTCCCTTCCTTTCCACTTACAGTGCTAACAATACTTCATCGGATATGGAAAATATTTGTCACTGAAACAAGATACAGATTAATATAAAGGGTTATTCATCGCAGAGAAGCCCCACAACTTTATATAAGTTATCTCTCTGGGACTTAATTTTCGTGTCTGCAAAATAGTAAAGCTGGACTGAAAATCTCTTGGGATTCCTGACAATTCCTGTGAATTTAGAGGAATCTGGTATCACTAGATCAATTAACACTACTACCAGGATTAGTTTCAGGGATCTAGGAACAGTTCAGAAATTTGTAGTCACACCGTACTACAGAAAAGGACCTCATTGTTTTGTTTTGAAATCATAGCATAACTTCTTAAGAACAAACTCCTTTAACAGCACACTTGGTATACAACCAATAACTGTGCTCGTTAGAAATGGTTCTCATCTAGCCAAAGCCTGGGCAGGATTCTAGAGCCCTATTTTCTCTTTCCTCTTACCACAGGGGCACTCTTCTATTCTTATGACTGAGCAACTGTGTGAAGGTTATATAGAGTGGCCATTGTTCATATGTTTTCATTAATTCAGTATGACTTCTCCATTGCCTAAACTAAACCAACTGCATTTTAAAAACTGAAGACCACAACAGATCATCCAGGAGGAAACAGGTAAGAGTAGGAAGGCAGAAAGGAAAAAAAGGAAGAAAGAGACAAAAGGGAGAATTCAGAGGAAATAAAGATTGAGGTCACCATAGTTTTTTCTTGGTTACTTATTGTCTTTACACTTTCTGAACTTGTTTTCACAAATGCAATCTGAAAGAATTTAACATCTGGTAATAAACTACATGTTTTCTGACTTGAAGACATAGCCACTAGGAGGTATCACAGCCTCTGGCTACTGAAAATAATAAAAATAAGGCTTTGTAATTCATTTTTTCATGGTTCTTCAATCATTGGCAATGCCTTTAGAAGCATTTAAACAAATGGATAAATAACATCGTACAATCCCAGTGCTAAATTGGCCACGCTAATGTAAGATTTACCCAGTGTCATCCAGACATCCCCGTTTTCCTCTAGAGATGGGATAGCTTGCTTCCTCCTGTGTGATAGTCCATCCTAGCTGTTAGAAAATCCTTCCTTTTATTGGGCTCAAATTCATCTCTCTAATTTTCTATTGATTGGTCTCATTGTTCTCCATTTGGGCTATGTATAACAAGTATCTTCCAAGCAGTTGAATTCTCTTGTATTTTGAGTAAAGCCATCTACTGTGTCTCCAGGCTCCATACTCCATGGGCCCAGTGGTTCCTCCTAGCACTCTCAGGCTCCTCACCATTCATCATTTTCCTAGCAAACCCCTCCTCCAATTTATCTTTGTCCATCTCAATGTTTCCCAAGTTAACATTAGTTCTTCAATAGGCACAGCACCCTGTTGCCTCATATCGAATTGACTGTCCACTTAAAACTCTTAATTCTTGTTCAGATGTACCATTGCTGCTGGTTCTCTTAGTTTTTTGAAACTAAGTGCAGGGCCTCACATATACTTTTATTTAAATTTATTTTCTTAGATAAAGCTCATCATTTCTAACTATCCAGATCTTTTTTTATTATGCCGTTCAATACATTAACTACTCTTAAAAGCTTTATGACATCTACAGTTTGATAAGCATGTCTTTTTGAACTTTACCTAATTTGTTGATAAAACTGTTGGACAAGAGTGAGAAGAGAATAAATGACACATGACCAGAAAATGGATAATCCATGATAACTAATAGCAAAAAATCAACCTATATTGTTTAAGCTAATTAATTTGTAAAACACATTTGCCAATTGCCTACTATATATGAAGCACACAGGTGCTGCAGAAACAGGAAACAGAACAAAGACTGCTCACACAGAATTTGCATTCTAGTAAGAAAGATCAGTGTCCTTCAATTGTGGGCATTAGTTCCCAAGCACAGTTCTTTCATTCAGTTTACATTTCTCAATTTGGTTTACAACACTTTTAAGAAAGACCTTATTAAGTGCCTTATGAACTGCTGATTGACATGTAAAACACTAATCTTCCAGTCCAATAAGCTAATAAATTAAGAAAAATAAAGTACTCTGAAATAACTTAAAAAAAAAACACTTTATTGAGGTATGACTGATATGTAAAAAGCTGTATATACATAATAAATGCAATGCAATGACTTTGGGTCTAAGTGACCAAAGATGGTTTCACCAGTGAAACCATCACCACCACCAAGGCCACAGACCTGTCCATCATCTCCCAAAGTTTCCTCCTATCCCTTTATTTTTGTTTCTACTTATTTATTTGTATAGTAAGAACATTTAACATGAGCACTACCCTTTTAGAAAATTTTAAGTGATAGCTATTGGTACTGTGTTGTATATTAAATGAAATGACTTATCTTTGCTGAACTTAAACTGGCTCCTGCCAATCACTGACTGCTTTTTTGAGGATTTTCTAATGTCCACAAACTACACTCTTCATAATCTAACCTAGCGTCTTGTCTGAATTGTGGAACTCACTATCCTGGAGTCTTTACCATCTACCTACTTCACTTTTAAATCTGGAAACCTCTTCTCCTCCCTTCTTCTGCCCCTCCCAATCCTGAGCACCTTTCTTGGCCTTTTAGTCTTTTAAAGCTTCTATCAGAAGGTCAGTGATTTTAATGACTGCCTTTCGGTCCCATGGAATGGAATTCATCCAATCCAGGAGTCATGAACTCTCAATTTTACATAATTAATTAATGTCCATCCTCCCCATCTCAGGACACGGATAAACACTGTGGGCCCGAAGGAGGAGGGTTATCCAGACTGTCCACTGTTGTGACTCTTTTTGCACCAGCTGAACTAAAGTAGATCTTAGCGTGGTCGTTATTTTTCACAAGCATCAGCTGATACGAGCCCTCAGCCCTCTGGGTAATGCTCCTGCATGTTGCTGCTACCCTGCCATACTCCTCTTGGTTACATGTCCCTTTGTCCACCTTCGGTACATGTCCTCTTTGCCTCTCAGCTCCTGAGAAAACTGCTCTTATGTATCTTCTTGTCTTCCTTCCCGAGATCATTTGCAAGTGGCAGAGTTACGTTTCGAGACCTCCTTCACATTAATGAGTGCTCTTTCCTGTTAGAATTGCATGCCATGGAATCACATCTACTGCTCTTTTCTAGTTTCTGAAGCCCGCCTTGTCCGAATCCAAGGTTCTTCTGCCTCGTCATCTTTAATTCTGTTTTGATGAATGTTAGATAGAATCCCTTCCTTTCCAGATACCTTTCTTCTCCAGCACATCAACCTGGGTCTTCTTTGTTGGACAGAATTCTGTCTACCCCATCACTTCTGTATCTTAGGAGAAGACTTTTTCAGCAAGGCCTGACAATGCATTGTTGGGCACTCTGCTTTTTAGTTGAACGCATCTGCCTCTACAGGCCCAAATATTTGAAGTCTCCCACCATTACTCTATCTTATATTTCTCCCTGTCTTGTGCCTATGGTTTTGCAAGGCACATTTTACCCAGAATTTACTATCCCTTTCCTCTAAATCCTCATTTTACCCAGATCATGATATTTTTACTATTATGATTATTTTACTATCCCTTTCCTCTAAATCCTCATTTTACCCAGATCGTGATATTTTTAGCAAGCTGCTAGCAAATATCATGATCTGGGTAAAATGAGGATTTAGAGAAAAGGGATAGATGAGGAACAGAAGGACCCTGAAAACAGCTGCTCATGAGGTGTGCATGCCGCCTCAGCAAAACATAACCACTTATTTTAAAGTAACTATAGGAACCTTTTATTTCATATAAAACTCAGAGAACAAGGAGTGTGAACGGGTTTGTGATGGAAAGAATCAGTTAACCACTGAGAGGAACGGTTTAGCGCAGCTCTGTCCGGCAGAAATATAATGAGGCTCCTGTGTAATATAAATTTCCTATTAGCCACATTCTAAAAAGAAAAAAGAAAGCGGTGAAGTAAATTTTAAAAACATTTTACCTAGCCCAGTATATCCAAGATGTTTATCATTTCGATGTATTCAATATTAAAAGTTACTAATGAGATACTGTACATTTTTGAAACCTGGTCTTTCATACTCACTGCACACCTCAATTCAGAAGCTAAATTTTCATTGGAAATACTTGATCTGTATTTAGAGTTCATAAAATTTATAGCTAAAAAGTCGATTCATATATCCAAGTAGTTCCAAACATACTTAAAAAGTTTCCCAATAACTGGATCCAGTATTGTTTTTAAATTTAAATTAATTAAAATTAAATAAAATTTAGAATTCCATTCCTCTATTGCATCAGCTACATTTCAAGGGCTCAGGACCCACATGTGGCTGGTGGCTATCACACTGAACAGTGCAATCTAGAGACAGAAAGTTCTGAGTGTGAGAACCCATCTGTTAAAAAAAAATTCTTGAGCTCAACACATGGTAGTCATTTTATGTTAACACCTCATGATTGAGAAACTGCAAATTGACAAAACATTTGTACCCAGTAATTACTTTAAATAATTTCAGCATACTCATTACAGTGTCTACATAGGTTTGAAGAAAATACTGATACAAATTTCCAAAAATGTTTTTTTAAAAAAATCCACATATATAGATTTGAAAGCTCACTGTGTAACTTCTGCCATATCCTGGGAGCTTCCATGCCAAAAGTTATAGAATCCGCTGGCCAAAGGATCCCCTGTGTCCCAAAACTAAGCATTAGAAATTGATACTGGTTAAAACAGGAAAGACGTCTCTTAAGCCATTATCAACCTCTGGCATATTCACAAAAATTAGTTATCAAATGTTAGCGAGCCAATGACCGCATGCAGAACAAAGATGTTATCATTCGAGTGAAGGAGGGAGGCTAACGGAAATTTTGGAGCACAGGTTACCCCAGCTAAGTGAGCCTTTGCCAAAAGAGAGAGGAAAAAGAGCCCCCTCCTATATAAGTTGTCTGCTTTCTCTCCTCTGCCCATGACTGACTTGTGCACATGGTACCCTTGCAGTGTTCATTGTATTTTATTTATTCATCAACCAGTGGAGATGCCAGATAAAAGTCACTATGGCGGGGAAGGAGCAGGGAGGACAGGGTTGAGGATATGAAGAAGTATATAATTCACAGCATGTCCAAAAGCCGCTGCCCTGCTGTTCTCCAATAGCAGAGAACAGATCAAGCTCAACTGATTCCATCACCAAGGTAGAACAATGCATTAGGTGCTATAAGGGGAGGGAATGCAGATAAATGATGCAGGTAACCCTCTGCGATTTCACGGGAAGAAAATGTTAATTCTATCTGGGAGGGTTTGAGAAACCTTAAGGGAGAGGATGACTTTTGTGTTTTGCTCTGGTACTGAAGGACAGTCATGGTGTAGGATATTTCAAGGAAGGGCTCTCCAAGCATGAAGTCTAGTAGAAGAAAAGATGTGGAAAAGCATGGGAGGGAAGGTGAAAGGAAGCACAGGTGAAAGGCAAAGCTGAGACTGACAAGGAAGGCTGAGGCCAGCCTTGGCTTTCAGGGTAGGAGGTGGGTCCTATTAAGTAGGACACTGGGAACCACGAAAAGCATTTGAACAGAAGATTGAATCATGTGTGTGGATTTACATGAATACAAATGGGCAGGTTTACACACACGAAATGGTGATGATGACGCTGATGACAACAAACATTTATCGAGTGGTTGCTGTGTGCCAGACCCTGTTCTGCACACTTTACGTGCATTAGTTCGTTAAATTCTCCCAACAACCCTGTGACGTAGAGGACACAGGTTAAAGTCAGGCTGTTCATTTTGGAACACGGGGAGGGAAAGGTCAATAGAAGGCAAAAATACCAAGCAATTAATGCAATAACACAAGCCAATGGGGAATTCTATTTACAAGAGCTATAGAGCATTCAACCAAAACCTAAGAGGCAACACACTGCAGGGGACAAGGGTGCTGCGTTATAAATAAATAACACATTAATCTTTTGCATTCACCTCTTCTAGGATTCCATGAAGATCAGGCCTGACAATGGATGAGTGGCCACTGGTCAGGAGGCTCAGCCTTGGGAGTGGGGCAACTCAGCTGGCCTCCAGTCAGTTACCTTCCTGGGTTCCCACTGAACCCTGCTCACAGAAGAAGATGCTGGGCTTGGATCACTCTTTCTCCTAAGTATGGTTTCCTAACAACAAGCATCACAATCATCCAGGAGCTGCTAAAAATGCAGATTCCTAAGCCCCATCCCAGATCAATTAGCTTCAAGTCACCAGGGGTAAGGTTGTGGGAATCTATGTTTTCAATGCACCACCAGGTACTCCTCACACACTAGGGACTGGGTATCACTGGCTCATATCTTTGCCAGGATTCTCCCAGTGCAGAAGGAAGCAATATAAAATAGTCTCTTCAAGGCTGGGGAACTTATAAAGAAAGTCACAGTGAAGGAAGTCCTTTCTGCTGCTTATGCAGCCCCTATTTCACACTCACGATTCTGCCTGAGGCCCAAGTACCTGCAATCCTTGCAGTCTCTTTTACCTTTCTCTGCTCTGACGACTCTTTGAAGCTGCGATGCTAAACATCCCTGAAATTCACTCTCTCTCTGTCTCTTCCTTTTTGGTATAAAGTATTTACTGCTACCATGCACTTTCTATACTGCTAGAATAGAGAAGGCCATTTGTGGGTAGGTAGTTTTATTTCTGCAACCTTTTATAAAAACTGTATTATGTATATTTGCTTGGCATCCTTTCAATTAGGCTGTAATCTGCTGAGGGATTCTATCCTTTGGAATAATTCTGCATCACTTGTTTAGCAAGTGCCCAGTGGAGAGTCCCAGATATGAAAGAAAGGGATTTCTTTACCAAAGTAGAGAACTGAAATCCAGTGTCCCTTTCTCACCATGTACATGGAAGGTGCAATAGAAAACCTACCCCAGCCCAGCTGATGACCTGCATCCAGGTGCATGAGAAATGTGGGCCCCAGCTGTATGCAGGCTGATAAGCCTCCAGCTAGAGGGGAATACAACATGTGCTCCAGGCAGAATAGGAGCTGCAACAGCTGCTTTTTCCTGAATACGGCCATTACTGCTCTGTGCTGAGAGGAGAAGGCTAGGGAACAGCAGAGGAATTGGGGGCAGAGAGAGAAGGGAATCAAGGTGAAGCAGGTGTGCAACCTCTACTCAGCTCCATCTACTGGCATGTCTCCAGGAGCAGAGGGCTGGCCACACTAAAACATGGGCCAGATTCCTTGGCTGTCTTGAGCTATAGAAAATAATTTACCTTTAACGAAAGACGCAAAACTCAGGCACTTTGCAGTTAAGCCACCCAGGAGCAAACCCCACTCCAACACACTGGCTGTGTGGTCTCGGGAATGCCACTGACCCTCTCTAAAGCTCCAATTCTTCACTTGTAAAATTCATTCAAAATCTATATTAAGCCATACCTAGGTATTTAGTACAGAGAAGTGAAAATGTGTGTCTTCGGGAAGTCCTGTGTATAAATGTTCAGGACAGCTTTATTTATCATATCCAAAGACCAGAAATAACCCAAATCTTCACACCAGCAGGTGAACTAGCAAACTGTGATATATCCATACAAAGTAATGGTACTCAGTAATGAAAAGGAATAAACTACTGGTACGTGCAATAATGTAGAAAAATCTCAAAACCATTAGCATGAGAAAAAGAAGCCAGGCACAAAGAGCACATACTGTCAGATTCCATGTACACAAAATTCTAGAAAAAACAAACCTAATGTATAGAGATAGAAAGCAGGCCAGTGATGGCCTGGAGCTGGGAGTGGGAGGTGGACTGGGACTGACTGTGGAGGGGTGGAGAAAACTGTCCTATCTCACACCTGTAAGAGTGATTATACAGGTCTACTTGTCAAATGATTCATTCAAATGGGTACTGTTTTTGCATTCAAATAATACCTTAAAATTTATTTATATGGAGCACCACCATGAGTCAAGTACTGTTCTAAGTGCTGGGATATGAGATGAACAAAACAAAATCCCTGCCCTTGTGAAATTTACAGTCTAAAGAAGGAAGACAGATAATGAATGCATAAAAATAGATTCAATTCATAAAGATAAATGCCATCAATAAAATAAAGCAGGGGCCAGGCACAGTGCTCACGCCTGTAATCCCAGCACTTTGGGAGGCCGAGGCGGGTGGATCACCTGAGGTCAGCAGTTCGAGACCAACCTGGCCAACATGGTGAAACCATGTCTCTACTACGAATACAAAAATTAGCCAAGCATGGTAGCAGGTGCCTATAATCCCAGCTGCTCGGGAGGCTGAGGCAGGAGAATCACTTGAACCCAGGAGGAGGAGTTTGCAGTGAGCCGAGATCACACCATTGCACTCCAGCTGGGTGACGAGAGTGAAATTCCATCTCAGAAAATCAATCCATCAGTCAGTAAAGCAGAGTAAGGGTATGGAGAGTATCATAGGTACTATTTAAATAAGGGGTCACGAAAGGCCTCTCTAAAGAGACTGTGTTTGAGCAGAAACCTCAGTGAAGTGAAAGTCTGAGACAGAACATGAGCCATGGAACTATCTGGGGAAAGAGCATCCCAAGGACTGACAAGAGGACATGCAAAGGCTCTGGGGCAGAGTGGTGTCTGGTGTAGCTGAGAAACAGCAGAGAAGCTGCTGAGGCTGAAGCCAAGGGAGGAAGGTGCAGAGTTGGGAAAATAAAGACGCACAGGGGCTTTAAAGACTGTAGGAAGACTGTAGGTGAGGAATTTGGAATTTAAGTATGCTGGGAAGTGAGTGGAGGCCTTTGTCTGTTGTGTTGTTACTGTTGTGGCTTTTTTTCTGAATGAGAAGAAAGAGGCTTTGATATTATCTGTGTTTTAAGGGTATCATGCTGATTGCTGTGAAGAGACGAGGTGGAAATGGGTAGTTATGAGACTATCCCACCATTGGAGCAAGAGACGACAGTGCCCTGAACTAGGGTGTAACAGTGGAGAATGTGATCAGGGTAAATTTGGAGAGTAAAGAGTGCCTACTTCATAGGTTGGCTCTGAAGAAACACTGAAAGGTATTTGGAATGCTCTAAGCACTGGAAAAATACTTGAAACACTCTAAGCACATGAAATAGTGCTTAGAAAAGTACTTCGAGTATTCTAAAGAAAATGAGCTTCGCATAGTGCCTGGCACCTAGTTAAGTCCTCAGCCATGTGACCTAGAATTGTCACTTTTCTTTGGTAAAAGAGCACTTATTGTCCCTTAGGAGAAGAAAGTGGCTCATTATTTTGGCCAAAAGGTTATAAGTCTCATTTTTATAAATTTAACTACTGCTAAGGTGCTAGGTACTGCCAAAAGAAAAAAAAAAGCAAAATCTAACAGAGTATTAAAATTAAGTTTTAAAGCAAGTCCTTCCCCCCCACCCCCCACAATACCACTTCCCATATTTCAACAGGTGTGACAAAGCATTTAAATCAAATCTTTTGTAGGGCAGGGATTAAAAAGCATAGCTTCATCACAGTCCTGGCTGACTCATGGCCAGTCACCATTGTCTCTGCGATCTTTTCACAGAAGTACAAAAAAGTGTTTTCTTTGTGGAGACAGGACTAAATGTGACACATTTCAACCTCGTCTAAATCCTTCTCTTAATGGGTCAGATAGATATACTGTCAAACAAATTCCAAGTAAGCCAAATAGAGGCTGAAAGAATTTGTCAGTGGAGAAATGCAAGTTTCACTGATTGTTGATAGAGTGAGACTCCAGACGGGTTGTAGTGCCCCAGTGGGTAGAGTACCCAGCACAGGGACAGACCCTGTACCCCACTAAACACTTTCTGGGGGTCTGGCAGCTTGTTCTTAATCTGGACAATAAGTCCATCAAGTTGGCATTATTATGTTTACTTTACCAAGGAGAAAAGTAAAGCTCAGAAGATAACATGACTTGCCAGTGATCACTCAGCCAGGATTGGAAGCAACCTGACTCCATATTCTTCCCATCACTCTACCAGCATAGAAGGAGGTAATTAGAGGTCAAGAGCATGCCCTGACCTATGCTGCTCTGGTAAAAGGTAGTGGTGCATGCTTTTGCCCCTGGCAACTGCAAGGACAGTATCACTTCCTGGCTACCTTGCTATCAAGAGTTTGGACACTGCTCTCCTTCTAGTAAAGTTTTTCCATCCGATCCAACATTAAGTTTGCCATTAATGTAAAATACTTCAGGTATAAAAGAACCAAAACATGATTAGGCTCACTGGTGATTGCTGAGGGCAGGGTGTGGGGAAGATTACCCTGCATGTTTGTTTTAAAATGGCCATGAACGGTCAATTAATGAAGGAGCAGATTGTTTCTTAAAATACTTATCAATGAACGTTGAATTTTCTCTTTTTTTTTAAGCAGAAAGCAAGTTCATTAAGAAAGTAAAGGAATAAAGCATGGCTACTCCATAGGCAGAGCCATAAAACCCTACATTTTTTCTGTGATACCTATAGATGATTGCCTTCTTTAAATAGGCACTATAAAATAATCTACGAGACAAAAATGCAGCAAGGTGGAGAATCTGAATGGGTTAGCTGAAGAACAAGGTTCTGATGTTAAAATTTGAAGGTTTTCGAATGCCAGAGAACTTCTAAGATGTAGAAGGGTATTGATAGATGAGGGTGACAGAGTGATCCATGTGTCACTAGAGAGGAGAGCAATACCCAGGTTGTGCCCTCATCTACCAGGACTCACCTTTTATCTTGTCCAATGTGGCAATTAAGTTTTCCAAAACAAGTAAATTCATAAGGGACAGGATTGCTTTGTTTGTTTGCTTTTGTTTAATTAAGAAAATCTTTCTTGATCCACTCAAGACAAGACCTGAAGTTGTTTTAAAGAAAGCCAGCACTGTCCCCATAATTCAGGTGTGGTAAGTGGCAGAAGCAGGGCTGGGCCCTCTCTCAGAATTTTTAAACTTCTCTTTGCTGCAAACACCACACATGTCTAGGACCAGGCCACGTGGTAGGAAAGCAAAGTCAGAGGTGGCAGACAGGCAGGGCAAGCCGGTGGGATACAGAAGTAAAGAATGGGACACCACATCTTCCACTTCCTAAAGACCCTTCCAAGAGAGCAGAGCATGAGTCACCAGCCATAAAGGATCACGCCTTTCCAAAGAAGCATCCGGGATACGTGACCTAATAATAAATGATATTGCTCAACTATGGCGCCCAAAGGCCTATTTTTCCATGTTTTAACTATTACTACCTGTGATTTACTGGATTCTTAATATATGCCAGGTTAGAGGACAGTTAAGTAATACATTGGTTCTCAGAGAGCAAACCTCAATCTTACGCTACTAAATGACTTTCTTAGGGTTTGGGGAGAAAAATTCTGCTTTTCAGATTTCAGAGCTTTGGTGAAGGCTTGCAGGTATCACCTTAGACGTACCTGAGCCTCTACCCCAGTGACTCAGAGAACCATTTCTTCTTTCATTCCCTACCCAGGTTTGTATCCTCTCATCCTGTGAACGTGTGTTCCCAGCTTCCATCCTGCCTCTTGGTCCTCTCTAGGAGCTTCTTCAGAGAGGCTGTCAGGTTGGGATTTTCACTCCTAGGATCTCCTATATTACCTTGATCCATGTCTTTTGGTCAGCCCTTCCTGACCCTCACCTTTAGCCCAGGACCCCAGGACCAAGGCTGAGCCTGAAGCTCTGACCCTGCTTGTCCAGGAGGGTGGCTCCGCTATGCTGGTATTGACAGAATGTAATCACAGATGTTGGCATTTGGCATTACCAGAAAAGCATGTGCAGCTATTACTAAATTCCTTTTTAAAGTGAATCTCCTTTCAGTCAAGGATGAGTTAGAGCTGATAATCTAGACCAAGATGATACCTTTTAAAACAGATTAGAATTACAGAGTTTCACATTTTTGTCATTTATTCAGTTCAATTCCATTTGACTATTTCTCACACACTTAAATTCCAGAAATCACCTAATCACCAGATTTTAATAAAAACATTTTCAAACCTGCTAATAATAAGCCCCCCTTAAAGATCTTAGTGCTTCTTATATAATGAGTACGACTAAGGACTACTTACATAAATTATAACAATAGCTTTTGTAAATTATTTTTGATGAACTATGACTTCCTATAATCATTCATCATTCTAATTATTTTCATGGGGTTAGCTGCTTTTGCTATTTGACAGCCAAACCATGATGCTTACTGAAGTTAATGAATCTATAAGCCTGTAAATTTATGATTTTATTTGGTTATATTCTTTTAAATGAGTAAAATAAACTGATTCATCTTTTCCCTATACAGTGTTGAGCAGTAAATTTAGCTGATTTTTGCTTCTACTTCTGTTTATCACTTTTATCTCTAAATAGCTCACCTATGGGCAATTCCAGTTCACCTGTCTTTTTTTTTTTTTAAGACAGAGTCTCGCTCTGTCACCCAGGCTGGAGTGCAGTGGCACAATCTCAGCTCACTGCAGCCTCTGCTCCCCAGTTCAAGCGATTCTCCTGCCTCAGTCTCCCAAGTAGTTAGGATTACCGGCATGTGCCATTACGCCTGGCTAATTTTTGTATTTTTAGTAGATACTAAAAATACATGTTGCCAAGGCTGATCTCAAACTCCTGACCTCAAATGATCCACCTGCCTTGGCCTCCCAAAGTGCTAGAATTACAGGTGTGAGCCACCGTGCCCAGCAATCACCTGCCTTTCCAGGTCCCTTGTTTCTAGCTGTGTTGAATATCAGAATGGTGAGGAGCAGACTCCAACACCCTACCAGTCTAGACAATTGATCCTGACTAATGGAAAAAATAGATGGTAAATTCTCATTGGGGTCCATCCGTCTAAATACTAGGCTTCCATGAATTTCACTTAACACCTACTGACTCTTATATCAACTAATTGTTAATAATGCCTATCATTTATTGGATGCTTACTATGTGCTAGGCACACTCACATACAAAAAAATCTACAGATGAGGGACTAGAGAGTAGAAAATGAGTAATGGTCAAGGCATATGGCAGGGCTTACTGACTATAATAATAGGCTGCTTTTAAATAGTAATTAGGCCAACTTCTTGTGTGATTAGTATGTGCCAGGGACAAATCAAGGAACACTGTGTGTATCTGTGTACATATATATATGCAGAACCAGAGATATGTGTATATGTGTGTGTGTACACACACACACGCACACACACACACACACACACACACACAGATACACACTCACAAAGAAATTTCTGCTTTCCAGGTTTCAGAGCTTTGGTGGACAGCTTTGTTGTAATATATATATATATTACACACACATATATATATGTGTGTATATATATAAAAACACAAGTATTATGGTTGTGTAATATACATGTTTACGTATATACACACAATACAACTATTATAGTTGTATTATATATAAATATATATTATATAAATAATATACAAGTATAATGTATATAGATTTTTTATATAAATATATAATAGCAAGTATTTATAACATAAATTGTATATATAAATATATATTTAACTACTATAGTCATTATATTGCATATGTCTATCTATCTATAGATAGATATAGATAGACTGTACATGTGAGGAAACTGAAGTTGAAAAACTTTAAGGAGTCTGTGAGAAACTTCTGTTTGCTGCAATGTATTTTTTCCTCTCATTTAATCCTCAAAATAAGCATATATGTCTATAATCATTCTCATTTTACTGAGGGAGAGATTAAAGTTCAGAGAGATTATATATAATTTTGTTTATTTTGATATGTTCTTAATAATCATTATTTCTTACATCTGTGCCACTGTGTCCATAGAGAAAAGTCCACAAATTCAAACTGAGACCTCTAAGTCTAACTGCAAAGTGGCAGACTATAACTAGAGGCCCACTTCCATGTGGATCACCCATCACCTGCTCTTGTTTTTCTTCCTTGCTTATGATGGAAACAAAAATAACACTAATGACTGAAGTTTAGATATAGCATACCAAAAAGCACACCAGCATACTTCACTGCTACTTTGTGACAATGCTGTGAGGTAGAAATGATAGTTATTCTGCTTTAAGAGATAAGGGATCTTAGGTTTAGTTGAGGTTATAAAGGTTGCCAGAGGTATCTAGTAAGAGTCAGAAATGAGACTCTCACAGACTTTCTCACTCCAAATTCCAGGCCCTTTCCAAATAACCATGCTGTGGCTTCACTTAGATTCATGGAATCTCATTACATGCATGATTCACAAATCTATACTCCCAGTTCTTATCTATCTCTGAAACTAAGAATACCCCTGCCGTCCACCTGCAGGAAATCTCCATGTGAACATCCTAGCTGAGGGTCTTACTCTTTAGTTTCTCTCACAGTATCTACTACAGGGTTCTATATGAAGCAGACACTTAACAATTTTTGAATAGACAGATGACTTATTTCAAAGGAAAAAGGGGAAAGAAGCCAATAACTAAGCTGAATTGTGTGGTGGGAAACTGGGCAGTATAGGGAACAGAGGGATACTAAGTTCTCATCCTCTCCACCCAAGATGAGTATCATTGTCACCAGTTGTATTCAGCTAGAGAATCAGGGATGAGAAGCAGCCATCTTCTTCTGGTGGCCCAAGTGACAAAGGGCCTCCATATAGCCAGCTACAATGGAAACAACACCAACCTGGAAGGTTTTAGACACTGTGGAGGTCTCATGACTAGATTAAAAGCTCTTTAAAATTACTGGAGAAAATATGGCAGAAGAGAAGCCTAAGATAAAGTCATGGCTTTGATTGTCTTATGACTTCCATAACAGTTGTGACTCTATCTCTGATGCTTATTAGCAATGTCAGCTCTCACAGACTTCTTAAAGTTTTTCAACCTAGTGTCCTCATATGTACAGTAGGAATAATAACATACACCTCACAGGGTTGCTGGGAAGGCTTCTATATGATGCTATAGGTACCATATGATGCTAAATAAATATTAGTTATCATAAGCACGAGTCTTATTCTCCTTGACGTTAAATAATGACTGCAAGTTAGAAACATGCATTTAAATAATAAAATCATAATTTTGCCTGATTTCATGCTTTGTTTTGGAAAATATAAAGATGGCAAGTCTGCCCAAGTCAACTAATACATGATTTTTTTTTGAGGGGGTTTCACTCTTGTGCCCCAGGTTGGAGTGCAATAGCATGATCCTGGCTCACTGCAAACTCCACCTCCCAGGTTGAAGCAAGTTTCTTGCCTCAGCCTCCTGAGTAGCTAAGATTACAAGCATGCATCACCACACCTTGCTAATTTTTCTATTTCTAGTAAAGATAAGCTTTCATCATGTTGGCCAGGCTGGTCTCAATCTCCTGACCTCAAGTGATCTGCCCGTCTTGGCCTCCCAAAGCGATAGGATTACAGATGTGAGCCACCATGCCCGGCCCCAACTAATACATGATTTTGGCTGTGGGAATAATCATGATGAATGCTGTAGAAAGGTGGTTTTCAACTGATCCTGTCAGAGACAGGCCAATAAAGTCCAACGACTTTACTTGTGAACTGCTAAGGAAATTGAGCATCACAGAAAATAGTAAGCTTCCAGATCAACCTTGATAAACCACCTCCTGAAAGTAAGATGTACTTATTTTGTAAATAGTATATGTGAGAGTTAGTGAGAAACTACTCCCACACTACAACTTCCCACCAAACTCAGAAAGATGATTAAATCAATTCCAGGGCAGGCTTGCAATGAAGATGAAAGCCTTGGTATTCTTGAATAATAACAAGTCAAGAGCTGCCTTATGAAGTGATACTGGATACTTAGCAGTTTTTCTTTTTTGTAAAGATGCTCTCATTTACAGGATTTGGAAAAGACTTTGAGTATTTTCCCATGGGTAGGTTCAAGGCTTCACAGGTAACATTAGTCAAAATGTTTGCACGTGTGTGCACAGTTTGCAAAAAGAAAGCAAACAAGAGGCAATGCTCTACCACAGTGAGCGAGGGCAGGCCAGATTCCAGTGTAAGAAATAACACTGAGTGAATAGGAACACTAACTAATGGGCATCTTACTACATGGTTCCTTTACCAGTGGTTTCTTCGTAGATGCTGCAGAGAGGCTGAATTTAACAGTGGAAGGTTGAATGCCTCTTAAAGGAATTCTCATAGATGCCCCCTGTATTTGAGAAAATGGGATGTTAAACATTTATGTTGGGCAGTGACAATAAATACTCACTAAATTTTGCTCTGCCAACTTCTTTTGCTGTAGAACTCAAACAACTTGTCAAAGAATCAAAAAAGGGACCCCAGGAGGTCATGTCAACCTTTCCTTTGATTCTGGGCAGCCATCAGCTGAATGAATGTCCAATCTGCTCTTCAAAGATCTTTTAAAAGGGAGAAGTCACAGTTTTCCATTCCCCAGACTCGAGAGTTAAAATATTATTTCTTTTATGGAAACTAAATTTCTCCTACCATAAAGAATTTTATTTCACGTAGGTGTTACAAAGGATGGGATGTGTTATTCTTATATAGGATGCCTTCTTCTGCAATATCTGCCCTAGCCCTACCTGAGAAAAAAGAAATCACCATTAGACCTCCTGTTAATTGAGGGAAAATTGCTCTGCAGAAGTATTTCACAGAATCACAGCAACAAAGAACTTTAGAGCTAGGGAAAAGAAACTTCATGATCTGTGGATCCAACTCCTGACTTTTTAGTGTGGGTGTTCCTCCACTAGGGCGACCATCCATTCCGGATGGGGTTTCTGGGATGTGGAACTTTCAGTGGTAAAACCAAGACCATCCCGGGCAAGCCAGTATGGTTAGTTGTCATATTTTCCACTCAGATTTAATCTAACAGCAAATCTGGTTAGCGTTACCTCCCAAATAAGCTTCAAATCTGATGCCTTCTCCCCACCTCCACTGCCACCAGATGGTCCAAGCTATTTTGTAGCTTTGCCTATTGTGATCACTCCCTAACATGTTTCTCTGCTTCTGCTCCTGTCCAACTAAAATCTCTTTTGTGTGCACCTTCAAGGATGACCTCTGCAAAAAAACAAAAAAGAGATCAAATCACATCAGTGTCCTCCTTAAAATTCTTCAGTTACTTTCCTTGGCAAATAGAGTAACAGAAATATCTTACCAAGGCAAAAATCAGACTTGGCTGTATATTACCATCTTCCCCACAGTTGACTTAGGCTGTTCTAATTGAAATTCAAGCTAAATATAAAAATGCATTCATATACCTTAGAGAAGAGGAATGAAGAAGATGAAACAACACTAGAACTGCTGCTCTAAACCTTTCTACTTTATCTAATAAATGTCAGAAGAAGATTTCATAGAGTAGGTGCTCCATTTTGGGAAGTAGTTAAAAAAGAAGAGCTCATTTTAGGTCCAGAGTAGATTTCAAAGTGTATAGTAAATATAATATACTAAGAGAAGAACAAACAGGTCTACAACATCCTAGCGTATTAAGTGAAATGTTTCGAACTGCTTGAACCTATTTCCTAGAACTCATCCAGGTATAGCTTTAACCTTGGCTCTCTAAATGACCACCATGAGTAAACAGAAGTGGGCATAGGCATCTGTTTTAAAAGCTTATTGTAGTAGTCAACCTTGAAACTCAGTAACAATAATTAAATACTTTACCAGTAAAACTTTTGCTTGTGAATAATATTCTATGCATTGTTAGATTAAGGAGTATCAGATCCAGAGTAACTGCAGCACAGATAAATACTGCTGTCTTCTGAAGCCATGCAGCTGATAATGAGCAGAGACAGAACTAAGCACCAAGTCTCCCAGGATTTCGCGCACCTCCTCATTGCTTCTATCTAGTTAAGTCAACAAGGGCAGGCTCCAAAGTGTGGTGGGCTTGGCCCAACGGTGGGAATCTAGACCAGTGATTACCAGGGAATCTGTTAATCGAGGGGAGGGAGAAAGCACTGGCTGTATCAAATAATTGATCTTGCATACCACCAGAAAAATTCAACCCTGTAGGTACTCTCTGAGAGTAAAGAAAATGGCAACAACATTTAAAAACACATGAAAGACACTGGTAAGAGGATGAGAAGATAAGCCACAGAAAGAGGAAAATACTTGCAAAACACATATCTGATAAAGGACCTGTAATTAAGAACCATCTATGTAAGGATCTGATAAACATTGAAAATATTTATTAAAATTCTTAAAACTCAACAATTTTAAAAACTTGATTTTAAAATGGGCAAAAGATCTGAACAGTCACCTCACTAAAGAAGGTACATAAATGGAAAAAAATATGAAAAGATGCTTGGCATCATTTGTCGTTAGGGAATTGCAAACTAAAACAATGAGATACCACTAAACATCTATTAGAATGGCTAAATACAGAAAACTGACATACTAAATGCTGGTAAGGATGGCAAGCCACAGGAATTCTCATTCATTGCTGATGGGAACTCAAAATGGTACAGCCACTTTGGAAGATGGTTTAGCAGTTTCTTATAAAACGAAACCTGACCTTACCATACAATCTAGCATTCGTGCTCCTAGGAATTTACACAACTAGGCTGAAACCTTCCAGGAATGTACACATTTAGGCTGAAACCTTATGTCTACACAAAACGTGCATCTGAATCATTAGTAGCAGCTTTAGACATAATTGCCCAAAACCAGAAGCAGTTAAAATGTACTTCTATAGTTAAATGGATAAATAAACTGTGGTACATCCACCCAGTAAAATGTTATCTAGCAAAAAAAAAAAAAAAAAGACATAAACTATCAAGCCACAAAAATACTGGAACCCTTAAGTGCATACTGCTAAGCAAAAGAAGCCAGTCTGAAAAGGCTACCTACTGTATGATTCCAACTACGTGACCTTTTGCAAAAGGCAAACTATAGAGACAATGAAAATATTAGTGGCTACCAGGGTCTCAGGGAGAGGAAAAAAAATGAAACACGGGATTTTTAGGGTGATAAACTATTCTGTATTATGCTGTAATGTCGATACATGACACTACACATCTGTCAAAACTCACTGAACTTCACAGCACAGAGTGAAACTTAATGTATGCAAATTTAAAAAAAAATCAGGCCAGGCATGGTGGATCAGCCTGTAACCCCAGCACTTTGGAAGGCCAAGGTGGATAGATCACTTGAGGTCAGGAGTTCAATACCAGTCTGGCTAACATGGTGAAACCCCATCTCTATTAAAAATACAAAATTAGCTGGGTGTGGTGGTACGCACCCATAGTCCCAACCACTCCAGAGGCTGAGGCAGGAGAATTGCTTGAGCCCGGGAGATGGAGGTTGAAGTGAGCCGAGATCACACCAATGCACTCCAGCCTGGGCAAAAGGAACAAAACTCCATCTCAAAAAAAAAAAAAAAAAAAAGTCATTTAGGTCAGAAGAGCTCAGGAAAGAATGAAGACAACAACAGGAGAATCTCATTGTATTACAATGTATGAAACAACCTCACTGAAGTGAGAGTGGAATTTATAGATAAGGAAGAGGAGAAGGCTAGAATAATACATGTGATAATGTAGAGTTGAAGTTACCACTCAGCACTCATGTTTAGCTTACTCATGTTTAGCTTAAGCAAGCAAGATATAAATGGTTACACATAGGAATGTTTATAGATATGTGTATATACTACTCAATATACATACGTATCTTTCTTTGCTCTGTCAGTTAAAAGTGCCTTAAAAAAAAATGCCAGTAGCAACAAGGGTACATAGTACCTGGAAATTGGTTTCTGATACTACTCTCCAGTGAAAGGGACTAGGGTTCCTGGAAGAAATGGCTGATTCTAGGACTGGGGCAGGAAGTATACAAGATGACGCTGGAGTATCTCCTAGTGCAGAAAGTAAGGAAGTTCTAAAAGCAATTTTTTAAATTGATGGGCTATGTGAAAGGGACATAGGTGCCAATTGAAAGAGCTCCCAATGCCCAAAGCTGACACAACATGAGCAATGAAATGAAGTGATGCTGGATTGCAGCTCAAGGTATAGAATAAGTATCCACAATTCCATTTATTTAGTTTCATGATATAAATCAATGATTGAATAAATTAATAAAACAGGAGAAAAGACATATCCTCCTTGCAGGAGACTTGCAAATCATTTATGAGGATTCTCTGTCCTTAAATAGGTGGAATATAACTCTTCACCCCTTAAGTGTATGCTGTGCGTGGTGACTTCCCTTTGAAGAGGACATTATGAGGGTAACTTTGCTGTGAAGGAACCCAACAAGTACTACGTCAGCGAGGTGATTAAGGTCAGCATCAACAATCAGTAACATGTTGATAATATGGGTCCATGATATGACATGATGAAAATGGCATTTTGCATCTGTGATCTTCCTCCCCAAAACACATAATCCCAGACTAATCACGAGAAAAATATCAGACACATGTCTGTGCACCACCATGCCCAGATACTTTTTTTAAATTTTTTGTGGGTACAGGGTCTTGCTATGTTGCCCAGGCTGGTCTCAAACTCCTGCTCTCTAGCAATATCCTTCCACCTAAGCCTTCATTTTTTTTTTTTTTTGTAAATCTAAAATAAAGCCTAGTAATTTTTAAAATCAATAACCCTTGTTTGAATTCTAATGTGCTTTTAGGGCCGTTACAATTAAAGCAAGCACGATTATGCTAGAGGCCCCATTTTCTTATAAAGTGAGGCTCAGGGGAAAATCTTGCCCATCATTTTTTCTGACATCAAGAGAATTTCTAATTATTACACGCTTCCTCCTGCACAACAGGGCATTTTGAAGAATTTTGAACTTCAACAGTAGATAAAGAATGCCAGTTCTTACATTTGGATATCAA
This sequence comes from Saimiri boliviensis, assembly GCF_048565385.1. NCBI lineage: Eukaryota > Metazoa > Chordata > Mammalia > Primates > Cebidae > Saimiri > Saimiri boliviensis. Next base: position 120,354,966 of record NC_133450.1, on the reverse strand, counting down.
TATTTAAAATATTTCTCTGGATAATGCCCGGAATAAAAGGTGAAGCCATACGTAAACCACTGTGCTCTCCTTCCAAATGGTTCCAGGGTTCCTGGTCTTGCAGCTCCATCGATTACTGCCACACTTTGGGTGCAAGTTGTATTGGAGGATTCAGGTAAATAATTAGAAGAGACTTCTCCATTAATTTCAGTAGCACTGCTTTGAAACCACTGAGGTCAGTATGTAGACACAATAAAATGTCACAATGTTCTCTGCAAAGAAACTACAATCTACTTTTGTTCAATACATTTTTGTAACCAACTTCCTCTCAGTTATGTCTTTCTCACTCCAACACATACATGCACACAGCCATCTAAAAATATAATGTTGTGTTTCTCTCATTTCCAAGAATCACCTGTCACCTTTATTTTGCAACCACAAAGGTCAATATCCTTTGGAAGTTGGTATAGTATTGTTGTTTTAAAAATAGGAAAACATATATATAAAACGATGGTTTAAAATGATACTTCCATTCAACGAAATTCTGTATAAGCCTTTTTCAAATAAATACAGTAATGTCGAAAATATCTAAGATAATTAAGTTAAAAAAAGCTGCTAAGTAGAACATAACTAGATCTTTATTAAGAAATTGCATATGTTAATATATTCAAAAAGGCATTTAGAGATATGTATGCCTAACTGCTTTACTGGGTGGGTGGAATGATTAAGAATTTTCACTTTCATGTAGGGATTTCAGTAATGGTTAAACTTTGGTAAACAGAGCATATTAACGTAGTTTGGAAAATTTTCCATCTTGGAAACTATGTATTTTCTCTTGAACACCGTGTAGCCTGATGCAATGAGGTACTGGCAGTTCAGTGGAGAGCTGCACACCCTTCTCTGTCCGCTTTGCTGGGACCCAGGCTGGACCCATGCATGGCAGAGTGCAAAGTCTGAGACCCTCTCCTTAGTACTATGGCTGGTCTAGAATACATACTGCTACTCCTGTGCTGAATCTATATCTACAACTCCATCATGAAAACATTTATAGAAGTGTTCCCAGGAACCATAGGCCTTTAGAGCTATAAAGAACCTAAGAGACCACCTAAGAGCCTGGAAGGTCAAGACTGCAGGGAGCTGTGATTGCACCACTATACTCCAGCCAGAGTGACAAAGGGAGACCCTGTCTCAAAAAACAAAACAAAACAAAACAATAACAATAGCTGCTGAAAATTATAAGATAGCTGTTAGATGACATCTTATATAGCCCTTTGTAAAGCAGTGCCTAGCACCAGCCTGGCACATAGTGGCTACTCAATAAATATTTCCTTAGTGCATAAGTTGATTGCTAAAGAGTAGATAGGCTTACATATTGTTCCATTTTTCTTTTACCTGAGAGTTTGTAATATAGATTCTGGCAACTACATCTCAGTTACTTCATATTGAACTTGCAAAAAAAAAAAGCTGTGGACTAAAACCCAGAAAACCTGAGTTCTCATTCTGGTTATCCTATTTATCAGCTATGCAAACTTGGGGAAGTCATTTAACATCTGTGCAAGCCTCTTTCCTACCTGTAAAATGTGGGAGAATTGGGAAAGTGGATTTTGCAACAAAATTCTGAACATCAGCTATAGCGTCAGAACTTTTGCTGTCCCTCTGTCATGGCTAAGCTCAAGACTTTTCAATTATACTTATTAAATATAATCTTCTTAGTCTTGGCCTCTTAATTTTTATGTTAAGTCACCTCCCTACTTTGAGCTTTGTAGTGACTAAAGCGGTGATGACTGATTTTCACATGACCAGAAAACACGCCTTGGTTGTTTCAAGAAACCGTCTTCACAATGGCTGTATCACTATACTTATCAGGAGTTTTATGCCCAGAACCAGCCTTTGAAATTAAAGTCGAGTAGAAACATCTGAGAAATGTTTTGAACATGGTAGTCTTAGGAACCACCCAGAAACAAACACCCTACCTGGGAAAATAAACACATTTTTTTCTATATAAACTAGATGATTCCAAAACTTCTTCTGGAAATATATATATATATGTGTGTGTGTGTGTGTGTGTGTGTGTGTGTGTACTTTTTTTTCACTGAAACTTAACATAAAAAAAAAGCAAATGGGGAACCAAAAACTTTATTAGAAAACAACTTGTCAATGTTTATATATACCCATGGCAGGGTCTATTTTTCCAAATGTAGTTTTACGTTGCAAAACGGACAGTACTAGCAAATAATGTCTAGGAAGAAATTACTTTTCCTTACTCAGCCCAATGTCAGCAAACACATTTGCTCAACCATTAGGCAGATTTCAGTACTAGGTGCAAGCTCTTTAATGAAATCAGCAAGAGAGTTTCCATTTTCAGTGCAGGTTTACGTGGATGAATTGAAACCTCACCTTCAACCAGGGTAATGAGTTTTCATTTGCTTTGGCTAGTACAGACAGATTGCATCTCATCACTCTGCATTAATACTGCTTTGTCAGAAACAAGAACAAAAATTCCAGCAAGTGAATGTATGTTTTTGAATTTAAGCTTGTGACAGCATTTCAGGACTTTTTCTGTGGCAGAGATTTTTTTCTTAATCTTAAAATAAGATTGCTAGAAGCTGGCATCTTTCAAAATCTTCTTAACCTTTCTCCATTCCACTAATCACTGCTCCAAATCCAGAAGGCATCAAGAATTACTACTGTATAGGAAAAATGCAAATAGCCAAGATATTGTTCTCAAGCTATCGGCAACTGGGCCAAAAAAGCAAAAGTCTGCTTCCATTCCTGGGATGGGACACCTCCCACTTTGCTCTTAACTCATCTGAAAAATTTAACCAAAACAATAGGAACTGAAAATAATAATAATAATTGGCGAAGTATTTTGAAAAGATCAAGATGTATAAACAAGAAAAAAGAGGTGTTTCTCTACAGATAACAATCTCTTTTCATGACACAGTAAAAGACAGGCAAGGATGATCATAAATCACTCTGAAGATGGAAAGCGCAGGAAAATTCAAAAGACAGTAAAGCGAGAGCATCTGGGAAGTCAAACTGCGGGGGATGGGAGGAGGCATAAAATAGTGACAAAATAATCCAAAATAGATTCTCTTGTGTGATTCAGCAGGAGGTGCCACAAAGAAGACAGTTCAGAGGGAAACACAAAGAGAGGGTTAGACTGTAAAAGAGACAGGGAATAGAAGATGAAGGTTTTTTTTTTTTTTTTAACTTTGCATTTGACAATGAAGGGCCGCTTAGGGAAAGTGGGAGATTGTTTAGGGAAAAGTGGGGTGGGAAGGTATAAAAATTGTACTCTCTGATTCAACATTCTCATTTCCATGATCAAAAATAGCCTTTTTTAAGGATGTTCACTTCTGTCTTAATTAACTAAAGTGAGACAGAACATTTAAAACAACCAGCTCTGAGTTTTTCCAAAGCTCTATACTTCCGCCCATGTAGAGTCCGACGGTACCTAGATCCCTCATATTGCATACGCTGCAGTCTGTCCTCCAGCACGGGGAAGGAGCTAGGTGCCATAGTTTGAATAAAACTTCTGGGCCATGAGTTAATATCAATAAGAAATGTCTTATTCTTTTGGAAATGGTTTTGAGATTGATTTTCTAAGTGCAGCAGGGAAATTTACAATCTAATGGCAAGAGCAATGGGAACCAGAAATCATGCCATTTTGAAGAGAAGCATCTTGCTTTTGTTTTTGAATTTGGGGGAAGGAAGAAGGATTTTGAAATAAGAAACTGAATAATATAAATTTACTTTAATTATACTAAACATGATTGATTATTGGATATTATATATGTGAAACTACAGACCTGTTTTCCTTGAAAATGGTTTTTAAAACTATTGCAGGTTATGGAAACCCTATCTATTAATATATTTTCAATATGTAGTTAATAGATATCAATGCATCAAACAGGCACATATAGGAAAACTGACATCAAGGACTGTGATCAGGAAACTAACATAACTCTAAGTCTCAATTCATCTGAGACGAATGAACATGGCTTAACTTTCAATGGACATAAATTTCTTTTATAAGTGCAACTTCTGTCATCTTGTATTTTATTCCTAATTTGTAAAAATTGAGCATTAAGACAATGCAACAAATTGTCAGTTTTCTAAGCCCCACACTACGGAAATTTGCAGATGGCAGGGGCCAGAAGTCAGCAAAGGCTCCCAGCAGGAGTGCTCATGTGACATCTGCCACCTTCCTAAGTGCCGAGGTAATACCCCCACCACAGCTGTTGGGGCAGGACTCACTGCTCCTGGTGGAAAGCAGAAATCCTGCCCACCCACTTCCATGTTGATTCTCTTACTTCTCTTGCTGAATCATTCGTTTCTCACACTAGGTAGGTAGGTATGGAACACTGGTCTGAACAGGCGAATCAGGAACCCTAAATCCCAGTTCAGGTCCTGACACTAATTTACTGTCTGGCTTTGCATAGGTCACCCTTGAGCCTCAGTTTTCTCTTCTGAAAAATTATAATTCTGGTCTAGAAATGACTTACAATCTCTTTGAGCTCTAATTTAAAAAAAATTTTTTTTTGTTCCTCTTTAGACAGAAGGAAGGAACAGCTAAGAGGAATTCTGCTCTCCTGCAAGCTGTGAACACCACCTTGAGGGAAGTAAAGTTCATCACTGGAGTCCTCTCAGCCTGACTGAACCTCTAATATCAGCCTTTTTCAACAAGGGTTCCATGAAAGATTTAGGCTTAAATATATCCTACAACACCTACTCTCTATGCTGAATGAACTTCCCTTCCCTGCATCTTGATGGTACGATTTATATTCCATTTTGGGGAGAATTTGGAAAACAGCTACTCAGATCTACTTTCAGGTTGTGGTTCAGATGAAGAACTCCAGTTGAGAAAGGATGCAGGATTTTACTTTCCAATAGATTTCATCTTAGAATGATAAGGCTTAAAAGAACTACACAGATCATTCTATTCCAGTGGTTCTCAAAGTATGGTGTTCCCAGAGCAGCAGCAGAGAACCTGAAAACCTGTTCAAATGTGAAGTCCACTTAATCAGGCTGGGCATGGTGGCTCATGCCTGTGAGGCATGGAGCGGGTGGATCATTTGAGGTCAGAAGTTCAAGACCAGCCTGGTTAGCATGGCAAACGTGTATTAGCTGGGTGCAGTGGCCCACGCCTGTAGACCCAGCTACTCAGGAGGCTGAGGCAAGAGCATCGCTTGAACCCGGGGTGTGGACGTTGCAGTGAGCTGAGATTGCACCACTTCACTCCACCCTGGGTGACATAGTGAGGCTTGGTCTCAAGACAAAACAAAACAAAGTCCACTGAATCAGAAACTCTGGGGATAGGGTTTAGCAATGTGTGGTTCAACAAGCCCTACAGGTAGAGGTGATTCCAATGCACACTAAAGTTTGAAAACCACCATTCTAGTCTATAGATCTTTATTTTCAGATGAGAAATGCAGAAGTACAGGAAAAGTCACTTGCCCTAGGGTATGGGTGGGCCATGATTAGATTCCAAGTGCTATGGACTGAACTGGGTCTTCTCACAAAATTCATAAAGCCCTAACCCACAATGTGACTCTATTTGGAGAAAGGACCTTTAAAAAGATAATTAAGGTTAAATGAGGTAATAAGGGTGTAGCCTAATCCAATACAACTAGTGTCCTTATAAGAAGAAGAGATACCAAGGACCTGTGGGTACAGAGAAATTTCACGTGAGGACACAGTGAGAAGGGGGCCATCTGCAAGCCAAAGAGAGAGGCCTCAGGAGAAACCAAACCTGCCGACACCTTGATAATGAACATTCAGTCTCCAGAATTGTGAAAAATAAATTTCTGCTGTTTAAGCCACCCAGTTTTGGGTACTTCATTATGGCATCCCAGCCTACTAATATGCTATGTCTTCTGATTCTCTGGATAGGAATATTTAAATTTTAATTAAATGATTTTGGAATTCTGGATCAAGCCTCCAATATCAAAAGAAATGAATGAAACTCTAGGAAGGCTGTGCCGTCAGCATGACAGACAAGAAGAAGAGGATGTCCTGGAGCCCCTGACCCTGTGCACAGGTCTGGCACTGCTCGAAAGGTAAGTTCTCCTAACCTGCAGTGTGTGTAATGGTTGTGCCATGGTGATGTGAGAGCTGTGGTCCTTCCTTAAAGGGTTCAAAGGGGGCCACTAAGTTGGAAGAAGTTAAGGAAGATTGAATAATGCAAAGTATCTGTGTTTATCCTTGGAGGAGAAGCAGGTAGTAGGAGCAGGATGGGTTTGTAGGAATGGCAGTGGCCAAACGCCCTTTGGACAGGCCACCCCTGGAGAAAAGTGCCTCATAAACACCTCAAGCTCAATCTGTCATCTTCTTTTCTTCTTCTAAGTCACAAAAATATTCTTCCTTTGGTGTCCCATGACTCAGGTAGTGGCAATTTTAAACCTCTAGTCATGCTAGCTGAAATCCTTTTGAGGCCACCTTTGACTTTTTGTGATTCCCTTATCTTCCATATGCACTAGACAGCACTCAATCCCATTCATTTTGCCTCTGAAATATCTTTCAAATCCTTCCTCTCTTCTTCATCCTGGCTACCATAACTTTGGATGACACTTCTGTCATCTCTTGCCTGGACAAAACTTTAAGTCCTGTAACTGGTTCCCTGGTCACTGGCCTTACTCTTTCATCCACTCCAAAATGTGGGCAGAAGTCTTCCTTCCAAAACACAGATTTCAGTAAGAGCTCTCCATGAGCCCATCAGCCCTTCCAGTCTGGCCTGGGGCCACAACCCTGCCACCTCTGCAGGCTGCAGTGGCAGCCATACCTCTCCAGTCCCAAGGCTCAGCACATAAGTGCCTTCAGTCCTGTGGGTCCAAGTGTGCAGTAGTCCTAATGCCTACTGGAAAATGTCTGCTCTTTACTTTGTGTGTGAAATCTCACATGTGATATAATTAACAACCCTCATGTTCCAACCACCAATATAAGAAAGAGAATACGACCAATCTTCAGAGGCCCTCTGACTACCCACCTCCCTTTCATCTGCTAGAAGTTACAACTATCCTTAATCTGCAGTTCCGTTGGTCTCTAGCTTTACTGTGTGCATGTACACATAAATAATATATCATTTAGTGTTGCTTGTTTTTAAGAGGAAACAAATGTTTGTATTTTTCAAGGACTTTTTTTTTCACAATTATGTTCATGAAATTTGCCCACATTGTTGCAGGTAACTAGCTATTTCATTTCACTGCTCCCTCTATAAATATATATGAATATATGCGTGTGAAAGGAAATTAAATTTCGGGACCCTAAACACATTTAGCCAAAGGGAAAAGTCAAGCTGGCAACTGGGTCATGCAAACCTGCCTCCTCCTCTTAGTTCCTAAATAAGATGGTTACAAGATGAAAAGCTACATGCCTTCCCCATATTTTGCCCACAAGTAAATTCTTAGTGAGCTGTTAAAATTTTACCATGGCAATGCAAACTGACAGCTTATCCTTACAGGTGCAGTCACCTCAGCCCACTAGACACAAATGCACATCAGACTGTTCCCCTACCCCATTTTGTCTGTGTGATCTTACGTAAAATGCAGATTCCCCACATTTTTCCTCTGCCCCTTTTGTTTATGTCGTCTTAGGCAAAAATGCAGATTGACTTGCATGAAAACTATGTACAATATCCTGCCCTTTCCCCTTTAAATTTGGAGGCCTCAAAATCATCTTTGGAGAAAGGCACAGACCTGTCTCCTGGGTACATCCTTAAATAAATCGTCTTCAATGATTGAGACTTGTCTCGTCATTTTCCTCTACTGACATATGTATAATGTACACACCTTCTCCATTCTACAGTTGATGGGGATGTGTATTGTTTCCAGTTGTTCCATACTATGAACACACTTGAACACATACCTGATACACATGTGCATGAGTTTAGAGGCTCCACCTGGAGGAATTGCTGGACCACAGGATATGTATATATTCAACTTTACCATGTGATCAGTTTATTTTCCAAAGTGACTGTACCAGTTGGCAGTCATGATGAAATAGCTTTTTCATCTATTCATAAATTCAGTCTGATGTCATTCTGTTTAGGATTTTGGCATCTGTGTTCAAAAGTGAACACATGCAAAAAAATACTTGCATTGTAATTTTCCTCTCTTAAATAATCTTTGATTTTGGTTTAAAGTTTGTGCTGGCCTCATACATTAATTTGAGAGTGCTTCCTCTGTATCTACTGTTTTAAAAAGTTTTGCAAGACTGGAGTCATCAGTTGCCTGATTTTTGTTGGTGCTGTAGCATTTGCCTATAAAAGTACCTAGGTTCTGTGTTTCTGGAGAAAACTTTTCTTGGTAATATATTTTTCATTTTATTTAATAATTTATAGGAGCATTCTAATTTTCTTTTTCTTCTTGAGTCAGTTTTGATAATTTATATTCCTCTAGGAATCTGGCCTAACATCTAAGATTTCAAAATTGTTGGCATAAAGTAGTTCAAAATATTCTCTTATCTTTTAAATCTCTGCTGCATCAGTAATATACTCTCTTTTGTTCCTAATATTGATTACTCATGCCTTCTTCTTTTTTTAAATCAGTTTCCTCAGAGTTTTAGAAACTTTACTAGTCTTTGCATTGCAACACAAACCTCGTGGGCGTTCTTAGATTCCCTGCACAGCTTCTTCTTTCTGCTTTGCACGGAGCCGACCTGTGCTGGATCATACCTCTACTTTCAAATGAGGATGACAGATCATGCTGCTGAGCCACTGTGCCTGCCCGGCAACGTGTGCCCTTGATGGTTCATGGTGCGCCCTTGTACCCGCCCTTCCTTCCTTCCTTTTCTTCCTTCCCTTTCCTTCCTCTTTCTTCTTAAGACAGAGTCTCACTCTGTCATTCAGGCTGGAGTGCAGTGGCACCATCTTAGCTCACTGCAACCTCAGTCTCCCGGGTTCAAGCGATTCTCCTGCCTCGGCCTCCCAAGTAGCTGGATTACAAGCATGCGCCACCACACCATGCTAATTTCTGTATTTTCAGTAGAGATGAGGTTTCACCATGTTGGCCAGGCTGGTCTTGAACTCTTGGCCCCAAGTGATCCACCTGCCTCAGCCTCCCAAAGTGCTGGAATTGCAGACTCATGGTGCTTTTGGCTGCTCTTTTTATCTCACTTTCATAGCCCTGGACATGTTTCTCTTAAATAAAAGTATTAGAAACTTTAATCTATACCTAAGTTTCTGCTTTTTGGAAGACCCAGGCTAAAAAGTCTTTTAAAATAACCAGAATTTGCTTTTGTTTTATGAAATCTTTCCGTTTATTTAGTGCTGCTCTTGTGTTTATCATTTATTCCCTTTCTGTTCCTTTCTTTAGATTTATTCTGTTGTTTTTTTAAATTAAGATCTTATGTTACATGATTAGTTTATTTATTCCAACCTTTCTCTTTTTCGAGTATCAGCCTTTAAAATGCAAGGGTTTTGTTCTATGAAGGATAATTAAATGAAAATAAATAAATAAATAAATAAATAACTAGCAGGTAGGGGTTAGCAAACCAAGAGCCCTGGGCCCAAACTGATCCACTGATCTTTTTTTAAAAAATTACTTTTTCTTTATTTTTTAACTTTTATTTTAAGCTCAGGGGTACAGGTGCTGAATGTGTAGGTTTTTACATAGGTAACATATGGGTCCAGGTTCAGTTTTCTGCATATGACCAGCTAGTTATTGCAGCATCATTTATTGAATAGGGAATCCTTTCCCCATTGCTTATTTTTGTCAGGTTTGTGGAATATCCAATAGTTGTAGTTGTGTGGTTTTATTTCTGGGTTCTCTATTCTGTTCCATTGGTCTGTGTGTCTGTTCTTGTACCAATATAGTGTTGTTTTGGTTACTGTAGTTTTTCAGTATAGTTTGAAGTTGAGTAGCATTATGCCTCCTGCTTTGTTCCTTTTGCTTAAGATTGCCTTGGCTATTCAGGCTATTTTCTGGTTTCATATGAATTTTAAAGTAATTTTACCTAGCTCTGTGAAGAATGTCAATGGTAGTTTAATGGGGCTAGCATTGAATCTCTAAATTGCTTTGGGCAGTATGGCCATTTTAACAAATTGATTCTTCATATCCATGAGCATGGAATGTTTTCCCATTTGTTTGTGACATCTCTGATTTATTTGAGCAGTGGTTTGTAGTTTTCCTTGTAGAGATCTTTCACTTCCATTGTTAGCTTCATTCTTAGGTATTTTATTCATTTTGTGGCAATTGTGAATTTGGCTCTCAGCTTGACTGCTTTAGTGTAAAAGAATATTAGCATTTTTTGCACATTGATTTCTGTATCCTAAGACCTTGCTGAAGTTGCTTATCAGCTTAAGAAGCTTTTAGGCTGAGATTGTGGAGTTTCCCATATAAAGGAACATGCCATCTGCAAACAGGGATAGTTTGACTTCCTCTCTTCCTGTATGAATGCCTTTGTTTTTTCCTCTTGACTGACTGTCCTGGTCAGAGCTTCCAAATACTATGCTGAAAAGGAGTGGTAAGAGAGGGCATCCTTTTCTCGTGCTGGTTTCCAAGGGATATGCTTCCAGCTTTTGCCCATTCAGTATGATGTTGGCTGTAGGTTTGTCATATGTGGCTCTTATTATTTTGATGTGGGTTCCTTTAATATCTACTTTACTGAGAGTTTTTTTTAACATGAAAGAATGTTGCAGTTTATTGAAAGACTTTTCTGCATCTATTGAGATAATCATGTGGTTTTTGTCTTCAGTTCTGTTTATGTGATGAATCACATTTATTGATCTGCATTGTTGAACCAACCTTGCATTCTGAAGATGATGCCCACTTGATTGTAATGAATAAGCTTTTTGATGTGCTGCTAGATTTGGTTTGCCAGTATATTGTTGAGGATTTCTGCATTGATGTTCATCAAGGATATTCGCCTGAAGTTTTCCTTATTGTTGTACCTCTGCCAGGTTTTGATATCAGTATGATGCTAGCCTCATAGAATGAGTTAGGGAGGAGTCCCTCCTTTTCAATTTTTCACAATAATTTCAGTAGGAATGGTATCAACTCTTCTTAGTACATCTGGCAGAATTCAGCTATGAATCCATCTGGTCCTCTGTTTTTTCTGGTTGATAGGCTATTTATTATTGCTTCAATTTCAGAAATAGTTATTGGTCCTATTTTCATAAATAAAGCTGTATCAGAACACAGACATGTCCATTTACTTTCATATTTATTGGATATAGTTGCTTTCATGCAATGACAGCAAAGTTGAGCAGTTGCAACAGAGTTCTGACAGTAAATAGTGATATTTATTGTCTGTTTTGTTACAGAAAATTTTGCCCACCCTTCTTTAAGAAAAGAGATTTTTTTTCTAAGTATTGCTTGAGCTATATCACATATATTTTACTATATGGTGTTTTCATAACTCTTCTAAACTTTGCTATTTCTACTATCAGGAATAATTTCTTTGACTTGTGGAAGTTATTTGGGTCAGTTAGAAAGCGCAATTTTTAAATTTCCAAACACAGGTTTTTTTTTAAGGTATCTTTGTTGTAACTGATTTCTAATCTAAATTCTTCTGTAATGAGAGAATATGATTTATATGATACTGATTGTCTAAAATTTTTAGAAATGTTATTTTACAATATAATTTTTAATAATCTGTGTGCTTAAAAATAGTATTTTATAATTATTAAATGCAGTGTCTTGTTAATTGTATCTTTCAACTCCCTTAAATCCTTGTTGATTGCTTAACAAATCAATTATTGAGATACATGTTACAATCTCCCATTAAACAGTAGATTTAACAATTTCTTATTGCAGCACTGACCATTTTGGCTCTATATTTTCAGATGCATGCAGATTAAACATATTATAACTTTCTAGTAAACAGGATCACTTAATGAAGATAAGCAGCATCCCTATTCATTTCTAATAATATTTATGAATTTGATTATGTATCCATTCTGAGAATCTTTAGCTTTAATTGGAGGGTAAGCCCATTAAGTCAACTGTCATTATTGATATATCTGGATATTTGACCAATTGATTTTGTACTTCCAATTTTGTTTTACTTCAGATTGATTAAAATTTTCCTCACCGTAACTCCTGTACTTGCTTTAAAGTTATGTACTATTTCCTTCCTTCCTTCCTTTCTAGATAGTCTAGAAATTATAATTTGCATATGACACTTAAGTCTAAAATTACTGTCTTTACCCTCTTACAGTGATAAAAGGACCTAAGAATTCTTTATAATCAATTACCTTCTACTTATCATGCTATTTATATGAAATTATTATCTAAAATTTTAGATACTGGTTTTATTAACCACACAATTTACACATATTGTTACTGTTTCCAGTAGATTTATCACTTTGTTTTAATTTTGTTTTTCTTATCATTTCTTCTTTATTCTTAAACCTCCTTTGTGTGATCATTTTTATTCTTCCTGAAATATATCCTTCAGCTCATTTTTGTCTGCAATCACCTTTCTTAGGTTAGATTTTTTTTTTCTGAAAAATTTCTTGAGCCTTTATTCTTGAAAGATAATTTCACTGAATATCCTATTTGCTCTCAGCACTTAATATGTAAATATATATTGCATGTATATGTTTTTTTAATCACAGAATAGCTAGAGGCATTCTTATTACCAAGCAAAACAAGAAAAACTAAGAGTCTATTTTTAGTCAAACTATTAATTTGCTACCAAAAATTACTCAATCAAACCAAACTATGGTTCAGTAAATCCTTATAAAATGTGGAATTAACTAGTGATCTAACTTATAAGAACATTAGTGAATTAAATAGCAATAATAGGTGGAATGGATTTAAGAACACATTTTTTTTGCTTTCTTAACTATGTGCTTATACCCTAAGTTACTGAGACAGCAAGAGCATTTTAAAATTAATATTTGGAAGACAATGAATTAGTTTTAAAAGATTATTTTCTCAAAAAGTCCAAAGTATATTTGTCTAGAAGAAAAGTTAACTTTAATATATTTAAAAATATACAGTAGGATGAAAATGCTCCATTCTGAAAACCAGCCTTTAAGATATATTCTCTCAACTCTGTTCATAAAATTGCAAAACAAAAAACAAACAAACAAACAAATAAAGCTCTGTCACCGGAGCACACTGCTCCTGGGGCAAGAAGCTACAAGGCGAGGTCCTCTGCATTTACAAAGCATTCACTTTAGAAATGAAAGAGCAACAAACCAAGTTTGCAGAGTTAGTAGCAGAGCTAATACTAAAACACAAATGCTAAATGCTAAATGGGTGGTTTGTTTTAAGAGTACCCTGTAAAAACTAACATTTCACGGCTTTTAAGTTCAAAGTTTAATGCTATACACTCTAAGATCCACGAAGGGGATTGATAACCCTGGGACTAGGGTAGCTCTCAGTAGCGGCTACAACCTATGCCATCCTGTTACTAGCATGCCTAGAATGCCAGTTATTGTTCCCTTATATGAATTAAGGCATCGAAGACTGATTTTAAAATAGAACTATCTGGGAACACAGTATCAGTCATCTTTAATATCCTAATTCAAATCAACTTATAGAAACAGTAGAGATACAGTAATTGAATCACAATGTGAAGGAACCCTGGTCCTGTACACTTTGGAGGAGTGGAAGAGGAGGAAGGGTTAGAGCACAACAGAGAGGTGAACCAGCCTGTGAACAGTGCCTCAGGGCATAGGTGTAGAAAGTGCTGGTTGATTTGAGGAAAGCTGGGAGGGAAAAAATGTCATGGCAACTGTTCAGATGAGGAGACTTCTTCAGAGAGGAGGATGCAAAGACAGACAAAACAAAAACAAAGAAGCTCCTCTGTTTGTTTTACTTAGTATAAGCTCTGGGAATAAATAGAAGCATGAAGAAAGAGTACAGGTGGCTGCTGAACAGAAGACAGTGGAGCCCATAAAGAGGTGTAGCCTGAGTGTACTGGGACAAAGGAAATGTACCCTAAAATTAAAGCCAACAAGCACCACCACTTCAAGCTGTTAATTATGAGATTAATTGGTTAGGATGGTGCCTCTATAGAATGTAGCCCAAGGAAAAACTGTCCAGTCTGACTTAGACTGACTGTTCTTGGCCCAGACTGTCCTATACCTGGGTAAGAAGACTGCCCTGAAGGACCTCAGGGTTTGTGTACTTATACCCAAGATTACTCCCTTTCACCCACTCACACTGTCCTCTTGATTTACCTACTATTGCCTTCCTAACTCCTAACTTTTGGCTCTATTTCCTGTATTTTGATGAATATCTCCTTGGCATTACATTGCCACAGACAAATACAACAGTGACCATGTCTCCTTGGAAAAAAGTCTGGAGTCCTCTACATTTGGGTACTATCTGTAGGCTGCTTATGTGGGCATAGACCAGTCCTATGTACAGACATTAAATGAAAAATAGCCTATCCTATTTCAAATTATAAGAACAGATAATGTTGTGACGGCAAAAGATTTTGATGTTAAGGAGTGTTGCGAATATTTGGAGAACTGGTGAGTAAGCGTTTTTACTAACATAGCTCCAGCTTCCAGTACATATTGTGTTCCAGTTCTTCTGATGAAGATGTACAAAAGTGGAATCACTCCACACGCTGAAAGGAGTGAGCCTGGTGCTCCTTTCAGGAACATCAATTTCTTTTTGACTCCATCAATTCCACACTCATCAAACAGCTTAATGAACTTTAAAACTCTACATAGATCATCAGTCTGAGCCAAGTATATTCTGGTAAATTTGAAGCCTGAGTTGTAGTCTTTAGCTACATCTTTCATAACTTTTATTAGCAGCATTCATGTTCCTTGGTAAATGACTTCTCTGGGGACATGAAAATTTTCATTTCTTAGAAGACAAAATTAAATATTCCATGCTGACCACCCATGGAGACCCAGGTTAGAATTATATACCAGTTCTTTTGTTTACATTATTATTATTTTTTATTATTATAGTTTAAGTTCTAGGGTACATGTGCAGATCACGCAGGATTGCTACATAGGGATACACATGCCATGGTGGTTTCCTGCATTCATCCCCCCTGTCATCTACATTAGGTATTTCTCCTAATGTTACCCCACCCCAATCCTTCCACCCCCTGCTATCCCTCCCCTATGCCCCTACCTCTGGTTATCCCTTCCCTAGCTCTCCCACCCCCCAACAGGCCCTGATGTGTGATGTTCCCCTCCCTACATCCACGTGTTCTCATTGTTCAACACCCGCTTATGAGTGAGAACGTGCAGTGTTTGGTTTTCTGATCTTGTGTCAGTTTGCTGAGAATGATGGTTTCTAGCTTATTCCATGTCCCTGCAAAGGACATGAACTCATCCTTTTTTATGGCTGCACAGTATTCCATGGTAGTTCTTACCCACATGTAAAATAGAGAAGAAAGAATCACCTGCCCATGTGCCTGAGGCATCCTTCAGAGGCTTTTTGTAAGCCAGGGGAAGAAATGGGGATGGGAGTAAAAGAGGAGGCAGGAAACTCCCTCGGCTTGCAGACCAGACTTGATAGACAACTACAGAAGGTCACTAAGTAGGGAGCGACTGCCGTTACTCTAACCATAAATTTCCTTTAACTGGCATACTTCAGCTGACATTAGTATTCCATAGCTGAGCTTTACTTACATTTCCTGAGAAAGACTGCAAAAGGAAAGCAAGAAATGAGGAAAGAGAGGTGCATCTGCAAACAGAGGAAAAGGGAGAAAAAGCGGAAAATAAAACCCCAAGCTAGGAACAGTAAGCAAGGGATGAAAGAAGAGAGAATGAGTAAGCATGAGGAGGAAGAGGAGGAAATACTCTTACAAGTGTAGATATATTTGAAGGAATGCCAGGTCTGAGTTTATTCAAAGGCTACAAAATGATTTAGGCATTCAAATGACCATGTTAGATCCACAAACCAAAGTCTAAGACAATAATTACACCTCTGTAACATCTGGAAAGGAAGATTACAAAACAATTTTAATGAAAGCACATGAAATATGTGCACTTACAATTGTTTATATGTAATGTTTCCAAAACTATAGTGAAGCTCTTGATGAAAGCAAAGAGAACATTATCTGGGGCACTCACTTTAATAACCACATGTAGATTAGTAATAGAGAGGGAACCCATCTGAAAATGTAACAGAGGATATTAGACCTGAAGAAAGGGACCTGAGAAGCAATAACTGAAGATTAGGTGAAAGAAGGAAGCTATGATGGGTGCCCCACTTAGTTAAGCACACTTAAAAGGAACAATAGAAAGTTTGAAAGGGAACAGACAAAACACTCCAGAAAGATAAAGACAGTGTGGGCAGAGCTGCCATAACAGCCCATACAGGGAACTCAAGACACTTCATAGGTGGAAATAGGATGGATATAGAGTTTAGTTGGAAAACATGATATGTCAGATTTCAAATACACTTACGTTTCTCCCCATTTTCTCCATTTCATTTTGTTAGGTTGTTCTGAATACGTTTATTTGGCGATGCTATGGGTGAAATGCTGTGTTGGCCATTAGGGCTATATCAGAAAACACAGAAACAAAAATCCAGAGTTTTTGACTTAATCTTAGTCACACACACAGACACAATCCCCTTTAAAATTTTTATGGAAAAAGAGTCACCCCATCAGGAGTTCACATTGTCTAAGTCCGAATGTAACCTGCAATTGCTGAGTGTGGATTTTCATAAGTAAGTAGGTAAGAAAACACCACTTGGGGAGAGCTGAAGTAATACTCGCTGAATATCTAGTCTAATCCATGCGTTCATGCAGAAATGATGAATGAAAAATCATTCCAGTAATCACTGAGTCACTGTATACCCAAATATGAGCACTAACAAAGGAAAGGAAAGGAAAGGAAAGGAAGAGAGAGAGAGACGGAGAGAGAGAGAGAGGCAGAGGAAGGAAGGAAGGAAGAAGGAAGGAAGGAAGGAAGAAGGAAGGAAGGAAGGAAGGAAGGAAGGGAGGGAGGTAGGGAGGGAGAGAAGAAAACTTCCCCTCCAGGGAGCTATTCAGTCTAGCAAAGGAAAGGAGATTTTCATAACATGAAGTAAAATTTGCACAATATAACCAAGTATCAGATTTTTTAGTTCAGAAAACAGTAATTAACAATCACTTTCCAGTTATAGTCCTTATTAAACATTTAAAAAATTTTTTAAACAATTTGATTGTGTTGATTTGAATTCTCGAATTTTTCTTCACTGTTAGATGTAACCAAATGGTAGATTCAAAGGGCAAGAGTGAGGGTAGCGAGATCTATAAATGTGTATTCAAACAAGGGTTGCACTGCACTATCACCAGTGGCTTTAAGGCAGCCCCTGCATCCCATGGACTTGTGGCTTTCCGTCTGAAGTGGAGGAGCCTACACACTTAACAGTGTGAGGTATGACGGATGCTGCCGATACTCATCTTTCAACAACCAGAGTCCTCAATGACGCCTTTAATGAGACAATAGTCCTTCAGTGCTCATCAGCTTCTGTTTTCTACATGTTCAAAGTACCTACTTCTTTTTGTGTCACCTTTAATCCTTTGGCCTGAGAAGGTGAATCATCTTCTATAGCTATGTAACAGCTCTCATTGCATGAAGAAAAGTTTAGGTGTAATATGCATCTTGTCTTTCAGTTCCATTCAAGGGGCAAGACCAGTTCCCTGTCAGTGGAGTTTTTTTTTTTTTTTTTTAAACTATACCCTGAGGCTTATCAAGTACAGTATTTACAGTTGCAATCACACAAATGATCTAGCATCAGATATATAACAATAAGTTGAAGAAACCAACATAAAAAGCATCCTTCATAATCTAGTCTATATAGTCTACCTTATCAAAACTATGCTATAATAAATTAACATAGGTATGTTCAAAATTTTTAGAGTTAATTGCACTTACATTAGACAGTTCTCCATTCCCTAAAGAATTAAGGCCAGATTGTCTTGATTTGCTCCCCAGTTTTCCAGTCTTATCTCCCAATATGGGAGTTTCCTGAACATGTCACATTCTGTTTCTCTTGTTGTTGCTTTTTTGAGATGGAGTCTCACTCTGTCACCAGGCTGGAGTGCAGTGGCATGATCTCAGCTCACTGCAACCTCTGCCACCTGGGTTCAAGCGATTCTCCTGCCTCAGCCTTCTGAGTAGCTGGGATTACAGGAGCCCACCACCACACCTGGCTAATGTTTGCATTTTTTGTACAGAAGGGGTTTCATCATCTTGGCTAGGATGGTCTTGAACTCCTGACCTTGTGATCTACCCACTTTGGCCTCCCAAAGTGCTGGGATTACAGGTGTGAGCTACTATGCCCAGCCACATGCCCAGCCACATATAAAAGCAGTACCTTTATACTGCTGAGTATTTCTTCTGTCTGAAATGCCCCTTTCATCCCATTTGCAACCTATCAACAACCTACATAAACCCCCAATGTTTCCTCTCTTTTCAAATCTTCCTTGACTCCCTAGTTAAAATTAAAGATTCCTTCCAGGATTTAAATGTTACCTTTATTTAACACATTTTTGTTTTGCTTTATTGGTTAGTTCCTTAGATGTCTAATTCTCTGACCACACTTTAACATTCTCAAAAATGGGAGTATGTATTTTAGTCACCTTTAAATCTTCTCTGATCCCTAGCACATGCCTTTCATGTAGTAGGTACTCAACAAATGCTTGTTGGATGAATGGGTGGATATGGATGAATAAGGGATAGCATCTCAGTTTCCTAACACAACAGTTAACAGATGACTGCCAGGGGTCTTTCCCTATCTATAATGCCCTATGGCTCTTTTAGAAAGATAGTAGCTTTGATTTAGTTTAGTAGACAAAATTGAGGGAAAAACAAAAAACCTCAATAGACTCCTATAAGAAAGAAATAGGCCAGGCGTGGTTGCTCACACCCATAATCCCTGCACTTTGGGAGGCCAAGGTAAGCAGGTTGCTTGAGCTCAGGAGTTCAAGAACAGCCTGGGCAAAATGGCAAAACCCCATCTCAACAAAAACTAAAAAAATTAGAGGGGCATGGTGGAACATGACTGTAGTCCTAGCTATTTGGAAGGCTGAGGTGGGAGGATTGCTTGAGCCTGGAAGATGGAGGCTGCAGTGAGCCAGGATCGTGCTACTGTACTCCAGCCTGAGACCTTGTCTCAACAACCACAACCACAGCCATAACCAAGAAAGAAGAAGAAGAAGAGGAAGAAGAAGAAGAAGAAGAGGAAGAAGAAGAAGAGGAGGAGGAGGGAGAAGAAGAAGGAGGAGGAGGAGGAGGAGGAAGAGGAGGAGGAGGAGGAGGAGGAGGAGAAGGAAGAAAGAAAGAAAGAAAGAAAGAAAAAGAAAGAAAGAAAGAAAGGAAAGAAACAGAAAGAAAAGAAAGAGAAAGAAAGAAAGAAAAGAAAGAAAGAAAGGACGAACGAACGAACATCATTATAGTCCTATGGGAATTCAGGACCCTACAGGAGAAATCTCAGAAGGCTCAGAAGAAGCGGTAGATTCTAAAGGAAGATGAGAACTAGAAGGAAACAGGACTAATATAAAAGTAGAAACAAGCTAAGCAACATGAAAGTAGTAAAGTACATTTCAAAGCAAAACAAAACTTAATCTTGGACCATTCAGTAATTTCAACCATCAATAAAATGTCCCCCCTTCATCTTTAGATATGAGTGATGTCTGAGTTTATGCTCCTAATCAGCAAGTACACATGCCAGTGGACAGGGCTGGTATCTGCTGTTGATGGTGCTCAAGAATCTCATGGAAGTAAAGGGGTCCTTTAGAGTGGTTACTGGTTTGTATCTGGTACAAATTACAGGATTTGAAAGCACACAGAAATTATGTCCAAAGTACACTGACATCAAATAATCTTCAGTTCCTCAAACAAGCATCAATTTAAAAACACAAGGATATACAAAAATATGAAGTCACCAAACTCATATCAATAATATATAGAATAGACATATGTCCCATAAGTATAGAATTGTCCTATATCTATTTTCCATTTTTAGAAGAATCTAGAAATATCCCATATGTGTGTTTAGTCCTGAGAATCAGGCAAATATATATGTGATGTCCAAGCCATCCTGGTGTCTCAGTCTTTACAAGCTGACTTCCTGTAAATCATTGAGATCAAAAATTGAGACATTAGCCCCCAGATCCCCAATGGATCATTCCACAATATGGTCAGGTTTTTATCTTTGTGACAACACACACTTCAGTCTCATCAACCGTAAGTGCACAGAGAGGGGAACTTAACAGAGAGTTGAGTGACGTGAGCACCTGGGCTGGAGGCGCCGCAGGTGAGGATTTATTAATTCTTTCAATAACTATTTGCAGATACCTCCTATATGCTAAGCATCATTCTTAGTACTAAGGATATAGCAAAGAAAAACCCAAAATTATGACCCCTGATGCTTGCAAAGTAGGAAAGAGACAATCAGGATAAATCAGTATAATATATAGCATGCTAGCTGGTGACAGGCGCCAAGGATGAAGCAAGGTAGGTGGTAAAGAAATAAACATTTAGAATTAGAATCACTCCTCTATTGATAGAAAACACTGAGTTTTACCTAAGATATTAGCATCTACATCAAAATAAGATTGGGATAAAAATGGTGACTGGAGTGAGGTTTGGTCTCTGTGCTCCTACGCCTTATCCTTAAGATGCCACTTTTTAGTGTACCCTTCCTTCTCCCATTTCCCCAGAAGATACAGGGTAATTTACTGTGAGTGGGATCTAGTGGTCATTCTTTATATCACAAGTGCCACATTACCACACCAAGGTTTTACTCATAGATAATGTCATAATCCAAGAGGATGTATACCCACATCTAAATTCACTTCTCCCACCCCCAGATAATATATTTGCCTTGGAGATAAAGCCTTAATCCAAAAGAGTATTGTGAATGTCAGGAATTCCATGTACCATGTCACATGCTGATAAAGAAGTCTGGGTAAGGGGTCATCTCCTGCCCATTTTATACCTAACCTGTGGGCTAGAGAAAGGTTAACCCTAACTCTTTACTTTAAAACCTCAATAAACCTGCCTTTTAATCTGCATTTAATTTGGGCCATTAAGACTACTTCCGAGATCCTCTTCCAGCTTTGTGAGTTATCTGCCCTCTCATGTGTATTCCACAGGCCTCACAAGCATGTGAACAAGTGGCATGCACTTAGTACAGCCAGAGACGAGAGCAAAGCCCAGGAGACAGTCACAGCTATCACCTACCAAACAGCTGGGAGTCAAGCACAGGCTGTGGTTAAGTTAAAAGCATAACTTGGACCGCAATCTTCACATGTTTAAAAAATCAAGTACAAATGCATGCACGCCCACAGGTTTTCATTTGGCTAAGGCTTTCAAGGTGCAGGTGGGAGAGCTACTTAGATTTTTTTTCTCAATTAATTGAGTTAAAAATTGTAGTAAATAAACAGCTTAAGTACATCTTCTACCACTCTCCCACCCCATCCCATATCATTGAAGAGCAGCTGCTTCAGGATCCCAGGTGGCTCATCAAAGTATGGTCTGAGCATGGGTAGGAAGACTCCTCAGGCACTGGGGAGTAGGATCTGCCATTAAAATCTGTGTTAAATATCATATCATATGTTATAGCACAGAAGAGAAAATATGCCTAGCATGAGCCAGGTATTGTGCTTTTTACAGCTCTACAAACACAAATGATAAGTTCACAATTCACACTCATGTCTACCTTACAGTAAGCTCCTAACCACTCTCTTGTCAGAGGTTGTGCATGACAGTAATGCTGATACAGATGACAATGGTGACAATGGTCATCTGAAAATGACGTGGTTCCAGAGAAACCATCGACTTTAAGATCGGTAATAAGAGAGAACTAGGATAGTCAATGGAGAAAAAGTTGTTCTGAATAGACAAAACTTACGTAGATTGTAGTCATTTATCTGAATTATGTACCATCATGCCTAATGGTGAGACAATATAATAAAATTTATGTACGAAAACAAATATGTCAGAGCAACTTTGATCTGAAATGTATTTAATTAGAATAGCAGGCTCTTTATACATGTAATATAGTTTGAATACATATCCCCGCCAAATCTCATGTTGCATTGTAATCCCAACGTTGGAGGTGGGCCCTTGTGGGAAGTGTTTGGGTCATGGGTGTGGATTTCTCATGCTTTGGTGCTGTCCTCATGACAGAAGTTCTTTTGATATCTAGACAGAGGGTTCTTGTGAAATCCAGTTGTTGAAAAGTGTGTGGCACCTCTTCCTGCCACATGCTCCCTCTCTTGCTCCTATTCTGGCCATGTGACATGCTTGCTCTTGCTTTCCTTTCCACTATAACTAAAAGCTCCCCGGGCCTCCCCAGAAGCTGAGCAGATGCCAGTGTCATGCTTGTACAGCCTGCAGAGCCATGCGCCAATTAAACCCTTTTCTTTATAAATCGCCCAGTCTCAGTTACATCTTTCTTTATCACAACCCAAGAATGGCCTAACACAATATGTAATCAGATGTCAACATTGTCCACGTTCTAACATGCATGTGTGACATCTTTGTAACATTTTGTACTTTATAAAGTGTACTTTGGAGGACAGTCTCAAGTGCTAGGCATAATTAGATGCTGAGTAGAAGGGAGCAGCAACTGGTAATAAAATAGAGCCTTGCTCTAGAGAATCACAGGTCTGATCATTTCACCCTGACTCCTCTGTGAATTAGTTATAATTTTCACTTTTCTATAGATTAGGAAACTGAGGCTGGAATCAATGAAATAATTCATCCATAGACTTCACTTTTCTATTTACAACTTAAAATGTTAAATGTATTGCTAGTGAAATACTCAGATATCAGCACCAGAAGAAATCTCCTTTCTTTAAGGAAACCAAAAGCCCACCTATTCTCTATTAGTTGAAGAAATCTTGTTTTAGTTTTTTCTTTTTTTTTTAATTAAATTTCCCATCCATTAAGTCAAATTAAGCTTTCAGTGATTGGGACCAGATTTCTGAGTGAAATAAAGAGCCAATTAGGGTGATCCAAACTAATCAAAAGCAAGATGCCATCAGCCTGTCCATGTGCCTTTCTACACACCTGTCACTTAAGGAGCAGAGCATTTTAACTTAATAGACATCTATTCTCAACCAGGGAAGGAAAATTTTAAATAGGGTTAAATAATCAATATGATCTATTTTAATTCCATGGAAAGCAGAGGGAAAAAGACGGGAATCAGGTTTGATAGAGAGGAGGGAAAAAGAATCAGAGGCTTGGACAACTGCCCCAGCAGGACCTCTCAGGAGAGAGGGCAGTGAGGTATGTGGCAATCAAGCTTTACTTTAGGTCCATGCTTTGCATCCTTAGATATAAAAAGGGATCAAAGAAGGTGAACAGTCAGATCTTTACAGCAGGATGACCTTGTGTTGTTAGAAATACAGTAAATTCGCAGCGAGGTTATTTTCTACACTTTAGACTTAAGTTGTTAAAAATGTCTCCCCAAACCAGACGATGAATTTTTGTGTAGTTGAGGGTTCTCCAAATCATGTTGCCCATCTATCGACATAAGTAATTTAAAATTGCCCGGGGAAAAATCCATCAGCATTTGCATCAAGAGGCTTTGCAAAATAGACACTCAAAGAACTGACCTGCCGATCTGTACTCCTGAAGCCGTGACCATTGCGGGCTCATTTCCATGCACAAAGCCTGCTCATATTTAGAGTTAAGCAAAATGACAGGAATTAAGACTATGGACTAATCACATGGGATTTTCCCTTTGTACTTTCCAACAATAAAATGACTGTGCAATGACATTTGGAATAGCTAGTGTGACTAATGTCAATGTGTACACTGTTTTTGTTCAGACAATGTTAATAAATAATATTTATTGAGGATTTACTATACGTTGAGCACTGTTCCAAATACCTCACATGGATTAACTCATTTAATCCTCGCAACAACCCTCTGAGACAGGCAGTATTATTACCCTCATTTAACACGAGGAAACAAGCACAGAAGTAAGGAAACTTCCCCAAGGTCATACCTTTCAACAGGAAAAATTTTGTACCATAGAAGCATGAAAAAGTTAATTGTTATAAAGTCACCTAAAGTGACTGATATCCTTGCTACCTCAAAATAAGTCTGGGCTCCCTCTTGACCCTGAGCTGTCAAAAACAACAAACATTACGATGTCTTTTTCATTTATGTAACTTCCAGCAACTTGTTTAAGGCTAAGTGGAGAGTAGCTGATCAACCATGTTGAATGGACAATCTGCTTTCTTTAAATTTCATAATGTCTATTTCCATATGACAATTTTAAAGGGTGTTTTAAAGACTAGCAAAATATGAATTCATTTTGATGATAAAATCTACCTTTTATTAAGCCCATTAATTTGTCTGCCTGCCAATCTTTCTTTTATACCTTGTGATAAATGATACACTGTCTTTTATGTTGACATTTTTACCCAAGGACCATGATGTGTATTGTGAACCAGATCCTATCACGAAAATATTCATGCATTCTAGGAGTACATTCATTCAAACGGATTCTGAGTGCTCATTCACAGCTGCACACTGGCAGGCAGCTCAGAATCCTGCTGCAGATGTGTTTTGCTTGACTGGCTGTGTTGAGAATTTTTTTATTTGAATGTGCAGATCAGGCCCACCTCTATTTGCAAATAAAGCCCGATTCACACATTTAGCTACCCACTTGATCCCAAAAGTGTTTAGATTTGTGAACCTTCCAATCTATAGGTACCTGAGGACTTAGAGTAAACCAAATTTAAGACCCCTGTGTTCCTGGAGTTTATAATGTATGGCTCATGCTTTCGGCTGACAGGAGCATTTTCAGGGAATAGAATAACTATTATTCCAAGCTACCTTCTCCATATTTACATATCTAGTTCTCCCGGAGGAAATCTGGAGTTCCTTTAAGGCATCTCTGCGGTGTAATCATTAATTATTCACATGCCTTTACAAACGGATGAACTAAGACCTGGGAAGGGCAGACAATCCCATAGGTATCTGGCGATAGAAATGCTGCCAAATATAGCATACACTTTACCTCTGACTTTACTCCTCTTTTGACTGGTATGTTTCCTAAAATGTTTCCTAAAATGCCTCTTTCCTATGTTTCCTAAAATGCCTCTTTCAAAGAGATGAGATTTGTTCAAGACCTCACTATAGTTTATTCTTAAACTGTTCTACTCTAGCAAGCCTGGACAGTAAAGACGATTACCTGGAGGAGAACCACTGCCCTAAGTCAAACAATGGCCATGTGTCCTGGGTGACTGAGAAGGGACTTAGGAGGGGCTCATGCTACTCCGGGATCAGCTGCATTATTTTGATCTGATCTCTTGGATTCAGTTTCTGGTTCAATATGGTGTGGTCGCCAACCGAATCTCTCCTTTTGCCCTAGCAGATTTATAGTCTGGATCTGGTCCATGGTATAGACACCATGATTCAAATCAATACTTCTCACACTGTGGACATTTACGGGCCAAAATTGATGGAGAACTTTCCATTCCTTCCTGTAATCCTGCTGACGAGCTCTCTCTGCCTAGCCCCGTTAGAGAACTCAACTGTGAAATTTTCAGAGTTCATGCCAGTATTGGTGAGTTGCAATGCCTGTACCTTCCAGTGACAGCTTTTCCTATTTGCTGTTAGGAGATAAGCAGTTCCCCTTAGTACTTTCCCTTTTCTGCTGTAGGAATTGTTTTGACTTGGTTTCAGGGACTCTGGAGCACTTGCTTGGGATTAGCATGAGTGACACATCAATGAATACAATAACTGATCATGAGGTTTTGTCTCTCAAACACTTTTCTACTTTTAGGAAGGAGGCACCTTAGTTCTCATTTTGTCGTAGAGTTACTTTATCTTACCGTTGTCTCTGATTATGGATTATCGAAAACTAAGTATGTATTAGCACCAATCCTGATTGTGAATAATGTTCTTCTGAATGCCTGAAGGTTGGCCACTTTCTCCCAGGTAACTCAAGCCTTCTTCTCCTCTGCTCAAAGGTCTAAATAAAGATGGAGTCTGAACCACCATCTCCAGAACTCAGATTCCTGTGCCTTGATGCATATTTTCCTACTCAGGGTTCCCCAAGAACCAACACAGTGCCCTACTCAGGCTTGCCCCTCTCAGCAGTGCTCCCATGTGCTCTCACCTTTCACCAACCCAATTCCTGTTCCTTTAGGAACTGGCTCTGCTCAGGTGTTAATGATGCTAATCATTAATGGGACCAGCTGAGCTACCAATTTTGCATTTCAGCATTTTAATAAGGGGAATTTCTTGAAACAGTGCTTTATCCCAAACAAAAACCAAGGAGAAAGACATCCTTCTGGGTATCTACATGGGTCACAATAACACTGATGCCAACCCAGACTTTCATCCCTACCCTTTTCTTACGGATGTGCTGCCTTGGCCATCACACTGGCTATTTCCTATAGCATAAAACCACTAAAAACAGAACTCAGTAGAAAAACTGTTGATGGCCTGTGCAATTCCACACAGGCAGCAACAGCTCTGTCTCCCAAGCTCTCTCTGCCTCCTTTGCACTCTGAAGTAAGCAACAGCAAGCAGCTGTCACCCCAGAAGGAAGAGCTCATGTTGAGTGTAATTTCTGAATCTCTTTGTAATCTGACTTTAGGATAGAGTGCTTGCTTTCCTTCTTCTTGGGTATTGAATCCAATAAGAATAAGATTCCTCAAGTAGACAAGCCTGTGCAGGAGCCAAGAGACCTAAAATCAATGAGGAGTTCACTGTCTAGGGAGGCAGAGGGCGAAAAAAGAAGGCCCTGATGTCTCAGTGCCTCCTCCTTGTAAAGCTACGTCCCACCACAAAGAACAATAGCCTAGAGTATGACTGTAGAGTCAGCAATGTACTCTAAGCCAGAGGAGGGGAGAAGTGCATGTGAGGAGAGAAGGTAGAGCTCTTTTATTTTGGAATACTGCATCATCAGTCTCAGAGATGATCTGAACTTTGTTTTCTAATTCTAACTACCGGGAATCAGAAATGACATAAAGAGAAAAAAAATAATCTTGGCATCTCAAGAGGCTCATCCCTGTAGCAGGATCAGGGCTGAGGTGCCAGCACTTTTTCTTCCCTCCCTCTGAATTGAAGAGGTGCTATGATGGCAAAATTCACTGAACCAAAGGAAACTGCAGTGGCTGGAAATCTTTGTCCCTAAAATACCCCCACTGGCTTCCAAACAAGAAGATGGCTGAGAGGACACCATCTTCTTGTTTGAAGCCTGGTGGCCTGGAGGACCCAGCGTGGCTCCCCAGGGAGAACCGTGGCCCTACAACCTCACCACTGGCTGTACTCCCCACCCCAAAAGCATCTGCTTCATCCAGGTGCAGCCAAAGGAACTGTTCAAAGGCCCTGACACCCTGAGCAGACATGACTAAAGCAGCAGAATCCCTGGGAGGAAAAGCTGCCCTGGTTTTACAGGAAAGCAGGTCCCCAACGCTTTAAGCAAAAGAAAAAATGGGCTCATAAAAGAAACAGGAGGGGGAATAGGAAAGATAGCTATGAAAGGTAGAGCTACAGGATTCAATAAGAAAAGGCAGTCCTATGGGAAACGGAAGCTTTGGTAATTTTCTGAGACGACAAAAAGTAACTCTGAATAACTCTGAATGGTCTGTTTGGTGGCTGGGATTGTGGGAGGAGCCTACCTGGCCTTTTGAAGGCTATCACACACACTGATTTGACTTATCAAGTCTTTTAATCAAATAGCTTAAGAATAGTTGCAGTTGGCTTTAGTGAAGTAATTGCCCAGAGATCCTGGGGTAAGCTCAACACTGGAGGCTGTCCAACTGCTCTGGGACGGAGGGAAGGACCAGCAACAAAGACCACATTAGAGATGGGGGCAACTGGGGTGTTTTTCCAACAAGATCTGATGATAAGCAGGCTCAACTTCCTAGTGCAGGAGAGACACAATAATAATACCCTATGAAACACAACTTATTCACTCATTTGGGGTAATATGTCTCTCATTTGGAATGACTGTGGCCTCTCGCAACACTTCTGTTAATGCAGATTCTATCTCTATACAGTGGGAAAAATGAAACCTAAATTTTCTTATGTGACTCGTTGAAGGTCATAGTGATTTAGACCTAAAAATAAGAATTCTTGCCTCTAAGCTCAATTTTTTTTTATTATAGCATCCCACTCCTACTGGATAAATCTTGTATTAAGGGTAGCTTAATTAACAGATCTAATTGAGAAAGGTTTATACTGTTATGAACTTGTGGGACATTAGCTAAAGTATTGGGTTCTTAAGACCTAGGACCACCTAGGCCTGTACTTGAGATTTGTAAAGATCATTCAGAAGAATGCCAAGGCAATTCGATGATGGGGTTGATGGCTTCTAAATTAAAAATTCTTTAAGTAGCAAGGTAAAGAAAAAGTCGAATTATAAAATAAAGATACTTTTCCATGAAGGTGTAAAAATAACACAACGCAAAGTGGCAAATAAGCACAGATAGTTATGCCTTATTTAAATACAAATCCCTCAAAAATAATTATCAGAGTATTTTTCTCTCCAGATAAATTCCTCCCACTCTTTTCTTTTTCATCATTTTTTTTTTTTTTTTTTTTGCCCTCAGATCAACCACCCTAAGGAGCTGGAGAAACCAATATTAAAAATTGTTAAATAACATATTTCACTTGTGCCTTCATTCTTGCTTAATAATCAAAGTAGCATGAGAAAAAATATGCACAGATATCAGACACACATCCTTCAACTGCAGAGCTATCCCTTGACCTCAGTCCTTATAGCATGGGTCACATTGCATTCCAAATATCTCCAAGTTTGCATTCATTACCACTTTCTTCCCCAGGAGCTCAGCTACTTAAAATCCTTAAGACAACCCTGGACATGGCAATCTTGCCTTAGCAGAGAAGATATGTGCCACCATCCCCTAGTCCTGATGTGGCCTTTCTGATTCAAGTTAATTGCTTTGGGAATAAAAGGACTCAGCTTCCTTCTCATATCCCCGGGAACATTTCCTTGGAAAGAAGGGGATATTGTGTGTCCAGCATGGCTGATATGGTTCTTTAATCGGATAAGCTCTGAGATGCCCAGGAAGAAGAGACTTGAGAACATAGGAAGCCCTGAAGTGACCTTGGGAGGCTCAGAGTGTGGGAATATTCTGAGTTTTGTCATTTTAACCCTCAAACCTAACTCAGCAGGAGAGGTTACAGTTCAGCTCTGCAACAACTCACACTGTATGTCTGGGTATCTGGTGTTTGCATTTTAGCACTACTTCCATTGCTACTCACTAGCACCCAGAACCTGGAGGAAGGTGTCCACCTCCTTTCCCTTATCTCCTTAAGGAAAATTTGCCAAAATGCAGCTGTTATGTAAATGGACTCTGCTTCAGGGAGATGAAAGCAGGCATCCATAAACCACCAGGTATAAGTTCACTGTCATTCCAACCCAAGACAACGTGCTCTGAGGAGGGACAAAAGACGTGCGCTCATGTGAGTGCTTCAGCTCAAATTCAGGAATTTGTCCTAGGCACCCTGTAGGGAGGAACCCAAGACAAGGGAGCAATCCTTGATTTTCAGCCCAAGTGCCTTTTCTCATCCCTCGAGAGCTGCAAATTTAGATGAAGGAGGACAACTTTTTACAGGGAGGGCTAAATTAGTCTGTCTATGACCAACCTTTAGTTGAAACTAATGCAAACAAATGTCTATCTCACTCTAAGTTCTGTTTAAATTAATATTGTGGTGGAAAGGCAGTTGGCAAGGAGAAGACTGTGGTATTTTAAAAACAATAAGCTGAGGATTAGAGTTTTGTTTTGTTTTGTTTTGAAATGGATACTGTAGTCTAAGGAGAAAAGTGGGAGAGAAAAGTTTTCTCCTGGCACTCTTAAAGTGGAATGCGGTGCCAGGCACTCCACCGACTGTCTGAAGATAGAGTAATGTCACCCTTCTCACCATAACTTCTTGCTTTCAGATCAGCGGCTGGCAGGTTTATCTGCTTCTGAGCAGCTTCAGAGCCACGTCAATGACACTGGCTACGTCAGCAAGAGCAACGGGAAGAGAAGAAGATGCCACTGCCAGCAGCAGTGGGAGGGACAATTTTAGCCTTAAAGATTCTGTCTGTCTGCCTGATTCTAACTGGCATACATGACTTTCAGAAGGCCAGAAGTGGGTATCTGGTTTCAGACTGCCTCCTTAAGGCTTGGGGTACAGTAGCATTTAGTTAACATGTGTTTAAGCCTCCAAAGCCCTTGTTTCCTACTTAAGAGAGGTTGGGCTTCCAGATGTATCAGAGGAGATAACCAAAATAAACACTATCACCAGTAAGTGTCTAAAGCCACACCACGCATACCTAGAGTGATTACTGCAGTAATTCTGGCTCATCTCACACTATCGATAGCTCCAGCTGCTTTCGTTTTTGGCACTATTATAACAAACATGACACCACAACCACCAACAATTTGATTAGGACCCGTGGCATAATGCTATTGTATGGTCTTTTTTTGTAAGTAGGTTAACAGCTTCTGCTCTCTAGGATGTCAGTCCTTTAAAGTTCATGGTTACAAAGATATGATTCTATTCCACAGTCAAGTATCAGCCACCTTTCCAACCAGGACCATGTTGATGTGAGGAAGCATTACATATGACTAACACATTGCCAAAATGCTTTTAACAGTGTTGAGGAGGAGAAAGAAAGCCTAAGACAAAGGTAACTGAGTGAGTTCAAATAGCTTCCCTTAACCCAGACATATTCAAAGGAGAGAAATATCCCACAGGTAGCACAAGCCTGGTGTTTCCAATTACCCTAAAGTCAAAATTTTGGGCAGAGATCAAAAGCTTATGGTTATTGGGTTCTGATAAATCATTTTGTCTAATTTTTCACAGATGAAGAAGGAGGATGCCAAGCTCAGAAAGCCACAGTTCTTCTCTTATATTCTTAATACTATATATAACATCTGGCATAATGCTCAATGCCAGGCTCCAGCAGGCATGTAATTTAACATTGGATGATGAAAATTACCAATAAATCGTCAACAACTATGGCCAAGTCACTTGATTTCCTGTGCTTCAGTTTCATCACCTATTTCCTTCTCAGCAAGCTAAAACTGAAGATGTTAAGGTGCCTCATAGGGTGAAGAAATGAGGAACACACCTTAAAAAATACGTAATGTGATAACTAGAAGGAAAAGAATCAATAATGCCACATTTGGAGTCACTGCCCCCATGGCTACCTGTAGCACTCGCTCTGAGCCGCAACTGATATGCAGTTCTCTGCAACAGGGGTTCTTACCCTAGGTCATTAAACCCCACAGGCTGTCATGGGTGTGCTTTAAAAGAGGTCCACCAGCTCTGATCTCTAGGGCAGGAAGCCCCAGGACACAAAGCTTAAGAACCACTGCTATAATAAATCTTGGCTACAGGTATACCAAACAACAAACAAACAAAACAAAAACCTTATACTGCCAGACGGGGAGGAAAAGTCAGGAAAGATGGCTCAGAAGCCAAGAGAAATGCATGAGATAAGGATCTCAAGAAAACCATCACCTTCCTAAGCCCCAGCTCCTTGGGCCATCTATTCTACACTGACCCTTTCTGTCTGAAGAGAATTTCTTCAAGCAACAATGCCTAGAAGATCATTAATAATAAGCAGAAGAAATGACTAATCACAAAGGACACAGGCAGAAAGTACCTGAGCTGCCAACCATCCACTACTAAAGACACCTGTCAGAGGGACAACCAAAGGATTTTATGGGGCTTTGAGGGGAGCGGGTAGCTTTAAAACAATACGGTTGTCATGAGTTGCAACTGTGGGGCCATCTTGTGTGCAGTGTGAGGGATGAGAATGGAGTATGGGTCTGCATGTCAGACCCAGGATGAAAAGAGGAATACTCTAGCCACTCAGTAGTACCGGCAGGGTGATGCGTACTTGCATACCCCCCCACCCCACCCCGCAATAAGACCCAACTCCCAGCTTTGACCAAG
Source organism: Saimiri boliviensis (assembly GCF_048565385.1). Taxonomy (NCBI): domain Eukaryota; kingdom Metazoa; phylum Chordata; class Mammalia; order Primates; family Cebidae; genus Saimiri; species Saimiri boliviensis. Next base: position 120,323,177 of record NC_133450.1, on the reverse strand, counting down.
GAACCATGTTTGGAAGAGAAACTGAAGAGAATTGGAATGAAGTACTTCTACAGGAGAAGAGTGATTCAAAGGATGGACAAGAGGTAAGTTGTGATCTTCAAAGACCAGGTCATGGCGGGGGTGGGGGGGCACAATTAAAGAGGAGTGAGACAGGAAAAGAAAGAATTTCATCCTAATTCCTCAGAGCTAGGCAGTGCATATAAAATTACCTAAGACTTACAGAGTAATTTATATTTTACAAAACATTATGACATTCATGATATCATTTAATCCTTATCACCCTGAAACGCTGGTTATATTTTATTTTACACATGAGGAAACTGAGGCTGAGTAGGGCGAATTATGCGACTTGCTTAAGGTCACTTGGCTGAAATCAGCGCTAGGACTCATCTCCAATGCCCCCACCCCTCCGAGTGGCCTTCCACCTTGAAACGCTTTGCATTAACTCCTATAGGGCAAGGCTGGTGTGGCTCCAACAGACTTCGCCCCCCCCCACCCCCAAATCTGGGACGGAGCAGCGCCTTCAGGTGCCAAGGAGGGGACCTGAGTGACGCGGAGCCGCTGACTGGGGTTTCCCTGTCCTGCGGGGCTCGCGGGAGCCGGGAGCAGAAGCCACAGCCCTGGAACACAGGGCAGGCAGGCAGTCAAGTCAGGCTCCAGCAGCAGTTGCCGGCGTGGGGCTTAACACGAGGCCGGCAGCGCTGGGTGAATTCCCGTCTGAGCGATCCCAGGGCTTGGACCAAGTGCCTGTGCCCGCTTCTCCGACCCAGCTCCCCACGCTCCCCACTGCCCCGCTGGCTCCTTCCCAGCGGTTCCTCGGTGCCTGGGGGCGCCTTGGAAGAGGTATGGGGCTGGCGCTGAGTGTGGAGGTGTAAGAGGGCCAACCCCAGGGCAAGGGCTTCCAACATTGATCTTTTGGGTCAGGACAACAGTGAACAAACCCCGGCTGAAGTTTGGACATCAAAGGTTTCAGACCAAGTAGCAAGTTGCCTGGAGAGCGAGTGGTTCTAAGTGGAGGGTCCGGGGCAGAGGTGGCGGTAGGGGAAGAAGGGGGAGGCAGGAGATGGTGCCCCTTTCCACACAGCCCCTCGCGGCCCCGCGGGTAGGTGGCTGGTCCGCCTCTGCAGCCCGCGGGTGCGGATAAAGCGCCTGGCAGCGGGCACCGGGCACCCCGCACCGCGGCGCAGCGCAGCCAGCCCCTCCTCGCCACGCTCCGCGCTCCTCCCCACCTGCCCACGGGCTCGCCCCCGCTGCGGAGACTCACAGTCCTCAGAAACTGGATCTCGTCCTCGCCTCCTTCTCCCCCTTCGGCCATGGCTCCCGAGGCGTCGGCGGTGCCCCAGCCTCCGGCGCCTCTGCTTCCCCCGGCAACCGCTCGGCGTGCGCTGACTGCTGCTGCGCTCTTTCTCCTCCTCCTCCTCTTCGTCCTCCTCCTCCTCCGGCTCCTGGCTCAGCCTCAGCAGTGCCTAGCTAATCCCCGACCATATAGGGAGCTGGGCTAACACTCCACTGCACTGCAGAGCGCCAACGCCAGCCGAGCCGCCCGCCCACCCCTCTCGCCTCTCGCCCCAGCCAAGTGCGCTGCGGCCGCCCGCTCCGTGGAGAGCGCAACGCCGGGCGCGTTGAGCCGGCGGGGGCGGCGCGGGGGCCCTGGGCTGGCGCGGTGGAGCCTCCCCCGCACCGCTGGGCACCGCACCGCACACTCAGCGGAGGCGCGCACCCCGCGGCGACCGGAGGATGTCCCCCAAACTGCTCCGATTCACAAACAAAGGCCAGTTGCTTAGCTCCAGCCCGCCCAGACTGGGTACCAACCCTCTGGCTTTGCCCAGTTTGTGTGTGTGTGTGTGTGTGTGTGTGTGTGTGTGTGTGTGAGAGAGAGAGAGAGAGAGAGACAGAAAAGAGAGAGAAAGAACACACACAGACACACACACACATACAGAGAGAGAGAGAGAGAGATCTGGACTCGAATGCCTTGCTCAGACCCGCGTGCCTTTTTGGGCAAGGAGAAAACGGTGCAGTGAGGAGCAAGAGTGACTGTCCACTGATAACAAAGTTTGCAACTCCCTAGATAGTCCTTTCTAAACCTTAAGACAACCCCTTCCCCCTTCAAAATTGGTAAGTACACTTTACCAAACCCCTAGATTGTCCAGGGTTGCTGTAATTTATTTCTGTAAATTACAGGGAGCCTCTGGGGGCTCCTGTTCGATCCTCAATAAGAAAGTCAGGTGGCATCACAATTCTTCTTTTCCACTCACCCCTAACCTTATTTTGCATTTTAGAGTTCCATCCCTGTGGACTCTAAAGGAGTAGAGGGGAGTAGTTCCAGGAGGTTCTCTTCCAGATCCCGGAAGACTCCTACATCCCACTGAGCCTTAGGTCCTTTTCCATGGTTGGGGGCTGTCAGCTTGGTCCTTCCCTAGGCTAACGGTGCAGGGTGCCCCCTTCTGTTGGATGGCCGAGAAGCTCCAAGGCAAGAGACGGTTCAAGGCAAAAGGCACCAGACAGAGATGTAGATTTAGAAGGAAATGCAACTGGGAAGATGGTCATTCTAGGCTGAGGCTGGTGGAAGACACTGGAAAACCCAGGCCGTTTCACACCTTCATATACTACCTCCTTGTGGATGACATCTATCTCTTGATTCTACCTTAAGGCCTTTCCTGCGCTTCTGTTTCACATGTTCTGATGAACATCAGAAATGCTAAGAAAAATAATAGTTTTTTTTCCTTATATTGTCCTCAAACTGCTACCTTCTAAAGGCTGCAGCTTGGTCCCTATGCCTCTTCTGAAGTCCGCCTAGAACAAGTCAAGCCATCTGTACATGTGGCCTTTACCTCTCAGAAGGCATCTGCCATGCTTGCCTCTATGGCCCACCATCCGCTTCTTCCCCTGGCTAAAGACTCTCCTTACCCCCAGCTTTCCCTGTAGTATGGTTTTCAGAGCCTACATCATCTTTGATGGCCATATAAACATTCCAGGTTGTCTTCTTCCTGAATTGTTGTGCTCTCCGTCCTTGTTTTGGACAGTCTTTATGTGTAGCCTAATATTGCATTGGCTTTTGGGGAAATATCAATGATGCTCACGGGTTTGCAGTTAACTAGAATTTCTAGATGTTTTCTCCCATGTGAACTGCAAAAATCAGCTCTTCTCCATCTTGATCATGTGTAAGTGCTCGAGTACCAGCTTTAAAAAATATTCCTTCCAATTATAATACGCAGTCATGTATTGGTGTCTCTCTATGTGAACCTTTAAGATATTTTTAAATCTAGAGTATGCCATGCAAGTTCCTAATTATTACTAACCTGTGATATGGCATATCTTTAGAATAGTAATAGAGACCCTCTTGGATAAACTTTCATACTTTTGATTATGCTTACTTAATGGTCAAGAACTTACCTAAGTCAGAAAAAAAAAATTCCTTGAGTACTATGCTTATTACATGGGTGATGAAATCATCTGTACACCAAACCCCCATGACATGCAGTTTGCTCATGTAACAAACCTGCACATGTACCCTTGAATCTAAAACAGAAGTTATAATTAAAAAATAACCTGCATAAATATATTGTTTTGCAGCCCAAATTTTTTCTTGTTCACCGGGCTACTACAAATCTATTTTTCACATACTTTACTAAAATAAAGATATGCAACCTGGGATACCACCTCCTGTATCAGTCAAACAACCCTACCACAAAAAGAAGTAAGAATGGAGTTTTGTAACTCCACTAGTGTGTCCACTTGGATTCCTGATGGTCTCTGTGTTTCTTTAGAGTGCCCAAAAGTAAGCTGTTTAATTATCAGAATCTAGGATTGTTCTGGAGCTCAGCTTACAGAGTCTCAGACTGTTATTTCAGCCTGTGAACTGGGGAAGGTGGACATTTACCTCTATTTGAAATCTACTGGCACTTCTTCCATTCTGTAAGATTTCCCAGAGATTCACCAAAAACGATGCTGTAGTCATATAAGTATAGATAAATAGTCATTCAGACACTGCTTTGATACCTGTTTTGCTACCAGTTCACCCATTAAGACTGGGAGAGAATAAACTAATAGTAAGTTACTTGTCTAAATTCATACATCTAGTAAAAGGAGTCAAACAATCTCTTCTGACTTGGAGTAAAACAATCTCAATACTTTTCAGTACTTTCTCCTCTATACTGCCTTGCTTCTAGAATAGAAAAGTGTAAAGATCAGGTTGATACGTCACCTCCATGCTCCCATATCCCATACACATTGGATTTGCTCCCACACAGCCTCTATTTTAAACTGAGTTTCTCTCAAGACCAGTTGCTTTTAGTAGAGAGCCAGAAGACTTGGGCCTTAGGTCTTAGAGGATAATGTAGTTGCCAAATTTTGAAAGAACACAAAGCCTCCCAGGTTTCTAAACCCTTGGAGAAAGCTATTAGCCATTATTATGACTTCAATTAGGTGACCGTCTTGAGAAGTGAAATACCTTTGGGATACTAGCATGGTTCAAAGGCAGACCTCAAAGCCTGCTACATTTGAATGTCGTAGCACTGTGTAGCCCTTATCAACAGCAGGTGGAAAGCCTGTAGTGGAGGCCAAATCAGAAATGTTTCATTTTTATTGTTGTAGCCCTTTTACATATATCATTTTAAAGGCCTGACAAAATCTGTAGCCTGATTATTAAAATAAAATTTATGTATTTATTTTCTCCTCTGGCAGGTTCTCAAAGTGTTGATCTTGAGGATTTTCTCACATAAGATGGCCTCTCATTTGTGTTTTAACAGTAATATTGCTATAGTCTTAAAATGCTAATGAAAATGCCCACACTCATATAATTCAGTATCTCATTTGCTATGCTTTATTATTCATGGTGGCCAGTTGCCCAAGTGGTCTCAATGAGGCCAAGGATACGGATTCAATTCTAGGAGGGCCAGTTAGCTTCACTCTATTTGCTGTCCAAAGACCCTGCCCCTTCACTGTGGTTAAAAGCCTCATAAATCTTTGTTCATTTAGCCATAGGGGAGGCAGGCTTAAACTTTAACTAGCAAGGACTTCCCATGCTTGGAGACACAGAAGCTAAGAGGTCACACTTGATAAAGATAGCCTTCACCCATGTTAATAGCGATATATTAAACTCTACATAACACTGAATCCTTCTCCAATATCTATTTCAGCCTTACCTCCTAACTAAAGGAATCATTCATTCGCTGAAAATGCATTTCTTTAGTTAATTGCACTCATGGCTTCCATTTGCATTGACTTAGGTTCTGCCTAAGGAAAGTATAATAAATAAAATAAATATAATAAATAAAAGAGAATGATGAAAAGAACTGTAGAGCTGAGGGAGCTGACTCTGCTACCTACCATCTTTTAAAATATCTCACCATATACACAAGAACTATCTATATACTGACTGAAGTTTTTTTTTTTTTTTTCATTAGCAGAAAGAAAAATATCCCACTTTTCTCTGCTTTTTGTTCAGGTATTTAAATTGTGAAGCTCTTTTACTGGGGATAAGGCAAGAAGGTATTGTCACCAGGGAAGGCTGTGAACAGGAAGAAATAACTCCTGAGACTACCCCTGCTTTTGATTTGGTGCCAGTAGGAAAGATGGTATACACATTTTACGAAAGTCATTTTTTATGTTAAGCAAAAATCTAGCCGGTCGTGGTGGCACGTGCCTGTAGTCCCAGCTACTCGGGAGGCTGAGGCGGAAGAATCGCTTGAACATGGGAGGCAGAGGTTGCAGTGAGCTGAGACTGCGCCACTGTGCTCCAGCCTGGGCGACAGAGCAAGTCTCTGTCTAAAAAAAAGAAAAAAAGAAAAGAAAAAGAAAAAATTATCATTAGTTTCTAAGCTCTTTATAATAAACGACTAAATTGTTATATGCCTTAAAACTTGGAAGCCATACCAAAACTCCTTGATTCAGATTCCTTTCTTCAATAGAGAGGGGACAGGTACATAAAAAATATCTTTCTTTTTCTGATGATATGTGCTTTCTTATAAAAGCCACAGACACCATAACTGCTTAACACAGGCAAGGATCCAGTTACCGATACCTTCCTGAAGCAGAACACAGGGAAATGTCGCTGCCACCGCCTCCTCCTTCTCCTTCTCCTCCTCCTCTACCTCTTCTTCCTCCTCCTTTCTTCTTCTTCCTTTTTTTTCCTGCCTCTACTCCTTCTTTTTCACCTTCTCCTTCTTTCTCTTTTTATATCTTAAGATTGGAGGATTACATTATAAGATTAAAGTTAATATGCCACTCTGGCGAAAGGCTCTGTAAACTAAGTGACTCCAAGAAGGGGCTTTGTCCCAGGGGGGTTGGGGCAGCCTCTGAGGCACAGCAGAGACAGAGGCAAGCTGAGCACACCTGCAGAAGCCTAGGAGGCAGATCATCTTGCAAGCTGCCACCCATTGAGCTGATTCATCTTCAGGAGTCTCCAGTTGGAAAGGGCTATTAAAGCAGTAGATTAAGCCACAATCATTATAGTAGTTCCTTAGCATTTGCGTGCAGATCAGCCTCTGTTTAACAGTAAATTTATATTGTAATCATTGTGTTTAGCAACAGCGTTGACATTAGAAACACAGGGGTTTGAGTCCTGGGCAAAACTCTACCATTTGTATGACTCTGAGCAAATAACTGAAACCCTGAAAGCCTCTTTTCATTTTATGAAAATACCTACTTTTGGGTGTATTTTAAAGATTAAATGACTGGGTGATTAGACTGTTTAGCAGAATGTCTTGTAAAAGTGCTCAGCACAACACACCTTGATATTTCTTGCAGATCTGTCCCTGTCCTCCTTTGTGTTGGTTTCCAACGCCTGCTCTTCGGGAATGTTTGTATTCTTGCCTCTTTTAAAGTTCTATTCTCATTCTACTTTTTATGAGGCCTTTTCTCACAAAAAAAGACACAATGCTTCTGATTTCAGCAAATGATTTCCTGCCCCAATAAGCAAAACATTCTAGGCAGATCTCATGTGTTGCAAGTTAATGGTGAACACCAACACTGTTTTCCCGTGTTTGTTTCCTAGGGAGCTTGTTCTGAGCAGTATTATGTTTGCATCTTTAATGAGAAATGTGTTCTGTTGCTATGGCATGTTGAAATTTATGACTTCCTCTGGAAGGTGGAATTGTCAGCTTCTACCCCACTCAGGTTTCCCTTGGGTTTTATGAAATTGAGATCTAGTGGCTTAGGAAACTATACTTAATCGGGTAAGTCTCACACTAAACTCAATGCTTTTGACTTCTAATTTCTGCATTTAATTCTTCCTGTAATTCAATGGCACAGATTTATTGAAGCTGCTGCCAGCAACAATTTGCTCTGATTCACTGTAGTTTTAATAGTTCCTGCTGAAATAGGTGGCCACACAGTGGGAAAGGAAATGAAGACAGTTTTGTTTCATTTATTTCAGGTGCCAGGGCAAGACCCACATTTCAGTAGGAAAAAATGTAGGCAACTGACTTTTATGCTGGTTCTAGGGTAGTGGTTCTATGGCTAACTCCTGGGTTCAATCCCTACAGCCTGTTCTGAGCAGGTCTCATTTCCAGTATCTTTAAGCTGGTGAAATTTCATTTAAAATAATTCAAGGAATCTAACAACACAAATCCTTGTTCTTTTTGCACTATAAGGACACACAGTTTGTTAGCATTCAGAGCTCCCATGTCTTAGGGTGTGACCTCTGCTTTGCAATTCCTTGTCAGAATGTTGCTGTTGCCTCCAACATGTGTGACAGAACGTTCTGGACACTAAGAGTTCAGGAGGGCCACAGTGTTGCTGGGTGGCTCTGTTGTTCTCATCTGATGTTCAAGCAGAAGTCAGAGATCTTAAACTAACACACTTGTACCTTATCATATAATCTAGAATTGAGAATGTAGAGTCTAGTTCAATGGGTCCATAGACCAATAAAAATTTATAGACGATTTTCAGCTATATCATGGGGTTGCCATATTTTTATGTTACTATTAAGCACATTGGTAATCTAACTGTAAATTAATAGCTATTACCATTGTATAAAAGAAAGGACATTCTAACATAATAAAGTAAAAAGGACAAGTTTTAGAATTAAAAATAAATTTGACTTTATGAATCACTCACTACGTAATCTCTTTCTTTCTTTTTCTGCCTCTCTCTCTGTGGCTCTCTCTCTCTCCTTTTCCTACAAAGGAGATGAAAACCTCATCAAGATCAGCAGTGATTTGGGAATCACCAATAGAGTCAAACCCTCACTCTAAGATGATGCCCCCGAAGGTGAACTGTGAACTAAATTGATGAAAGCTGGGACCAAAGCCCAGATTTCAGGGCTCCGTGTCTAGTATTTATTTTCCCTGCTTTCTTCATAATTAAATTCAGTGTAATGACCCAGACGTACTGCAAGATCCTGGAGTGTCTTCTTAATAATCAAATATTGTCCTCTATAAAGTTATAATGTTTAGTGAATTTGCTATAGTCTAATTCTTTTAAAAATAGCTAATACATGTGTGAGAATTCTCTAGTGACTACCTAGAGTGTTTGTTCCCTAAGGGATTGTTGACTATTCTTTAAAACTATAACAACAGACAAGAAAAAGAAAGAAAGGAAGGAAGGAAGGAAGGAAGGAAGGAAGGAAGGAAGGAAGGAAAAATTTAGGTTGAGGTTAATCACTTCACTCACTTATATACTTATTACACATAAAAACAGTGTGTTGAGGAGGTTTGGGGAGTGGTAAATCTCATGTTGAGGTGATTTTAGAATAGCCCTTTATAAACACAAAATATTAATTTAGTAAATTGCATTACTGTATTAGTCCATTTGCACACTGCTGATAAAGACATACTGGAGACTATGCAATTAAAAAAAAAAAAAAACATATAATGGACTTACAGTTCCACGTGGCTGGGGAGGCCTCACAATCATGGCAGAAGACAAGGAGAAGCAAGTCACATCTTACATGGATGGCAGTAGGCAAAGAGAGAGAGTTTGTGCAGGGAAACTCCCATTTTTAAAAACCACTGGATCTTGTGAGACTCATTCACTATCACCAGAATAGCAAAGGAAAGACCTGCTCCCATAATCCAATCACCTCTGCCAGGTTCCTCCCATGACACATGGGAAATGCAGGAGTTGGAATTCAAGGTGAGATTTAGGTGGGGACACAGCCAAACCATATCAATGAATTACACATCACTTCACATTTTTCATATCCTTCCTCTTCTTAGTTTCTATGTCAGCATTGCAGTCTATGGCCTCAAATGTTGAGACATATTAAGCACACTTTAGCTGTGGTTCTTCTTCTTCTGAACACTTTCAGTGTTTGGCCCTGTTGGTTCACTACTGTTTCTTGGAACAACTCCCAATCCTTGGGGTCCAAGTCTTAGTACTATCTATACTCTTCCACTTCTCTGATGCTTCCTTCTTGATTTCCTTTGATAACCTCTTTCTCATCCTGACATCAAAAATGGACATTTCCTAAGATTCCAAACTTGAGCCTCCTCCATTTTCTACAAACTCATCTTCTTTTATAACTTCAGCCTCTATACTCACATCTTTATTGCCAGGTCTTCCAAGTTATAGATTTACTTTTCTAACTTTATGCTGGAGACTTCCAACTGTGTGTATCAGCATTTCTTCAAATGCAACATGACTAAAACAGAATTTATCTTGTAAGTAAGGACCTCTCCATGAGCTCCCCTTTTCCAGACCAACTGACTTCTTCCTTCTCCCAACCTTTCTATCTCTATTATTGGTACCATCATCCTTGGAAGAACAATAACTGACACTGGCAAGGGAACCAGCAGAAATAATGCGTCACTCAGTCAAAACATCAGAATGCACACACTTCTCCCTGCTGCATTGCCCCTGTGCTGGTTTCTACAACTGAGTTTGGCATGTGAAAAACAGAGTGAACAACTCTAGTAAAGAGATGCCTTCAAACAACAGACCAAGGTTATCTAGACCTAAAACACTTTAACACAAAGAGAGGATTCAGGAGTAAATGAGAGAAAATGAACTTTGCCAAGGACTTCTACAAAGAAGCTATGATTCTCTTCCAATGGGCAGAGTACCTACCTGGATCAGCACATTTCAAAGTCCCTTCAATTTGGAGCCCTTTGCTTTGAGTCCTGGCACCAAAACTGTTTAGCTTTGTGAACCTAAGATATCTAATTTTGCCTTGTCTGAATTTTCTTATTTGCAAAAGAAAAATAAAATTTAAAAACAAATTTAAGAGGGTGGTTGAAGAACTGAAGAGTCAATACCTATAAAGCTTTTGGAACAGTGACTGGCAATGAGCAGATGCTGATTTACTGTCTGGTTTCCCCAAAAGCAGACCCTGATTTGGGATCTGATCCCAGAAAGTACCAGTAAGAGTGAGAAAGTGAGACAATAAAGGGAAGGAAGCCAGTAAGGGGCAAGTTATCCAGCCAGTTACCACTGTATATGAGAAGCCCAGTCTCTCTGGGGAACTCTGGGAACTAGTGAGGAAAATGCCCTTCAGAGTCACCCTCAGAAAAACAAGAAGCTGGGGTATTTACATGTTAACTCTGGTCAGTCACTGGGGGAAGGCTGTTCCCAGGGTGTTAATTCTCTGGCCCGTCCAGCCTGCTCCAGCTGCCAGAGAAAGCCCTTGGGCAGTTGGAAATTGGGCTTCCAAAATACCTGACAATGGGAGGAAACCCAGTGTTCAATAAATATGCCGTCACCATCACCACCACTGACATCCAAAGGCAAAACCTATGAAAACGGACTTTTCTGGCTGAAGCTACAGGGAGAGATGTGGATGGTAATCCCAAGATTTGGCACTGGGTGCCCAGTCATCTCATCACAGGTGAGATACCTGAGTCAGTTCTACAAAACCTTAGGGATCCACAGACCAATTTGTGGAGCACAGTTCTTAGCATTTGTGAATACTAGGAGTGATTCAAAGAAGATGAAAATGGTATTTTTGGTTGATTGCTGGCAAGATGGCTGCATAGGGACAGCTCCTGCCTGCAGCTCCCAGCAAGATTGACGCAGAAGGCAGGTGGATTTCTGCATTTCCAAATGAGGTACCCAGTTCATCTCATTGGGACTCGTTGGACAGTGGGTGCAGCCCAAGGAGGGCGAGCCAAAGCAGTGTGTGGCATCGCTTCACCCAGGAACCACAAGGGGTTGGGGAACTCCCTCTCCTACCAAGAGAAACCATTAGGAACTGTATCGTTCACTCCTACCCAGATGCTGTGCTTTTCCCATGGTCTCATAACCTGCAGAACAGGAGATTCCCTCTGCTGCCTACACTACCAGGGCCCTGGGCTTCCAGTGCAAAATTGGGCAGCCATTTGGGCAGACACTGAGCTAGCCACAGTTTTTTTTTTCATACCCAGTGGCATCTGGAATGCCAGTGAGACAGAACCGTTCACTCCCCTGGAAAGGGGACTGAAGCCAGGAAGCCAAGTGGTCCCACCCCCACAGAGCCCAACAAGCTAAGATCCTCTGGCTTGAAATTCTCTCTGCCAACACAGAGAGGGTGATTAAAGAACTGAAACTGAGCTTGACCTGGGATACTTGAGCTTGGTGGGAGGGGGGCATCCCCCATGTCTGAGGCTTGGGCAGGCAGTTTTACCCTCACAGTGTAAACAATGCCACTGGAAGGTCTGAACTGGGCAGAGCTCACCATTGCTCAGCAAGGCCACTGTGGCCAGACTGCCTCTATAGATTTCCTCCTCTCTGGGAAGGGCATCTCTGAAAAAAAGGCAGCAGCCCCAGTCAGGGACTTTTAAATAAGATCCCCACCTCCATGGGACAGAGTGTAGGACCTAAACATCCATACCTGGCAGCTCTGAAGAGAGCAGCAGATCTCCCAGCACAGCATTCAAACTCTGATAAGAGACAAACTACCTTCTCAAGTGAGTCCCTAACCCCCATGTATCCTGACTGGGAGATACCTCCCAGTAGGGGCTGACAAACACCTCATACAGGAGAGCTCCAGCTGGCATCTGGTAGGTGCCCCTGTGGGACAAAGCTTCCAGAGAAAGGAACAGTCAGAAATCTTTGCTGTTCTACAGCCACCGCCAGTGATACCCAGGCAAACAGGGTCTGGAGTGGACTTCCAGCAAACTCCAGCAGGCCTGCAGCAGAGAGCCCTAACTGTTAGAAGGAAAACTCAAAAACAGAAAGGAATAGTATCAACATCAACAAAAATCACATCCACACAGAGACCTCCTCCAAACATCACCTACCTCAAAGACCAAAGGTAGATAAATCCATGAAGATGGGGAAAAACCAGCACAAAAAGGTGGAAAATTCCAAAAATCAGAACACCTCTTCTCCAAAGGATCACAACTCCTTGCTAGCAAGGGAACAAAACTGGATTGAGAATGAGTTTGATGAATTGACAGAAGTAGACTTCAGAAAGTGGGTAATAACAACCTCCTCTGAGCTAAAGGACCATGTTCTAACCAAATGCAAGAAAGCTAAGAACCTTCAAAAAAAGGTTAGACAAATTTTTAACTAAAATAACCAGTTTAGAGAAGCACATAAATGACCTGATGGAGCTGAAAAACACAGCAAAAAAACTTCGTGAAATATACACAAGTATCAACAGCCAAATTAATCAAGCAGAAGAAAGGATATCAGAGATTGAAGAACACCTCAGTTAAATAAAGCAAGAAGACAAAATTAGGGGAAAAAGAGTGAACAGGAATGAACAAAGCCTCCAAGAAATATGGGACTATATGAAAAGATCAAACCTACATTTGATTGGTGTACCTGAAAGTAAGGAGGAGAATGGAACCAAGTTGGAAAACACTCTTCAGGATATTATCCAGGAGAATTTCACCAACCTAGCCAGGCAGGCCAACATTCAAATTCAGGAAATACAAAGAACACCACAAAGATACTCCTTGAGAAGAGCAATCCCAAGACACATAATCGTCAGATTCACCAAGGTTGAAATGAAGGAAAAAATACTAAGAGCAACCAGAGAGAAAGATCAGGGAAGCCCATAACACTAACAGCGGATCTCTCTACAAAAACTCTACAGGCCAGAAGAGAGTGGGGGCCAATATTCAATATCCTTAAAGAAAAGAATTTTCAACCCAGAATTTCATGTCCTGCCAAACTAAGCTTCATAATCAAAGGAGAAATAAAATCCTTTATAGACAAGCAAATACTGAGAGTTTTGTCACCACCAGGCCTGCCTGACAAGAGCTCCTGAAGGAAGCACTAAACATGGAAATAAACAACTGGTACCAGCCACTGCACAAACATACCAAATTATAAAGACCATTGTTGCTACGAAGAAACTGCTTCAACTAACAAGCAAAATAACCAGCTAGCATCATAGTGCCAGGATCAACTTCACACATAACAACATTAACCTTAAATGTAAATGGGATAAATGCTCCAATTAAAAGACACAGACTGGCAAATTGGATAAAGAGTCAAGACCAATTGGTGTGCTGTATTTAGGAAACCCATCTCACATGCAAAGATACACATAGGCTAAAAATAAAGAAATGGAGGAATATTTACCAAGCAAATGGAAAGAAAAAAAAAAGCAGGGGTTCAATCCTAGTCTCTGATAAAACAGACTTTAAACCAACAAAGATCAAAAGAGAAAAAGAAGGGCATTACATAATGGCAAAGGGATCAATGCAACAAGAAGAGCTAACAAGCCTAAATATATTTGCACCCAATACAGGAGCACCCAGATTCATAAAGCAAGTTCTTAGAGACCTACAAAGAGACTTATACTCCCACTCAATAATAGTGGGAGACTTTAACACCCCACTGTCAATATTAGACAGATAAACAAGATGGAAAATTAACAAGGATATCCAGGACTTGAACTCAGCTCTGGACCAAGTAGACCTAATAGACATCTACAGAACTCTCCACCCCAAATCAACAGAATATACATTCTTGTCAGCACCACATTGCACTTATTCTAAAATTGACCACATAATTGGAAGTAAAACACTACTCAGCAAATGCAAAAGAATGGAAATCATAACAAACAGTCTCTCAGACCACAGTGCAATCAAATTAGAACTCAGGATTAAGAAACTCACTCAAAACTGCACAACTATTGAAACTGAACAATGTGCTCCTGAATGACTACTGGGTAAATAACAAAATTAAGGCAGAAATAAAGATGTTATTTGCAACCAATGAGACCAAAGACACAACATACCAGAATCTCTGGGATACATTTAAAGCAGTGTGTAGAGGGAAATTTATAGCAATAAATGCCCACAAGAGAAAGCAGGAAAGATCTAAAATTGACACCCTAACATCACAATTTTAAAAAAGATAGAAGCAAGAGCAAACAGATTCAAAGCTGGCAGAAGACAAGAAATAACTAAGATCAGAGCAAAACTGAAAGCGATAGAGTCACAAAAACCCTTCAAAAAAGCAATGAATCCAGAAGCTGGTTTTTTGAAAAGATCAATTAAAGAGATACACTGCTAGCCAGACTAATAAAGAAGAAAAGAGAGAAGAATCAAATAGATACAATAAAAAATGATAAAGGGGCTATCATCACTGATCTCATAGAAATACAAACGACCACCAGAGAATACTATAAACACCTCTATGCAAATAAACTAGAAAAGCTAGAAGAAATGGACAAATTCCTGGACACATACAATCTCCCAAGACTACAACAGGAAGAAATCGAATCCCTGAATAGACCAATAACCAGTTCTGAAATTGAAGCAGCAATTACTATCCTACCAACCAAAAAAAATCCAGGATCAAACAGATTCACAGCCAAATTCTACTGGAGGTACAAACAGGAGCTGGTACCATTGCTTCTGAAACTATTTCAAGCAACAGAAAAAGAGGAATCCTCCCTAACTCATTTCATGAAGCCAGCATCATTCTGTTACCAAAACCTGACAGAGACACAACAAAAAAAAAGAAAATTTTAGGCCAATATCTCCAGTGAACATTGATGCAAAAATCCTCAATAAAATACTGGCAAACCGAATCCAGCAGCACATTAAAAAGCTTATCCACCATGATCAAATAGGCTTCATCCCTGGGATGTGAGCCTAGTATTGGAAGTTCTGGCCAGGGCAATAAGGCAAGAGAAAAAAATAAAAGATATTCAATTAGGAAAAGAGGAAGTCAAATTGTCTCTGTTTGCAGATGACATAATTATATATTTAGAAAACTCCATTGTCTGAGCCTAAAATCTTCTTAAGCTGATAATCAACTTCAGCATGGTCTCAGGATCAAAATCAATGTGCAAAAATCACAAACATTCCTATACATGAATCATAGACAAACATAGAGCCAAATCATGAGTGAATTCCCATTTACAATTGCTGAAAAGAGAGTAAAATACCTAGGAATTCAACTTACAAGGATGTGAAAGACCTCTTCAATGAGAACTACAAACCTCTGCTCAAGGAAGTAAGAGTGGACACAAGGTTTTCTTCTAGGGTTTTTATGGTGTTAGGTTTTATGTTTAAATCTTTAATCCATCTGGAGTTAATTTTTGAATAAGGTGTAAGGAAGTGATCCAGTTTTAGCTTTCTGCATACGGTTAGCCAGATTTCCCAACACCATCTATTAAATAGGGAATCCTTTCCCCATTGCTTGTTTTTGTCAGATTTGTCAAAGATCAGATGGTTGTAGATGTGTCCTGTTACTTCTGAGGCCTCTGTTCAGTTCCATTGGTCTATATCTTTGTTTTAGTACCAATACCATGCTGTTTTGATACCAATACCATGATGTTTTGATTACTGTATCTTTGCAGTACAGTTTGAAGTCAGGTAGCATGATGCCTCCAGCTTTTTTTTTTGTCTTTTTGGCTTAGGATTGTCTTGGCTATGCGGCCTCTCTTTTGGTTCCACATGAAGTTTAAGGTAGTTTTTTCCAATGCTGTGAAGAAAGTCATTGGTAGCTTGATAGGGATAGCATTGAATCTATAAATTACATTGGGCTGTATGACCATTTTCACAATATTGGTTCTTCCTAACCATGAGCATGGAATGTTTTTCCATCTGTTTGTGTCCTTTCTTATTTCCTTGAGAAGTGGTTTATAGTTCTCCTTGAAGAAGTCCTTCACATCCCTTGTTAGCTGTATTCCTAGGTATTTTATTCTTTGTAGCAATTGCGAATGCAGTTCACCCATGATTTGACTCCCTGTTTGTCTGTTATTGGTGTATAGGCATGCTTGTAATTTTTGCATATTGATTCTGTATCCTGAGACTTTGCTGAAGTTGCTTATCAGCTTAAGGAGATTCTGGACTGAAGAAAACCTAGGCAATACCATTCAGGACATAGGCATGGGAAAGACTTCATGACAAACACCAAAAGCAATGGCAACAAAAGCAAAAATAGACAAACAGGATCTAATTAAACTAAAGAGCCTATGCACAGCAAAAGAAACTATCATTAGAGTGAACAAGCAAACAACAGAATGGGAAAAAAATTTTGCATGCTACCCATCTGACAAAGGGCTATTATCTAGAATTTACAAAGAACTTAAACAAATTTACAAAAAAAAAAAAAAAAGCCCCAAACAACCCTGTCAAAAAGTGGGCAAAGGATATGAACAGAGACATTTATACAGCAACAAGCATATGAAAGAAAGGTCATCACTACTGGTCATTAGAGAAATGCAAATCAATACCACATTGAGATACCTTCTCAGGACAGTTAGAATGGCGATCATTAAATAGTCAGGAAACAACAGATGCTGGAGAGGAAGTGAAGAAATAGGAACGCTTTTACAGTGTTGGTGGGAACGTACATTAGTGAAATCATTGTGGAAGACAGTGTGGCAATTCCTCAAGGATCTAGAAATAGAGATATCATTTGACCGAGCAATCCCATTACTAGGTATATACCCAAAGGATTATAAATTGTTCTATTATAAAGGCATGTGCACAGGTATGTTTATTGCAGCACTGTTCACAGTAGCAAAGAGTTGGAACCAATCCAAATGCCCATGAGTGATAGACTAAATAAAGAAAATACATATACATATACACCATGGTACATATACACCATGGAATACTCTGCAGCCATAAAAAAGTATGCATTCATGTCCTTTGCAGGGACATGGATGAAGCTAGAAACCATTATTCTCAGCAAACTGACACAAGAACAGAAAACCAAACACCGTATATTCTGACTCATAGGTGGGAGTTGCACAATGAGAACACATGGACACAGGGAGGGGAGCATCACACAGGGGCCTCCAGTGGCGTGGGGAGCTATAGGAGGGGTATCATTAGGAGAAATACCTAATGTAAATGATGGGTTGATAGGTACAGCAAACCACCATGGCACTCATATGCCTATGTAACAAACCTATGCATTCTGCATATGTACCTCAGAACTTAAAGTATAATAAAAATAAATAAGTAAATAAATATGATATCTTTAACAAATCCTTTATAATGAAAGGAAGCTTCAAGTAATGAGAATATTATCACTGGGAATGATTCAAATAAGATAAAAATCTACCTCTCTCCCTCAGGGAACTGCAACTTAGTTTCAAAGACAAAATATCAGCATAGTACAGTAAGGTAAGCAGCTATGCCAGTTCAGTGTCCAAGGAATGGAGTAGAAGTTGTGCATCGACTGAGACTGCCACTAGTTAGGGTGGTCAGAAGGCGCTCCCATGAGTAAATAGGATTAGGCTTAGCTCTATGGGATGATTTCTTTTTACACTTGTACAACAGAGGCAGCAATACACTGACTGGGCCCAGGAGCTCCCCTGATTGAGCTACTGGTTGTCATGTGGAAGGCCTGAGGCCTGGACTGCTGCTTCCTGCAACCCGTCAATTATACTCCACTATGCAAAGTGCTTTACTGAGTGACGATTCCACTCTTCAAAAATCATCACTCCCAGAGGTAGATCCAGCTTTTAGACTCTCTCCATCCCTGCCCTGTCCTTCCATCTTAAATATTCTCTCTCATGTCAAGATAATAGTTATCAACAACCCTGTGAGGTAGGCATTTTTAATGCCATTTTACAGATGAGGAGACTGAGAGTAAGGGTTAAGAAATCTCCATAAGGGTTCTCAGCTACACTGGGATTTGAACCCTAGTCTATCTAATTTTAAAGCCAAACCTAATCACTATGCTTGAATGCCTCCAGTTCAAGCAGAGAAGAAAAAAAACCTATTTTAATTACTTTATATTTGAGAGAGTCAAATTAGATCCTACAGATTGAGCTAAAGCACTTGCATTTAGAGATTGTTTATTCTTCCTCATGATCAACACAGTTATGGATACTACTTCTAAGGCTACACAGCAACTGCTGCAAGCTTATGGAGAGCAGTTTGGGAAGGGACGAGAGAGAATAGACTGAAATCCACTTGAGTGACAATTTCCCTGTCTTGGTCAACAGACGGTACATTTATGGCATTCTTGGATCTCTAGAAGTAGAAGAATTCCTTGAGATCTGAGTTCAGCCCCATTTCTGCAAAATTGAAAGGCTTATTTAGCTGTGACTTAGCATTCTATCTGTTACCTTTTGGCAGTTTTTTAAAAAATCAAATATACTCATTACCTGAAGATTCCTTTCACTATAACACGTGTGTTAAAGAGATCATTCATTCATTCATTCTTTCATTCCTAATAAGACAGCTTAGGAAATTAGCAAGGGTAAAATATTAGCCCTGTTGTATAGCAAAGGGATGGGACATGACCAATAATGACCTTTCAATTTAGCCTTTCCCTTTTGCAGACACCTCTACTCCCTGCAGCCCAGTCAGAATCCCTTGAGGAAAAAACACTGTAAGATTCTGGAGCAGATCATTGACAGGGCAGGCGCAGTCTCTGCTCAGCATTCCATTTAAGTGATTCCTTGTCAGTCTCTGAGGCCAGAGGCCCTCTCTATTTTTTTTAGTAGGGAATTCTATGACGAGGCACTGAAAATCCTTGGGTAAAAATTACAAAGTGATAAAAAGAACAAATAGGAAAAGATGTGTGTGGAAGATACTTTCCACATACTTTGGAAATCTTTTTAAAATATTCTGGGTTCAGCAAAGCCCTGGGCTCTCAAGGGCTGCCTATGTGCAAGGACATTGCCATTCCAAGATTAGAATTGCATGAAGCTAGCGGAGTCTAGGGACACTAATGTTAAAAACTCAAGGCTAACTCCTTAAAAGGCAGCTTTTATTCTTAATTGCCCAGCAATAATGTTGTGCTTTTCTCCAGAAGCATATACACAACGATTTCTCTGAACCTTGACTGATAATAGTAGTAGCAGTACTGGTAGTAGTAGTAGTATTATGTTAACATTTCCTGTGTGCCAGGCACTATTCTGGTTACATGTATTAAGTCATTTAGTCCTCCAGTAGCCCTATGCCATCAGTATTATTATTGCTGTCCACATTTTACAAATGAGTTAACAGAGGCACAGAACTCAAGTCGCTTGCCACCCCCAGTTCCTTATCACATGGGCCTCTCCATAAGGTGACTTACAACATAGCAGCTTGCTTCATTAGAAGAAGTAAGGGGGAAGACAGACACAGAGTGAAAGCAAGATGCAAGCGTCTTTTGTAACCTCATCACAGAAGTGACATCACATCACTCTGCCATATTCTATTCATAAGAAGCAAATCACTAGCTTCAGCCCACACTAACAGGGAGACGATAACATATAGGGCATGAATATCAAGAGGTGGAGATCACTGGGACCATCTTAAAGGATGCCTCCCACACTGTCTGACCACAAAGCCCAAGACCTTGACCAAAAGAAGACAGGTCACATTTTTCCTAGGCAAACTTGCAAGAACCAAACCTATCTCGGCAGAGAGTGTGGGGATGGGGAAGTTGTATCCCAGAGACCAGCTCCAGCTAGGATTTAAAGTGAAGGTCATTTGAGCCCCAAAGTTATATTTTCCCACCTGGCAAACAGACAGTGATTCCATTCAGCACCAAGAATAAGGAAAATGGAGAGTTATAAATAATGATTATTTCTGGAATTCCTAATTTAAAGTTAGTGATAAGAGCAGTTTGACTCAGGAACAGCCACTCTTTCCCCTCTCTCTGTTCCTGTCCCTTGTCCCTACCCCTCTCTAATTTTGGGTCTCTCTGTGGGAGTTTCTAGGCCTTCCTTCTGTGTCTCTCTTCCTTCCATTCCCTACCCCTTCACCAGCTTTCTCTCTACTGCTCTGTATTTTTCTTTTCATTGTTTAGCCCCTGGGTTTAAAAATTTTTTAACTTATCAGACTTATTAGGAAGGGAGAAGTTGACAAATTTACAATAAAGTGGTGTAACAGTCAGTTTTATGTGTCAACGTGGCAAGGATATGGTCCCCAGTTATTCAACCAAGCACGAATCCAGCCATTGTTGTGGAAGCATCTTGTAGATGTGATTAGTATCTACAATCAGCTGATTTAATGTGAAGGAGACTACCCTGAATAATCTGGGCTGGCCTGATCTAATTAATTGAAACTGAGGTTCCCCTTCAGATATTTTGCTTGAAGATTACAACATCATCTGCTGCCCAGGAGTTTCCAGTGTGCCCTTCTTCACAGCTGGCCCACAGATCTGAATGTGCCTTACCACCCTGCTGCCTAATTCCTGGCAGTAAATCCGTGTGTGTGTGTGTGTGTGTATTCCGTTGAGTCCAGAATGACACAGCTGGCAGGAATAACCAATAGTGCTGATAGTGGTCTTTATATTAGTAGGGAGAGGGAGGCATATTTTCATTTTAAAATAATAACTCAAAGAAATTAGTTTTCTCATTGGAGTTTTCAAAGATACTATTTTTCCCCAGGTGAGAATTCCAGATATCCCTCAAGTCATGCCATGCTGGCCACCTCCACTTGGGCCTGAATTAGGCCTTGATAATACAATATTTAAACTTTTTCTGCCACTCTATGCAATCAACATTTGGTTATCCTGTTTTTTATTCTCTGAGGAAACTACTGGCTAATCAATTGTCCTATTATTCTCTCCTATTCACATTTATGCTTCTAACTCCAAGTCTTGCACATTTATGTAACTTAATACAAGTTTATTTAAAGGATTAATTAATAAATCTGCATTTAAATTGGAGCATTCAACATCTTTTTTTTTTTTTTTTTTTTTTTTTTTTTGAGACGGAGTTTCGCTCTTGTTGCCCAGGCTGGAGTGCAATGGCGCGATCTCGGCTCACTGCAACCTCCGCCTCCTGGGTTCAAGCAATTCTCCTGCCTCAGCCTCCTGAGTAGCTGGGATTACAGGCACGCGCCACCATGCCCAGCTAATTTTTTGTATTTTTAGTAGAGACGGGGTTTCACCATGTTGACCAGAATGGTCTCGATCTCTTGACTTTGTGATCCACCTGCCTCGGCCTCCCAAAGTGCTGGGATTACAGGCTTGAGCCACCGCGCCCGGCCAGCATTCAACATCTTAATCCAAAATTAAACTAATGGCTCATGCTCCATGAGGAACCAATGAAAGGGAGAGAATTTGGGGCAGGAACCTCATCATGCTTCTCAAATCCTGCCACTCAGGTAGTTGCCTTGTAGGACAACCAGAGTCATACTGCATCTCTAAATTTGTACCTATACATGGTCATAGACTGATATTAAGCCATGCAAGCTGCCTGTGCCCAAACCCTACACAATGATCACTGGTCTCAACATGTGTCCTGCGGACCCCAGGGGTCCCTGTGACACTGCCAGGAAGTTGGCTACATCCTCCTTTTCCAAATACATACCCAGGTGAAGCATATTTTCTTTATATACCTGAATCAAAACCAGATGTCACAACAGATTATAATTGAAGAAGATATGAGTTGTGCTGTCTTTTATTAAGCCATTCAATATTTTTTAAAAATCTAAAACAATGACATTTTTCACTAATCTGGGGGAACAATGCAGTCATTTTTTGTAAAATACACGTGGATTTATTATCATTATTTTAAAATAACTTATAAGTAAATATTTTTAAGTGATCTGTTTTAATTTTTAATGTGGTAAATATTAGTAGATATAACCTGCATTAACAAAAGCATAACCTGCATAAACAAAAGCTCTTTGAGTTTGCAACAATTTTTAAGAGTCTAAGGAATCCTAAGAGCCAAAGGCTTGCTGAGTGACCACTGCTGTAGATCATTGATTATATCCTTGCCGAAACAAAAAGCAAAATATGCCTTTTTTTTGGGGTGACTGGCTCCAGAAATTGAGAGCAGCTCAGAGTGGCCATGGAATGTTGGGTCCTCTCCCTCTTGTTAAGGGCTAAATTCACACCAGAAGCCATGTTATATATATTTTTTCTTTTCTTTTTTTCTTTTTTTCAGACAGAGTCTCGCTCTGCCACCCAGGCTGCAGTGCAGGGTCACAATCTTGGCTCACTACAACCTCTGCCTCCTGGGTTCAAGCGATTCTCCTGCCTCAGCCTCCTGAGTAGCTGGGACTACAGGTGCCCACCACCATGCCTGGTTAAATTTTATATTTTTAGTAGAGACATGGTTTCACCACATTGGCCAGGCTGGTCTCGAACTCCTGACCTTGTGATCCACCCACCTCGTGCTCCCAAAGTGCTGGAATTACAGGTGTGAGCCACTGTGCCCAGCCCCATAGATTTTCTTTATCTTCTACAGAACCCAGGGAGACTTTGAACAACAGATACATACTCTGTAGGTATTTATTGATTGGTATCTATTAATCTTTAATTGTGCAAAATGTATTAATTTAGAATAAGGAAGCATCTGTCTTGCAGCTCAAGAAGATTAATGTCAACCTCAAGGCTAAAACCTGAGCAGTTTGGGAGACCCAACCTCCCTCACTCAGGCCATTGCAGCTGCCATGTGAATTCAGTGGGTGAGGGATAGAGACAGGGGAAAGATCCATGCAACACTTAAACTGGAATCTTTTCTCTGCAGCCTGGAACCTTTCTTTGGTCCATAGAGTCACAAAGCCCATGAGATTCTGGTATTTTCCTTCAGTTAGAGAAACTGGCAGGATGTGACACCTATTTTTACAGCATAAATTCTTCAGTGAAGATTTATGAATGGTGACATACAACCCAATGTGTCCTACCTGCATTCATGTTCTATTCTAGTACACTCTAAGTCCTGACTAGAGTATGGTTACAAATGCTGATTCAAAGCTCATCTCTATAGCTTAGCAGTTGTGAGAACTTGAGCAAATTTACCATACTCTACCTGCATCAGCTTCCCTATCTGTAAAATGGGAATAAGAGTAATACTACCTGAAAAGGTCGAGGTGAAAATGAAATGACATAATGTATACCAGGTACTTAGCATGGGTGCCTGACACAGCAAAAGATCTGAAAAAAATGTTAACTACTTTTTTGTGTTAGGCAGAATTGTGGGACTGGAAAGAGACTTTCTGTTCTTATTTGGTAATTAATATTTAATATGCTAAGCTCTAGAGAGACCAATTATTTGCCATTGCCCTTGCTAAGAATGGGAATGGAAAAAGCAGATCATGTCTTGCTTCTTTTTCATCCTCATCAAAAACCAAAAGAATGCAACTAGAAGGAGGAGAAGAATCACTCATTAACTAAAGAAAATATGCCTCCGCTTTGACCATCTTTCAGTGTGTGAGTTTGTGACAATCCCCTTCAATACAACAAGATTGTGGTTCTGTTTTAACAGGAGCTTCTCTTGCTAGAGCAGAAAAGACACAGCATGGGCCGGACAGCAAGCTTGTTTGCCCTGAGCCCTGGGGCAGCTAGCTGTCTTGGACAGAGTTAGTTTTCAGGTCTGGAGCTGGGAAAACACACTCCTTAATGCCCACATGCTTGCAGTGTGACACGTAGCTTGGAAGCTTGTCACCCCTCTTGCAACTGCTACCCGACTTGTCTCTCAGGAAAGATTGTCTTCATGGGATATTCTTAGGGATGAAAGCTGTGAGAAATGTGCACGCCACTGAGAACAGCAACCACCTAACTTCAGAGGCTCATCCTCTCACAGGTCCTGCAGTCTGGGATGTGCCAGTGGTCCGCCTAGAAAATTGCCTTCAGTACAGAGGGGACTGAGAGTTGCCCAGTAGCTGTGTTTGAGAATCAAAGCACCAATTTCAGGCAGGAATGGGCTGTTTGTCTGAAGACAGGCGTGGAGGTTGCTTTCATGTTCTCCTGCTGAAGGAGCATGAACTCAGACTGAATGGCTGGCTCTGGTATGTGTTTGAATTAAAACCAGTGTAAACACCACCATTTCACCAATGGCACATGGATGTACCCCTACTGGATACCACAAGAGGAAAACTAAAAATGAAATCAGCTAGAATAACTGATTTTGTTATCATAATTTTAAAACAAGCAATTCTATTTTTTTTTTAAATAGCACATCACAATAACAGGAAAATTGTAAAGTAGCAATGTCATATAGTGTCTGAAAATAAGCTTAAAAAATGCATATTATTTCAGTGGAAGAATAAAAGTCCAAGGAAAGGATATAACAAAACTTTTTGTATGTGTAACAAGCTGTTCCCATGAACACTGAAGACAAAAGAGGAAAAAGTGGGTTTGTACTCACCTGCTAGGAATTTGGGTTACATCATGAAAGCCCAGTTGCTATAATAACAGTGGGGAAGTGAATGGTAATGAGACAATTCCTCACAAGGGTCCCTGTGTGTTCAAAGTGGCTCAAAGCCACCTTTCCATCTTAGGCAGTGAGTTGCAAACATTTCAGTGCATTAATTTCTACATAATTATTTAACCTAAAGAAACACTTTAGTGATGACCTCTATCTGCAATGAAGCAATAGCAAGGATTAACAACAGCCAAGGCAAACCTTTAAAATAATCAGGTAGCAATATATGTCCTTAATGAATGAAACAAGTTTTTCAGAAGCGAGGAACTATAACTAGAAATACTTGGAAAACTGTAGGCTTGTATGTGCTTGTTTTAATTTTCCATTGTATATGTTCTTGTTTGTAATTCCTTTGCCACCCCTCAACCATTTACGGCTCACTCCACGTTTTAAACACGGCCCCCACCTCCCCCCCACCCCAACCCCACGCCGCAATGCCACAGTTCTGAATAATTAGGTTAGGTCGCCCTCTGGTGGCACAGAGCTAATCTAGCAAATAAAACACTAGCTCATAAAGAGACGACCTCAGCCAGGACAATCTTCATAAATCTACTCGAAATGGACCGGAAAATAAAAAGGGCCAACAATCACGGAAAATATACAGGAGTTGAGAAAAAAAACTAATAAGTGAATAATTGCATTTTGAAAATTGTCCAAGCAACAGGCTCAATCAGCAGGCAGGGCGCTAGTGCTGATACTGTCTCTATCTAGCTCTGTGTTCTTGGATTTCATCACAAGCACCAATACCCTTAAACCAAATTTCTGATTGTTTCTTAAACTATCTACAATGTTACTTGTAATCCAAAGAATCTCAATTAATAAGTGCGCTACAGAATACTACAATCAGCATAGACCCAATAATATATACATATACATTATAAAGACAATTTAAAACAATGAATGCCCAGGAAGCCTTCCCAATTATTTGGAATACACTGGAAAATATGGCAGAAGTGAGCATCAAATTTAACATGTAATAATCACAGCTATGAGGAGAGAGGCTGATATTTAATCTCAAGCTCAAATTTTGGGGGAAAAGGCTGTGATGGATCTGGCTTTGGTCAGGAGCTCACCCAGGTCTGTATGACGGTAGCTGTGAAACGGGTAAATCAGGTAGGATCTGGGACTGGAGCACATAACCCAACAGATGTGAACTGCAAGGATTCTTATCAATCTGAGTGAAGAAAACAAAAAGGGAATAGTTTCTTGCCTTCAGCCCTGACAAATATGTGTTTATGCTACTTCTGCTGTTAATAATTAATAGTGAAGTAGGTATTTTTTCTCAGTGAAATAGGCTGTATAACTAAAGCCATATTATTAATCTGTTAATATATTCTAACCCATGCCACAAAAAGATTTTATGGCTTCATAAAGATTTCTTCCAAAAATATGGCATAGTAAAAAAAAAATTAATCTCAGATAAAAATGCATCTGAGCCTTCTATGTCAGCTATAAAATTTCACAATTTGAAAAACAAAGTTTAAATTTAATAGAAGAATTTGAGACAGGAACAAATATTAACTAGATACTGTTTTGCTATTTTTGCCTCACATTTTTATGTTTTCAGTGTCTTTAAATTCACACTTTTACTATTTCCTTTAACACTGCAGATGGTATCCTTAGTTAAAATTCATTTCATTAATTGGAGAAAGAAATTGAGGGATTTCTCAAGATCACATAAAATCTCTTAGAGAAGTCCACTTGGTTTTTATTTGATCCATCTATTCATCTATCCTTCCATCCATCCATCCATTCATCCATTCATACATTTATTCATCAGATACCTATTGAGTAAGTCTGTGTAATGTAAATGTACTGTTACAAGGGTAGCAAAGGTGAATTAGATATAATATCCTTGTATTCAAGGAGCTTGCTATATAGTAAGACCAATAAGACAGCTATATGTATAAATTTAGAAAACAGGCAGACATGGGTACTTTATACATTAACAGGATTAGAATTTCAGAAGCTAAAGGATCTCGGAGATCATGCAGCTAATTTATCTGAGTGCACAAATGCCTGTAGAATATCTAGTATCCAGGAATTTTTCCTAACACTCTTTTAAAAATACAGCATATATATATTTGATGTAAATATTAAAGTATATATTATAAATTACATATGATTACATATTATATTTTTAAAACATACATATAAAAGATAGACCATAATCTAAAGCAGTCTGTTTGTATTTGAATAGTTCTTATTGAGAGAAAATTTCTTTGATACTAAGCAAAAATCTGCTTAATTTAATCTCTACTTAGAAAGCTATGCTATTTCTGAAAACTTTTTTCTATAACGAGTATTCTAATATTGAACTCATGTACCCCCTGGATTATCCATTTTCCAGAAGAAGGCCTGAAAATCTTTCTGTATTCTGATTTGTTTTCTGTAGAGGAAATAAATTTGTATTATTCTTAAATGTGATGCCTGAGTTGTATCTATTTTGAGCGTCATGGAGTCACTTCCTCTCATGGTATTTATTATACTATGCTTCTGAATTATGCAAACGCACGTGCTTTTCTTGCAGCTATAGCACGCTGATAGCTTGTCTTATACTTGAAGTCAACTAAAGCCCAGGCCCTGCTGCTGCAGCCATCATCCCAGCCAAAGGGAGCATGGTGTGTGGTGAGAGGAGAGAGGGGGCAGGACAGAGCTAGTAAAGGAAATGCCTCTTGCCCTTGCTGGGTCTCAGGAACAGAAGCTGACCATGTGGACAGAGGAGTGAACAGGCTGGTCTTTGTCCTGGATTTGGGGGCCCAAAAAGGAACTCCAAGCTGAGGGCAGGCCCAAAGGCAAGGGAGAACTAAAAACTTATTATCTAAGTAGCAAATCAAGATAAATATTAAGAGCTAGGCCGGGCGCGGTGGCTCAAGCCTGTTATCCCAGCACTTTGGGAGGCCGAGGCGGGTGGATCACGAGGTCGAGAGATCGAGACCATCCTGGTCAACATGGTGAAACCCCGTCTCTACTAAAAACACAAAAAATTAGCTGGGCGTGGTGGCGCGTGCCTGTAATCCCAGCTACTCAGGAGGCTGAGGCAGGAGAATTGCCTGAACCCAGGAGGTGGAGGTTGCGGTGAGCGGAGATCGCGCCATTGCACTCCAGCCTGGGTAACAAGAGCGAAACGCCGTCTCAAAAAAAAAAAAAAAAAAAAAAAAAAAAAAAAAAAAAAAAAGAGCTAAGGTGAAATGACTTCAATAAGGGACAGGAAAGGATAAAAACACAGGTTTCAGAGGTGGAATTTAGAAAAGTACTTGAGGCAATTTTCCATCTTGTATGGGCTCACTCCTAGAGGAGGGGTGAGCCTGTTCTGGCATCTTCAAATACTTCACCAACATTCACTAAGTGCTATGATCTGGCTAAGCACTGTATATAAAAGTTGAAGAAGAACTGGCCCCAGTTGTGTAGTGGGTATATGGCCTCCTTGGGAGACAGATACCAGCCATATACCCACTACACAATGTGTTCAGTACAAGGAGGTAGAACACATGGAACTATGGAAGAAAAGTAAATAGCACAGTCTGGGTTTTCCAATAAAACTCTGGGGAGGAGATTTTCTGAGTCTTTCAGCATGGGGAGGAGTTAGGCAGATGAGAGCAGTGGGGAAGAAATTTCTTGATGGAAAAGTCAACTCAAAGCCAGAGAATGAGAAACAACATAATGTAAAAAGGAGTTACTTAAAGTTCAGTGCTGCTGGATTGTCAAGTGTAGATCACTATGGTAACAGATTTTTTCCTTTCCTGTACTTGAGATTTTACCTTTAGAACCTAGGTAAATGTCTTTACGGTTATTGATTTTAAAATGTATATTATTTGTCTTGTCCTTTTATAGTAGTCTTAGAATATTCTCAAAGTATTAAAAGCTTATATTCACTACATCCCAAGAGCTACAGATCATCTGAAAACCTGATAAACATTCTTTCTCTTTCTTCTAGTTCTTGAAACAAAAAACTGTACAGCACAGCAGCACCAAATCCAGAGCCCTTTAGTATCCTCAAAAGA
Organism: Saimiri boliviensis; assembly: GCF_048565385.1. Taxonomy (NCBI): domain Eukaryota; kingdom Metazoa; phylum Chordata; class Mammalia; order Primates; family Cebidae; genus Saimiri; species Saimiri boliviensis. The sequence continues at coordinate 120,294,734 of NC_133450.1, read as the reverse complement.
TCTGTAAAACTGACATTGACCCAGCAGTCAACTGTCCACATACATGAGTGTTTATTTAGCTAACACTCTTCAGTAATGAGAGACAGTTTGGCTACCTATGGCCAGGAATGGCAGGTTAGAACAACTTAGAAAGGATCCTACACAAAAGTATGGCTGCCAAAGGGGAGGTCAGACATCAGAAGACAGATCCACATGTCAGTGCTGAAAGGAACTCAGTTCCAGATACAGGCAGCAGCCAAAATCTACAAATTATGGTAACAGACAACAAGCAACTAGTCAACTGGGCAAGGCAGAGAATGAGGATCACATGCCATAATGGAGTTATTCTAAAAGGTGAAAGGGGCAGAGTGTTAGGGATTACAGGGGAAGATATTTATAAATCCAAGAGACATTTAGCATAAAGAAAACAATCGAGAATCTAAAACCCCAGCTATGAGTCAAGCTCAAGGGCAGGACTTTAGTTTCTAGGAGAAGCTGTAATTAAGATTAAAACATGGTACTGGAGGTAAAAGATGAACACTGAGGCATAGAAGACAAATAAGAAGTGGACATAGACACTAGAACTTGGAAACCAAGTGGGGACTTGGTATCAGGAGCAAGAAAGCAGACTAAAAATATCACACGGTGTCTGAGTTTGACCGGCCACTGTGGTGACCTGGGCTGGACCACCTGATAGCCTCTTTCCTTGAGACAGGACAAGGCTGAGCCTCAGGTCAGGGATCAGTGGCCCCAATGTTGGGAAAGGAGGATTCCAGGAATCTGTGCAGCTCACCATTTCTCTACCTGGTCCACACGGCAGGATTTGGTCACATGCCTTGCTCAGATGGATATGCTTCTGTTATTTTCCTGAGCCTTCAGTGTCACAGTCTTATCACAGAAGGAAATGATATTATGCTGGCCTATCTTGCCCTGACTGTAAGAAGCTGGCTACTAACAATTACTGCTTCATTTTTTAAAGTGCTCATAGGCTTATATTTGATAATTCTATTTTAATTTTGACAGAGATCCATATAAAACTTGAAATAAAGCCAAGAGAGGATCAGTAAAGTGAAAAGATGATTCCATGAATGGGGAGAAAATATGAATATTTTCAGATGGTGTGTTAGTCCATTGTCATGCTGCTATGAAGAAATATGTGGCTGAGGCGGGCAGATCACGAGGTCAAGAGATCGAGACCATCCTGGTCAACATGGTGAAACCCCGTCTCTACTAAAAATACAAAAATTAGCTGGGCATGGTGGCGCGTGCCTGTAATCCCAGCTACTTGGGAGGCTGAGGCAGGAGAATTGCTTGAATGCAGGAGGGGGAGGTTGCGGTGAGCCGAGATCGTGCCACTGCACTCCAGCCTGGCTAATGAGCAAAACTCCATCTCGAAAGAAAGAAATAAATACCCAAGACTGGGTAAAAGGTTTAATTGATTCACAGTTCCTTAGGGCTGGGAAGACCTCTGGAAACTTACAATCATGGCAGAAAGGGAAGCAAACAAGTCCTTCTTCACATGGCAGCAGCAAGAAATGCAGAGGAAAACAGGGGGGAGTCCCTTCTAAAAACCATCAAATCTCGTGAGAACTCACTATCACAAGAACAGCAAGAGGGTAACTGCTCCCATGATTCAGTGACCTCCCACTGGTCCCTCCCATGACACATGGGGATTATGGGACCTACAATTCAAGATGAGGTTTGGGTAGAGACACAGCCAAACCATATCAGGTGGCATTTGCATTTGTCTTTAAAGTAAAAGAGTAGAGGTCAAATGGTGGAATGAGAATGAGGAGAAGGATCTAGTGTGAAGGAACATCTTAAGAACAGTCAGAGATCATTGTAGACTGTGCAGTGCAATCTGGCTGGGGAACAAAACCTGTGCCGTAACGAGGGGAAAGGGCAGATCCTTAAGACCAGAACATATGAACTTTGCTGGGAATATATTAGACAGTAACTGAAGCTATTTTTTCTGGCTAGAGTGGAACTTTTAAAAAGTCGTGTTAACCATAAAAAAGCATCATCCAAACTCCAAATGATCTCTACTCTATAAAATAACTGGCTTGTACACAAGTCATCAATGCCATGAAGAAGAAAGAAAAACTGAGAAATTATTTTGAAGTAAACTCAACACACATGACAACTGAATGCAACGTGTCATCTGGGATTATTTTTAATTTTAAGCTCTGGGGTACATGTGCAGGATGTGCAGGTTTGTTACACTGGTAAACGTGTACAATGGTAGTTTGCTTAGCCTGTCAACCTATCCCCTAAATATTAAGCCCAGCATGTAGTAGCTCTTTTTCCTATTGCTCTTCCTCTCCCAACCTGACCTCCCAACAGACCCCATTGTGTGTCTTTCCCCTCCCTGTGTTAATGTGTTCTCATTGTTCAGCTCCCACTTATAAGTGAAAACATGCAGTGTTTGGTTTTTTGTTGCTGCATTAGTTTGCTGAGGATCATGGCTTCCAGCTCCATCCATGTTCCTGCAAAGGACATGATCTAATTTTTACTGACTACATAGTATTCCAAGGTGTATATGTACCACATTTTCTTTATCCAGTCTATTGTGATGCAAATTTGAATTGATTCTACGTCTTTGCTATTGAGAATAGTGCTGCAATGAACCTATGAATACATGTGTATTTGTAATGGAATGATTTGTATTCCTTTGGGTATATACCTAGTAATGGGATTGCTGGGTTAAATGGTATTTCATGTTCCAGATCTTGAGGAATCACCACACTGTCTTCCACAATGGTTAAAATAATTACATTCCCACCAACACGGTAAAAGCGTTCCTATTTCTCCGAAACCTCACAAGCATGTTGTTGGATTTTTTTTGTAAGCTAAGGGTATTATTGAGGTAATCAGCAAAATTTGAATAAGATCTGTAGATTACAAAATAGTATTGTGTCTGTGTAATTCCTGATTTGATAACTATCCTGAGTTTATCTCCTTGTTTGGGGAAATGTGTGCTAAAGCTTTTATGGGTAAAGGAAAATAATGTCTGCAACTATCAAATTGTTCAGCAATAAAGATATATATGCACACATATATGTATGTGTACATCAATGAGAGACAGAGAATGAAAAAAGCAAATTTGATAAAGTGTTATTACATGGGGAATCTAGATGTAGGGTATTCTGGAATCATTTGTACTTTTCTCAAAACTTCTCTGCACATCTAAAATTATGTCAAAATAAAAATTAAGAGTAAAAATGTATAATATATGGTTGAGCTTAATCAGTAGTGACTGATTAAGAAGTTCCCAAGATGCTAATGCAATTATCCAGGTGAGAGGTAATTAGTGCCAGGTTGTGGCCAGAATAGACAGGAGAAGGAAATGAGGGACATTCCACAAGTAAAGCTACCTATACTTGTCAACGTAAAAGATATGACACAGGAACTGGATGACTCGGAGCTTTCAAGTCAAGGTGTCCAAGAGAATGGCATCACCTTCACAGCTGGGAACATTCATTTAATGATCATTCTAAAGCATTCCTGATGAGATTTCAAAATAAAAACTATAATTTTAGGAAAGAAGAGTGACAAAATAACATGGGCCAAGACTAGAATTACTGAACACTTAATAGGTAAGTTGAATATTTTGTTGTTGCTAAAGTATTCAATGAAACATAATTATGGTCCAGCTGGTAAATTTTTATTTGGGCAATCAGCCAGAAAAGAATTACATCAATCCCCTATAAGATGAAAAGAGTGCTGAATGCTGAAAGGTAAATTAAAATGAAACAAAACAGAAAACAAACAAGCAAACCCAATGTTCAATACTTATGAGTGCACTAGAAGCCCAGCTTCTACCACTGTGCATGTAATACCTATGTAACAAACAAGCACACGTATCCCGGAATCTAAAATAAAAAATCATTATAAGGTAAGCCTTCCAAAGAGTGCAGATGCTGGGCTTGGCTGCCCATCACTCTCAGATACACAGCCCCTCTCATTAGAGCCTGGTGTCCATTTCAGCTGTCATTCTCAGACCACTCATGTGACAAGGGCCCAGTAAAACAGGCCTCTGTCAACCAGAACTGTCTGGTGCCCTCTTATTTGCACTTTGGTATCCTGAAATGTTAACCTTCCACCTTCTTTGCTTTTTCCAACAAATGTATTCCCTTAACTATTGGAGTGGAATGTATTATTTGTTCACAGTTTTTCCTCCCTGCCCTTGTTCACCAATACTTCCCCATCCCACTGACTACAGACTGGGCTATGTAGAGGAAATGGCAGATGCAAACTCTGAGCAGAGGCATCACCTGCTGCTTCCACTATTGTCCTCCTGTCTTCTGACAAGACAGCCACACGTCCTAGCTAATGGCTATTCCTTCTGCCTGGTCCATGTGGCTCCAACCCCTAGAGCCAGTCTAGACAAGTCCAGCCAATCTCAGCCAAGCCAAGCAGAACCACAACTGACCCAGCAGAAATATGATGATGAAATATGTGTTGATTGTTGTAACCACTGAGTGTTGGGGTGATTTGCTATTGGTTACACAGCATTATTACAACCAAAAAAAAAACCAACCAAGAAAAATAATTCACCAGTCTCTTGCCCATTTGGTTTTCAGGTTTTATGTACCTCTGCCCCCCGCCACCACTGCCCTTGAGTTTGAGGCTTATAAAGACTTCTTTGGAACCGAACTTTAACTTTTTTGGCCTCTAAGGCCTCCCTTGTAACCCACCCTCACTCTGTGAATCATATGGTTTCTGGTCATCTTGCCTACAGCTATGACCATCATGGGTATACCCTGCTGCTTACATTCCCAATAATGTTTACAGGCCTGCAAAACAGGAAATAGACATGAGATTTTATATTCTGTGTTCAGAACATAAAGGTCCTCATCTATGTAAAATTCAGTTATTCAGAAAGCTTTTTTTCTTTAGAACAAAACTGAAAAAAAGGGGAAATGATTGAGAATAGTGAAAATCATGAATGTCCCCAATGTTGATGCCCATGAACAGAAATGTATTACTCAGAGAAGAGCTCCTCACTCAAAATCAATGTGATTTTGTAACACATGCACTTTTAACACACGTGGTCATGTGGTTTACAAGCCCACATCTGATTGGAGGAGAAGAGATGGAGCGCTATGGTCAGGAATGCGAATATCAGTCAGATGAGAAAGCTGACATTCCGGTAGGAGGAGGGGAGACAAAGTCTATTATAATGGGACACAAGAAAAAACAAAAAGCCCAGTGGTAAATATCCCTATACAACATAGGACATCTCTGTAGTATAACAGATCAAAGTAGTTGCTGGGACTTTCCTTTTAAATAGGCATTCAGTTATTTGACTATAATTGTCTTATGGGGGAAGAAAGCTCTCAAGTTAGTAATATCTAAAAGTTGATGTACAACTGAACCTATTAGTAACATCAGAAATGTAGTTCTGTTTAATTGCATGCGCACAAAGTGACAAATGCTACATATTTTATTTCTGGGTTTCAGTTGTGGGGATCGGGATAGGCTGTGGTGTACCTTTGTAAACATTTATAAAAATACAAGCAGTACTCAGTAGTTTCATTAAGTAAAAGAAACTCTGGGCCGGGCACGGTGGCTCACTTCTGTAATCCCAGCATTTTGGGAGGCCAAGGTAGGATGATCACTTGAGGTCAGGAGTTCAAGGCCAGCCTGGCCAACATGATAAAACCTTGTCTCTACTAAAAACACAAAAATTAGCTGGGTGTGGTGGTGGATACCTGTAATCCCATACTCAGGAGGCTGAGGCAGGAGAATGGATTGAACCCAGGGGGCGGAGGTTGTAGTGAGCCAAAATTGCACCACTTCACTCTAGCCTGGGCAAAGGAGTGAAACTCCATCTCAAAAAAGAAAGAAAAAAGGAAAAAAAGAAAGAAACCCTTTATTACCAACTTCTATGGTTTTCCACGTGTCATTCCCTCTTTCATAATAAATCTCATCATACCTTCAACGTTTGCCATCTTTGTGGGCCAACTGCTTCTCATCCTTCTATTCAAATCCTCTGGGAAGCTCTCCCCAACTGCTTCCCCCTCCTAGTTGGAGTTATGTATCCCCTAGTATTGCCACAGTGCCCTCTTGCCTCTCTCTGCAGTCTATGGCCTACTATACTCACCTGTCCCGAGGTGGGCACCCTCACTGCCCTCTAACTCAGCAAAGGCAGGTACCACGTCAGTTGAATGCATCATTGGTTCCTTCATTCCTGGCAACTAGCCAACTCCCAGCATGCATTCGTTAAGTGGATAATGTTCCCATCCAGGTAGCTTTCCACATGAGGGAATCTGCATTTCAACTGTGATAGCAAGATGAAAATACTCCGATAGAAACAACCCTGAACGACATTAGGCCAGAGCGTTGGCAGCCTTTGAGGGTGAAGTCCAAGTTTTTGGCCAGATTCCAGCATACAGCTCCATTCTATTCCAAGTCCACAGATTTCACTGCAGACCCACCAAGGGTGTCTTTCTCACTTATGTCACTGGTCACAGGAGGACTCTTCATGTATATTAGTGCTTCCAGTCTAGTGCTAGGGGCAACAGTGTGAGACTGGACAGAAAGGGGCCTGTGGGCCCACAGAATTTACAACTCTAGAGGGATTAAGAAATGTTCCTTCAAGGAAAGCCTTGTGAAGAGGAATTCTCTTTCAGACTATGATCAAAAGACATTTGTTGAGCAATCAAAATTAACCATTGCTATATACAACCACTGAGCTTATAACCATTGCTAATCATAGGACAGTGGCTCCAATTTTGTATAAACGGTCAGAAAATTAGAGATGAGAAGTATCTGGTATAATTCTTTCTTAGATTGGGAACTAGGAGCTTACAGGTCTGGATTCTAGTCTGGTTTTTCTACTAATTTTTTTGCAGACTACAAGCCATAGCATCTGCCTGGGTCACTGGTTTCTCACCTGCAAGCAAGAGAGGTAAGTAAGAGCATCTCTACTCATCCCTCCAGCTCTACTTCCAGATCCCTACAGCTTGCTATGTTCATAATGATGATTAAGAGTTGTTAAGAAAAAAAACAAAAATACACATCAATAGAGAAATCATTACAGGAACTAAGTTATGAATATTCAGGGGCATGAGAAAGTGCTCATGATATACTTTTAAGTAAAAAAAAGCAATTTACAAATTGTATGCAGTGTAACCAATTGCACATAAAAATACAGGAGGCCATTTGCTTCCCTGATTAAGCACATTTTGCAATCAAAGTATGTCTATGTTTGTGTGTGTATGTGTGTGTTATAGACACATTTTATACATATAGCAAAACAACCACACTAAAACAAAGCAATGATTAGCAATGGTGGTATTGGAATTACTACTATTTTATTCTTACAACTTTTTAGTAAAGTACAGATTTTACATTTTTAACTGGAAAAATAATCTTGTTAATGTTTTCTTCTGTTTATTAAATGAATATATGTACATTATAATATGGCTAATATGTCATACCCATATAATTGGAGTTAAAATGTTAGTTGACCATTCAGAACTATATTGGAACTTCGTAGCTATCAAATGAGCTATACCTTGTACAAATAAAGCCTAAGTAATTTCCTATTTTATTCCAAATTATTGGAATTCTGCTTCCAGTGATAATTAGAGGCAGGCACCACTACGTCTGGCACTATGAACCTGCACAAGCTGCTGCCAGGGGGTTGTTTTCCTCTCTCCTTCTGAGAGCTCATCTCTGTGCTCCTCATTTGGACACAGATCCTGCCTCTTCCCTGCCCATGGTTGCAGCCTTTGCATGTTTCACTCCTGTAAATATTTAACAAGCAGTGGGACAGTTTCATTCTATCACCAACCAGCGTTAGTGAAGCCGGTAAGGGAAAATTGAAACCTACAATTAGACTGAGCAGGGGCAACTGCAGTTCATAGGAGACAGCTTGGTACTGTCAATCCAGATAACAAGGCAGATAACTTTTTGGCACAATAAGCTGCAAAAACTAGGTGAAAGATGAGCTCTACTACTGACAGATGTTTCTTTTCTTTCTTTCTTTTTTTTTTTTTTTAATAAAAGGAGGCCAGGCGTGCTGGCTCATGACTGTAATCCCAGCAGCACTTTGGGAGGCCAGGGCAGGCAGATCAACTGAAGTTATGAGATGGAAACCAGACTGGCCAACATGGTGAAACTCCACCTCTACAAAAAAAAAAAAAAAAAAAAAATGCAAAAATTAGCCAGGCATGGTGGCATGCCCCTGTAGTCCCAGCTACTAGGGAGGCTGAAGTGGGAGAATCACTTGAATCTGGAAGGGCAGAGGTTGAAGTGAGCCAAGAGAGCATCACTGCACTCCAGCCTGGGCAACAGAGTGAGACCCTGTCTCAAATAAATAAATAAAAATTTAAAAGTTTTACAAAGTGACATTAAGAGATCCATACTGAGTCAACAAAAAGGAAAAAAAAATCTAAATTAAAAAAATAAAATTTTTAAAAAGTGACATTAAGAGAAGAAGAAATAGTGAGGTACTGTCTGAAATTAAGACCTACTCATGAGTTTTTACCTGACTCTACCCTCACAGTATCTAAAGTTCCTCCATCTTCTCCACTCATCACTGGTCACTTCCAACACACGGAATGACTAGGATGCTAACAACTCAAAGGTTTTGAAAAAGGTTGAGGAACATGCCACCTCCCCACCCCCCACCCCAAGAATAACCAAAAACTTCAAAGGGAGGAATAAATTAATCATACATTACTGGAGCAGGAAAATGGGGAAGGGGAAATTGATATTTCTTGTTGATGTCATAATAACAGTTTTATTGAGGATAATCAGTTTAATTTTATCTTTGTAATCCTATTACCGCTGCTGGCATTTGGCTTAGAAAAGGCTATCGACAAAATTCTGCTGATAAGACTTGACTCAGGAGAAGTCTGATGAGAGCTTTGGGGACACACAGGAGGAAATGGTCCAGCTTCCTTAAGACATTGGCTGCATGCGACTCTTAGAACTGCTGCAGCCAACTTCCACCAGGCTGAAAGCTGAGACAGCACTAATGATAACAGTCTCAAAGAGGTAGAACAAAAAAATCAGGGCCTTGGTAGCATTGCTACGCCACTGAATCAACGAAGCCTGAAGCTTCTGGACTTTCAGTTAGGGAAGGTAATGCACCTCCTTATTGTTTTACCCACCGTGAGTTGGGGAAGAGGAAGAAGTCTAGGGAATGATTCACTGTGGGGTGACGGGAATATTCACAGCCACAACCTGAAAGCATGGACAGTGATAGAGGTCATGGACACGGGGTGGGGAAAGTTAGGTAGACTGGATACCCCCAGCCCTTTGCCTCCCTAAGCATACTTTGCAATCAACGCAAAGCTAAAAGAAAGAACTTTCCTTGGGGCTTCAGGTATGTTTACTTAGCCAATGTAGCAGGGTTACAAAGAACTCAGACTATATATTCATGTGTACAAAGAAGATGTAGTTCATTTCCTATAGGCCTCCACCCTCTCTAGATACTGGCTAATTAACTTGCTAATTAAAGTTTCAGTCTCTTAGGGTTTCAACATTCTCCTTTTGGTTAAGTAGTAAGATTATTTAAAGTTCAATTTCCTATGGGACCTGGCATAAATCATACATTTTTGGATGACACAGTCTCTGGGTAAATTCTCAGCCTTCAAGAGTGCTGCTCTGCCATCTTTCTCCTTCCTAAGAGATGGAACAGGAGCCTTACAGTGTTCCTGCGGTGGGTATCTTCTGAGGCTTGCTGCTATAGGAGCGGCTCATCTGATCTATACCTTTAGCTGGTAACCACTGTGTTATGGCCCATTTCCTATAGCCTTCTCAGGTCTTGCACTGGTACTCATCCCTGGAGTCTGGGTCCCAGCTACCTGCACCTTTATAAAAACCTTTCTCATGGGAGCCTCTTAATCCTGTTGGTACTCTGGCTCTCCCAGTACTTCCCATTGCCCAAACAGGGCACACAGGCATCCTTGCAGGCAGGATGAGGCTTTGGGGGAGCCAGGAGCACTGCCCCAGGCTCACCTGTCCCATCAGCTCCCCCTGCTTCATTACTATGATGCCATGTGGACATGGAGCCAAGTAGAATGCCAGGCTCCCCAGGTGGCTTCTGCCTCCTCCAGCTTCTCTTGGGAAAGCAGCCCTGAGCCTGAGGGTTGCGGATGCCTCAATATTGACTCACTTTAATGTTCCTATGTTTCCATTAGCTCAAGGCTGGGGCTTCAGAAGGGAAGAAAATGAAGATCCTTGCCTCTAAAACCTACCTTTGATTCCCTTGTCCTTTTCATAAATTTGAAAGTGTTGAAGATTTTGGGCTTCTCATTTTCCCATCTTTTTTCACAGGCCTCCTCCCACCTAAGACCCATCAAGCATTGGTCTGTTAAAGAAGGGAGCTTTAGAACTTAGAAATACCATCTCTATCTCCATAAAGTTTGCCTTTAAATACTTTTAAACTTACAAAATTGGTTAAGCAAAAAAACCCTAAGAATTGAAATTTAAATGACTTTTTTAGGCAGGACCACCTTTTTCTCATGTGGTACAATGAACCTCAAGGTTGCGTAGAGGTAGGAGGCCACTGAGTATTAGACTATAGGAAAAAGTGACAATAAATCAACTCCATCTATCTATATCTAATAAATAAATATATATAAAATGTACAATTTTAGTATAATATATATATGATTAGTCACACTACAGAAAAATGTGATTAGAGCAGTGGTCAGAATTAATGATGGGTAATGAATGGAGACTCGTGGTGTAATCCCATCACCTACCTAGTTAGACAGGGTACAGTGCCTGCTCTTTCTGCTCCTCTGCAGCCCTATTGCCAGGATAGGAAGTACAGGTTATCTGAGCTTTTGATCAGCTATATATCTATCCTTCTTGAATGCTTTGATGAACTGTTATAATTGTTTTGCAGGTTTCTATTTCTCTCCACTGTTATATTAAGGAATTAAATTTAAAATGCTACAGATAATCTTTGAATAAATACAATTTCAATGAAAAGGGGTCCATAACCCTGTCTAATTAAACCTTTCTGTTCTCTGACATCGTTTCAATAAAATATTTGATCTTCTGCAATGACTCCAATAATTGGTTATAGTTGTTCACTGAAACTCAAATTCCCTTCCCACTACCAGATGATAAGCAGAGCCCGCGTCTGCCCCAGGACACACTAGGGCAAACACATTAGCTAGACTGAAAGAGGATTGTTGTTCTCAGCTGGGATCTGAAAAAAAGTTCCATCATCTCAAAAACAAAATACAGAAAGCTAATATATTAATTTTTAATGAAGAAAATGTACCTAACAGGAGGATGGATGCTCGTGTTCAGTGAATGCAGCTTCTCCCTGAAGGCAATTTTCTTGGGATACTAAATTATTATCAGAATGTTGTTTGGTGAGCATGGCATTACAGCAAGTAGAACTAATTGGGTAATCCTAATGCTTACTGATGCTGGGGTGGGTTCACTGCAGCCCCTCTACGGACACAGCTATCCCTTAGGTCAGTGGATTCCACTCCTGAGGTGCGGCACTTTCTGTCCTGGACATTTTGGAGATACACTGCTGTCATAAAAGTCTTTGAATCTAGCTTTTCTTTCCTATATATATTTAAACAACCATTTCCAACCTTTCCCTCCCATTTGTTTATTTCAGGAAACTTAGACAAAGCAAAATACAACAAAATAAAAACTACCCTTCCAGAGACAACCACTATTAAGATCCTGGGTATTCTCTCAGACTCTTCTCTTTTCATCAGTTGTCATTCTGACTTTTTCTGCACTCAGATACTCCAATCTCCACAACCAAGTATGGGTCCCAGCCCTGGGTGAGGGCCTGGGGAAAGGGCAGAGGATGCACTCAGAGCACACAATTCAGCACCTTCTCAGAGGCACAATTCACATGTGCCAAAAACCATGGCAGCAGTTTGAGCAGCCAGCAATGTGCTCCATTAGAACACAACAAACACTCTGGGAGTTTGACTTGCCCATGTTCCCTCACAAATGAAATTTTCATCCCATATTCATGGATAGAAGAATCAATATTGTTAAGATGCTCATACTACCCAAAGTGATCTAGAGATTCAATGCAATCTGTAGTAAAATTTCAATGACATTTTTCAGAGAAGTACAAGAAACCCTAAAATTTGTGTAGAATCACAAAAGATGGGCCAGGGATGGTGGCTCACACCTGTAATCCCAACACTTTGGGAGGCCAAGGCAAGTGGACCACAAGTTCAGGAGATCAAGACCATCCTGGCTAACACAGTGAAACCTCGTCTCTACTAAAAATACAAAAAGTTATCTGGGCATGGTGGCACACACCTGTAGTCCCAGCTACTCAGGAGGCTGAGGGAGGAGAATGGCTTGAACCTGGGAGGTGGAGGTTTCAGTGAGCCGAGACTATGCCCCTGCGCTCCAGCCTAGGTGACAGAGCGAGACTCCATCTCAAAAAAAAATCACAAAAAAAAATCACAAAAAAACCACAAAACCAATGCAATATTGAGCAAGTAAAGCAAAGCTAGAGGTGTCACACATCCTAATTTCAAAATATCTTACAAAGCTACAATAATCACCATATAGTATTGGTGTGAAAACAGACATATAGACCAATGGAATGGAAGAGAAAGCCCAGAAATAAACTCAAACTCATAGATATACGGTTAGTTAATCTATGGTACTGAAAAACTGGGTATCCAAAAGCAAAATAATAAAATTTGGGAGACATGTGGAGCAAGATGGCAGAATAGAAGCCTCTACCGATCATTGTCCCCTCAAGGACACCAATTTAACAATTATCTACATAGGAAAAAAACACCCGTATAAGAATGAAAAATCAGTTAAATACTCATAGTGCCTGATTTTCATATTGCTGAAAGAGGCACTGAAAAGATAGAAAAAGCGGCCCTGAATTGCCTACACTACCCCTTTCCATCCCCTGCAGTGGCAGAATGGCTCTGACTAGGGGAGGGAGAACACAGCAACTTTGAGGCATAGAACTCAGTACTGTCCTGTTAGCGCAGAAGGGAAAACGTGCCCACCAAAGGAGCATTTACACCAGCACTAACCAGGGGAAATCACCAATCCCAGCAGTCTAAACTTGAGTTCCTGCAAACCTTGCCACCTTGTGCTGCAGAGCACTATATTGCTAAATGAACTTGAAATGCAGTCTAAACTATAAGAATGGCAACTCCTGGGTGAGTTCTAGTGCTGAACTATGCACAAAAACAGCGGCCTGGGAGGGGGCAAGTGTCATACGGAGACACCAACCAGGGCGGCTAAGGGAGTGCTGGCATCATTCGTCCCCTAACTCCAAGCTACATAGTTTCTGGCTCCAAAAGAGACCTGCTTCTACTTGAAGAGAGGAGAAGGAAGAGTGGCAAGGACTTTGTCTTGCATCTTAGATACCAGCTTAACCACAGTAGGATAAAACACTGGTGAGAGTCATGAGGCCCCCATTCCATGCCCTAGCTGCCAGATGACATTTTTAGACATACCCTAAGCCAAAGGGAACCTGCTACCTTTCCACTGCCTGGGGAAGGAGAGGAGAAGGAGGAGTAGGAAGGACGTTGTTATGCATCTCAGAGACCAGTTCAACCATAGCAGGATAGGGCCTGGGTGAGAAGCATAAGGCCCCCTTTTCAGGTCCTAGCTCATGGATAGTTCTAGACACACCTTAGGCCAAAAGGGATACTGCTACCTTGAAGGAAAGAACCCAGTCCTGGCAGCATTTATCACCTTTTAACCAAAGAGTTCTTAAGCTTTGGATAACCAGCAGCAATACCCAGCTACTAAGTCAAGAAGCTTGGGCAAGATACTAAGTCTTGTTGGCTTCAGGTGAGACTCAGCACATTCCCAGATGTGGTAGCTTTGGGGCAAGACCCCATCCAAATGAGAAAAGCAGAGGCAAAAGTAAAGGGGACTTTGTCTTGCATCTTAATTACTGACTCAGCCGTGGGAACGAAGAGCACAAAGTGGGCCCTTGGCATCCTCAGTTCTAGGACTTGGCTCTTGGACCGCATTTTTGGACCTGCCCTGGGTCAGAGGGGAGCCTGCTGCTCAGAAGGGTGAGTCCCAGGTCAGACAGCATTCACCACAAGCTGAATGGAAAGTCCTTGGGCCTTAAGGGAACACCAGCAGTAGTCTCACAGTACTTCCTGTGGGCCTGTGGTAGCAGTGGCCATGGGTGAGGCTCCTCTACTTTTGGAAAGTGGAGGGAAGAGTGGATTGTGTCTTGTGGTTTGAGTGCCAGCTCAGTCACAGTACAATAGAACAACAGGTAGACTTCTAATGATTTTGACTCTAGTCCCTGGCTCCCGAACAGCATCTATTGATCCTCCCAGGGCCTAGGGGCACTCACCACTCTGAAGGGAAGGACACAGGTCTGGCTGGCTTTGCTACCTGTTGATCATAAAACCCCAGGGCCTTCAGTGAACATAAGCAGTATCCAGGGAGTGGTTACAACAGGACGTGGGCAAGACCCAGTGCTGTGCTGCCTTCAGGTATGACTCACCACAGTCATCCCTAGCTTCAGTGGCTCAGGACACAGACGGAGATTTTGTTTGGAAGAAAGTAAGGGAAGAGAGCAAGAGTCTCTTCCTGGTCATCCAGAGAATTCTCCTGGATCTTGTCCAAGACCCTCAAGGCAGTACCTTTATGAGTCTGTAAGAATCACAATGTTAGTAGGCTTGGGGTTCCCCCTAAAGCAGCTACAGCTTAGAACACAACAGCCAAGACCCTTCAAACACCTGGAAGGCCTTTCCAAGAAGGATGGATACAAACAAGTCCAGACTGTTAAGAACAAAATAAATAACATCTTCAATGCTCAAATGAAAGAACATCTATGAGTATTAACACAATCCAGGAAAACATGACCTCACCAAATGAACTAAATAAGGCACCAGGGACCAGTCCTGAAGAAACAGAGATGTGTGATCTTTCAGATAGAGAATTCAAAATAGCTGTGTTGAGGAAACTCAAAGAAATCCAAGGTAACACAGAGAAGGAATTCAGAATTCAATCAGATAAATTTAAAAAAGAGATTAAAATAATTAAAAAGAATCAAGCAGAAAATATGGAGCTGAAAAACACGATTGGCATCCTGAAGAATGCATCAGAGCCCTTTAGTAGCAGAACTGCTCAAGCAGAAGAATTAGTGAGCTTGAAGACAGGCTATTTGAAAATGCACTATCAGAGGAAACACAACAAAGAAGAATAAAAAACAATGAATCACCTCCAGGATCTAGAGAATAGCCTCAAAAGGGTAAATCTAAGAGACATTGGCCTTAAAGAGGAGGTAGATAAAGAGGCAAAAGTAGAAAGTTTATTCAAAGGGAAAATAACAGGCCAGGTGCAATGGCTCACGCCTGTAATCCCAGCACTTTGGGAAGTCAAGGTGGGCAGATCACTTGAGGTCAGGAGTTTGAGAGCAGCCTGGCCAATGTAGGGAGACCCTGTCTCTAGTAAAAATACAAAAATTGGCCAGGTATAGTGGCATGTACCTATAATCCCAGCTATGTGGAAGGCTAAGGCATGAGAATTGCTTGAACCCAGGAGGAGGAAGTTGTAGTAAGCTGAGATCGTGCCACTGCATTTCAGCCTAGGCGACAGACCAAGACTCCATCAAAACAAACAAACAAACAAAATAAAGGGGAAATAACGGAGAATATCCCAAACCTAGATAAATATATCAATATCCAAGTACAGAAAGGTTATGGAATACATCTTAAACAAAGAAGATTTAACCCAAAAAAGACTACTTTAAGTCATTTAATTAGTAAACTCCCAAAGGTCAAAGATAAAGATAGGATCCTAAAAGCAGCAAGAGAAAAGAAACAAATAACACATAATGGAGCTCCAGTACATCTAGCAGCAGACTTTTCAGTGGAAACCTTATGGGCCTGGAAAAAGTGGTATGACATATTTAATATGCTGAAAGAAAAAAAAAGACTTTTACTCTAGAATAGCATGTCTGGTGAAAAAATATCTTTCAAACCTTAAAGAGAATAAAGACTTTCCCAAATGAACAAAAGCTGAGGGATTTCATCAATATCATACCTGTCTTACAAGAAATGCTAAAGGGAGTATTGCAGTCAGAAAGAAAAGGACATTGCTGAGCAATAAATAATCACCTGAAAGTACAAAACACACTGGCAATAGCAAGTACACAGAAAAATACAGAGTATTATAACACTGTAAATGTGGTGTGTAAAATAGTCTTACCCTAAGTTGAAAGACTAAATAACAAACCAGTCAAAAATAATAACTACAACAACTTTTCAAAACATAGTACAATAAGATATAAATAGAAACAACAAGAAGTTAAAAAGTTGGGGGATAAAGTTAAGGCACACAGTCCTTAGTTTTCTTTTGGCTTGTTTGTGTACTTATGCAAATAATGCTGTTATCACATGTTCTTCATATGTACCCCAAAACTTAAAATGCAATAAAATATCTATAGCTACATATATATATATACATATATATTCTTAACAAAATACTAGCAAACTGAATTCAACAATACATTAGAAAGATCATTTCATCATGACCAAGTGGGATTTACCCTTGGGATGCAAGGACAGTCAACATGCACAGATCAGTCAATGTTATACATCATATCAGCAGAATGAAGGGTTAAAACCTATGATCATTTCAATTGATGCTGAGAAAGCATTTGATAAAATTCAAAATCCTTTCATGATAAAACCCCTCAAAAAACTGCAGATAGAAGAAATATGCCTCAAAAGCCATGTACGACATGTGTGGGTAGTATGAGCAACTATTTACCTATGAATTGGAAAATCTAAAAGAAATGAACAAACTCTTCCATTCGGTATGATAGTAGCTGTGGGTCTGTCATATTAAGCCAAATATGAAGAACAGCACACCAAAACCTATGGGCTACAGCAGTCCAAAGAAGGAATTTTATAGCTGTTAAGTGCCTGCATCCAAAAAGAGGGAAAGCTTCAAATAAACAGTCTAACAATGCATATTAAAGAACTAGAAAAGCAAAGAGCAAACTAAACTCAAAATTAGTAGAAAACAAAGGAAATAACAAAGATCAGAGCATAAGTAAAATGAAATTAAACCATATATGACAGACCCACAGCTAATATCGTACTGAATGGGGAAAAATGGAAAACCTTTCTTCTAAGATCCTGTACATGCTAAGGATGCACACTGTCACCACTATTATTCAACATAATACTGGAAGTTCTAGCTAGAGCAATCAGACAAAAGAAAGATATAAAGCCCACCCAAATTGGAAAAGGAATAAGTCAAATTATCCTGGTTTGAAGATAATATGACCTTCTATTTGAAAAAAACCTAAAGATTCCACAAGAAAAATATTAGAACTGATAAACAAATTTAGTGAAGTTGCAGAATACAAAGTCAACATACAAAAATCAGTAGCATTTCTACACGCCAACAGTGAAAAATGCAAAAAAGAAATTTAAAAAGTAATCCCATTTACAATAGCCACACATAAAATTAAATATTCAATTATTAAAGAATTCTTTAGTTAATTAGTGAAACATCTCTATAAAGAAAACTATAAAATACCAAATAGAACATCAAAAAAAGGAAAAATATTCCATATTCATGTATTGGAAGAATCAGTGTTATTAAAATGCCTATACCACTCAAAGCAATCTACAGATTCAATACAATTCCTATCAAAATACCAATAAAATCCTTCACAGAAATAGAAAAAGAATCCTAAAATTTATATGGAACCTCAAAGACCCAGAATAGCCAAAGCTATCCTAAGCAAAAGGAACAAACTGGAAGAATCGGATTACCTGACTTCAAATGATACTAAAGAGCCATAGTAATCAAAACAGCATAATTGTTTCTGTTTTCACTAGTGTAAAACAGATTAATGATTTAAATATAAAACCGCAAACTATGAAACTACTGTGAGAAAACTTTGGGGAAAATCTTCAGGACATTGATCTGGGCAAACATTTCTTGACCAACACCCCACGAGCACAGACAACCAAAGCAAAAATGGACAAATGGAATGGAATCACATCAAGTTAAATAGCTTCTGCACAGCAAAGGATACAATCAACAAAGTGAAGCAATAATTCCCAGGATGGGAGAAAATATTTGCAAACTACCCATCTGACAAGGGATTATCAACCAGAACATAAAAGGAGCTCAAACAACTCTATAGGAAAAAAAAAATCTAATAATTCAATCAAAAGATGGGCAAAGATTCTAATAGACTTTTCTCAAAAGAAGACATACACCTTGGGAGGCCAGGGTGGGTGGATCACTTGAGATCAGAATTTGAAACCAACCTGGCCAACATGGTGAAACCCTGCCTCTACTAAAAACATAAAAATTAGCTGTGTGTGGTGGTGCTCACCTGTAATCCCAGCTACTCAGGAGGCTGAGGCAGGAGAATCACTTGAACCTAGGAGGCACAGGTTGCAGTGAGTCAAGATTGCACTACTGCACTCCAGCCTGGGTGACAGAGAGAGACTTCATATTTGAAAAAAAAAAAAAAAAAAGCACACGGGCATATGAAAAGGTGTTCAACATCATTGCTCATCAGAGAAATGCAAATCAAAACTACAATGAGATATCATCTCACCCCAGTTAAACTGGCTTATATCCAAAACACAGGCAATAACAAATGCTGGCAAGGATGTAGGGAAAAGGGAACTCTTGTAAACTGCTGCTGGGAATGTAAATTATTATTACAACCAATAGTTTGGAGTTTCCTCAAAAACCTAAAAATTGAGCTACCATATGACCCAGCAATCCCACAGCTGGATATAGCCTCAATAGAAAGGAAATCAGTATATTGAAGAGATACCTGCACTTCTGTTTGTTACACTGTTTACAATAGCTAAGATTTATTTGGAAGCAGCCTAAGTATCCATCAACAGATAAATGAATAAATAAAATGTGTTACACACAATAGGATACTATTCAAGCATAAAAAAGAATGAGATTCAGTCATTTGCAACAACACTGATGGAACTGGAGATTATTATGTTAAGTGAAATAAGCCAGGCACAGAAAGGCAAACATCACGTTCTCACTTATTTGTGGGATATAAAAATGAAAACAATTGAATTCATGGATATAGAGAGTAGAAGCATGCTTAAAAGAGGCTGGGAATGGTACTGTGGGGCTGGCAGGGAGGTGAGGATGGTAAATGAGTACCCAAAAAAATAGTTAGAATGAATAAGACCTACTATCTCATAGCACAGTAGGGTGACTATAGCCAATAATAACAACTGTACATTTTAAAATAACTTAAAAAGTATAATTGGATTCTTTGTAACTTGAAGGATAAATGCTTTAGGGGATGCATACCCCGGTCTTCATGATGTGCTTATTTCACATTGCATGCCTGTATCAAAACATCTCATATATCTCACAAGTATATGTACTTACTATGTACCTACAAACATTAAAAATTAAAAAGAATGAAATTTGATTCTTATCTTACACTCTACAGAAAAATTAATTCAAAATTCATTAAAGCCTTAAGTGTTAGACTTAAAACCATAAAACTCCTAGAGAAAAGCACAGGGAAAAATTCCATGATATTGGATTTGGCGATGATTTCTTGGAAATGATACCAAAAGAACAAACAACAAAAGAAATAGTAGACAATAGATTGCATCAAACAAAAAACAATGCACAAAATAAATAGGCAACCAAAAGAAGTGGAGAAAATATTTGCAAACCATATATATGATAAAGGGTTAATATACAGTATACGTAAGGAACTCTACAACTCAATAGCAAACATAATAGAAAATAAAACATAGCCTCATTAAAAAATGGACAAAGGAACTGAATAGACATTTCTCCAAAAAAGGTATACAAAGGGCTAATAGGTAAACAGAAAGGTGGTTAAAATCACTAATTATCAGGAAAATGCAAAACCACAATGAGGTATCATCTCACCTTAGTTAGGATAGCTATTATAAAAACAAAAACAAAACAAAGATAACAAATGTTGGTGAGGATGTGGAGAAATAGAACCTTTGTACACTATTGGTAGGAACATAAATCGGAGTAGCCTCTATGAAAAACCATATGAAGTTTCCTTCAAAAATTAAAAATTGAACTACCATATGATACTGCAATCCTACTTCTGGTTATATATCCAAAGGAATTGAAATCAGGATCTAGAAGAGATATCTGCACTCTTATATTCACTTCAGCATTATTTACAATAGCCAAGACTTGGAAGCAACCTAAATGTCAATCGACATGAATTGATAAAGAAAATACAGTATAAACATACAATGGATTCTTTTTTTTTTTTTGAGATGGAGTCTTGCTCTGTCACCCAGGCTGAAGTGCAGTGATGTGATCTCAGCTCACTGCAACCTCTGTCTCCTAGGTTCAAGTGATTCTCCGGCCTCAGCCTCCCAGGTAGTTGGGATTACAGGCATGTGCCATCACACCCAGCTAATTTTTGTATTTTTAGTACAGACAGAGTTTCACTATGTTGGCCAGGCTGGTCTTGAATTTCCAACCTCAGATGATCAGCCCTCCTCAGCCTCCCAAAGTGCTGGGATTACAGGCTTGAGCCACCACACCCAGTCACAATGGTATATTATTCAGCCTTAAAAAAATGAAGAAATTATTCTGTTTGCAACAACATGGGTACCTAGAGGACATTATGTTAATTAAAATAATCCAGACACAAAAGGACAAATACTACCCAAAATCGTTTTTATCAGGAATCTAAAATAGACTCATAGAAGTAGAGAATAGAATGATGGTTGCCAGTGGTTCTGTGAGCAGGGGATATAGGAAGGTATAAGTCAAAGAGTACAAGGTTTCAATTATGCAAGATGAACTACTGCATGCACTGTAACTATAGATAACAGTCCTGTGTTATACACTTAAAAATCCACTAAGAGAATAGATCTTATGCTAAGTATTTTTATCACACACAAATACACATACACATACAATAATGAACATAATAATGAATATAGAGGGTGGGAGGAAACTTTTGGAGATAATGAATATGTTTATGGCATAGATTGCAGTGATGATTTCACAGTGTAAGTATACACTTGATAAATCTCTAAATTTATCAAGTTGTATATGTTAAATATATACAACTTTTTGTATGTCAATCGTACCTCAATAAAGTGTGTTAAAAAGGAAAGAAATTTCTCCATGAATTGCCCCCTGGTCTGGAAAGCAGAACTGGTCAGATGAGAGAAAGATGAAAATCATTGCTCGTACTTACAGAGCATTGACCCCATGTCAATCACTGTTGCAATAGTCCTTGAGTGCCTAGTTTGTTCCAAGTACTCTTCCACACACTGAAGATACAGAGGTTAAAAAAGAAAAGAATACTGGCCAGGCACACTGGCTCACACCTGTAGTCCCAGAACATTAGGAAGCCGAGGTAGACGGATCCATTACTTGAGTCCAGGAGTTTGAGACCAGCTTCGGCGACGTGGCAAAACACTGTCTCTACAAGAATAAATAAATAGGCCGGGCGCAATGGCTCAAGCCTGTAATCCCAGCACTTTGGGAGGCCGAGGCGGGTGGATCACAAGGTCAAGAGATTGAGATCATCCTGGCCAACATGGTGAAACCCCGTCTCTACTAAAAATACAAAAAATTAGCTGGGCATGGTGGCACATGCCTGTAATCCCAGCTACTCAGGAGGCTGAGGCAGGAGAATTGCCTGAACCCAGGAGGCGGAGGTTGCGGTGAGCCGAGATCGCACCATTGCACTCCAGCCTGGGTAACAAGAGTGAAACTCTGTCTCAAAAAAAAAAAAAAAAAAAAAAAAAAAAAAAAAAAGAATAAATAAATATATAAATAACAGTAATTTTTAAAAATACTTGATTTCATGAAACTTCCATTCTCATGCGGGGGCAGTTCTTAAATAAAATTAATGTCTATTAGATGGTGATAAATGCTATGGAGACTATAAGGTAGGAAAGGGGAACCAGCTAGAGAGTAGAGTTTTAAACACCATGGTTAGAGAGGCCTTATGGGACAAAATGACATTTAATAAGCATCACAGGTAATCAGGGCATGAGCCACATGGAAATTCGGAAAAAGGGTTTTCTAGGCAGAGAATGCAAGCAGCAAGTGCCAAGGACCTGAGCAGCCAGAACGGCTGGATTGGAGTGTGCTTATGAGTAAGGAAGATAGCAGAGGAGATGAGGTCAGAAATTAATTGGTGAAGGAAAGGGCTAGTTTGTGTCAGTCCTGGTTTTTAAACAAGCCTCAGTTCAAACGACTTAAACTTTTACTCTAAAGTGAAATGGGAAACCCCTGGGTGTGGGAAGTAGAAGTGTGACATATTCCTATTTCTTTTTAATAAGATCCCTCTGGCTACTGGGTTGAGTGCAGATTGGGGGCCTAAGATAGATGGAATTCTCTTGTGACACTTGTGAAAGGTGATGGTGGCCTGAACCAAGGCGGTAGTGATGGAAGTTGTGAGAAGTGACCGATAAGCTTGAATCTGTTTTGAAAGTAAACCTCTCAGGACTACCAACAGATTGGAAGTGATGCTCACAGTGAGAGAGGAGCCACAGCTGGCCAAACAACTAAAGGATAAAGTTACCATTTCCCACAGTGAGGGAAACTGTGGGGAGAAGCAGTTTACGGGAGGAAAATCAGGTGCCCAGTTTGGACATCATAAGTTCGAGATGCCTGTTAGAAAAGTGGAGATAACTGTTGGACAGGCATATGTTTGAAAATTGCCAGAATGTGAAGTGGAAGAAGATCACCCAGGGAAAGAGTAGGCAGATATGAAAAAAGGTCTAAAGATTATCCCTGGGCCACTCTATTATTTAGAGATTCAAAAGATGAAGAAAAGCCAGGATATGAAACCGAACATGAGACCCGGCGAGGTGAAAGGAAAACCAGAAGTGGGAAGTCAAAGTGAAGGAGAAGAGAATGCTCAACTGTGTGAAATGCAGCAGATAGGCCAAGGGTTTAGTATTGTGGAAATTATTAATGGCCTCAAGAGTGGCAGTTTTGGTGGAGTGACGGGGATGAAAGCTTGATGGGAATGGTTTCAAGATGGTGAGTGAAGAGGAAGAAATTAGAAATAGAATAGA
Source organism: Saimiri boliviensis (assembly GCF_048565385.1). Taxonomy (NCBI): domain Eukaryota; kingdom Metazoa; phylum Chordata; class Mammalia; order Primates; family Cebidae; genus Saimiri; species Saimiri boliviensis. The sequence goes on along the minus strand of NC_133450.1, from coordinate 120,271,731 downwards.
CAATTTTTTCTGCAAGTTGTTCCTTTAAAGGGAAAGAGATAAATGGAGTGGTAGAATGAAAGTCAAGAGAGGGCCTTTTTATTTGTACTTTTTCCTCGTAGGAGAAACTGGAGTTCATATGCTGATGGGAATGATCCATTCGAAAGGGAAAAATGGTGAAACAAGAAAGAGAGAAACATTCCTGATGTGGGGTGCTCATGCAGAAGAAAGGGTAAAGGGCCTAGTGCATGAGTGAAGAGGTGGGCCTTAGGCAGACACATGGACATACATGGTTGCAGGAGTGGGGGCAGAGTACATGGCCACAGACTCTCATCATGGAGTTGAGGTGCTGGTGGGAATTTGTGGGAATTCCTTTGTGTTCTCAGGGAACTATGAAGCAAATCATCATCCGAGAGTTAAGATGGGGCAAGAGGGGTGGGAGGTTTAAAGAAAGAGAAGCACTTGGAGGAGAAAAGGAGATGAGTGGGGTAAAGAAATCCAGCCTTTCTCTAAATGCTTTGCACTAATTAATTCACTAATCCTTATGACAGCCCTGTGCAGTAGGAACTACCCTCTCAATGTATAAACAAGGAAATAAGCAGATGAAATAGACATGCCTAGTAATGTAAGACCTTGGGAGAATTAGGTTCTATCAACCAAGAGTGAAAGCAAAAAGACTGCATGATCTATAGACTTGTCTCAAATCTATAGAGCTGCTTCTTATATATCCTTAAGATTTGCTTTATTTTTCTTAACTCATTGACTGCATCTCCATTCTATGTAACAAAAGGAGTCTAACACTGCATCATGAATAAAATCTGAAAATTGATCCTGCCCTTCCTCTGCTGATTAGAGGAGATGGCAAGAGGTAGGTGTTCCATCTGCATCTACCAGAACACCTCTGAGCCTGTCTTCCTCTTGGTCTGAATCCAGTTAGATTTCCCACAAGCTTACATACTTCTGGATCTAGCTCTAGAACTGTTGTATTCCTTAGCATCATGGCAGGCACAAAAGCACTGCATAAGAATGACAAGTGGGTGGATCACGAGGTCGAGAGATCGAGACCATCCTGGTCAACATGGTGAAACCCCATCTCTACTAAAAATACAAAAAATTACCTGGGCATGGTAGCACATGCCTGTAATCCCAGCTACTCAGGAGGCTGAGGCAGGAGAATTGCCTGAACCCAGGAGGCGGAGGTGCGGTGAGCCAAGACAGCGCCATTGCACTCCAGCCTGGGTAACAAGAGCGAAACTCCATCTCAAAAAAAAAAAAAAAAAAAAAAAGACTGAGACCTTTCCTAAGGAATAAAAATGTCTTTTAATCAAACAACTAAAGCAAACTGGGATATTTAGCATGTTGGTTCTTCAAGGTGATCAGGTTAGCATAAACCACTTTTCTGACTCTTAATTTGGGAGGTTTCTATGTATAACTCAATTTGCCAATAAATACAAGTATTTTCTTCATTGCCACTATTATTATTTTCCTTGGTGCCAGAATTACCATTTTACCTTTCTGTGTTATTATAAACGGTGACAATTATTGTTGACATTCAGTCTAGTTTCAAATACTTTAATCAAAAATATGTATGACCATGCACATCTGCCAAGTACTTATTTTATTTATTTATTTATTTATTTTTCTTTTTGAGATGGAGTCTTGCTGTTACCCAGGCTGGAGTATAATGGCATGATGCTGGCTCACTGCCAGCTCCGCCTCCCAGGTTCAAGTGATTTTCTTAATTCAGCCTTCATTCCGCATAGCTGAGATTACAGGCACACACCACCATGCCCAACTAATTTTTGTATTTTTTTAGAGACAGGGTTTCACCATGTTGATCAGGCTGGTCTTGAACTCCTGACCTCAGGTGATCCACCAACTTCAGCCTCCCAAAGTTCTGGGATTACAGGCATGAGCCACTGTGTCTGACCACCAAGTATTTATTAAACTAATTTTTCTACTCTCTTCCCCATTTCAAGCAGTAATTATGACTTTGGCATATGTCCTTATCAGAAAAGGAAATGTCTAGTTTTCTGGTTTTAGAGGAATGTCTGAGGAAAGATAGTACATTATGGTTTAAATTAGTCTAATTAAAAATTGACCGTAAGAGCCCTATTCCAATCCTAGTTTTGAGGGGTTGACCCAAATCAATCTGAATTTGGTTGGAAAAGCTTTTTCTGTCTCGCTTTTGTCTAGAGATACAAAATCAGAAGTTTTATAAATAAGGCATGTGTATTAGTTCAGTCTTACATTGCTATAAAGAAGTTCCGGAGACTGGGTAATTAATAAAGAAAAGAGGTTAGAGGTTTATCTGGCTCATGGTTCCACAAGCTGTACAGAAAGCATGATGCTGGCATTTGCTCAACTTCAGGAGAGACCTCAGGAAAACTTACAATTATGACGGAAGGCAAAGGGAAAGCAGGCTCATCTTACACGGCTGAAGCAGGAGCAAGAGAGTGAGGTGGGGGAGGTGCCACACTCCTTTAAACAACCAGATCTCGTGAGAACTCTATCCCAAGAGCGGCACCAAAGAGGGAAATCCACTGCTGTGATGTAGTCACCTCCCACCAGGCTCCACCTCCCACCAGGCTCCACCTCCAACGTTAGGGATTGTAATTTGACCTGAGATTTAGGCAGAAGCATCGATGCAATCAGCATGCAAACCACCTGTTGTTCCCTTGGAGAAGAATCCTCTTTTGCATGAATTGAAAACCCACATCATTTCTCTTTATTACCATCTATTCCCTGGATCCCAAGCTAAACTGAAAATAAGGAAGTAATATCGCAGAATTTTACCTGATGCTATTTTGATATAACTGCTCTGCAAGACCATATTTTTCAAATTATAGAAATCCCAGTTACTGTTTTTTTAAAAAGACCACATTCAAATCAGTTAATCTACATAATGCTGTGAAGACACACCAAAAAACCAGTTTATACCAATAGTCTTATTATATGACGTTTATTCTGAACAGCAAGATAGATTTAAGTATCCACAATTAAAATACTCAATTACTTTACTTTGGAGGTTTAGCTAAAGGTAGCTCTGGCCATCCTTTTTTTCACAAATATTTATTGAATGCCTATATGTGTCAGTCACTGTACCAATAACTGAGAACTCAAAATTAGGGAGAATGCATGCTTGGGGAATACATAGTGCACTTAGAGAAATATGCTGTATTTGAGGAAAATTCCTTAAGGAATGTCTGTAGGAAATTCTGTAAGGAAAAAAAACGTTTACCTGGTAGACTCATTCTGAACACCAGAATTTTTATTGCATTTGCAACTTTTGCACTTGTTAAGTTGATTCTGATAGCTATCTTTGATAATACTTGAGAGGTTATTTCTAAATGTTGTAAATTTAATTAAAGGATTGAGAATGCCTGGACTCACACTGATAAACAAAAACAATAGCAATAGTTAACATTAAATTAACTTAGGTATAGCTAAATGATATATTGGTAGAGGTAGACAGAATTAGAAGAAGTAAAAATACTATATCACGGTGTTTGGAGATTAGCTTGAAATCCTTCTTACTCCTAATTCATGCATCGTTTCTCTTCTGCTCTAGACTCATTTGTTCTCCCTCAGGTTCTAGTAAACCGTCCGTGTTACTCCTCCTCCATGCTGGTCTGGTCTTAAATAGCTACTTTCTTGTAACAAGGCACCTGTTGATGAATTCAGAGAATTCCGTTTTTTTCCATTGCAAATTTACAGATTCGGGGGTTAAATAACAGGGTCCCTATCAATTTTATTTCTTAGGAGAATTGCTTTGTTAAGTAAGCGTGGTGAAATGCTTGCCAACATATACTCATTAACTGGGAATAGTGTCTTGATATGCATATTGCTAATGCTTTCTCTTTGTTTTTATTCTGAATGTTCCTGAAGACTCTGTAGCAAGAATAACGTATTCTTTTTGAACTGAGAAAGAATTTCCCTATTGCACAAAATTTACAGGTGTCACAATTGTTTTATGACTTGTTAATCTTTAAGCACATTTCTTTTGGCACCATCAAAATTCTAGGAGTTTATGTCTTAGCAAGTGGTTATACATTTATAATGGAGACATGCCTAAAATGCTGTGAGATTAAAGAAGATGGAGTAATTAATTGCTTTAGGGTCTGGGAGTTTATGGAGGTCTTCATAGAGTAGGTGAGATATAAGCTATACCTTGATAAAGAGGAATAAAATGTCATTAAATTTTATTCGGAAATTATCTTTAAGTAGTTAGAAGCAGTATGTCAAAAGGTCCAAGTAGTATTTCAAAAGATTCAAGATAAAACCTTAATAACTGATGCAGTACTGTTTCCATAAATACTAATATTTCAACAGATCGATCCTAAATGCAAAACGGATTTACTGCTAATTAATGAATCTTTATTTGGGGACATTTTATAGATTGGTGGGGATATATTTTAGCACATTAACTTAATATTTATTTTCACAGAATGAAAAGAACTATGTGAAATATTATCCCTCTTTGAGTAATCTAACACTAGTGGAGTTATTTCTCAAGTTGTGTCTTAGCTGTGGTAGTCTTCATTCCATTTGCCCCTTATAATCAAGATTATATTTTTTCCAAATCCTTGACAAACTGATTTCACCAAAAGATGGAATATCCTTTTGAGTCTCAATTTATCTTAAAATAGAAATGGCAGTTAAAAAAAAAAAAAAGCATAGAGAAGCATTTTAACCTATTTAGGTTAACAAGATTGCATTAAAAGAGTATTTTTCTTTTATAATGAGGCTTAAAAATCATAATTTACCTAACTTCATTTATTTTTATAAAAAGTCTTTCATCACTATTCTGATTTCCCTCCTAGTCAGTAGAAATGTAGTGGAAATACATTAATTAAATTCTCTAATAAGATTCTGTCACTATTGGCCCAAAACTCTAGGGAAACCAGAAGTCCCTAATAAGTTGCAATTAACTCTTCAAACTATTCCCAAGAGGTACTTGAGAAAATGAAAAAGAGTTGCTAATAAATTTTAGAAAAGATCGAGAGCTCTTTCTATGGCTGTTAACGGGCCATTGTGTTCCTATGGGAGAAAACCCTAAGCTACATTTGGGAAATTTCTCATGTGGTAGCTTTCATTTTCCTGGGACACTTTCTGGACTTAGATTTATTGTATACTGACTCTTGTGGAGTTGGATTGATCTAAGGCATGATGGCTATGACTGCTTTTGTTGATTTTAGGTCTATATCAGAGAAGCTCCTTCTGAATGTTTGACATCTTCAAGCCCCAGTTTCAAATAGTTGGAGTTAGGCACTCAGGGTGAGAGCAGAGTGGGGCTGGAACACTGTCACTACAAGTGAGAGAAGCAGGACCGAGATGAGATATCATCTTCAGTGTGAGGGACTAGCATGGGGTGCAGGAGGTTGAAGGACTAGTCCAGCAAAGCTCTAGAGCCAGTACTTTGGACCTGAGATGACAGTCAGGATTTTTAAGATGGCGCCTTCTAGGCGTGGCTGCTGTTTCCTGCTTTTTCTGGTCAGATTCTTCAGCTGTACAGTTGTAGTATCCTCAAACTGGAAGCTCTTAAAAAAAAAATATCTGAAAGAATTTTGAGCACCTTGCTTCTGGTTCCTTGCTTCTTCCTCAGGTGACACTTAAGGGTTGGTTAGGCAGCATGCTGCTTATCTGCAAGCTATATGACAACAAACCACAAACAAAACATAGAGGCTTAAACCAAGTACAGTCTCCCCCGCCGCCCCCGACAAATCTACAATTTGGGATGGCTTTGTGGGAACTGCTACTATTTTATTTATAAAGTATTAGCTGAAGCTGTTAGAACGGAGGACCTAACCTTCAAGATTTCTCACTCACATAGCTGTAAAGTTGGTACTGGCTATTGCCAGAATGCGTCTTCAGACCCAAGTCTTGATTCCGCGAGCTGCTTGGGTATCCTCAAAGCATGAGTTCCAAGAGAACCAGGCCTCCTTGTATCTGGACACTGGAAGCAAAAGGGCCACATATGCGCCACGCACAGAATCTACAAACCCCTCTCTCTTCTAGAATGCTGGCCATTAGGAATTTTGTGATAATCATGCCCTTTCTTCATTTTATAAGTTTATCACCTACAAAAGTACCCTAAAACAGGGGTTCCCAGCCACTGGCTGCAGACCAGAACAGGTCCATAGCCTTTTAGGAACCAGGCTGTCCAGCAGGAGTTGAGTGCCAGGTGAGAGTTTTACTGCCTGAGCTCTGCCTCATGTCTGATAAGCGGTGGCATTAGATCTCATAAGAGCGCGAACCTTGCTGTGAACTGCGCATGCGAGGGATCTAGGTTGCACACTCCCTATTAGAATCTAATACATGATGATCTAAGGTAGAACAATTTCATCCTGAAGCCATTCCCCCTACCCGACACCCATCCCTGCACCCCATGTAAAAACTGTCTTCCATGAAAGCAGTCCCTGGTGCCAAAAAGGTTGAGGACTACCGCACTAAAACATTTTGTTTACTCTATTTTGTACTTTGTAAGTCTTGAGTTAGAATGCATACGTTCTTCTGTGATCTGCCTCTTTTGATCAACATTATGATTGAGACATTCATCTATGTTGTTGACAAAAATTTGCAAATTATTTCTTCTACTGTGTATCTGTTATTTCTCCTGTTGTGTATCTGTTATTTCTTCATTCTATTGCTTATGGATGTTTGGGTTGCTTTCAGTGTTTTGCTATTATTAACGACGCAGAGTAAAACTTATTGTACACTCTCTCGTGGAGTATAAATGTAAGAGTATTTTCGGGGTTTGTTGAATAGTGAGACTGATATCTTGCAGGATAGGTACAAGTTCTATTTTGCCATTTACAAATTTACAAAAGTGCTTTTGCAAAGTGGTTGTTTTCTCCAAATTGTTTTCTTTGGTTATTGTGCCAATTTACATCTCATAGATAGTGTATTAAGATTTCGTGTTGCTTCACATGAATTACGAACTAACGTTGTTCACTGAAATTTTCATTTTTTCCAATGAGCCCAGCTGATATATAAGGCAGAACACAGCTAAGTTCTCATTAACACACTTCATTATAGGTAGCATTATAGCAGATTTTGAAGTTTTCAAGAATTCTGTGTTATCATTATTTCAATCTTGAATGATCCCAGTGTCCTAATAATAATTCTGGAATTCTTATAGCTCCCGCCCAGATATTAAGACTACTGTGAGAAAAACTGTTTGTCATGATGGCTTAGAAGGACATTATTCTTTTTTGATATGAAGCCATTCATTATATTTCCATCTTTCATCACAAACTGTACAATTCAACTATTACCTTGGGAAACAATGCTCTCTTAATGATATAGAACATTTTAGTTTTATTCTATTAGTTTTGATTGACAACTTAATGTTGTGAAAAGTTATATGAAATGCAAAATAACTGGATCTTTTTTAAATCTCAAAAGATTTAATTTTTGTTAGATATTTCCATGTAAAACAGGAACTGCAAGATCTTTTGAAACTCATATTCAATTTATATTTTTATCTCCTTCCAGGTATACAATCCAGCGATTGAAAATTAATTCACCTTAGTCAGAAGACAGTTAATTGCTGACACTGCAAAAATGTGTCTTATCAAAATATGATATTTGCAGAGAACTAGAATAGCATGACAACAGAAACCCTTCTGACTTGTGGGATTTCAAAGAAAAAGGTTAAAATTGCTTCTGCAGCCATGCAAATTAGCATAGACCTTCACTATAGCCTTAGGTGCTGGAACAAAACCAGAGCAGTTCTCAATAAAATTAAGCAGTTGAGAATAAAAATAACTTGAAACAGTAAGGAGGAGTCTTCAATTCTGTTTCTTGAGATGCTGAAGCTTAGAGCTCCCTGCTGCATTATTACAAAAGCAAAACTGCTAGGTGGAAGAAAAGCTGCAGGAAGTCCAAAGGGATGATTGTTTATTTATTTATTCTTTTTTTTTTTTTTTGAGACAGTGTCTCACTCTGTTGCCCAGGCTGGAGTGCAGTAGCATAATCTTCGCTCACTGCAACCTCCTTCTTCTGGGTTGAAGCAATTCTTGTGCTTTGGCCTCCTGAGTAGCTGGGATTACAGGTCCCTGCCACCACACCCAGCGAATTTTGTCTATTTTTGGTAGAAATGGGTTTTCACCATGTTGGCCAGGCTGTTCTCAAACTCTTCAGCGCAGGCAATCCACCTGTCTCGGCCTCCCAGGGTGCTAGGATTACAGATGTGAGCCACCACTCCTGGCCAGTCTGACTATTTTTAGACTCATCATCTAAAGAATCTAAATGTTAAAAAGTCTTCGTTATCTTGATACACTTGATATCATTTAAAAATTTTTTTTTTTTTTTTTGAGAATGAGTCTCACTCTGTCACCCAGGCTGGAGTTCAATGGCATAATTTTGGGTCACTGCAACCTCAGCCTCCCAGGTTCAAGTGATTCTCCTGCCTCAGTCTCCTGAGTAGCTGGGATCATAGGCATGCACCACCATGCCCAGCTAATTATTATTATTTTTTAAAATTTTTAGTAGAGACAGGATTTCACCATGTTGGCCACGCTGGTCTTGAACTCCTGACCTCAGGTGATTGGCCCACCTCAGCCTCCCGAAGTGCTGGGATTACAGGCATGAGCCACTGCACTCTGCCAATACCATTATTTCTATTTGCTAGGATGGCATGAATGCAACTGTTTACCAAGAAGGCAGACGAGTATCTGAGTTTGTATTCACCAAGTGGTTCATATTCATGGATTTTATATTGTATAGAGATGAACTAACGAAAAAGGACATACAGTTCATACTCTTAAAAGCTTCTATATATGTAGACCCAGACTTCAAAACAAGTTATATGACATAGAAAGATCCAAACAGACTTTACTAGTCACGCGTGAGTCCTATTTGAAGGCTACTAAAGTTATTTAAGAATTCAAGTATAATTAATTATTCATTTATTTTCAGCCTATGCCTTAAAAAAGGAAAAAATCCAGTTATAACAGCATTTGCCTGTAAAATATGAAAACAAAATGCTGTATCACCACAACTGGATCTAATCAGCTGAAACTGTTAAAAGAGCATTATTGGTTAACTGACTTTTGACAAAAATGCAAACCAATTCAGTGGAAGAAGGACAGCCTTCTCGACAAATGGTCTTGCAGCAATTGGACAGCCACAGGCGAAAAAATGAAAAAAACACAAAAAGACCTCTACATAAACCTCACGCATTCCAGAAAGATGAACTCAAAATGAATCACAGATTTAAATGTAAAACATTAAACTATACAACTTCTAGAAAAAAACATAGGAGAAAATCTTAGGGACCCAGGGCTTGGTGATGCATTCTTGATATGACACCAAATCAATTAAAAAAATTTATAAATTGGACATGAATTTTTAAAAATTTGCTTTGAAAACTCTCTTTAGACACTAAAAAGACAAGCTACAGACTGGAAGAAAATATTTACAAGTCACATACAAGATAAAATATTCATAGATAGAATATGTAAAGAATTCCCCAAACTCAACAGTATAAAAACAAACAATACACTTAGGAAATGGGCAAAGTACATGAGGAAACTTTCACTGAAGAGGATATACAGATGGCAATTAAGTACATGAAAAGAATAAACTTGTTAGATTTTAGGGAAATGCAAATTAAGACCATGATGTGCTATCACTGCAAACCTACTAGAATAGCTCCAATAAAAAATGATAATACCAAATGTTAGTAAGGATGCAAAGAAATTGGATCTCTCCTACATTTATCTGTGGGCATGTAAGATGCTACAGTCACTCTAGAAAGTAGTTTGGCAGTTTTGTAAACAATTAAAAATATATTTATGATACAACCCAGTAATCACACTCCTGGGCATTTATTCCAGAGACATGAAAGTTTATATCCATGTAAAAACTTGTACACAATATTCACAGCAGGTTTATTTGTAATAGCCAAACCTAGAAGTTAGCGAATGTCCTTCAGTAGATGAATAAACAGACTATGTTATATCCTACCACAGAATATTACTCAGCAATAAAAAGGAATAAACTATCGTTATATGAAACAACTTGGTTGGATTTCAGGAATAAAAATAGTGGAACAAAAAGCCAATCTCAGAAGATTACACACCATATGATTCTATTTACAGAACATTCTGTTAGTAATAAAATTATAGATATGAGAAATACATTAGTGGTTGCTAGGGTTTAGGGATAGTAGAGGAGAAGAAAATGAATATGCCTAAAAAGAGGTAGTATGAGGATGATCTTTGTGGTGATCAAAGAGTTCTGAATCTTCATTGTGGTGGTGGTTACACAAATCTACACTTGCGATAAAACGTCACAGAGGTATCTACACACTTTGCACCAATGTCAATTTCCTGGTTTTTATATTGCACTATAGAAATGAAAGGTATTTGAGGAAAACTGTGTAATGAGTACATGCAGCCTCTTGGTGCTATGTTTTCTTATAATCGTGTCTAAATAAAAAGTTTAAAAGAGAAAGAGAGAGACTATCGTCTTTGAGCAGTCCACTATATAAAGATAACTAATGACTAAGACCTTTAAGAGATCACAGTATGCCAGATCCCTACTGGATCCAATTGAAAACTCTTTCTTACCCAGTGAATGAAGACATTTGCTTTAGCCTACGTAGTACAAATATGTGAATTCATTTATCCCAATTCAGAGGGCAAACTTTCCATTTTTAATTAGCATAACCCATCCAAATATTTGTTTCTAGTAGGAAACTCCCTCGACTTTGCTCTCTCAGTCAACTACTTAGTAAATTTGTTTACTGGTTCATGTATTTACTGACAATTAAATCAACTCAAGGCTCGCTTTGTTGACCACTATAATAATCATAGCTTATCTTTATCATCACTAAAGATTTGAGGCTTCAGACAGCCCTCATGCCCTATGTAAACATACGGGATTTACAGTTCCAAGTGCTAGACTGGATACACAGTTGGGTAGTATGATTTATGGCTGACAGAGTGAAACGAAGGAAGAACCCCAGAATTGTGTCCAAGGGAAAAACCAGAGTAAGAAAAGTCAAGGTGACTAATATGGTTTGGTTGTGTCCCCACCCAAATTTCATTTTGAATTCTCATGTGTTATGGGAGAGACCTGGTGGAAGATAATTGAATCATGAGGGGAAGTCTTTCCATCCTGTTCTTGTGATAGCAAATAAGTCTCATGAAATTTGTTCATTTTATAAAAAGGAGTTCCCCTGCACGAGTTCTCTTTTTTCCTGATGCCATCCATGTAAGACATGACTTGCTTTTCTTTGCCTTCCTCTATGATCACGAGGCTTCCACGGCCATGTGGAACTATAAATCCAACAAACCACTTTCTTTTGTAAATTTCCCAGTCTCTGGCATGTCTTTATCAGCAGCACGAAAATGGACTAATACAGTAAATCAGTACTGGGAGTGGGGCTTTGTTGTAGATATCTGAAAGTGTGGAAGTGAATTTGGAACTGAGTAATAGCAGAGATTGGAACAGTTTGGAGGGCTTAGAAGACAGGAAATGTGGGAAAGATTGGAATTGGAACTCCCTAGAGACTTGTTGAATGGTTATGATCAACCTGCTGATAATGATACGAACAACGAAATCCAGGCTGAGACGGTCTCAGATGGAGATGAGGAACTTGTTGGGAACTGGAACAAAGATCACTCTTGCTATATGTTAGCAGAGACCGGTAGCATTTTCTCCCACTCTAGAGATTTGTGGAACTTTGAATTTGAGATAGATGATTTAGGGTATATGGCAGAAGAAATGTCTAAGAAGCAAAGCATTCAAGAGGTGACTTTGGTGCTGTTAAACACATTCAGTTTTAGGTAAACAGAGTGGAAAATTTGCAGGCTGACAACATTATAAAAAAGAAAATTCCATTTTCTGAGGAGAAATTTAATCTGGCTGCTGAAATTTGAGTAAGTAATGAAGAGCTGAATGTTAATCATCAGGACAATGGGGAAAAAATCAGGATCATGTGAATATAAATAAAATGTGAGGCTGAGACTATACACCATGATGTTAAGTACAATCATAAAAATTTGGGGCTTCAAATGTGGCTTTGACTTCTTGGTTGTAAAGTAAAAAAGGGAAATATGGTCACTTCCCAAGTGCATATTATCTTCTTGGAGCAATAAGGTAAGAAGGGTTTATTTTGGGAGGTTTCATGGAAAGGGTGAATTTGCACAGTCTTTAAGAAAAGAAAAATGCAGTTTAGTGGAGGGAAAATGTTCCTCATTAGTGATTCTCAACCAGAGGTGTCTACTGCTCTGGGACATTTTACAAACGCTTTCAAATTACATTTCTGTTGACTGTGGATAGGTGTCCTGGGGAATGAGGCCCTCTGTTGGGAATTCTGCCATGGTGCAATGTGTTGCTGATGGAAGAGTACACTGTACTCTAATGGGAGAGTACAGGTGACAGTCTCTCAGGTGTGTTGGAAAGAGAAAAGGGTAAAGAACACCTGTTTTAGACAAAGGGAGAAGAACAAGTCATTTATTAATTCACTTATTCTAAATATACTCAGCATATGCCATGTGCAAAAGAAACATGAGATTAAAATATATATATATATATATATATATATATATATATATATATATATATATATTATGTTAAGGAAAAATAGATGCCACTCACTGTATGCCAGGCATTGTGTTAGGAGCTTTAAATATATGATTTCATTTAATCACCATCACAACTTTGTGAAGTAGAAGTAGTGCCCATTTCACCAGTCAGGAGACTTAAGCTTAAAGACTTTTAAGTAACTTGCCCAAGGTCTCTTCTTGAACAATATCAGGAGTCACTATTCCTATTGAATTTCCTGCAAACAGTGCCCCTACAGCCTAAATAAAAATAGTTTTAACTAAAACATACACTCCAAAAGGGTTTATGGCATAACTGTGGAATGAAGAACAGTATGCTCATATTCCTAAAACAATATAAAAATCCCCAAAGAGGCAAAAAGAGATTAGAGAGAATAATTCTGCCAGGATTGGGGCTGGCATCCAGGAAGCTGTAGAAGTGTTACCAGTGGCAAATCCATATGGGTCTGCAGCAACATCAGTTGCTGCCTCCTCAGAAAAAAGAATTGAACCGAGGAGCTAAATGCAGAAGGAGACACCGGGCCAAGTTTTAGAGCAGGAGGGAAGGTTTATTAAAAAGCTTTAGAGGGGAGTTGCAGAGTCTGAAGGAAAAAAAAAAAAGGCTTTAGAGCAGAAATGAAATAAAGTACACTCTACACTCAGAAGAGGGCCAAGCGGACAACTTGAGAGGTCAAGTGCATGATTTGATCTTTTGCCTTGGGGTTTTATATGTTGCCATACTTCTGGGGTCTTGCATCCCGGCTCCCCGGATTTTTCCCTTGGAGTGGGCTGTCCACATGCGCAATGCCCTGCCAGCACTTGGGAGGCGAAATGTGCAGCATGTGTACTAATGCTGTACAAATGCTCATCTGAGGCGTTCTTCCCTTACCAGTCAAATGTTCCCAGGAGGTCATATACTAGTTAAACTCTGCCATTTTGCCTCTTAACGTACATGCTTGAGCCCACTTGCCCAACTCCCGAGAACTTATCAGAAAGCTGATGATCACCAACTTCAGGTGTTTCTATCTACTGGGAGACTGCCTTTCCCTGGCACTGGCTGTGACCAATCATTATTTCAGAGAGGCATTATAACAACCGCCCGACCATCACTTGATGGTCACCTGGCATTCCTGATTCCTGGTGTGTGCGTGTGTAGTGGGAAAGTCCTCCTCTGGTCGGCTCATGTCTTACCAGCTACCTACTGAGACAGAAGCAGCATTTCAGCAGAACTGAAAAGGATGGATAAGATTATGGGAGACATTACTGCATGGGAGAGACATTTGGGGAGAAATAGTAGTGTGTTCTATAAGGACTTCAGCGACTTGATATTAGTACAATTTATCTGGAAAAACTTAGACCTAGATCACAGAAAAATTCTGTCCTTTTGAGCTGAAAAGGAAAAAGAAAAAAGATCATAGATGAGTCAATTGTGTATACAGGACAGAAATGGACAGACTTGAAATTCAAGCACACATCTTTGCTGATATCTCTTCAATTCTGTATCCTGCCTCATCCTCTGAGTCAACAGAGAAGAATCTAAGAATGGTTAGTACAGTGACATTGATGTGTAAAATTCCATCTACTGTTTCAGCAATTTAAGACCTCAAAAAGCAAAGAGGGAATTCCAAAGGAGTGGTTGGTAAAATGGAATCTCTGGACCCTATACTCCTCTCCTTCCTGTTCCACCTCCACACACTTCTTCCACCTTTGAAATGTCAGATCCTTCTTTCCCGGTGGTGGCATTGCCAATTCAGGGAAAATAAAGAAGTTTGTTTTGCAACTCCAAGAATCTCATTGGGTGAGAATGAATGGGCTTGCTTAGCTCATAAGTAAGTCTCTCAGGTCCTTCCTGGTCTGCTCTCTTACATCCCTACCCTATAGGTCTTGGATGCATTCAATATAGATCCATGGCTTGGATTTGGGGGCAGCAGTTTGTACACATGCCACACAGAGATCATGAAAGAGAAATGAAAGTGATCACAACTACCATTAGGCCTAGAGATTTGGAAAAATGAAATATGTTCTATAGAACTGACTACTGCTTCAGAAGAGATTTAAACTGTGCCTAGAAATCTGTTTCATAGATCTTGTTGCTGCTACAGAAGAGATCTAAACTGTCCTAAAGTGCTGAACTCTACTCCCACTGTGCCCACAGGGATGCCATGGCTGGATTGTTGCTGCCCCACCCACCCCCCTACTCACCCTCACCCATCTCACCCACTATGACACGCTGCCCTGCCCAGCCAGAGATGATATAATGCATTCAATACAGATTCATGGTTTAGATTTGGGGGCAGCAATTCGTACACAATTTGTACACAGAGATGATATAATAGGTCCAATTATGTGTGGAGGACTCAGTCAGGCACTGTAACTATTTACTAATACTGTCCTTTCTGATAGTTCTGATGTTCAGTTGGAAATCTCTGTTGGAGCAGAAGAAGTCTCAGTTGGGAAGAGAAGGGTGAGCTCAGAGGGCATCATCATATCACATTGCTGTGTGTAATGACCATAGAAAGAAAGTGAAATGCAGGGAGAAGAGATTTAAAATAAAGAAGGAGGTGGGAGAAGAAGTTGGAAAGGGAATTAAAAGAACTTAAACAGGAAGAAAAAGAAGAAAAGATGCAATGTGAAAGAATAGAGATTTAGTATTCTACTTTTCTTGGGTTGGATTTAGTCCTGAATTTTGTAGGGTAATGATTAGGATATACTGTGCCTGAGAGCCTGACATGTGTTTCTTCCTTCTAGTAGCTGTATCCTGTTGCTCATGCTGCTACTTCTGCTGTTGTTTCAGGGTCATCTCAGCTTATAATAGCTAGAGCTTTCTTGGAAAGTAGGATGATAAAAAACTAATAGAAATCAATCAGCCAACTTAATGGTACCCTCTAACTCTTCTACTATTTTTTTAAAGTTTCTTTGAAGGTTTGGTTGGAAACAAACAGTGTATTTGCCAATAAACATACATGAGTACCCTTAGCAACTTTACTGGTGAGCGGACAAATGTAGGTGAGAAAAGGAAAATAGAGCCAAAGTATGGAAAATCTTAAAAACAAAAAGATTCCTATACTCCAATGGGATTCATTTATGAGACTTTTAAATTAAAATGTGATGTGGTTTACTGAAATTTAGCTTGTAAAAAATACTGCAATTGATCCTGGAAAGTGTGAGAGTGTAGGACCCTTAGGTTTCTTCTTGGCTCTGTGTTGCCTGAACACAAGATCTACCTTTTAACTGCTCCTTCTTGGGGCAATTACTGCAATGGCTGTTAGGGGCTTTTCCATAACAGATGTTTGTATTAACATTTTAGGAAACCTATGATGGAAGATGTTCAACAGAATCCACTGGATGATGTGTAAGTATGGAAATAATACAAGATTCAATAGAGGAATCTCCACGGGAAGTCTCCAGCAATCCAGTAAGAAAGAGCTCCATTGTGCAAGACCTTATCTCCTCAAGTCTGGGGAGACTTCCTAGGGAGAAGAAACTTTGGTTTCAGTTCGCTGTTCTTCATCAGACTAATGACGGGGTTTTCAAAGATCGTTAGTGTCTCAAATAGCTAATGAGTCTTGCAGGAAATGTTCATCCCCCTTCTGGCCTCCACTCAGCCCATGTCCCTCCCTGACTAGGTTAGAAGATAAAAGAAGGAAAAATCTTTCCCTTGCAGGTCTTTAAATGCTTTAGAGGTATCACTTGGATTCTGCATACTTCATATAAAAATTTTTAAAATAAATGTGCTAATGTATTCATTTGAAAAAATATTTCTTTTGCTTCATACAAGATTTGTTTTAGTGGGTTCCACTTACAGTATTTAAAATTAAAGTGTGGGTCCACTCCAGGAATTTACTTTATGCAAAACAGTGTAGAAATCAATTTATCATGGAAAACAAAATAAGGCTGCTTAGGCTTATTAGCAACAGGAGGAAAGAATGAATGAAATTATAGGGGAACATCTTCTTAGAGCTCCTATGTTTTCCTGTCCTGAGTTTGTTGATAAAGATTATTTTTCTGTAGGTGCCAGATGATGGAATTACCAGCATTAGAAGCCATAAAACAGAACCTTGACTGCCTGAATTCAGACCTTGAAAAGGACTTGCAGAAACTGGATATGGAGAATCAGGTTCTCCTTAGAAAAATTAAAGAGAAAGAAGAAACGATTCCAAGGTAAGGCTTTGCAGTTGGTGAAGGAAGGGCCTCTCCTCCCCTCTAGGTCCTTTGTGATACAGAAGATGGAAGAAAGTTTCAGTTATTTGAGAGTGAATCTTGGCGTGTTATTTAAATCCTAAAGTATGAACTATGAATATTGATGTATTATTTAAATCCTAAAGTATGAACTACAAGTGCCCTGAAAACACTTTATATATAGATGTTTGCATTAAATTTTCACATTAGGTTGATTATTTTATTGCCACTGCACTTGTGTTTATTCTGACTTCCTGAGACTTTGGAAGTAGCTTCTCCAGCTGGGACCCAGGCAGCTTCCTTAGAAGCTGATTCACACCCGGGTGACTTTATATTTTTCAGTCTGGAAAGAGAGCTGGCCCTGTCACTAGAACAAGCCAAAGAGGAGGAGGAGTTGACCTCTATCATAAATGAACAGGAGGAATCCCTTAGGGAGCTGGAATTAGAGACAGCAAAGCTGGTAAGGAGGTATCTAGAAAAGAACCACTGCATGCATTTTCTTTGCATTCTGCTGCTCTCTCTTTCCCGGGAAGTCATCCCATGTTCATCGCTTCTGTATCTAAAATCATGGCTGTTTAAAGAAGTATTCTGGGAATGAAGCACTGGGCATAGGGGCCAAAGGGCTTTATTCCTAGATCTGCTCTGTGAGCCAGAGTGCACTTTTCCAACTTGATAGACTTATCCCAGATATTTTTCTAGTGGCCTGGCGAAAGGGGAGAGATGATGGCAGAGAAACTTTCTTCCCTGACTTCCTTTTTCCCCATAGGAAAAAAGTAATGCAATCCTAAGCAAGAATGTGGTGGAGCTTCAGAACAAGGTAAGGGGAGCCCTGGGTTTTTTAGGGTCCCAGAGTCCCTAAGAACATAGTGTTTTCACAAGACAAAGTCTGTGGGGCTGGGCTGGGAGCATGCAGGAGGGGTTCTAGGCACATTCAGAATGAGAAAATATACATAAACGTTAATGGAAAGGCTGTTCCCCACACAATAAAAACTGCCTTGGAAACAAGGCTCGTTTCTTAGGACTCCCAATAGGAGTTATCTTCTAGAACTCTCTAATCACAGAGACTGGAGAAGAAAGGGCAACTGGCAGAGTTTCCATGCTCCCTCCTCGCTGCTGCTGCCAATTGTTCCCTGGCATTACAGATTGCGGTGAGAGGGCTAAAGGGCCATAAAGGAAGGAGAAAAGACTTATCCTTCCTCCCACCACTCTGCCCCATTCTCTCTTCCCTCTCTCATCGTCCTCGCCTCCTCACTGTGCCCTTGCTTCCATGGGCTACGGGAACAGAAAAGGTCTGTCCAGCCAGCATGGAGTCAGGCAGCCTCCACTGGGAGAAGGAGATGCTTTTCTGCCAAGCTTCTATCCAGGGCCCAAATTAGTAACCACCATCTGCAGCCTGGGACCCCCAGTCTGCCACTGTCCTAGGTTTTCATGTCTATGTACCTTACTTAGTTCATGATTTTTAGAATGCTTTTTTAGATTTCAGGGCGATTTACAAATGTCAGTTTTGAAAAAGAAACTACAGAGCAGAAACTGGAGGAAATTAAGGTAAGTAGAAAAACCAGATTTTCTGGGAGATGTGTGAATTGTAGATCCTGGAAGAAGTTGCTCTCCAGGACTCCTCTAGGGTATGTACGGGTTATGCTCATGTACTTGTCAGAGATGAGTCAGTGTCCTTCATTCCCTGTATGTAATCCCATGGCCTGTGGGGCATTCATAACATCATAAGTCACACTAAGAGCAGAGTGACTGCAGTGGATCAAAGTGAAGGGAACTGCTCCAAAGTCCCCATCTTCCACAGTCAATAAAACACATGTCCTGAATGCCCATTGGGACCTGCCCTCCAGAAGTTTATTATTTAAGCGAGGACACACAAATAAGATATTCAATAGGAAGAAAATATTGACTCCCATAATCATATAGGGTTGTGTCATGATCTTCTGATTTTCCAACTCATACCTCAAAGGCTAAAGGAGTTTATTTATTTATTTATTCCCTCTGCTAGAAGATAAACCCATTGAGAACATGAATTGTTGTCTATGTTGTTCATCTGTTTCCCCACTGTCTAGAACTATCTGCCTGGCACATAGTAGATGCCCACTAAATATATATTGAATGAATGAATACACTGGACACCCAATAGTGGGGAAAAACCCTGTTAGGAAGCTCTCTGCATATTTATGTGGTGAGTGTGGCAATTTAATGGAGCCCAGTATACAAGAGCTTCATTGTTTTATGTATTTCTCAGAAAAAGAGGAGCCAGGTTTCTCTCTCTCTCTCTCTCTCTCTCTCTCTCTCTCTCTCTCTCTTTTGATGGAGTCTCACTCTGTCATCCAGGCTGGAGTGCAGTGGCAAGATCTTGGCTCACTGCAACCTCTGCCTCCGAAGTTCAAGCAATTCTCTTGCCTCAGCCTCCTGGGTAGCTAGGACTACAGGCACATGCCACCATACCTGGCTAATTTTTGTTTTTTCAGTAGAGATGGGGTTTCACCATGTTGGCCAAGGTGGTCTCAAACTCCTGACCTCAAGTAATCCACCTGCCTTGGTCTCCCAAAGTGCTGGGATTATAGGCGCGAGCCACCACGCCCGGCCCAGGTTCCTCTTTTATTTTCTGATTCAGAGGACATGCCAGTGCACACTATGAAATATGAATGGGAGGAAGAGGCTGGTGAGCTTTGGTCAGTAGGCCTGGAGGAAGGAGGATGGCTGGACTCACTGAATGGGGCATTGGCCTACTGAGGCATAAATGCTCTGCCACTCTGCAACTTTTAAACAAGTTACATTCTTAACTTCTCTGTACCTTTGTTTCCTCATTGGTAAAATGGGGAGTAATTACAAGTGCCCACCCTAAAATGTTATTATCATATGTCTTCAACATATGCTAGCCATTAGTATCATGTTCTCTGCTGGTCTGGAGATGGTGATAATTACCCACTTCCTTTTCACAAAAAAATGCTAGTAACTTTCTGCTGTCACTCATTGTCTTCCACAGGTGAGGCTACAGAAGACAACAGAGTCCTGTGCAAAGCAAGAGGAGGAGCTGGCCAAGGTAGAGGCAGTGTCTCTTCCACAGAGGGTCTGCCCAGGATATAATGGGAAAGAATCCCAAGGGTCTTAAAAACAGATCTGATTGAGGCATGGGAGAGGGCAGTACAAGAACATATTGGAAATGAATTTCTGATTCTTATGTAGCTGAAGGGAAAGAAAACTTCTATTAAAAATACTGTTTTACCATTTCTTACACCTTTATGTCAAATACCATTGTTGAATTCCAAACCAAATTGCCTTGAAACATCCCCTGGTATTTCACCTGAGAGGCATATGACAACTTGGGCAAAATATTTCCTCTGCTTAAAATCAGACCCTGTGCCTGATGATGAGATCACCTCTTTGTGATGTGAATGTTTTTCCTCAAGTCAGGAGTTGCTAAGGTAACCAGCCCAGTGCCAGCGTACCAGGTAGGGCCCCAGGGAGGAAGCTGGGCTTGGTTCTGATTTAACTCATGGGGTTTGTTAATTTCCTTGCTTTTTAGATAGAGAGTGACTACCAATCTGTGCATGAGCTCTGTAAGGACCAGGTCTACTACTTAAAGGTACAGCGAGTCTGGAGGAAAAGTCCGAGCAGGGGCAGAATTTCTCCAAGGCCATGGGTTCCCTGGTTTTTCTTCAGGCTAGAATGGGTCACTGGGGGAAGTGCTCTATATACAACAGCAACAAGAAGATGGATGTATGTTAAGGATTTACTTTGTGCCAAGTACCGTGCTAAGCACTCAACATATAGTACTTTTCTCAATCAATTGGTCAATAATTCTTAGACTGACAGTTACGCTCAAGGGGACAATGAGGTTTCAGGATGTTAGAATACAGCTAGTAACAGGGAACACAGCTAGTAAACGTCAGAGCTGGGATTTGATTACAAGCAGTGACCTGAATGAGAGGGAACTGCTTTTGTTCATACACATCCATTCTGGTCACTAATTTCTTTTAATTTTTTTAATTAAAACTCCCCCCACACACACACTTGTGTGTGCATACTGATGAGTACACTGTTTGGAAAATAATTAGCAGAATACTTTTATTAATGACATCATGATGAAATACGGAAATTTCCCATTATGATTTTTTTTCCAACTCCGTGGAAAGAAATACCAGGAAGCTCTGAGGAAGATGGAAGAAGAAGAGAAGGCACTGCTTCTTGAAAAAGAAATGTAAGTTTAGAAAAACGGCCTCCCTGACAGACTGCAGTGACAGTCTGGCGGTCTGGGTGGTCTTTTGAAGGGCGGTTGCTTCTCAGCACAGTGTGTCACTGTGTAAATGGCCTCCAACAGGTCTTCTCTGTCAGCCTCCACTCCATGGTTCAGACTGAAAAACCACCAGCATTCAGGCTTTCCTCTTGCCTTCCTCAACAATTGGTGTTTCAGAAGTCTCTTTTTAATGTTCTTTCCTTTTGTTTGTTTGAGATGGCGTTTCACTCTTGTCACCCAGGCTGGAGTGCAGTGCTGTGATCTGAGCTCACTGCAACCTCCGCCTCCCAGGTTCAAGCGATTCTCCCACCTCAGCCTCCCGAGTAGCTGGGATTACAGATGCCTGCCACCGCGCCCAGCTAATTTTTCTATTTTTAGTAGAGATGGGGTTTCACCATGTTAGCCAGGCTGGTCTCGAACTCCTGACCTCAGGTGATCCACCCGCCTTGGCCTCCCAAAGTGCTGGGTCGACAGGCATGAGCCACTGTGCTTCACCTTAAAGTTGTTTTCCCATGTCCTCAGTTGCATACCATTCCTGAAAATTGTCTGGATCTAAGTTCAGAGAGGAAGCAACACAGTAAAAAGAGGACCAGGGGCTCTTCTCTATATATGTATGCTGTTCCCTTTCCCAGGATGCGGTGGGTCCACCAGACTGACCAGGGGCCCCAGCGATGCCCTTTTGTACTTCTTTCCATAGACTGTCTGTCTCAGGATTTGTCACACTTTCCTTTTGATTATTTATACTTTTCAATTGCATTATATAACATACATAGAGTGCACAAATTTTATATAGCTTGGTGAATTTTTACACATGATAACACCACTGAGATCAAGATATGGAACATTTTGAGTACCCCAAAAGTCTCCCTGTACCCTCCTCCCACCCAATACTTTTGAAAAGTAACCATTAGCTTGACTTTTATCTTTTTCTTTTTAAGCCGTTTTTGGGCTTTACATAAATTTAGTATGATCTCGATTGTGTCTGGCTTTCACTGAGACTCACTCACGTTGCTGCATGATTTGTTCTTTTTCATGGCTGTTATATTCTTCTACATAAATATGGCACAATTTATCTATTCTAGTGTTAAGGAACATGTTGGTTATTTCCAGCTTGGAGATTTATAATAAAGCTGCAAGCATTCTTGTGCATGTTTTTTGATGGACGTATCCTCTTATTTCTCTTGGGTTATATAGCAAGGAATAGAATTTCTAGGTCATAGGGTATACATATCTGGTTTACTAGCTAAGTTGAACAGTTTTCCAAAGTGCCTGTAGCAATATACCCACCCACAAAAAATGTACAAGAGTTCTAGTGACTCTTCGTCCTTACTTTCACTTGGTATTTATAGCCTTTATGATTTTAACTATTCTGGAAGGAGGGTGTAGCGATGTACAAATTTAATTTTTAAAACACATTATTGAAAAATAATGATGTTTTATATGTATTTTATTGCTGATTAATAATGACGTTTTACAGCTTTTCACACACTTTGGAAATTTGGACGTCCTCTTTTGTGACATGTCTTTTGCCTACATCTGTGAGATTGTTAGTCTTTTCCTAATGATTTATAGAAGTTCCCTCTTTTCTTAAGATCCTTTTTCAAATGTATGTATTATAGTCTATTCTGTGGCTTTCCTTTTTTACTTTCTTAATGACATTTTGGATAAATGATAGTTATTAATTTAGAAAAAATATAATCTGTGAAATGTATCAATTCATTCTTTTTTGCTTTCTGCCTTCTTTAGGTCATAAAACTACTCTCTTATGGTTTACTCTATAATTTTTTACTGTTTACCTTTTACTCAGGCTTACATTCTTTTGGAATTTTTTTTTCTCTATGGTGTGAGGCATAGATTAAAATTTGTGGATTTTTTTTCCCCACATGGAGAGCCAGTTGGTCCAGCACCATTTATTGAAGAGACAATGCATTTGCAGTGGCATCTTATTTCATGTCTGGTGACCATATATGTGTGAGTCTGTTTCTGGATGCTTTATTCTGTGTGATTAGTCTATGTTTCTATCCTGGTGCCAAAACTACACTAATTACTGTAGCTTTATAATTAGCCTTGATAAGGTAGCTTAAATTCTGCAACTTTTAAAAATGATTATCTTGGCTTTCTTGGCCCCTTGAATTTCTGTGCAAATTTTAAAATCGGTTTTTTGACTTCTACCAAAACAAAAACAAAAAACATTGCTGAGATGTTGATTGGAGTTACATGGAATCTATAGACAAAGTGAGAGGATAATTAGTATATAAACAACAGTTTTCAAGGGCCAGGTGCTGTGGCTTGTGTCTGTAATGCCAGCGTTTTGGGAGGCTGGGGTGGGAGGCCGAGAGTTTGAGACTCTCCTGGGCAACATAGCAAGACACTATTTTCACAAAAAATAAAACTGATTAACTGCGCATAGTTGTCTATGCCTATAGTCCTAGCTACTCAAGAGGCTGAGCCCAAGAGTTTGTGGTAAAAGTGAGCTATGATCACACCACTGTATTCCAGCCTGGACCACAGAGTGAGACTCTATGTCAAAACAATAATAAAAATAAGCACTAGTTTCATACATCATGACATCTTTATCCCTTCATTTATTTAGATCTTTAATTTCTCCCAATAATGTTTTATTTTTCTGTGTGGTGTTCTTATATATTATTTATCAGGTTTATTCCTAGGAATTTAATGTTTCTGATGCTACTATGAATGCTGTGTTAATTTGATTTTCTTTTTTTATTAATATTAAAAAAAATAGAGTTGGAGGCTGGGTGTGGTGGCTTATGTCTGTAATCCCAGCACTTTGGGAAGCTGAGGTGGGTGGATCACAAGGTCAGGAGATGGAGACCAACCTGGCTAACACGGTGAAACCCTGTCTCTACTAAAATTACAAAAATTAGCTGGGTGTGGTGGCATGTGACTGTAGTCCCAGCTACTCTGGAGGCTGAGACAGGAGAATCACTTGAACCCGGAGGTTGCAGTGAGCTGAGATCACGCCACTGCACTCCAGCCTGGTTGACAGAGTGAGACTCCATCTCAAAAGTAAAATAAAAAACAGAGACGGGATTCCACTATGTTGCCCAGGCTGGTCTCAAACTCCTGGGCTTAAATGATCCTCCTGCCTTGGCCTCCAAAAGTGCTAGGATTGCAGGTGTGAGCCACCATGTCCAGCCTTGATTTTTTAATTGATTACTGCTAGTGCACAGAAATATAATTGGTTTCTATATATTGAACTTTTATCATTAATCTTGCTCAATTCACCTATGTTAAAAATTTAAAGATTATTTTAGATTCTCAACTGTAAATAACAATTGTATTTTTTCCTTTTCAATTTTTAACTTTTTCTTTTTCTTGCTTTATTGAATGATTTGCAAGCATTCGCAGGCATTATTTGCTGGTATTATTTACAGGCATTTCCATTTACTGGACCCCACCCTACTGCAGAAAATAAAACTTAGTACAAAAAAACAAACAATGAACAGAAGGCATCATCGACTGAATAAAAGCATTCTAGAGGGGATCTGGCACTTGGAAAAAGAGAATGATGGACATTGGTTTCCCATTTTTATAGCTTCTAGCCTGAAGAAAGACCAAACTTGGTGTGTAAGATGCATCAGCAGAGAAAACCTATGGTCTTTCTGGACTAACAAAATAGAGAATAGAGAGTCTGAGGCAGCCAAAGATACTGGGGAAAAAGTAGTCAGACATTGGGAGTTCTTAAATCTGTGTCTAAACTATACCTTAATCTCTGACTGTACCTCAAAACCACGCATGCTCAGGGCAATGTGTGAGCAGTCTGGCTAAGGACATAAGATCAGAACTGACATTTGAGCTACCACCAAGACACAAACTGCAGCTTGAATTCAACATCAGGGTGATATCGGCTTAGTGTTCATTGATTGTCTTTCTCTGAAGAATGAATCACATTTTCCTGTGGTTCTTTGTTTAAGTTGAGCAGTTAAGGATTTTAAATATTGAGCATTGTGAAAGTTATCAAGGGTCTAGGATATGAATCACAGATGTCACGTAACTTACCTTTCATCAGCCTCTCAGATTATGTTACCTAACTCTCAGTTCTGATCTCTTACCCAGATCCAAAGCCCAGAATGTCTCCTCTCAAATAGTGAAACTGGGGTCAATTTTGGTGGACACTACCCAAAGCAACATGGTAAGTTTTTCCTATTCCAAACATGGGTCTTCCTCTATCCCCTCCTTCCCCTGGGTTCTCTCTCTCTCACTCTCTCTCTCTCTCTCTCTCCCCATTTTAATAATCCTATAATTAAGAAATAATGAGATTTAGTGCCTTACTCCACACTATGTAAGCTAGGAGGTGGCAGAGCCAGAATTCAAACCCAGGCATCCTGACTCTAGGGCCCCTGCTCCTCTGCCTCTCTATGAACACATGAAAAGCCGTAACTGTGTATTTTCATTGCTTCCCATAGGAGAAGACCACCATTAAGAAACAGGAGAGAATCTGTTGGTACAAGTAAGTGGAAGAATCTTGCTTTTACCTAGCTTAGACCACATTTCACTCTATACATTGCCTGATAAGGGCCAAAAGAACAAGGATAAACATATCCACTGATCAGAATACACAAGGCAGCCCCAAATGTCTCCCAGCCATTCTTACTTTTCTCAGTGCAGAATTAAAATACCAGAGTTAAACAGCAGTTATAAATAGCTGGAGAAATTTGTGGCTATTTCTGAGAAATGTGGGATAAAGATGTAGGTTGCATTTAACTTTTAATTTTCATTCTTATGATCCTAGGTATAGCCCCTTTCCATTTTCCAAGTCCTGAACTCGGTCACCTCTGTGATATTCTTTGTTGGGAAGAAAGTTCAGGGTGCATTAATTTTCTTAGTTATCTTACCTACAGGCTTAGACATTTTAGAAAAAAAAATCATTGAACTCTCTGTGCCTTTGCTTCTTTAATTTTTGAAATAATAAGATTGACCCCAAAGAGCTTCAAGTGGCACTTTAATAAAAAGCTTCAATTTACGATATTTCAACATAGTTAAAGATCTTAGACCTGTTGCCAGAGTAGAATTTTCTTGAGTGCACACAAGAAAACACACACACAAAACCTTCACACACACAAACACACACACATACACACCCTTTTTTATTGGTTTGTTTCAACACCTGATATTTAGAAGAAAGATAATCCTCATCATTTTACCTGGATGTTAATATCATCAATGGCTAAATCTTATTTCAAATTCTAAAACTCCTTGTTCCAGAGGACCTGAAAAGAACCACTAGTCAGAAGGCTCACAAAGTGATGGTCCTAACCATTTTCTGACAATACTAGAAAGGCCTGAGCAAAACATAGTACCTGGAAAGTCTTTCGTACCTCTGACTTTTCTATATGGACATCTATTCTGTTGGAGGACTTACCGTCAAGAGGATTGTATTCAATTTCTGACCATGACATCACTGTTTTTCTGTATTGGCTGCTTCCCTACTCTTAACTTCTGTGCCCCTATTCCCTACTTTTCCTTATCAATTTGGCCTGAAGCAAGCAATTCGCCAACCGTTTATGACTATGAGGTTTCCTCCCACTGCTTGACCTTAGGCTGTCTATTTTTTTCTCATGCAAATAATGAACATCTCTTTGCAGGCATTTCCAGTATGTCAGCTTCATGGCCCTAGTCTTCATTAGGTTGCTGGCTTGTGTGTTTTTCCATCTGCAGTACATAAACCCAGACCTTCTCGTGGATGTCCTGCCCCTGGTGCTGAGCAGGGGCACCTTGGAGAGGCTGAGGGAGGTCTTATTTCCCTTCCTCACTCTAGCAGTGGAAGAAGCGCTACCACACTAGTCTGGGGTAACCTGGGGGCATCACCCCATGCCCAAGTGGAGGGGGCTGTGGCTGTGGCCCCATGTTGGGGATAGCCAGGAAGGATCTGGAAGCCTTTGACTCAGAGCAGCTACTTGACATCTGAGTTTTTCATTTTGTTCTTTCCCTGTTTTCCCTCTGGACTGTCTCTCACTCAAATAAAGAATATGTTTGACGAGAGTCCACAGTGTTGGTCTGTGAATTTAGTCTGTGAGTCTTGGACCTCAATAGGTATTCACAAATTCCACTCTTTACTGTTAAAAAAAGCTGCACTGAAGGCAATATAATAAAAACTCCCCTCAGGACTTCCATTCTCTGCTCCATATTTTTAAAAACTGTAAAAATCATGTACTTAGCCGGGTGTGGTGGCACGCAGCTGTAATCCCAGCTGCTTGGGAGGCTAAGGCAGGAGAATCGCTTGAACCAGGGATGCAGAGGTTGCAGTGAGCCAAGATTGCATCACTGCACTCCAGCCTGGGTGACAAAGCCAGATGTCTCAAAAAAAAAAAAAAAAAAAAAAAAAAAACCCACAAAAAAACAAAAAAGCAACAAAAAAAAACCCATGTGTTTATTTGCTAGATTCTCCAGTCTCTGGGGTGTGCATAAGGGCACTCAATTTAGAAACCACTGGAGTGGATGCAAAGCTTGTCCCCTTCTACTATTTTAATAACACATTATCTCCCTTACAAGCTATGTCTTACAAGATTAAGATGTGGGGGGAAAAAACCTGATCTTTTTCATTTAAACAGGTGGTTACTCATTGTTAGATGAGAAAAAAATTATCCTGAAATTCAAGTGTGATTTAAAAAGGCAGTGTATAAAATCAGAAAGTACTTGACATACAGCCAAACACAAATGTGTACCTACCTATCTTTGAATCCCAATTCAAATGTCCTCACTCCCATATGGCTGTCTCTGACCCCTTCTCACTGAAGACAGCCTCTCTTGTCTTCCAGATGCTCCTGAAACCTTCTCTGCACTTCCCATACTGCCCCATCCACTTCCGTCCCGTGGGGTCATTACTGTGTGCCTTGACCTTGGGGCTGATGACCCTTTCTTTCTGTATCATCTCCCATGATCCTTTCACATAGTATCTTCACAAAGTAGGATTTAATAAAAGAGGGAATGATTCCTTGAGTAAATTGTATTTTTTTCCCAGAGCACCTGGAGGGTCACAGTTGGAACCATGAACTTAGATCTTTTATTGTGAAAGCTCACACTTTTGCAGGAACAGCCAAACTGGACCTGGACGGTGCAGAGAGAAGGGAAGTAGAAGAATGTGGCACAAAACATGAGGTCATCTGGCCAGCTGGTGGCATCTCCATGGTTACCAAAGTGGTGAAGATGCCTTTCTTTGCCTGTTTCTTCCTCCTACACATTTCCTACGCTCTTACTTTCTAGTGACCTTCTCGCCTTTAGAAACTGGTACTGATGTAGGTTTTAATTGAATTTCACTTGGACAGCATCCGGGCAGAAGAAACACACTGTGTGTTTACTTTGGCTGCAGACATGGCCCTGTCTCAGGTTTTATTTCTGAGGTCTGGGGAACACAGTGAATGATCGCAGAACAAGGTGTCTATAAAATGAAAAACTGGCCAATATCTCCCTCTTGTGGCCAAATGAAAGCCTTGTGCATTTCAACTGGCTTCACCCAAAGGAGTAATGAACAAATTGAAGCAAGAAAGAGGGTTCAGACGTCACCATTGGGTAATTTTCTGTATGTGTTCTAATAAGTCCAATTAGTCTTCATTCATCTATTCATTTATTCAATGAATACTTACTGAGCATCTTCCTTGGGCTAGGCAGTATTCTAAGTGCTGGGATACAGCAATAAACTCAACAGACAAAATTCTCTGCTCACATTCTAATGGATAGAGGCAGACAATAAACACAAATATACAAATATTGGATGATGTGAAGTAATATAACAAAGTTTAGTGGGGAGAAGGGAGTGCTGAGGAGGAGCAGTCACAATTCTCATTGAGAAAGTGGCATTATAACAAAGATCAGAATGAGGCAAAGGATCCAGCCAGTTGGTAGATGAAGAGACAGCAAAGACACAGTCTTGAGGTTGGAAGGTGCCCATGATGCTGAGTTCCTTTGAAGATTCCCAGCTCACACTTCTGTAATGGTTCCTTCATTAAAGTCTCTTCGTCAGAATCCTCCAAGTTGAATTCTGGTTCTGCTCGGACAGGACCCTAGCTGATACACTGTCCACTGTCCAGAACATTTCCTAGGCCGAGGGGCTTTAGCACATGGGTGACTCAAAGACTACAGGTGCATGTGAGAAGAATGGCTGTGGCTGGCCAAGAGAAGTATCCCATTCCCCTCCCATCACACAATTCCTTATCAACTTGCAGAACACTCGGGCTCTTCTGTACCACCTAACCCTCCCTGCAGACTCAATCCTAGACAAACTCAGGCCCATCCCAATGTTCAAGACTGGCTAGAAAACAGTAGCTTGGGCTAGTATGAATAGGCAGCTCCTCACTCACAGTCAGCCATCTAGTGGGGATTTGAGACTTTGACACTGTGCTAGAAATCCATGTTGCTGACACGTAGTTGCCTTTGCTCCCTGCAGAGAGCCTGCCTCCAATAGGAAACTGGCTTCAGAAGGGCCTAAATTGCTTTTTTAAATCTTGGAAGCAGTAAAGTGATGGCTGCTGCTTTAAAAAAAAAAAAAAAAAAAAGCCTTGCTCTGTCACCCAGACTAAAGTGTAGTGGCATGACCACAGCTCACTGCAGCCTCAACCTCCCAGGCCCAAGCAGTGCTCCCATCTCAGCCTCCTAAGGCAGGAGGAGTGCAGTAGTGTAATCTTGGCTCACTGTAACCTCCACCTCCCCAGTTCAAGCCATTCCTCTGCCTCAGCCTACCGAGTACCTGGGACTACAGGCACATGCCACCATACCCAGCTAACTTTTTTCATTTTTTGTGAAGACTGGGGTCTCCCTCCTGCCCAGGCTGGTCTTGAACTCCTGGCCTCAAACGATCCTCCCACCTCAGCCTCCCAAACGACTGGGATTACAGTCATGAGCCATCACACCTGGCCACTACCGCTTTAAATGAGCAGCGCTGAGCTGGGGATCTGATTTCCAGTCATGGGGAGCTTACCACTCCCAAAATATCCATCTGTTTCTGAAAGGTTTTAATAAAATAATGTAAAGTACCTAGGATAGCAGCATGTAGTGGTATTCAACCAACACAGGCTTTCTTTTCCATTGATTTTATCTACTAATTAATCTTAGTTCTGTCTTATAAAGCGACAGAAAAATGACTGCCTCCTTCACATTTTAGACACTAAAATTGAACAGCCTTCTGTTCTCCAAAATGAACACTCTCAAGTCCTTTCAGTTCACATGGTGTAACTTTTAGATAATGTGTTATCTTATTTATCCTTCCCTGGAACCCTACGGAGCTAAACGGAATACAGTACTATAGATGATGACTGCCTGGCAAAGTACAGTAGCCCCATTCTCCTTCTATTCAGAACATTATGCCTTTATTAATGCTTTCTAAGATTTTGCTAGTCATTTTGGCAGCTGCTTCACACAGAGATATGAGCTTGGAGTTCACCAAGATTCCTAGCCCGTTTGAACATGAACTCTTCTTACTCTACATCTCCTCTGTTATGTACTTGTAAAGATTTTTTTAAACTATACTACATGTGGGACTTTTCACTTGCTCTATCAAATTTCATTTTGTTGGTTTGGGTGCTTCATTTTATT
Source organism: Saimiri boliviensis (assembly GCF_048565385.1). Classification (NCBI taxonomy): domain Eukaryota; kingdom Metazoa; phylum Chordata; class Mammalia; order Primates; family Cebidae; genus Saimiri; species Saimiri boliviensis. The sequence continues at coordinate 120,241,224 of NC_133450.1, read as the reverse complement.
TTGTTATGATGTTTCCAAACCCAGATTCTGTGAAGGAATACATCAGCTCACTTGGTGATCAGTGACACCTCATAGAGTGGAGTTTGGATGCAGAGAGGCTTGGCTGTGAGATATCCTTTGGCCTTGGAATAATCCTTGACCTCAGGCAGTTGGTTAATTCTTCCCTTAAAGTAGTTAATAATACAATACTCTCCACAACCCAGGGAGAGTGTTACAGCAGGGCAAGTTCTTTCAGTATTCTGAAATGGAATTTCTTTGGGTGCGAAGGCTTGAATTTATTTCAATGAATTAGGCTTCTCTATCTCATTAGCTATCTTAAAATGTAATTATCTGTTAACTGTTTTGGACTATCCTTTTTATCATGCTGGAGATCAATTTCCTTAATAGAGAAGGCTGATGTGAAATAAGACTCTTACCTATCAACATTATACATTTTGCCCTAGGAATTGGCCTATCCCTTTCACTTCTGCTTATTGTAAACACATTAAAAGTACCTTTTTAAAAAAATTCCACTCTATCTCTTGGCAAGTTTTAGTGTTGTCTTGAAAAAAACACTGAACAAGGAGTCAAGCCTTAGACCATGGTTTCAGCAATTTTGTTATTTATTTGATTTTATACAAGCCATATACCCTCTCTGGGCCTGGGGTAGACTTCCAGGTGATTTCTAAAATAATTCATGCTGACGTTATTTGATTCTGTGATATAGTTCATTCTGGTCCTTGGGTAAGAACCAACCTTTTCCTAACATTCTCTAAGACTTCAGGTTTCAGCCTTCCCAGCAATCTTAACCTCTTTCCCAGAGGATTCCTCTAGAAGCCTGGAAGTGCTTTTGCTTGTCAAAAGTCTCAGCAGTAGTGTTCCTTAAGAATGAATTAAGGCTGTGCATGGTGGTTCACACCTGTAATCCCAGTACTTGGGAGGCCAAGGCAGGCAGATCACTTGAGGCCAGGAGTTCAAAACCAGCCTGGCCAATGTGGTGAAACCCTGTCTCTACTAAAAAGACAAAAATTAGCCAGGGTGGTGATGCATGCCTGTAATCCCAGTTACTTGGGACCCTGAGGCAGGAGAATCGCTTGAACCTGGGAGGCAGAGGTTGCAGCGAGCCGAGATCATGCCAATGCACTCCAGCCTGGGCAACGTAACGAGACACTGTCCCCCCACCCCCACCAAAAAAAAAAAAAAAAAAGAATGAGTTAAGACCTTCCAATGTAAAGGCTTAGTTCAGTAAATATTTATTGAGTTCCTGCTATGTACCAGACACTGCAATGAATGAATGGGGTGAAGTGGGGAGATGGGGGAGAAGAGCTGTTTAAGAAAAAGCAATGAATCATGCCCTCAAAACCTCTTAATTTTGTGGCAGATCCCACCTTCAATATCAAGGTTAGAGGTAATTTTGAAGCTTCTCTGAGGTAAAAATGCTGACTTAGTCGGGGCCCAGAACTACTGATCATCTACTGTATTGCAGACATTGTGTTAGATAGGCCATATAGTCTCTATTTCACAGTTTGAAGAGTTGCCTAAGATTATGCATCTGGTAAGTAGCAGAGACAGAACTCACCTCTGGCCTCCCCTAGAACATTTACCTTTCATATTCCGGTGTAACAAAGACCTCTGAAGTCACCAGTATTAGCCTACAACTCAGAGGTACTGAATCAGTAAGCATAGTCAGTTATTTTCCATCACTTGTTTTTCTCTCTCCTTTGTAATTTGTTCAAAGATAGTATAGGGACCCCAAATCATTCTATTCCTTTTCTTAAATTTTACTTTGGAGCCCAATTATTTCTCTAGCTTAATAATTCCCATTACAAATTTTAAAACGTTTTGAATAAATGCTTTATGAAAGCATCACAGGCCATTTATACCTTAGCATGAGTAAATAATGGAAGAGTTGGATTCCACAGGGGATAGGGGGCACTTGAAGGAATTATTAGGCCATTGTCTTTTTTTTTTTTTTTTTTTTTTTTTGAGACAACATCTTGCTCTGTCACCCATGCTTGAGAGCAGTGACATGATCTGGGCTCACTATAACCTCCGCCTTCCGGGTTCAAGCAATTCTCCTGCCTCAGCCTCCTTAGTAGCTGAGACTACACACATGCGCCACCACCACAGCTAACTTTGTGTATGGTATGTGTGTAGACGGGGTTTCACCATGTTGGCCAGGCTAGTCTCTAATTCCTGACCTCAAGTGATCTGCCCATCTCAGCCTCCCAAAGTACTGGGATTACAGGCATGAGCCACCATGCCCAGCCGTTGTCAACTGAAGGAGGGTGAGGGCATTGAATCCAGGGCTAACCAGGAAGCTAAAGTAATCATTTGAAAGATGACTCCACTAAGATCAGCCTTGTCTGAGTTGGCTGTTGGGGGAAGAATGCAATGCTTTATTTCTCACACATAACAATGCCCTTTTCAAGGTATAATTTCTAGTATAAAATAACTGGACTTGGAGAAGCCCAACCCACACCAGGGGTGACATTATTCCCTGCAGGTTCCTCTCTGGTAAGGTCCAGTTGAAATATTCATGGTGGATCTTCATCCCACACAATATACATATTTACTGTTTGGGCTTTCATCAGCTCCTTTGAAATCTTTGGCTTTACACTAAGGTCATCACCCTTTGTGTGTGAGTGTCAGCTTAAAAGAACAAGTTGTCCCCTGAATAGACTGAATGTTTGTGTCTCTCCAAAATTCATAAGCTGAGACTAAAATCCCCAATGTGATGGTATTTGGAAGTGGGGCCTTTGGGAGGTAATTGGGTCATGAGGGCAGAAGGATTAGTGCCCTTACAAAAGGGACGTCAGAGAGCTGCCTTGCTCCTTCTGCCATGTGAGTACAAAGGAAGAAGAGTGCCATCCATGAAACAGAAAGAAGGCAAATCAGACACCAAATCTTCTGGTATCTTGATCTTGGACTTTCCAACCTCCAGAACTATGAGAAGTTAATTTCTGTTGCTTATAAGCTGCCCAGTCTATGATACTTTGTTATATAGCAGCCCAAACAGATGAAGATACCCCCTCTTGGGTTCAATGAGTTTGAATCCTGAAGAGTCTGTGGTCCTCAAATGCAAGAGCTGCCAGCTCTGTGGCAGGGCCCATAAATGTGCAGGTCCTGCTCCATTTTCTTGAGCTATAGAAGCCTTCCCTTACAGGCTGCTATCCCATGGCTCTCAGCTGGTGAAGCTGTCCAAGTGTGGGGTTATCTACCCTTAACCAGCAGAGAAAGACTTTCCAGTAGCATGAAGAGCCCAATCCTCTGCTCGGAGGTTAAGATTTATTTTTCTTTTGTGAGGGTTTGTCAATACATTGATGAAGTCTGAATCTAACTTGAGGGTTTTCAGATCCTGAATTTCTCAGCCCCACTGGAGAAGTCGCAGAAGAGTAGAAAGAGCTATAGCAGTGGCTTCTGGCAGTTCTTAGGAGAATTGTGGCTCAGGGGAGGTAAGACGGGGCAAGGGCATGGGCTAGGGCAGTGTGGTGGACAGCGAAAGTCTAAGAGGGTCTGATGATAAAGGGAATAGATTTCCTGCGTAAAAATCCTTGCCTTTGCGAGAATTTCTCCGCTAAAAATGTAAGTGGTTAGGAGATTCCCTACCTTCCAGATGAGCTAAACCTGGAACTACATTTACAGTTAACTGTAAACAAAACCACAGGACAGTTTAAACCCTACACGTTCCACACTCAGTACTGTAGTCTGGAAATAAGAGATAAATCTAAGATTGGATGCTGAAAGATTCACCTGCCTCTCCAGGCATGGTCTGAGTATTTCTGATCTAGAAAACTGATAAGTCAAAATGGGCCTAAAACTTAGTCTGCCAGTGACTTCTCATGTAAAGGAAAACTCATCTTCTCCCGAAGGTTTTATCCTACTGGAAGATCACCAAGGATCAATTTTTTTTTTTTTTTTTTGAGACAGAGTCTTGCTCTGTTGCCAGGCACCAGGCTGAAGTGCAGTGGCACAATCTAGGCTCACTGCAATCTCCGCCTCCTGGGTTTGAGCAATTATCCTGCCTCAGCCTCCCGAGTAGCTGGGATTACAGGCACGTGCCACCATGCCCAGCTAATTTTTGTATTTTTTAGTAGAGACAGGGTTTCACCACGTTGCCCAGGATGGTCTCTATCTCTTGACCTCGTAATCCACCTGCCTTGGACTCCCAAAGTGCTGGGATTACTGGCATGAGCCACTGTGCCCAGCCCAGTGATTAATCTTACAAGAGAAAATGTCAATTAGAAAATTTTATGTCCCTTCACCTGCATTACTGTGCTAGGAAAAATAAGCATGAGAAAATTATGTATTTTATTATATAATCCTACTTCAAAAGTGTTTATAACCTATTCACAAGGTAAAAGGAAAGTACTAACTAATGCAAAGAAGCATGAGGGAAGTGTCATCCAGAGAATACAAAAAGGTTCAGAGGAAAAAGATGGCATCTAGAACAGAAAGGAGCTAAAGGGAGAGGTGTCATTTGATACAAACATTGACCAAGAGATAATGATTTCAACTTATGGAGATGGAGGAGGAAGGGCCTTCTAACTGAGGAAAGGTAAGGGATGGAAATTAAAATGTGCCCTCAGGCTTTAAATATCTTAACTGCCTGGGGAGAGGCTACAAGTAAATTAATCCTTCCACTAATTTGAGTTCATTATCCCAGCAGAGACAATCTTACAGCAGCTTACTTGATTACTAGTTGTTCAAGAATCTTTGTTTATTATCCACTTATATTTGGTATGCAAGAAAGAGTTTAAAATAGAATCAGTAAAGTTTGGTCTTTGATGGATTAGGTATTGACATGACTGGGAGGCGGGGGGAGAAGAAAGCACCAGATAATCCTGAGGGCTCCCCAAGATTAAACCTTCTAAATGTTTAAATCTCAAAACCATTGATTCCCAGAGATATTCAGACCAAAGTGAAATATTTGCTACAGAAAGAGGGAACATTTTGTGGGCCTCCAGAAGAATACTGTCACTTCCTTTATAGCAGATTCTCAACCCTAGTAACACATCAGAATCACTTGGGGACAGTTTAAAATATTGATGCCTGGCCCCATCTCCAGATGTCTTGATTTTATTTAGAAGCATTGGTATCTTTGAAAACCTCCTCCAGATGATTCTGTTACTGGATAGAACACCTTGATTGTGAGTTGTCCAGGTTCTTGAGCAAAGAATTGAACAAAAAGCACAAATGAAGCAACAAAAGACAAAACAACAAAAGAATGTAGTAAGAAAGGCACAGATTTATTGAAAATACAAAAGTACAATTCACAGAGTGAGAGCAGGCTTGAACAAATGGCTCAAAAGCCTCCCTATTGGAACGCTCCCTGGGGTTTTATAAAGCCAAAAGAACTTGGCAGGACCCCTAGGTGCCCTTCAGAGGCCTCCAAGTGGTTGCAGTCTATGAAAGATGGGTCTCTGGCCAATCAGACGCTGAAGTGGAAACTTCTGTCTCATCACAGGAGGGAGGATGTGGCCTGTATGCCACCCAATCTTGGCTAGAAATGCCTGAACCTTCTATTCTTCTGTTGATGCCTTAACCTTTGGTTTCTCTAATTCCCTATTCTGCCTCACACCTGTAATCCCAACACTTTGGGGGACTGAGGTGGGTGTATCACTTGAGGTCAGGAGTTCAAGGTCAGCCTAATCATCATGGTTAAACCCCCATCTCTACTAAAAATACAAAAATCAGCCAGGCATGGTGGCACACACCTGTGGTCTCAGCTACTCTGGAGGTTGAGGCAGGAGACTCGCTTGAACCTGAGAGGTGGAGGTTGCAATGAGCTGAGATCATGCCAGTGCATTCCAGCCTGCAAAACAGAGCAAGACTCCATCTCGAAAAAAAAACAAAAACAAAAAAAAAACTTGTGCTTCTAGAAGCTAAAATAACAAAATAGAAAATGCACCATTATATGAGCCACTAAGAAAAACGACTGCTAATTAAACTATGATGTCATCAACAAACATAACACATACCATTTCTAATTCAAAAATTATAAAATGAATGAAATCCAATTTTACATGTGATGACTTATATTACATGGTAGAAAAATCAAATATCAAATATCAAATTATTTTGGCCGGGCGCAGTGGCTCATGCCTGTAATCCCAGTGCTTTCAGAGGTGGAGGTGGGCACATCACCTGAGGTCAGGAGTTCTAGAACAACCTGGTAACATGGGGAAACCCTGTCTCTACTAAAAACACAAAAATTATTTGGGTGTGGTGACTCATGACTGTAATCCCAGCTACTTAGGAGGCTGAGGCAGGAGAATCATTTGAACCCAGGAGGTGAAGGTTGCAGTGAGCCAAGATCACACTACTGTGGTCCATCCTGTGTGACAGAGTGAGAGTCTGCCTCAAACACACACACACACACACACACACACACACACACACACACACACACTAAACAAAAAAAAAAATCTTTTAAAATTTGTTTTTATTATAAGTTCACAGAGTACATGTCCAGGTATGTTTCATGGGAATATTGCATAATGGTGTGGTTTGGGCTTCTGTTGAAACTATCATCCAAATACAAAATATAGCACACAACAGGTAGCTTTTTTTTTTTTTAACTCTCTCTCCTCTTGCTCCCTCACTCCCTTTGGAGTCTCCAATATCTATTGTTTTTATCTTTATGTCCATATGTACCCATTGTTTAGCTCCCACTTACAAATGAGAACATGTGGCATTTGATTTTCTGTTCCTATGTTATTGTTCTTAGAATAGTGGCCTTCATGGATGCAGCTACATCCATGTTGCTGCAAAGAACACGAATTCATTCCTTTTATTTCCCCTTGAGACAGGGTATCCCCCTGTTGCCAAGGCTGTAGTACAGTGATGCCATCATAGCTCACTGCAATCTCCAACTCCTAGGGTCAAGTGATACTCCCACCTTAGCTTCCAAGTAGCTGAGACTATAGAATGCCACCAAGTCTGGCTATTTTATTTTACTTTTTTTTAGTAGAGGTGAGGTCTCACCACATTGCTCAGGCTGGTCTTGAACTTCCAGGCTCAAGCAATTCTCCTGATTTGACCTCCCAAAGTGCTTGAATTATAGGTATGAGTGAATATGCCCAGCCAGAATTTCTTCCTTTTCTTTTTTTAGCCCAGGCTGAAATGCAGTGGCAAGATCTCAGCTCACTGCAACCTCTGCCTCCCAGGTTCAAGTGATTCTCCTGCCTCAGCCTCACAAGTAGCTGGGATTATAGGTGCTAACCACCTTTCCTGGCTAATTTTTTGTATTTTTGGTAGAGACAGGGTTTCACCATGTTGGCCAGGCTGGTCTCAAACTCCTGACTTCAGGTGATTTGCCCACTTTGGCCTCCCAAAGTGCTGAATTACAGGCTGAGCCACCTCACCCAGCCCAAAATTCATTCTTTTTCATGGCTGCATAGTATTCCATCATATGTGTGTGTGTATATATAATTATATATATTAATTATATATATTATATATATATATACAATCAGTGTATATAATTATATATATAATTTAAATATATATGTAATATATATATAATTTTCTTTACCCAATCCACCAATGATGGACACAGGCTGATTCCATGACTTTGCTATTGTGATTGGTGCTGAGAAACATATGCATGCAGGAGTCTTTTTGATAAAATGATTTCTTTTCCTTTGGGAAGGTACCCAGTAGCGGCATTACTGGGTCAAATGGTAGCTCTATTTTTTGTTCTTTGAGAAGTCTCCACATTGTTTTCCATGGGGGTTGAACTAATTTGCATTCCTACCAAACGTGTACAAGTGTTGTCTTTTCTCTGCATTCTCACCAACCTCTGTTAGTTTTTGACTTTTCAATAATCGTCACTCTGACTGCTGTGAGATGGTATATCATTTGTGGTTTTATACTGTATTTCTCTGATGATAGGTGATGTTGAACATTTTTCCATATGTTTGTTGCACACTTTTTGAGAATTGTCTATTCATGTCCTTTACCCACTTTTTAATGGGGTTGGTTTTTGCTTATTGATTTAAATTCCTTATAGATTCTAGATATTCGTCTTTTGTTAGATGCATAGTTTGCAAATATTTTCTCCATTTTGTTGATGTCTCTTTACTGTGTTGATAGTTTATTTTGCTGTGCAGAAGCTCTAAAGTGTAACTAAATCCCGTTTGCCCATTTTTTGTTTTTGTTGCATTTGCCTTTGAGGTCTTAGTCATAAATTCTTTGCCTATGCCGATGTTCAGAAGAGTTTTTTTCAGATATCTTCTAGGATTTTTATAGTTTGAGGACTGACATTTAAGTCTTTAATCCATCTTGAGTTAATTTTTGTATATGCTCACCATATAGGTAGGGGTCCAGTTTCATTCTTCTGCATGTGGATAGTAAGTTTCCCCAGCATCATTTATTGAATAAAGTGTCATTTCTCCACTGTTCATTTTTGTTGCCTGTGAGTTTATCAAATGGCTCTTATTTTAAGGTATGTTCTTTTAGTATCTAGTTTCTTGAGGGTTTTTATCATGAAGGGAAGTTGAATTTTATCAAAAGCTTTTCCCGTATCTATTGAGATGATCATATGGTTTTTGTCTTAACTCTTTTTATGTGGAATCACATTTACTGGTTTGTACATGTTGAACCAGATTTGTGTTCCAGCAATAAAGTCTACTTGATTATGGCATATTAACTTGTTGATATGCTGCTGGATTCAGTTTGCTGGTATTATTTTGGGGATTTTTGTATCTATGTTCATCAAGGATATTGGCCTGTAGTTTTCCTTTTACATTGTGTCTTTGCTGGGTTTTGAGATCAGGATGATACTACTTTTATAGAATGATTTAGGGAGGAATCCCATCTCCTTGATTTTTTGGAATGGTTTCAATAAATTGGTACCAGCTCTTCTTTCTATGTATGATAGAATTTGGCTATGAATTTGGCTATGAATGCTTCAGGGCTTATTTTGACTGGTAGATTTTTTAAAATTACTGATTCAATTTCTCTCTCTCTCTCTCTCTCTCTCTCTCTCTCTCTCTCTTTTTCTTTCAGCCTCCCAAGTAGCTTGGACCACAGGTGTGCCTCACCATGCCTGGCTAATTTTTGCACTTTTTGTAGAGATGAAGTTTCACCATGTTGCCCAGTATGGTCTCAAACTCCTGAACTCGAGTAATCCTCCTACCTCAGACTCTCAAAGTGCTGGGATTATAGGAGTGAGCCACTGTGCCTGGTTTCTGATTCAGTTTTATAGCTGATTCAGTGTGAGATTGTGTGCTCCCAGAAATTTACACATTTCCTCTAGATTTTCTAGTTGATGTGCATAAAGATGTTCATAGTAGTCTCTTTTATTTTTTATTTTTTTGTCTTTCATTTACTTCAGTTGTGATCTTTGTTTTTTTAATTTCTTCTGCTAGTTTTGGGTTTGGTTTATTCTTGTTTTTCTAATTCTCTTAAGTGTGATATCAGGTTTTAATTTAATTTGGAAATTTATATCTTTTGATGTAGGGATTTAGTACTATAAACTTTCCTCTTAACACTGCTTTCATTGTATCTCAGAGGATCCCAGAGATTTGTTGTGTCTCTCATTTCACTTATTTCAAAATTTAAAAAAAATTTCTGCCTTCATTTTATTATTTACCCAAAAGTTATTCAGGGGCAAGTTGTTTAGTTTCTATGTACTTGTGTGGTCTGAGAGTTGGTCTTTTTGATTTCCAATTTTGTTCCACTGTGGTCTGAGAAGATTCTTAATATGATTTTGATTGTTTTGAATTTATTGAGATTTGCTTTACAGCTCAGCATGTGGTCAATTTTAGATAATGTTCCATGTGCAAATGAGAAAATTGTGCATTCTGTGGTTATTGAGTGTTGTATTCTGTAGATGTCTATTAAGTCCATTTGGTCATGAGTCCAATTTAAGTCCAGAGATTGTTTTTTAGTTTTTTGCCTCAGTGGTCTGTCTAGTGCTGCAGTGGTGTGTTGCAGTCCTTCACTACTATTGAATGACCATCTATCCCCTTTCTTAGATCTGGTAGTATTTGTTTTATAAATTTGGCTGTTCTGATGTAGTGTGTATTTTTTATTTTTTTATTTTTTTTGAGACAGAGTCTCGCTCTGTTGCCCAGGCTGCAGTGCAGTGGGGCAATGTTAGCTCACTGCAACCTCCACCTTCCAGGTCCAAGCAATTCTCCTGCCTCAGGCCTCCCAAGTAGATGGGACTATAGGTGCACACCACCACACCCAACTAATTTTTTACTCTTAGTAGAGATGAGGTTTCACTATGTTGGCCAGACGGGTCTTGAACTCCTGACCTCAAGTGATCCATCTGCCTTGGCCTCTGAAGGCACTGGGATTACAGGTGTGAGCCACTGTGTTGGGCCGGGCACATTCATATTTAGGATAGTTAAATTTATTGTTAAATTGAACCCTTTATCATTATATAATGGCCTTCTTTGTCTTTCTTTTTTATTTTTTTTTCCCTGTTTTTTAAGGTCTAATTTATCCGATGCAAGAAGAGCAAACTTGGTCTTTTTTGTTTTCCATTTGCATAACAGATTTTTTTCTGTCCTTTTAGCCTTTGCCTGTCAATGCACATGAGGTGAGTCTCTTGAATGCAGCAAAAGTTTGGGTCTTGTTTTTTAATCTAGTTTACCATTTTAAGGGGTGCATTTAGGCTATTTATATTCAAGATTAACATTGACATGTGATGTTTTGTTCCTGTGATAGTGTCGTTGGCTAGTTGCTTTGTAGTCTCAATTGTGTAATTGCTTTATAGAATCAGTGAACTTTGTATACATGTGCTTTTAAAGTAGCAAATATTATTCATTTGTTTCCATGTTTGGAACTCCTTTAAGCATTTCTTATAGGGCTAATCTCGTGGTAATAAATTCCCTTAGCATTTTCTCTTCTGGAAGACTTATTATATCCCCTTCATTTATAAAGTTTAGTTTGGCAGGATCAAATATCGAATTATTCTAAATATTTCTATTTAATACATGATATCTTTGTTTGGAGCCCTTAAGGCTGTTCTGTTCTATTCAGTAGCTACTAACAACATGTATTTAGCCCAAAATGAGAAATGCAGCATCAGATTTCAAAGACTTATTGTGATATAAAATGATGTTAGATTTCTTGCTAGTAATTTTCTTTTTATTTTTGTTCTCCCATTGGGTCAAACACTAGTAATTTTTCATTCACTGTATGCTTAAGTGATAATATTTGAGAAATGTCAGGTTAAATGATAGATATAATCAAAATTAACCTTACCACTTTCTATTTTTCTGTTTATCTTTATAATGCAGTTAAGAAATTTAAAGTTACATACGTAGCTTGTATTTCTTTTCTTTCTTTCTTCTTCTTCTTTTTTTTTTTTTTTGAGAGACAGAGTTTCATTGTGTTGCCCAGGTTGGAGTGCAGTGGTGCAATCTCGGCTCACTGCAACCTCCACCTCTCAGATTCAAGCAATTCTCCTGCTTCAGCTTCCCAAGTAGCTGAGACTACAGGTGTGTGGCACTATCACCAGCTAATATTTGCATTTTTAGTAGAGACAGGGTTTCACTATATGTTGGCCAGGCTGGTCTTGAACTACTGACCTCAGGTGATCCATCTGCCTTGGCCTTCCAAAGTGCTGGGATTACAGACATGAGCCAGTGCGACTGGTCATGTAGCTTATATTTCTGTTGGACAGCACTACCTTAAATTATGTAGGAAATCTATCTATTGGGTAAAACAGTAGAATTCTGGACTTATGGAACTATTTTGTGACTTTCTGCCCAGAGGTAAAAGGATGATACTAAAAAATCTATAAACTTATAAAATGTGCCCTCTTAACTATTTCAAAGTGTACAATTCAGTGGCGTTAAGTACTTTCAAAACGTTGTGGAACCATTACCACTATCCATTTCCAGAACTTTTTCATATTCCCAAACTGAAACTCTGTATCCATTAAACAACAACTCTTCATTCACCTGCTCATCTCATCTCTACCCAGTCCCTGGTAACCACAATTCTATTATCAGTGTCTATGAATTTGAGTAGGTACCTCATATAAGTGGAATCATACAATATGAGTCCTTTTGTGTCTAGCTTATTTCACTTGCTATAATGTTTTCAAAGTTCATGCCATAGCATGGGTCAAACTTTTACTCTTTTTAAAGACTAAGTAGTATTTCATTGTATAGTTGCCACATTTTGTTTATTCATTTGTCTGTAATTAATGGAATGTGCCACTTTGTACTTACCATGTTGCTTGTAATTGTTTTTCATGAAAGGATTTAGTTTTTATTTATTTCATATTCTTTTATGGTTTCTATTGGAAGGTTTATGGCATAGGACTCTCAATAGCTTCCTTTTAGTGAGTTGTGATTCTCAAAGCTGTTTACAAGCTGTACCAATTTTAGAAGATCTAGGAGCACAAATCCTCTGCCATAATGTCAATTGATTTTGACAAGGTCAAAGAAACTATGTTTATAAATGACTTGGCACCAGGTCAAGCTTGCAGGACAGTCCTATTGAAACACTTATTTCTCAGAATTTAAAACTAGGAATCCATTGTTACTCTACTGTAATATTTATCTAGTGTTGCCTGCATATAGTCTTGGGGTAAATAGACATGCTATGTAATTACTTGGCTTTAGTGAGTCTGTGAGTCACAAACGAGGAACCAGGAAGCAAAACTCTTGCCTCAGGCAATGTCTCCCTAGTGTCCTCTATTGACAAGGTTTAACACTCAACCAGCTGTCTTCTCTTTTCTTGTCTCCAAAGACAAGAATTTTGGTAGTTTATTAAAGATATATATATATGGTTAAGATCATCCCACACAGTGTGCTATGATGTGCTGTGTGCTTTGAGGGACTATAAGATTTAGAAGACACTGGCTCTCCCAACCAGCACTCACCCTTTCCACCCTGCTCTCTCTGGACCTGGAGGTTGGCTTGTATGAATGGGATAAACAGGGCCCCCTACTTTCAGTTGAGTTTATCCAAGGTGGAGCACAAACAGTAGGTAAGAGGGAGGAAGGTGAGTTAGATCAGGGCATTTCTTTTCATGGCCACTCTCTGCAAGGTTACCACCAGCTGGCTATGTCCCTCAATCAGGATAGCTCAACCCAGTCCTGCTCCTCTCCACCTTTAATTAGGTGTGTGGAGAAAAAAAGAGATCCACTGGACTGGGTAGTTAGGAAATCTTGGTTGAATTTTTCCAGGGTGCTTCTGTAGTACAAAGGATGGGAAGCTGGTAGGGCAGTGAGTGGACAGTGAAGAGGTGGGGAGAAGTCATCTTGTCCATGAAAAGGGGAGAAAGGGGAAAAAGTTCCAAAGGGAGTAGTGTAGAGAAAAGGTTTCTATTTTCAGGCTAGGAGACTTGAGAATGTTTCTATGCTGAGGGGAATTCAAGCATAAGCTGAATAAAGATGAACAGGCATAGAGTAGATCAAAAGCATGGGATTAGGAGGACACTTGATTTGAATAGCTTGAGTTCTTAAGGAAGGAGGTCATGGTGGGGAGGTGGGACATAGATACACCTTTAAGGGCTGTGTGTATGGGAGTTGATGGAGTTATTTCCTGGGAATTTCGATGCTTTCTGCGAAATACAATATTAGAGGCAAGGAGTTAGAGAAGGGAGTGAAGTTTTAGCATCTGAGATGAATGAGAGGATGAACTTCCCAAGGACAAGCAAAAGAGAATCATAAATAGTTCAAGGGCTCAGCTGAGGCTGGATATTGTAGATTTCAGTGATCACACATACCAGGACTGCTCTCAACAGCATAGGTGTGGAGACGTTTCACTGTGATTGGACCATCTTTGTGGGTTTTAACTGGTGTTTGCAGGGTAAGCATACGGAGTTCAGGGTGCTAATAAGAGAACTGACAATGGGATCCAGACTTAGTAATGAAGGAAAGTGTCATCAGTATTGACAACTTTGGACAAGTGGAAGATAAGTGTCTCGTGAGGGCTTTGTGAGAATTAGGTGTGATGATCAGTGTATAAATCTTGATCAGGAACTGTGCAGGCAGGGTCTGCAATTTTATCCTACTTAGAAGCTAACAAGTTAGCCTGCTGCAGGATGCCGGCAAAAGACATGAGACTTCTGGGGCAGAAACAAAGGAATTTGCAGCAAAAGCAGTGGCCAGGGCTTCATGTTCATTTGCACTGGTTTTGTGCGTCCCCTAACTCCTAAAGAGGCAACAAGAGGGCTGTGACAGATGCTTGCACACACAGTGGGTTGAGTTACAGCAGAGGGACACTAAGCTTGAGGATTCACCATTTTATGTGCAGTAAGGACAAAAGCCTCCTTCTTCCCCAAGAGGAGCTATTACCTCATCCTTCAAGGTTACTTACTATAAACACAATCTTAAGAAAAGTCCTGGCTCAAGACTAGTCAGAGCTTGGCATTCATAGCAAAAACATACAGGGATGCTCAGGGCCCATGGCAGATTGCTACATCCGGTAAGCATAGTGTCTGGCAGACAGTTGGTTTCTAACAAATATTAGCCATAATCAATGTCATGATGATATTCACGATTATGTTGAGTCCTCATTCAAATTCAAGGGAGATATAGGAAGAAGCCAAAGATCCACAGTCAGGAGTACACATATTTTACTAGTGATCAGAGTTTAGATATTAAGCTCCAGCAAAATGAAAACTACAGAGTGGTTGACTTATTTGGAGATAAAAGGCAAAGAAAATAAGAACAGGAAGTCTTTGAATAAATATGTTACAGAAATTTACTCTTGTTGGTATTGTGTGTGTATGAAACTTTAAAATAGAACACATGATAAAAGGTCTAAAGTAAATCAGTGTAATCACATTTCTATTAACATAAGTGATAAGTGTGAAGTGCAGAGAAAGACACATAAATGTGGCTGAGAAGGTTAATCTTACATCATATACCATTTGCCTAAAAATGGAAACAGACAACTGGATGTAGAAAACTGGAAGAAAAATCCAGAATGGGTCCTAAGTCAAGGGAATGGATTACATTATCTTCCCAGACAACTAAAGTAAGATCTTTTATGACTTAATTTGAAGGTGAAAATTAAAATACATTAAAACCCAACTTCCAGCTCTTTTCCTTATATTTTATCTTCAACTTCACAAAGATAACAGGAATCTTCTACATGCTACTCTTAGAAGCTTCTTTAGTCTGTACTTCTTCATGCCCTTACTCTCTAATGTCAAAATCTTTGTGAGAATGAGAAGGTATTTCCAGCCAGAGAGAAGGAGTTCGGCTTATAATTGAATATTTAATGAAAACGTTATCCTTTATGTGTTCTGATATTAATCTTAATTGAGAGGCTATTTTCTCAGGCTCTCTGGATGAGAACACTGCCTCTCGAGGGTCCTGGGAAAGGCTTTATTATTATTGTTGTTATTATTATTTTTGAGAGAGTCTTGCTCTGTCACCCAGGCTGGAGTGCAGTGACACAATCTCAGCTCACTGCAACCTCTGCCTCCCAGGTCCAAGGAATTCTGCCTCAGCCTCCTGAGTAGCTGAGATTACAGCAGGCGTCCCCAAACTACAGCCCGCGGGCCGCATGCGGCCCCCTGAGGCCATTTATCCGGCCCCCCGCTGCACTTCAGGAAGGGGCACCTCTTTCATTGGTGGTCAGTGAGAGGAGCACAGTATGTGGCGGCCCTCCAACGGTCTGAGGGTCAGTGAACTGGCCCCCTGTGTAAAAAGTTTGGGGACGCTTGGATTACAGGCATGTGCCACCATGCCCAGCTAATTTTATATTTTCAGTAGAGATGGAGTTTCACCATGTTGGTCTGGCTGGTGTTGAATTCCTGATCTCAGGTGATCTGCTTGCCTTGGCCTCTAAGAGTGCTGGGATTACAGGAGTGAGCCACAATGCCTTTTTTACTTTCTAGCTAAAGTTGAAAAATCATTTAAAAAAAAATAACATTAAGCACAAAAGGATAAAAGGACTAAGGCTAGTTCTACCCAATTGAATTGAATTGTGGCACACTGCCCTCTTAGGCTTATCATTCTGGGTAGCTGGTTTTTGCTCAAGTGACTTTATTTCAAATTAGTCAGGTGGGTCTATTTTCAGAATTTGGTTTGTGAAAGACCTGGTTCAGCTGAATTAAATTCCAAGTGGATTTGCTAGCTCAGCTGGGCCACTGATTGTTGGTGGTATTGAATCGTCAAGGTGAAGAGGAAAGTTTCACCAGGGTTATCTCAAGGCAGATCCCAGGTTCTTGAAAACTCAAAGATCAGATGCAGAAATTGTGCTTATATGTTATTATGAGGAGTAAGGAAAAGGAATAAGGGGTGATTTAGATTATATCAATATAATATTTGCCCAGAAGTAAAAATTTACTGGTATAACTTTCTAATCTTCCACATACACAATATAAAAGAGATTTATTTTTAAGAAGTTTCCATGTACTATTAACTTTATGTACATTTGTTTAACTGTTGGCTGTTGAAAACTTGTAAACCTCCTCAGCTATTTCTTCTAAGAACTCAATCAGATGGCAGAAAGTTTTGTCAATAGCCTAATCTCTTTAATTTGCCAAAGATAAGCCAATTGGCTTATTGAAGGGAATTACTGAAAAAGACAAAACAAAAGAAGGGGACTCCTCTCAATCTCTCCTATTTTCCTATATATTTCATATAGTCAAGATAAAATGTCTTTGGTTTCTATCCTTGTTTTATAGTCTAAATAATCAAAATTAACTGTAAAATGCTGCTCTAAATCAATGATATACAAATCTTTGAAATAAAATTTGAAAGTAAAGAATTCTAAGGGTGAAGACTATCTTTCTATTACTTCATCTCCTCTCCCTCTCTCATATTCTAGACTTGTGTAAGATATGGGTATTCAAGTCACGTGACTTCTGGCAAGGTGCCGATGAGTCTCTGCTCCAGCATGTGAGCCAGATGGCTTAACTAGGGAAGACGATAAATTCAGATGACTTGCAGAGACATCTGGTAACCTTAGTCCTAGCTCGACTCTAGGGGTGAATCTGGCCTTTAAAAAAAAATCCTTTGAGACATACTATTTGAGAGCTGATGGTACACAATGAATTGTATTTTTGTTAATGATCACACTTAGGAATAACAGCTGGCCTGTCAATATGGTGGGAGCAAACATACTCTCCTTTCACTGTAACAGGAAGCTAAACCACCTGCTGGCTTGGACGGAGCAGTACCCTGTAACAAGTGTGGATGGAAGGAAAGATCAAATCTCTGTTAAGTGTGGCTTGTTCTTGCTCCTGTTTCCCTTATCCACAGGAAATCATAACTTCCTGCTTAGTAGTTAACATTGTCTTCTTCTTGGCCAGGAATATACTTATATCTCACATGACTCTAGTACTCAGGCTTTAGATGCTTCTGTGTAAATGAGAAAAAAAATACAAGCTGAACAGCTTGTCCAAAAGAAGATCTATTGTGAAATCCATCCAAAAATCCAGAAAGTAGGAGTGATATCTACTGGTTCGTGATAGGGTTATCTGAGGTGAGACTGAGTTACTAAAGCAGTAAGTACAGTCAAGAAGCCTGTAACCTGGAAGGACTTAAATGTGTGTTCTGGTCTTTAAAACACAGTGATGGTATTGGAGAAAAAAATCTGAAGAACTTTGGTCCAATAGCCTTTCAGCACTTGTTTAGGGGCAGCTCTGGTGTGGTGGATAAATCCTGTCTCGGAAATGAAAAACCTTTGCTCTAGTCTCAGTTCTGTGGCCTTACGCTGAATTTTGTCTCTGAGCCTTAAAGAGTTGGTGTAAGATTAAATGGTACAATAATAACTCATGATTTTGCCCCCACAGTATCTTTGACAATGTCTGGAGGCATTTTTGGTCTTCTGTTTCGGTGATGAAAGGTGCTTCTGGTATCTAGTGCATAGAAGCCAGGAATGCTGTTAAACATTCTACATGCACAGGACAGTGACCCAAGAAAATGACTTATTTGACCTCAAATGTCAATAGTGTTGAAATTCAGAAATCCCAATTTTATCTTCTTGCTTCTGCTTGACTATAAAAGGGAGTCTGACAAATAAGAATGTCTTAGTCCACTTTCTGTTGCTGTAATTAAATACCACAGACCAATCCTCAAGGCCAAGAGGAAAGTTTCACCAGGTTTATCTCCAGGCACATCCAAGGTTCTTGAGAAACCAAAGCATAGTAATTTATAAAGAACAGAGGTTTATATTGCTCACAGTTATAGAGGCTGAAAAGTCCAAGGTCGGTTGCCTGGCATCTGGTGAAGTCTTCTTGCTGCATTAGAGTATCACAGAGTGCATCACATGGTGAGAGGGCAAGAACACATCAGCTCATGTCTCCCTTCCTCTTTTTGCAAATCCCCCAGTCCCATCATGGGGACCTGATATAATTTTGGCTCTGTTTCCCCATCTAAATCACCTCTCTAATTGTAATCCTCATGTGTTGGGAGGGGCCTGGTGGGAAGTGAATGAATCATGGAGGCGGACTTCCCTCCCCTGCCCCCACCCCCCTCTCTCGATCTCTGCTGCCACCATTAGAAGGAGCTTGCTTCCCTTCCCCTTCCCCTTCCACCATGACTGTTAAGTTTCCTGAGGCCTCCCAGTCATGCTTCCTGTTAAGCCTGCAGAACTGTAAGTCAGTTAAACCACTTTTGTGGTCCGTCACTGTGACTCACACTTGTAATCCCAGTACTTTGGGAGGCCACGGCTGGTGGATCATGAGGTCAGGAGATCAAGACCATCCTGGCTGGTGAAACCCCATCTCTACTAAAAATACAAACAATTAGCCGGACATGGTGGCACGTGCCTGTAGTCCCAGCTACTTGGGAGACTGAAGCAGAATTGCTTGAATCCGGGAGGTGGAGATTGCAGTGAGCTGAAATCACGCCACTTCAGACTAGCCTGGGTGACAGAGTGAAACTCCATCTCAAAAAACAAAAGCAAAAACCTCTTTTCTTCATAAATAACCCATTCTCAGGTGGTTCTTTAAAACAGAATGAGAACAACTAATACAGGACCCAACCCTGATGACCTTGTATAATCCTAATTACTTCCCAGCAGTCCCAAAAGAGTGAATTTTTTAGGTAGATACCTGTTTGGAGGAGGAATAGGTAGATAAGGTTGGCGAGTGCAGCTTCAGGTCTTAATCTGAGACCCTTGTGGTTCTATATGGGCCTGGTTGTTCTTTCTGGCCACAGCTACCAAGTTGGTAGATGAATAGAATGAGAGGTCATTATTATAAAACTTACATAAACACTTGGTACTTATGTCAAAAGACCCCTCTGAGAATCTGGGGTATAGCCATAGCTTTAGATAGTGTAATACATTGGAGTCTTACCCATTTGTTGGACTTACACAGACTCTTTCAGCTCTTTTAAGTAAAGAATTGCTGCTTCTTAAAAGTTATGTTTAAATATAAGATACAAGTTCTTGTCTTGGTTCTGCCACAAGAACTTTGAAAAAACTAATTGTCTTTTTTTGGGAACTCATCATCTACATATGATTCCAGATTATGACTTTTATGGATGTACTTAGATGCAATAAAATGAGAAGCAATGAGATGAAATTATTCAGGGGACTGCCAGTGACAGAACTGAAGAGCTTAATATGGCAAAGAAAGCAGAAATGGAGATATCACCAGCCCTTTATGTATGCATATAAAGATGTCTAATGCTGGGATCACAGAGAATGTCTGTGGACTAGACATGCACTGGCCTTTTATCTTCAATAAATCTCACCTTACCAACTAGACACACGCACTCCTTCACACTCACACACATAGATCATATCCAGTTCTGGTTTTAAAATGGATGTACAGATGTCTTATTATCCAGGATAACAGTCTATGTGATTGGTTATGTGTGAGTGGCATTTTAAAATTATTATTTGGATCATTTAAAATATGCCATTACAGCTCCTTAACTTATGGTAATTCTTAATTATATTTGAATGGTAATTCTTAATTATATTTATTAGGGTCTATGAGACCCTAATAAAAAGCTATGGGTGCCAGGCATGGTGGCTCACACTTGTCATCCCAGTACTTTGGGAGGCTAAGGCAGGTGGATTGCTTGAACCCAGTAGTTCAAGACCAGCCTGGACAACATGGCAAAACCCAGTCTCTACAAAATATACAAAAATTAGCCAGGCATGGTGTGGTGACATAAGCCTGTAGTCCCAGCTACTTGAGAGACTGAGGTGGGAGGATGGCTTGAACCCAAGAGATTGAGGCTACAGTGAGCCATGATTATACCACTGAACTCCAGCCTGGGTGACAGAGCAAGACCTTACCTCAAAAAAAAAAAAAAAAAAAAAAAAAAAAAGCTATGGGCTATCTTCCCAGAAGCATGAACATAAGGACACAGGCATAATATTTTACATTATAATTTCAGGAAATTTATAGACATTTCTGAAGGAGAACCTTAAAGGCTCCATGTCAAAAAATGCTGGAAAATGTACTCTGGGATGACTACTTTTATCAGGTGAATAATCCTATAATCAATCCTCTGACACAAGGGTTGAAACTCAAATGTCTATGGGGGTCAGGTGGGAAATCTAAATGAGTGACTCAGAAAGGACATAAGGTATAGGACAGGAAGTGGAGGGACTATGGAAACCTGGTGAGCTCACGCTGCTTGCAAAGATAGCTGCTGCTTAGCTACAGCTAGCCATTGGCATGTCAACTCAGTATAGCCAGAATTTAGATTTTTTATAGAAAGATAAAAATCTAGGACGGCGCAGTGGCTCACGCCTGTAATCCTAGCACTTTGGGAGGCTGAGGCAGGCATCACCTAAGGTCAGGATTTCAGGACCAGCCTGGCCAACATGGCGAAACCCTGTCTCTACTAAAAATACAAATATTACCCTGGTGTGGTGATGATCGCCTGTAATCCTAGCTACTAGGGAGGCTGAGGCAGGAGAATCACTTGAACCTGGGAGGTGGAGGTTGCAGTGACCCAAGATCGTGCCACTTCGTTCTAGCCTGGGTAACAGAGTAAGACTTTGTCTCAAAAAAAAAAAAAGAAAGAAAGATAAAAATCTAGATTTTATTACATTTCCTGACTTTTAGCAAATAATATATGACTGGCTACCCTTCCCTCTACAGCATTTTATTATAAAAATTTTCAAATGTACAGAAAAGAAGAAAAATATGCAATGAGTACCTATATCCTTAATGCCTACTTTCTGTAGAAAATATTTAACTATGTTTTCTTTATCACATGTCTATCCATTTATCCATCCCTGTGCCCATCCATCATCCCATCCTAATTTTTTCAATGTGAGATGCAGACATCAGAACACTTATTCTGAAACAGTTCTGGTTATCAATTTTTTGTCTCTTTTGACACTTATTTTATCTGTGTGTTTGTGTGTGTATGCACACACTCGTGTATATGTTTTAAATGACGCCTATGTCCAGGTACATATTTTGGGGTGTGGAATGGTTAACCCCAGTTAACACTGCTGCACTGCTGTGGGTAGGACTAATGCCTGATGGTGTTATATGGAAATTGTTATGGATGGCAGTGAAGTGGGTGATGGTGGGAATGCCTTAAGAATTGAGAATCTGGCCAAGCAAGGTGACTCATGCCTGTAATCCCAGCACTTTGAGAGGCCAAGGCGGGCGGATCACGAGGTCAGGAGTTCAAGATCAGCCTGGCCAATATGGTGAAACCCCATCTCTACTAAAAATACAAAAAGTAGCTGTGTATGGTGGCAGGTGCCTGTAATCATAGCTACTAGGGAGGCTGAGGCAGGAGAATTGCTTTAACCCAGGAGGCAGAGGTTACAGTGAGCCGAGTTCGTACCACTGCACTCCAACCTGGGCCACAGAGTGAGACTCCATCTCAAAAAAACCCCAAATAATTCAGAATCCATTTTTAGCCTAGATTCAAATCAAAGAGTTATTCTTTCTGTCTAAGGTTACAGAATAAAAGCCCTCTCGTGGCCACAAAGAGAATGCAGAACACCGACTGAAAGGAACACAAAGTGGGAAGAACTCAGTAGCCACTGACCAGATAACAAAGTGTGCCAATTAAGGAGACAGAGAAAGATGCAGGTCTGAACAACCACACAGTCAGACAAACTGTTACTATGGTAATTAGCGTCAAATATGTTGGAGGAGAGCAAAGTCTCCCGTAAATAGCACAGTAAACGCACAAAATAAAATTAAAATGTATATAATCATATGCTAATAGTCTCTTCATGTATTGTGCTGTCCTTTGCCACATGTTGAATATTTTCTTTCCTTTTTTCCCTCTTTTCCTCTTTCTTTCGTTCCTTTTTTTTCTTGCTTTCTCTCTCTCTCTCGCTTTCTCTCTCTCTCTTTCTCTCTCTCTCTCTCTCTCTCTCTCTCTCTCTCTCTCTCTCTCTGTTTCTCTCTGTCTCTCTCTTTCTCTCTTTCTTTCTTGTGGACAGAGTTTCACTTTTGTTGCCCAGGCTGGAGTGCAATGGTGCAATCTTAGCTCACTGCAACCTCCACCTCCTGGGCTTAAGTGATTCTCCTGCCTCAGCCTCCGGAGTAGCTGGGATTACAGGTGCCCGCCACCACACCTGGCTACTTTTTAATAGAGACGGGGTTTCACCATATTGGCCAGACTGGTCTTGAACACTTGACCTCAGATGATCCACTCAACTTGGCCTCCCAAAGTGCTGGGATTATAGGTGCGAGCCACTGTGCCTGGCCTGAATACTTTCTAAACAAGAAAATTCAAATTATAAGTTAGATACAGGTGAGGAAATTGAGGTTTAGAGAGATCTTGTATCTCAAAATTTACACTGTTAGGACGTGGCAGAACTAAGACATAAATCCTGGTTTCAAACATATTTTCCTTACCACACCATTATGCTGTGAATATTCTAGGACTTCTTAATACTGGAAACAAGAACCTTGGTGACAAGACATAACTAGGACCAACTACAAAATTTGCAGGCCTGGTACAAAATGAAAGTGTGAGACCCCTTGCTCAAGAAATTTCAAGATGGCAACATTAAGCAAAGCATGGAGCCCTTCTACGCTCTGGGCCCGTGTGACTGCACAGGTTGCATGCCCCTGAAGCTTGACCTGGACGTGCCATTACAACATGGAACTGAGACCCACAGAAGGTGGGTCTCACCTGCACCCACAGAACATGAGCAGGACAAAAGGGGAGGCATCCTCCAAAGACCACAATAAAGAACATGTGGCTGGGCGTGGTGGCTCATGCCTATAATCTCAGCACTTTGGTAGGCCAAGATGGGTGGATCACCTGACGTCAGGAGTTTGAGACCAGCCTGGCCAACCTGGTGAAATCTCGTCTCTACTAAAAATACAAAAATTAGCTGGGTGTTGTGGCAGGTACCTGTAATCCAAGCTACTCGGGTGGCTGAGGCAGAAAAGTTACTTGAATCCAGGAGGCAGAGGTTGCAGTGAGCTGAGATCACACCATTGCACTCCAGCCTGGACAACAGAGTGAGACTCCATCTCAAAAAAAAAGAAAAAGAAAGAAGAAAGAAAAGAAAGAAAGAAAGAAAGAAAGAAAGAAAGAAAGAAAGAAAGAAAGATGTGATAGCACTGCCCTCCTCTTTAATAAGCTGGGCCTAGAAATTTACATAAGAAACACAATATATTTGTGGTTTGTGGCATACAGATTAGATAGCAAAATGTATACCAAACTCAGTGCTGGTGTGCTTTGTGCTTTCAGTCTTTCTCAACATCATTTCATCAAGTTCTCAAGTGAAATAAACAACTACTTCAGCGCTATTGTGGCAAGTTTTCTGGGCTGAATCCCTTTTGACCATTGTTGTAAAGATTCTGGTGTCCCAGTGCCTGAAAATAGGTAAACCTTCCTGCCCCACGTCCACACCTCCCCAATCCTCCTCACAGATACAGCTTTTTGCCAGCCTTCTTGGGTGATTTCAGTCCCAGGGCAAGCCTTTTATACCACATAGGACTTATGCATAAATCTCTGTAACCTCCACACACCCTCAATCAGAGTCCTGATTTCTGGTGATCAAAACCCATTTGTGCAAAAGGGACTTAAGGAGAGATGGGAGGCCAGTGAGCCTTTCAACCGTGATGCATACAAATGTACAGATCTCTGACTAGGCATAATGGTGAGGCTGTCAAACTTAGGTTCATCCATCTCTCTCCACTGACTCACCTTCCCAATGGTTGCCCTTTTCCCTTGACACGAAGCCTACTCAGGGGTCCCTTGTTTGGGTCCCATCATTCATTACCTCCTTCATATTGATCCGTTTCCTGTCAAACCCAGATATGACCCTTTTCTCTCTTCTCAAGAAGCCTTAGCAGACTTTTCTCTTTCCCTCAGGGCTGTACTATGTGATTTGCCAGGCGGAAATTAATCTCATGCATGAATTTGAACTAAGGCTAATGGCTGACAATAATTTGATGGATTGCTCACATATTTTAATGCCTTCATTTAGGGATCAGTAATAAGGGACCATTACATACCTAGGCTGAACGTTTGCAAGAGATATTTCCAACAGTGGGTCTATTCCACTCACATGAGCAATATTGTACTTACTTCACTGATAAGAAAACTCCTGCTCTCTCTGTGAAGCCAGTGAGAAAACAATGGGTGATAAATAGTTGTTCATTGTTAAATGGAAACTTAAATGATATCCTTTTTGCTTTCAAATGTTTAATTTATATGGGCTGGGAACAGTGGCTCACGCCTGTAATCCCAGCACTTTGGGAGTTCGAGGCGGGTGGATCACCTGAGGTCAGGAGTTCAAGACCAGCCTGGCCAACATGGTGAAACCCCATCTATACTATGGGCATGGTGTCACAGGCCTGTAATTCCAGCTACTTGGCAGGCTGAGGCAGGAGAATTACTTGAACCTGGGAGGTAGAGGTTGCAGTGAGCTAAGACTGTGCCATGTACCATTGCACTCCAGCCTGAATGACAGAGGGAGGGAGACTCCATCTCAAACAAACAAGCAAACAAAAAAAAAACAAAAACCCCACAAATGTTCAGTTTTAAAAAAGGTAATGAGTATTGTTGGAAGTGAAAGCGACATTCTTATATAGTGCAAGAGTATACTGGTACATACTAGAGGAAAATTTGGCAGTTTGATGGTAATGTTGAACTATATACATTAACATACAGACATATATACACATTATATATACATATATGGTACGTACACACATATATACACATATATATGCTCATATATACACATAAATAAAACATCTGGGGCCAGACACAGTGACTCACACCTGCAATCCCAGCTCTTTGGGAGACCAAGGCACAAAAGGATTGCTTCGGGCCAGGAGTTTGAGACCAGCCTGTACAATATAGAGAGACCCTGTCTTAACAACAAAATTAAAAACTTAGGCCGGGTGTGCTGGCTTGTGCCTAAAGTCCCAGCACTTTGGGAGGCTGAGGTGTGCAGATCACAATGTCAGGAGATGGAGACCATCCTGGCTAACACGTGAAACCCTGTCTCTACTGAAAATACAAAAATTATCTGGGCATGGTGGCATGTGACTATAGTCCCAGCTACTCGGGAGGCTGAGACAGGAGAATCGCTTGAACCCGTGATGTGGAGGTTGCAGTGAGCCGAGATCACACCATTATACTTCAGCCTGGGCAACAGAGCAAAACTCCATCTCAAAAAATAATAATAAATAAATAAATAATAAATAAAAAACTTAGTTGGGCATGGCAGCTGGTAGTCCCAGCTACATGGGAGGCTGAAACAGGAGGATCACTTGAGCTCAGTTTGAGTGAACTCTGATCATACCATTGCACTTCAGCGTGGGGTGACAGAGTGAGGCCCCATCTTTAAAATAAATAAATAAAGTATCTGAAGTACAAAGGATATCTATGAAGGTCGACAATGCCCTTTATGGTCTGGTCCTGCCTACCTCTCCAGGCTTATGTCTCATTCTCTCCTTCCACTTTTTGTAAGTTTATTCATAGTGGCGTCTCTCAGTTCTTCAACACACCTCATGTTCCCTCCTCCTTCCAGGGAGCTTCTGCATAAGATTCTTTTTACCTGGGTGGCTCTTCAACTCGCTTTTTACTAATTCCTCAGATGTCAGTTTAAGGGTTACCTCCGTAGGAAGCCTTCTCAGACCACTACTCCCTTCCCCCGATCCCCTGAGTCTGGCCAGATTCCTTTAATTTTGATTTTATTTATTTTTTGAGACAGAGTCTCACTCTGTTGCCCAGGCTTGAGTACAGTGGCATGATCTCAGCTCACTGTAACCTCCGCATTCTGGGTTCAAGCAATTCTCCCTGCCTCAGTCTCCCAAGTAGCTGGGATTACAGGTACCCTCCACCATGCACAGCTATTTTTTGTATTTTTAGTAGAGACAGGGTTTCACCATGTTGGCCAGGCTGGTCTCAAACACCTGATCTAAGGTGATCAACCTGCCTCAGCCTCCCAAAGTGCTGGGATTATAGGCATGAGCCACTGGGCCCTGCCCAGATTCCTTTATAATCTGCTTTTAGAGACGCATTATTTCGTTGTGGCGCTTAGCGTAGGAAGTGGTGATCCTCTCCTTTGTGCAATTATGTTACTTATCTCTGTCTTCTTTCTTGCACTATAAGTTCAAAGACAGCAAGTTTATCTCTCCATCCCCAGTGCCTTGAAAAGGGCCTGGTAATAATTAGAAGGGGCTCAAGAAATACTTGCTGATTACATAAATGAATGGCAGGATTATAATCAATTTTTATTTTCTCCTTTGTGCTCTCTTGTGTTTTTTTCATATTACAAAGCTCATGTGATACTTGCATAATTGCTTTAAAAATTGTTCAAAAGAAAAAATAAAAGAAAGGAAAGCTTTTCCTTTCTGTTGGAGGCTGCAGCTGTTCTCTGCAGAGCCTGCTACCTTTGGCTTAGATTCCTCTAACTGCTGCCCTTCCAGTTAGTTTACGCCATGGAACATAATTGTGCTGCATTGTCTGAAATTCTCCCCCAACTGGGGAGATTCTTTCTGAGCATTACCTTTGGGTTGTTCACAAAGCAGGTGACTTAGGAGCCTGCTGTTATTTCTTTCCTGCCCTCAGGGATGCAGCCTGGTGGCTTTTGTGACTCAGCAAATGATCCTTGGACAAAGTGGCACACCAAGCCTGTCTGGCCAGCTAGTGACAAGTCAGTAGCATTGTACTGAGTACA
The DNA here is from genome assembly GCF_048565385.1 of Saimiri boliviensis. Classification (NCBI taxonomy): domain Eukaryota; kingdom Metazoa; phylum Chordata; class Mammalia; order Primates; family Cebidae; genus Saimiri; species Saimiri boliviensis. The sequence goes on along the minus strand of NC_133450.1, from coordinate 120,214,216 downwards.
CATCCTGCTGTGGTGTCTGAGAATATATCTCTTGGCAGGAACCCCCATTCTTCTCTCTACTCCCCAAAGTCAAGAGCACTATAATCATTATGACTTTTCCTGTTGAGTCAAATCTAAGCCTTTTCAGAAAATCTGAGTGATTTCAAGGTTTCCTTTTGAGATGCAAGTTCTTGCTTTCTTTGTATAAAACGACAGCATAAATGCAATTATGGTTGTAGCTAAGTGAGAGTAATTTCTCCATATGGTGCTTCAGGTGGCACTTAAGATATTTTTAAGACTTCTGTAGGCAAGTTAAAAAAAATCCTGTTAGTCTGCAAACACTTTATCAGCCTCCACAACGTTCACCTACGTGTTGCAATGTTTCAAAGATAATTTGTCATTTCAACTCCTTTTCAGAACGAGTTAGGGAATAAATCAGTATGGAGGATGCATCAGAGAGAATAAGTCTCCTAAATCTGAAGAGGTATTATTCTGGTGGTCTGAAGACTGTAACTGTTATTTAAGTTCTGACTTTTCCACGGCCAGATCTGTCTTTTCTCAGGCTATGAACCCATGTTGAGTGGCAATGTAGCAGCATAAAATCCTTGTTGTTTTGTATCTGAGATACCCAGACCTGTTGCAGAGATCACCATTTTGATGCCATTAAGTATTTTCAGGGAATTTCGGGATGATGAGTAACTATTCATCGATAGAATAGCATCCATATTAGGATGAGTGCGGCAGCAGGCAAGTTGCATTTATCCCAGCATTGAGAAGAAAAGCTGATTACACAGCCCAGGGCAAATGGGGTGGAAACATCTTGGAGATTAGATTTGCTCCCAGTGTCCTACATTTCAGAGGGATGTAATCATTGGTTTCAAGTTTAATGTTTTCCATGGATGGCCTTTCCCTCTCATAGATTGTCTTGGGTTTGAAATAAATGCAAAATCTATTTTGGAGAATGTTACATGTGTAAATTTAGCTCAGAACAAAGAACATTAACATTAGTGGTTCTGTGACTGCTGCTTTGGGATAACTCTGTCATTCCCCTTCAGTGACAGAAAGAGAGAACTGAGGTCTAGATTGGTTAAGGTGATTTGGGCTGGGCCACATCATTAGCGGGATTTTGAAATGATGAGCCATTTCTAGAATTGTTTGTTAGGCCCTCATTCCTGTGAGAGAATGGTATGTCTCCGTGAAGAGCAAAGTCCATTTCCCTGGGATGGCTGTCTGGGATGCTGTTCAATTACTGCCCCTTTTGTCCTCCCAGTATTCACTCCTAGTATCGAGTCCCCTTTTCACTCTAGCTGGTCTCCCTGACATCCATACGCCACTTCTAACAGATTCCCTTTCCTTGACATCAGCTCTTAAGGAAGAGAAACTCCCTGCTTCTGACTGGGAGTTTCTCTTACTTAATGGGAAGGTGAAACCCTAAAGCCACAGATGATGTCACCTGCCACATCTCATGTCTTTTCTTCCCCCAAGCTTGGAGTTCTTTCAAATGGAACCACCAGAATGTATTCTTTTTCTGCATCTTGTTTCTCTGCTTCTTTTTTGATCACTTCTTCTGATTTTCTAGGTCATACATTGAAGTCATCCACCCACCTCAGGGAAGGACAGTGATTCAGCTGAACAAAGTAGATCACTCCTTATATGCAAGGTATTAGGGGGAATGAAAAGGTAAACCTCAGACAATTCTTTCCTTCAAGTTGCTTTGAATCCAGGATAGAAAACAAATAGGTCTGCAGCCCTTTATGAGAGGCAACTGGGTAAAGGAAGTACAAACAACATGATACGGAAGCACGGAACTGGAAATGAACTGAAAGGGAATGAGAGATGGCTTCATGGAGGAAGTGGCATTTGACATGCAGCTTAATGCTGAAAAGACCTATAGACCTTGATCTTTAAAAGGAAGCACTAATTGGTTGAACTATGACATCTGTGGCTTTCATTGACTGTAGGTCATAGCAGCAGGCCTAGGAAGCTCCAGCTATATTGTAGGTTACATCTAGTGCAAAGCCTGGCTTAAGCTTCTCTTTCTCCTCTTCTGGTAGGAAAGGGATGGTTTAATCTTTTGAGAGAAGTTAGAGTTAGCAATCTGTGGGCAGTAACAGTTTTTGCTGTTGGAGGTAATGCTCCTCTGCGTGAATATGTGTATTGCAGATGTTTCCCTCCCCTCCTTCCCATCCCCCTCCTCTCCCTTCCTTTTCCTCTCCTCTCTTGTGCAGTCCAGGGTCAGGAGCAAGCCTCTATAAGCAGAAAGCTGCTAGAGTTATTAGACTCATTTCTTTCAGATTAACCAGCCCTCAAGCTTTAGTGCCTAGGAATCACTTACGGGTGTTTTATTAAAATGCAGTCTAAATTCAGGATGTCTGGGGTGAACCTGAGATTCTGCATTTCCAACAAGCAGGTGAGGTCAATCCTGCGAGGTCTTCTGGCCATACATACTTGGGTGTGATATTCACTAACTAATTTTACTGGACATGAACTAAGGGGCAAAGAATTGCTTTGGGAAAAATGCTCGCAAATCACCTTTTCCCTCTGCTCTCACACCACCACAATGAACATCAACACAGAAGACTTCTATAACCAAAGGTGTGGGGAGTTTTCTCCCCCAGACCAAGCAGTATACACCAGCTGGGTGTCCTCCAATTCAGTTCTAACACTATGTCCTTACAGACAGTGTCAAGAGTCCATAGACTGAGGACTCTGACCCACGAGACCACCCTCTCCATGCCCCACCACTTGCAAGTTGGGGCGCCTCTGGAACTTCTGACCGACCAGCTTTAAGTTGGAGTTCCCAATACTCCCTTCTTTGGGTTTGATTAACTTGCTAGAGCGGCTCACAGAACTCAGAAACACATTTACCAGTTTATTAAGAAGGGTATTTTAAAGAATACAAATAAACAGCCAGATGAAGAAATTATAGAGTGAGGTCTGCAAGGGTCCCAAGTGTGGGAGCTTCTGTCCCCAGGAGTTGGGCTGCGCCATCCTCCTAGCACATGGATGAGTTTTTCTTCACCTTCCTGCAGCCTCTACAGGTTCAGTTCTCTAAAAGCTCTCCACACCCCGTCCTCTTGGGCTATTATGGAAGCTTCATGATGCCAGCATTTCTTCTTCCAGTGTATAGGACGGGAACCTCGGTGGGGAGGGTCTTAAAACCCACAGTCAGAAAGAGGGGAGATTAGAATCCTGCCTTAGAGCAGATAAGGATAGGGCAGGAGAGAGACTCTGTTTTCTGAGGCCTGGCCCTGAAGCCTAACACGTACAACATTATAACAAAAGACCAGCAATGGCTAGGGGAGGCATGAGCCAGGAATCCTGAATGAAAATTATTATATGTATTAAAATTAATTATATATGTATTTATATATTAAAATATATGTATACAATAACACAAGAATAAATGGGGAATCTCATGAAATCCTACTTACCCCTGGGGACTTCAAAGGAGAATCTGTAAATAGTACCTTAAGCCCTATGTAGGCAGAGACCATTATTTCCATTTTCTTGGTTCCCTTTGATAAGCAAATTGACCAAATTTCAAATTCATAGGCATTGTATCATATATTTCACATATTTTAGGAGTAACGCATTTCATTAAGGATTATTAGAGATAGCTTTTTCTCTTAGGAAGACAGCATGGTATACTGTGAAAATGTGGGCCTTGGCCAGGCATGGTGGCTGATGCCTGTAATCCCAGTGCTTTCGGAAGCTGAGGTGGGCAGACTATGAGGTCAGAAGTTCAAGACCAGCATAGCCAATTTGGCAAAATGCTGTCTCTACTAAAAATGCAAAAAATTAGCTGGGCGTGGTGGCGGATGCCTGTAATCCCAGCTACTCGGGAGGCTGAGGCAGGAGAATTGCTTGAACCCGAGAAGAAGAGGTTGCAGTGAGCCAAGACGGTGCCACTGCACTGCAGCCTGGGCAACAGAATGAGACTTGGTCTAAAAGAAAAGAAAATGTGGGCCTCCAGGTCAGAATGATTTGGGGTCAAGACTTTTGCTTAAACGTGCAACCTCAAGTGAGTCATTATCCTCTCTAGTCCCACTTTCCTCAGCCTTGATGTGGTAATAACACTTACCCTGCTGGGTGGTTGTAAAGATTAGTAATTTTGTTGATAAAGTAATCTCTTCAAGTATGGTCCAGATTGAGTGTTCTCAGCTAGGCTGTGCATTTCCATGGGGAAATGGGCTTTATTGAACTGAATATCCCCAGAGTCTAGTACAGTATCTAACATATATTAGGCACTTAGTGGCTATTTTTTCATCTTTTATCTTTTTATTTTGAGACATGGTCTAGCTCTGTCACCGAGGCTACAGGGCAATGGCTTAAGCAATCCTCCTGCCTTAGCCTCCCGAGTTGCTGGGACTTCAAGTATGTACCACCACACCCAGCTAATTTTTTAACATTTATTTTTGTACAGATCGAGTCTCACTACCTTGCCCAGGCTGGTCTCAAACTCCTGGGACCATGCTCTCGGCCAGTAACTGTTTATAAGCAAGAAGCACATAAATATTCTACTAACAAGCCAGTCATGATGGCTCACAGTGTAATCCCAGCACTTTGGGAGGCCAAGACAGGCAGACGGCTTGAGGTCAGCAGTTCGAGACCAGCCTGGACAACATGGTGAAACCCCATCTCTATTAAAAAAACAAAAAAAAAAGCCAGATGTGGTAGCACATACCTGTAGTCCCAGATACTCACGACGCTGAGGCAGAAGAATCATTTGAACCTGAGACGCAAAGGTTGTAGTGAGCCAAGATTGCGCAACTGCAGTCCAGCCTGGATGACAGAGTGAAACTGTCAAAAAAAAAAAAAAAAAAAAAAATCCAGTAACTTGTTAATTAGTATCTGCCTTTATATTGATCTATAACCTTTGACTTATTTAGTCTTTATAAATAGCCTCTTTGGGAAAACACTTTTCTTCTCCTTTCTCTATAAAATACCTCCAACTCCCTCCCCCAACCAACCTTAAAGCAAGTACATATTTCCAGGTTTGATTAAAGGACGGAGTAGGATTTAGGAATTTCTTCAGAAAGCTGTTGAAACAATGCTGGAATAAGACTTTGGATTAACATCCTTTTACCTTTCTAGGACTAAGTTCGTATGACCATATTGTTTTGTAGGTGGACTTTAAAAGATTTCTTCATCAATTAAAACCTAGTTTGATTCAAGCCCCGCAAAAATTTGCTTCCTTCCAAACAACAGCAAATCACAGCTCCCTTCCATGAGCAAAGCTGACTAGCAATTGCTCCTAACACATTTCAGAGGTGATGCTTCAATCTTAGAGGTGCTTCTGAGGCTGCAGTTTCAAGAAGCCAATAGTGTGAAAACTGGATCCCTCTATGACAATTTTCAGGTAAAAAGAAAAAAGCATCAAAGAATCAAGAGTTGCACTGAGTCTTCTTATTCTCTTAACTGATGATAATGATTTTTAGGCAGAAGATGTACTGACCTAGTATTGACTATACTCCTAACTACCAATGTGACCCAAGGCCATTTATTTGAACTTTGGGAGCCTGAGTTTTCTTATCTGTAAGTGGAATTTATAAGAGGAAGATGTGAGGATTGAAGGAGATAATGTACATAAAGTGCCTATGGAGCCAGGCACAGCACTTCACAACTGTAATCCCAGCATTTGGGGAGGGTGAGAAGGGAGGGTTGCTTGAGCTCAGGAGTTTGAGATCAGCTTGGGCAATATGCTGAAATCCTGTCTCTACAAATAAAAAATTAAAAAATTAGCTGGACATGGTGGTGCATGTCTGTAGTCCCAGCTACTCTGCAGGCTGAGGTGGGAGGATGGTTTGAGCTCAGGATGTTGAGGCTGCAGTGACATGAGCCAAGATCATGTCACTGCACTCCAGCCTGGGTAACAGAGTGAGACCCTGTGTTAAATAAACAAATTAATTGCCGATCAGTGTTTGGCTAATATTATGAATAAGAATAAATCAGAATTCCCATACACTATTATTTCTAGAAAACAAATAGTGAAAAAAAACACCTTAAAAATACCTCCCAAAATGTTCCTATTTATTTATTATTTGAAAACAGTATCTATCAGGACAAAATTCTGTCTTCAAGTACTAAATGGATAACATGGTTAGCATTTATCCAAAAGCAGATTAAAGACAATGCCCTTTCTTGCCTTACCTACTTGGAAAAGACTTCAGTGTCACTCAAATCACATTCCAAATCTCAACGACATTAAGACCTCAAATCCTCTTAGGAAAAGTTTGAAGGTAGTTCATTTCAGTAATGATTAGACACTTGGGGACAAAACAGTACCTTGCCATCAAGGTCTCTACTGATTCACCAGCACAGAAATAGCAGTAACAAGATCTTCTTCAACTCTGCGGTGTTCAAATAAGCAGAGAAACTCCCTCGTGAGGCCCAGGCCTCTTGACATCCGGACTCAGTCTTTCCTTCTCAGATTACCAAGGCCCTTACCATATCTCAGGCTAAGCCTATTTTGCATTTAATTCAACCAGTGAGAGTAATTTACACGCCATTCAGCAGCTGTAGTTAAAAAGCTACTAGGAGGCAGTGCAGGCGGGAGATGCTAGGGGAAAAGACTAATGTCAGGGTTTGGGCTTACGTGTGGATTCTTGAGTTCTCCTCCTTTGCTCCTTTTAGCGCTTACGATCAAGAACGGCTACGCTGAGGGTGCAGGGGCCAGGGGTTGGACCCGGCCACTGGAGCGAAACTACCTCGCCGGATCTGGAGAAGTGGGAACCTCGGGAATTGTGGGAGTTACAGACCGGTTCCCTTCCCTCATTCGAACAGGTCCAGAGCGTGCGCCTTGAGAGGCGCTCGGAAACAGACAAGCTGGGGACAAGAAGCGAGAGACTAGCTGTTGCCCCGGCCGTCCTTCTTAGACCACCGCCTCCAATCCCGCAGCCCGGAACAGACAGCGCCAAAGGACTGCTCCCGAGTCAGGCCGCGCGGCTCCGCAGCTGATTGGGAGCCACTGCCTCCCGCCCCGCCTCTCCAGCCGCTTTACGTTTCCACTGGTCTTAACCCCTGCCTATCAGTTTACTGCTCGCCTCCCCCAAACAGCTCGTCAGGCCGGCGCGTGCTAGGAAGGCGGGGCCTGTTGCCTGAGGGGCGGGGTGGGGGCGGGGCCTCAGTGGAGGTCGGCGCAGCGGCCGCTTCGGGCTCTGGCTCTGGACTGGAGCGCGGCATCCTCGCTGCAGCCGCTACGGCTGTTGCACCTGGTCAGGTAAAGAGAGTCTTGTCTGTTCTGCTGGCCATCTGCCCGTATCTTTTCTTCCCGACCAAAGGCTCCCTGCCCCGCCTTCCCCCGCGGCTTCAGGGTTCTTGGAATGAGGCATCAAGTCTATTTACCCCGTCAGCTTATCTTCCTCCCCTTCTGTGTGGTTTCCTCAGCCTCCACACCACCATGCTCCGAAGTGCGCGTTGGTGGGCCCTCCGGGTCATCCCAACGCCCCTCACTACAGAACTCCTGTCGTTAACTCGCAGTTCCCAGCCCCCTTAACCCGCCAGTGCAGTCTCATTCCCAGCTTGGCACAGGAAAGGTGGAGGGCGGAAGGGCGGGGGGCAGGGGGGGTGGGAGAGATACAGCGGTTTTTTTTGAAGCTGGATGTGTTTAGCGCAGAGGGGGAGCACCACAATGGGATTGGACTGGGAACAGAAGCAGCTTCATTACTATGGTTGGCAATGACTAGAAGTGTATCTGTTGCTGCTTTGTGCTTGCGTTTATAGGTGACATTTACCATCACTGTTTTCTTCTTTCATCATCATCACCATCGCCACTTACCACCACCTCCAAGGCCACTACTATCACAGCATCTCTGTTCCTCCATCAGAGCTCTTCAAGTTCTGTAAAGGCAGATTCTCGAAAGGCATGTAAGTGCTGACCGATCCCCCCACCCCCTCCCCCACCACCAAATAACAAGCAGTGCCCTAGCCCCGCGAGGCCAGAGCCAAGCCCTCATTTAACTCAAGGACAAGCAGCTGGAAGCAGAGTGTGAGTTGGGAGGATTTTCCTTCTTCTCATTTGCAATTGAGATTGCCAAACAAAACCCTTTAATCATCCAAATTTCTGCTTGCTGTCTGCTGGAGAGTTCCATGTTAGCACTCACACATTCTGAATGGGCCGAATGCAGAGTTTGAACCTGTGGTATATGTATATGGTGTTTAAGTCGTGGAGTGGTGAATGTCCAGACCCAATCCTTTAAGAAGATCAGGTCGAGTAGCAGACAATCTGACTTTCTGCCACAGTGGCTCCAGCTGTACTGAAGCATGTTTACTATTCATGTTTGCATATGGGACTTGTGTCATCATCTGCTATGCCATCTTTGTGTGTGTGTGTGTGTGTGTGTGTGTGTGTGTGTGTATGTGTTGGAGAGGTCTAAATTCCAGGGAGAGAGAATTATATCCTGTTGTCTACACCAGGTAGTACCTTATAGGCACACCAATGGGATTCAACAGCCATTGCTCAGCTGTTTCCAGGGCTTACTGCAAATCTCTTGGATTGCCGACTTATTAACCCTTTTTTGGGAGGGAAAACAGTAAAGCTGAGATTGCATACCAGATGAGCTGTCATTGTGGAAGATGTTGCTTCCACAGTGAGTCAAAGAGGTCCCAGCTTGTCTTGATCAGATATCTAGACACTAGTCTCCTTTTCCTCAACTGTGTTATAGTCCAGGAGCAGGACCAATGGATAGTTAGACATATTGCAGGAACTAAGAAGCAGTGGCTTCAATGGAGGAAAACAATGGAGAGGAGTTGCGAGACAGTATATTATAATGGTTAAACTCATAAACCTGTTAGACGTAGCTTCATATCTTTGACCAGCCACTGACTACCTCAGATTTTTGCAAGTTGCTTGCCTCTTTAATTTTAATTTATCGTCTGTAAAATAGGGATAATACTGTCTCTTAGGAGAAGGTGTGAGGACTAAATGAGATAATATAGGTAAAATGCTCAGTAGTTTCTGGCACATTATAAGTGGGGAATTTATGGTAACTGCTCTTAATAATACTAGCTGAGAAGGATAAAAAACACCAGTCTTCTTTCCCTGAAGAGTATGTACTTTTTTCCAGTGTCTTTATCCTTTTTAGGTCTCAGAACTGGTGCAAATGGGGAATGGTAGCCTTCAGGTTCCTTACAGCACTACATCTTTGAGGGGTGCCGCTATTGAAGCCAGCTGTGTTTGGACAGACATTTCTCTCATCAGCCTTCACAAGTACTTAGCAGATTCTTAGTTGAGATACATTAAACATGCAGCTTTAGAGAAAATTTCCAGGCCTCTAGGCCTGTACTAGGCTGCTTCTTTCTCACTGAGTGTTCAATGCACTGACTGTGATTGATGAAGCCTTTGTCACAGGCTTAACCCTGCCTAGACTAAATGTTTGGCCAAGGAAATGGGGTCCCTAGGTCCTATGATTTTCTAAGGGTAGATCTCATATCCTGGTCATCCTCCCTTTCCCAACATAAAACTGGTGGAGCTGTTCGCAGAGGAAGAGGAGTGGGGTCTGACTGGAACTTGATGTGATGATGGTAAACATCCTTGATAGAAAATTGAGAAATGCTTCTCTCTTATCTCATATACCATGCCTCAAAATCTAGTTTTATGTTAAAGTTTTGGATTCATGCACACCATCCCAAGCTGTGGTGTGTTTTAGATGATCTTGCTTTTAATGGTTTTCTTATTACAACTTTATGTATATCAGTGTGAAAATTCATAATGGATATAACGGATATTTCATATCTTGTAGTGATGCTACTACTGGTAATATGACCATGTTTAGGGGTTATTCATAATCTCTTGTTGGGATCTGGTTTTAATAGTAGCCATTATTTTTAGATGTACATGGCCTTTGTCTTAAAAATCAGCTTAATTCTCAACAGGTCCCAGCCTGTGTTGACAGAATTACAGCTGTTAATCTGATTTGCCTGATCTTGCAGAGATGCTAAACTATAGGAATTGTATTCACCTGCAGCTAACATAAGCTTGCACCAACAGGCTGGCCTTGTGAAGGAACTGAAGCATCCCTATATTTAGTGTCTGTGCTGAAGTGCTGACAAAGCATCAACTCTATGCTTTATAAAATAGTAATTACTAAAGTGGGAAGATGTAAAGATGAACCTCTTTACCTTGTCAGCCTATAAAGCAAGGGTCTGGGAAATGGAGCATTCCCTCTCACTTGCATTTCTCAAGTTCCCTAGCTAAGAGTGAAAAATCTCCCAAAGTTATCTGGATTTCTATGTTTATCTAGGCTTTCAGCAAATACTGCCTTAGTGCATGTTTGAGGATGGGGGAGAGAGAAGAGAGTTCATCCTCCCTGTGGACATCCTTACCTCACCACTGCCCTGAAATGACCAAGATCTCTGTGATGCACCTCTCTAGGAAGCAGACTGATAATTAAGCTTGTTTTCTTTAACCAACTCATCTCCTGTTTCCTTAATACTGACTTGTTTTATGTTCCATCTTATTAGAACTATGCCTACCTCTTGTAAATTGTCATAGGTCACTGCTAATGATGAACACCTTTCAAATTAAACACTTTTTTACTGTGGTCTTCCAAGTGAAAGGCTATTGGGGAAAATACTTTGGAGGTAGCCAGGACTTTTTAATGTTCATGTTTGTCATCAGGATCCGGACATTAATGGAGAAGCAGCAGGCACAGCCAGAAGGCTGACTGGGAGGATAGACAAGGCTGTCAAAGTGGGGTGGGAGACACCATTAGGATGCTGCTGCCAGGACACTAGTACTCACACCCCTGCTATAGGCTTTCCAGTAGGAGTGCTCTAGTTCATGTTTTTGTTAAAGAAGCTCGGAGAACATGATATGATCTGAAGACCAGTAGTCTAGAAATCCATCAGACAGCAGTGCTTGTTGTTAAACACTGCTTTAGCCATAGTTGCGCTGTTTTTCTGTTTTTTGCCCACATGAGTATCTATCCGCATTCATCTAGGCCTAGGTGCTTTCTCTAGTGATGTCCTCTGTGAGATAGTGAAGGAAAAGTATGAACCTATCAAAGAGAAAGAGAACTGTCTACTTATTAGGAGAAGCCCTCCCTGGTGATTCACTCACTATAGTGATTTTGGGAAACCTCATGGTTTCCCAAGGGTTAAATATTTGGGCAAATGAAACTGAACCAATAGCATCTTTTGAGCAACACACAGGTGATTGTAACACTGTCTCATGCTCTCTAAAATCTCTTCTTTAGAGTTTCAAGAACTCTTTTCAATCTCTTCACACTTTCTCTAAGTATCGAAGAGCAGATTTTTTTGCTCTTTGCTATTATAAGGATTGCTGAGCCAGAATGGAGAAAGTATTTGGGAAGAATTGCTGTCATAGCATTTAATGGTCTTCCTCCTCTTTGAGAATTACAACTGGGCAAACGTTGCTATGTCTAAATGTGTTCAGTCCCCAAGAGGCAGTGAATAAAATCTTTGTTACCATTTTCAAAGTGTGCATTGCTGCTTTGATCTCTTCACTAACCGAAAGCACATCCCTATGGTCTCAGCCCTGTGAGTACTAATAAAGCTGATTTCTCACCATTACACTATGGAATCCATGTAACTCGATGTTCTATTCTGAGAAAAATGTCCGCAAAGTCTTTTCTAAGGGCAAGACCAAGTGAGCATGAGTTGTATGTTTTCTCTGTGTCCATCCTTGGCTTAATATAGAAGACTTAAATTCCTTCCTTCGGTTATGTGATCTGCTGGTTCCTCTGTGAAGTAGGTAAATGGTACTGTACCTCTCCAGCAGATGAGGAAATCAAGGATCATAGAGGTTAATGTGTTTGCTTAAGGGTCTGGCTGTCAATGAAATCTGGATAGTATTTACCTGCCAGGCTTGCTTTCTATTTTCTGCCTGTGCTCTAGTAAGCCTCAGAGAACATTCCTGTTTTAAAACATTTTAAACTTTCAGAGCAGGATAAACCATAAATAAAGTTCAGTATTCTGGGTATGAATATAGTGAAAAGCAAGAGTTGCTTTTTTAGGCATTAAAATTATTATCCTTTCTCTTTTTAGATGAAAGCAGCCACTTTAGAAAATTTTCTAAGCCTAGCTCGTATTTGGAGAGCTTGGCAAATAATTTTTTAAAAGCCCACAGTTCTGCAGAAAATGGATTTCATCTACAGAATTGGCATCAGTCCTGTCCTTGTTTGCCAACGTCCTCCTCTCTCTCATTATTTCTATTTCTATTGTAGCATCCTTTACCTTCTACCTACAGGAGACTAGCTGGGCTTTCCCTCTTTCCTACCCATCCAACCCCAAGTAAATATGAATAAAACATATCACACATAATGGAGGTACTGGCCTTTTGTTAAGATCACTTTCTGATTTATTTTCAGTTGGTCCTAATTTTAAGCTCCAAAAACATAATTTAATTCTAATTGTCATGATTATTTGAAGAACTGAAACTCCATGATATCACATTGTCTTCAGGAAAACTGTGGTAGACTGGAAAAAAAAAATTTTTTTTTTCAAGCAGCAAGCAACAGTAACTCTTGTGCCCAGATTTTTTCTAGTTAAGTGACAAGACATTTTTCTAGTTATACAGTGGAGAAAACTGAGATGGGAGATAAAAAGTGACTTGCCCAAGGTCACACATGGTCAGTGGCACAGCCAAGAATAGATCCAATTCACCTGACTCCCTGGGCTTTGTTCATTACATCACTCAACTTCTCTTTAGGAAGTAATAGCCCTGCAGCCTACAAAACTGAAGCCAGTCAACTCTCAGACTCAGTTTCTGGTGATTGGCTTTTTTGTTTTTTAATCTTTGGCTAGAATGTATCAATAGCTGCCATATTACAGCACTATCAGCTAAATTCAGGAATTTAACAGAATTTATTAAGAAAAACAAAATTCTTATGTCATAGTCGCAAACTCGGCAGATGAAAAAGCAAAAGAAAGATGTAGCTGAAGACTCCAAAGTAGTTGTGTAGGGAGCTTCTGCTTGAACCACATCTAAGAAGGAAGAAACACACAGAAGAGGTATATAGTCTAAGACGAGATAGATGTGTGTGCGTGTGTGTGTGTGTGCGTGTGTGTGTGTGTATGTGTGTGTGCACATGTGCATGTTTATATGTATACATATACATATACATATACATAGATATATAGATAGATATGACATGGACCCAGGGCAACAGCTTCAGGAAAACTAAGGTCATTAATGACAAGAGGATTTGAAAAAATGCTAAGTCGGCTTTTTTAAAAGAGGGCTTTTAGCATTTCAATCAGTGCATGATGTACAAATCCAGCTGCTTGAAAAAGATGGGTCAAATTCACGGAGCGTAAGGAATCAGAACTACTCAATTTTCATTTTGCTCCTGTCATTTTCATTCAAGCCTTGCAGATAAGACTCTCCATCCACAAAGAGAGGTATATGAAAATTATCTCTTTATTTTTTAGAAACCATGTTCATTTCTATTTCAAGCCTTTTCTTTGTGAAAAGGTGGAACAATTAACCTCAGTCTTTCTCAGAATTATACCACTCCCCAGAGTTGTGTCAAGCCTCCAGGGAACTGACATAGTGCCATGGCATGGGAAGAGGCACCCTCTGGTCACTGAGGCATCAGACTGCACAGGTTACTCTGCAGCACTCAGTAATTCTGCTCTCCCAGCTCTCTCAGTGGTAGTCATCTGTGGCTGTATTCACACAGAATTTTTTGGTTGACATTTCCTGTGGTTCTTTCTTACCGAGGTATAGCACACAAGGCTCTAAGGTCATGTGACCTCTCTGGGGACACTGCCAGGAAGTATAGCCTGGGTGTCCTCCTTCCAGGATCCACAAGCCTCTCACCTTCCTTTCCCAACAGCCCTGGGGGGATAATTCTCTTTTCAGGGTTCTTCAGGACTCTTCATGTCAATTAATCTCACTCCTTTGTACATCCTTCAAGAAATGCCCTATGTTGTTAAGAGTTTACAATTTGGGGAAACAAAATCCAGGAATAATCACAGGCTATTTATCTTTTTCTCCTTACCACATAACTCTCCTGATGTAATGAATAGCAATTCTGATACCTTCCCCAGTGAAGGTTAAGCAAAGGGGAAAATACAAGGACAAATAAAAGTAAACATGGATTAATATCTATGTTTTTGAACACTACTTTCTTTTAGAAGTACACCAATTGGGGATGTCTGCCTTGTTCACATCTATATTCTTTTCTCTGGGAATGACCCCAATATATAGTAGGCATGGGGTCCTTGTAGATATGACTGTGTTCCTGGCCAGGACTAGTTAAACTGGGGATCTGGAAATCTGATCCAAGGTGGACCAGATGGAATGTCTTCCCAAAACTGGAGTTTTGGAATGAAGGATTGCATTGACTAAGAGTCACTGGAGTTAAGTCACAGTAAGAGAAGTACACCAGGGAGATACCTGTGAGCCTCATGCAAATGCCACTGGAAAGCTCTTTCTCTTCTTCCAACTCTTGACCTTTCTACTCTTTCTCTTATTTTATGAAACTGCCCATGAATTTCATGAGATTCAATATGCTTCTCTTTTTGCTTAAGATAGCCAAAATCAGTTTCAGTTGCTCGCAACCAAGAGAAACTTAAGAGTGGCCTTCAAATTTGCAAAGGAAGAAAAGCATGATGAAGAGGAAACTGAAACTTAAGATAGGTGAAGAGATAGTAAGATAGAATCTGGCTATTTAAGATGTGTTTTTCTAATAATTTAAAGTGACAGTTGCGAGAATTGTATTTGTGATACTGGAACAACTTTCACTTTTTTTTTTTTTTTTTTTGAGGAACATTTAAAACTGTAGGCACTGCTTTGTAGTGGGGTCATTGACAGACTAGAGAACAGTCAGATGATATGTAGGATTTTCGAGGCTGAACACACTTCCATTTGAGGGCTTGCTAATGGGCCTGGGATGATTTAGTCAGCATGAGAAGCTGTCTCAGGAAACATGACTGGCGGTCAGGTGTTTAAAGGGCCATTGGACAGGAAAGGAGTTGAATATAATCACTGCAGCTCTGGAAGTGAGAGACACCAGTGAAAATAAATGCATGAAAATAAATGTATGGAAATAGATTTTGACTTAGAAAAGGAGAGTGTTTTTATGTTAGAGCTGTCTGGAAGGCCATGAGTTTTCCTTTTGAGGTAGAGAACTCTGCAATAGAAGAGCTCAAGGTAAGACTGGAGAACCATTCACAAGGGTTGCATTGAAGGAGAGGGCCCAGCCTTGAGAAGGAGGTGGGATGAGATGAATAATGTCTAAGTTTTCTTTGAATCTAAGATTTTATCATTTTTCCTATGACTATGACTATTTCATTTCATGAATATAGTTTTACAAAAAATTTCTTCCTGACCAGGCACGGTGGCTCACATCTGTAATCCCAGCTCTTTGGGAGACCAATGTGGGAGGATCACTCGAGGTCAGGAGTTCAAGAACAGCCTGACCAATATGGTGAAACCCTGTTTCTACTAAAAATAGAAAATTAGTTGGGTGTAATGGCATATGCCCTCAGCTACCTGGGAGGCTGAGGCAGGAGAACCATTTGAACCCAGGAGGCAGAGGTTGCAGTGAGCCAAGATCACAACATTGCACTCCAGCCTGGGCAACAAGAGTAAAACTCTATCTCAAAGAAAAAAAAAAAAAAAAAAACTCTTACTTTATTAAAAAAACAATGACTACAAATTTGCATTGAAAGAAAACATTTCTAAAAAGTAAAGGAAATAAAAATTTACTTTCTGTTCTCTAAATTGGAAATAACAGTAATTAAAATTTTTATAGCCGTAGTATTTCACTCAAATAGAAAACACTTTCTGTAATATTAATATAATAATACAAAACCCAGAGAATACTGAATTTCTATAGGAAACAATAGATTCCTTGAATTATTTTAAGGAATCGATAGGAGTACTAACTTTTCTCCCAAACTTTTTCCAAATAAATGAAAAAAGTATTGCCACAGCACCTAAACAGGTAGCTCAGGTATTTCTATCTACAACCTCCTAAACATTATGGCTATGCAACTGTCATATATTTTAAATTATTATTCTTAACTCAGGGGTGAGAACTGGATTATTCTAGTTTGTCACTTACACAGCAAGCTGATGCTAACATTCAATAATTATGCTTTAGACAAAGAGGACAAGGAAATCCACTTAGTTTGAAAATCCTGATCTTAATGACCCCATTAGACATGGTCTGATATGAAGCTTTATATAATCTCTCATTCTTCATGTATAAACGTTTAACAGTGTAAGTATAACGTAGCATATTCATTAGCTCTTTGTTTACTTAAGTGGATTACATTTATAAAGAGCATTCAAAAGAATACAGTCTTCTCCACTTTGTAAACTGGTCTCAGGTAATTTTAAGGATATGATTTACAACATATGTGAAAGAACAACTCTTTACAGGTCTAAATTATGGCTGGGGTGTAGTAGTTGTCACCGATAATCCCAGCATTTTGGGAGGCAAAAGTGGGCGGATCACTTGAGGCCATGAGTTCGAGACCAGCCTGGCCAACACGGTAAAACCTCATCTCTACTAAAAATATGAATATTAGCTTGGTGTAGTGGTGTAATCCCTGCTATTTGGGAGGCTGAAGTACAAGAATTGCTTGAACTTGGGAGGCGGAGGTTGCAGTGAACTGAGACTGTGTCACTGCATTCCAGCCTGGGTGAAAGAGTGAGACTTGGTCTCAGAAAAAAACAAAAAACAAGAAACAATCTAAATTAAAAGGAAAGAAATTTACTTATGGATGTAGAGTCTGATATAAAATTTTAAAAAAAATCATTTTTGAAAGGTAAAAAATACCAAAAGTATAAAGAAGAAAATAACAACAATCTATATTCCTACCAGGAAGAATTAACTACATCTTGGCATATTTGCTCTTTCGAAAGTGTAGGAAATATCCTTTTTAAAATGATATATGTTGATTACAAGAATTCATATAAGGCATTACGTTTCAAAGATAAATTTTAAAAATAATTTTAAATACTATCATTCTGATTGTTAACCTTAGGCAGTATCATTTCAGACAGCTGTCTTTGAATCTACTTGGATGGATGTTTAGGTAGAAATGCTTTTATGAAAATGAATAGAGATGCTGTTTATAACAAAAACAATACATTAGCTTTTCTTGAATTTCAAGCAATAAAAAGAAACTAATATATAAAATAAATTTCTCGTGTGTTAGCTCCATGAGAGATATTTTAGTATTTCTTTATCTTCAGTGTCCATCGTAAGGCTTGGCATTTCACAGGCCCTCAAATAATACTTGCTTAATTGAATGGGCCTTTATGTGCCTTTACTATGGTAAGTGCATTAAAAGTTATATCTAATTTTATCTTAACAGCAATTTATTAGGTAGGCAGTTATTTTCTCCATTTTTTAAATAAGGAAGCTGAGTCTCAGTAAGTAATATCCTGAAGTTACACAACAGTGTTTGGTTATAAAAGTTATTATCTTTTTATGACAGCAGGCGTGGGTCATTTATGGTGAAAGTAATAAAGGAAAGAGGCACGTGAACTACCGATTATAATACAGTGGTGTAAGTCACAGAACAGTGTATTTAAGGTCTACAGGGGAAGAGGCTGCTTGGTATTGAATCTTCATTCTACCATTTATTACTTATCTGACATTGAGCAAGCCCCTTCACTGCTGTAAGCCCTAGTTTCCCATTTGTAAAAAGGAGTTAGCAATGGGGGGATTAAATGAAATAATTAGGTAAAATGTTTATCATAATGTCTGCCACAAGTGCTCAAGAAATAGTAGCTGTTAATAGTATTTTTTTCAGAGTGCTTTGGATGCTCAGAAAAAATGAGTAATTTTTTCCTCCTGGATTTCCAGGGTAGGTGACATTTGTGGTTAGTCTCTGTTGAAAACATAGGAATTCATCCATTGAGAGGTAGATGGTGCCTAGGCAAGAAGAGAAGCATGAACCTGGAATGAGAGTTCCTGTTGAGATGCATGATATCTGCATTACCCTATGTAACTCCTAACACTTCCTTCCTTCACTTGTATACTTCGAGGGTGTCTAAACAGGAGTATCTGTGTTTAGAGAGGCTGACTTTGAAAATAGATCATCTTATCTTAATGGACCATCTTCCCACCGAGTAGGTGAATTAGTCAGTGTCTGTACAGAGCTGAAGAAATGTGAGGTGATAGGGTAGGTTTAGGGCTATTAGTCAAGGAGTCCAGGGGCCATTCCAGGCCAGCTTAAGAGCAATGGTGGGTGCTAAAAACAAGCCTACAGCCTGTCTGAGATTCTAGAACAGTGTTTCTCAAACTTTTTTTTTTTATTATTATTATCCCTGCTTTATGTATGAAGAGTAAGATTTTCACTCCTTTCTAAGAACCCACTTGAATGAGCCAGACTTCACAGGGCCTTCTCAGGTAAGTTGCTTTCTGCCAGTAACCCTAGACTTGAAGTCTCCAGCTGCTGTTAAAAAAAAAGCCACTTTTTTATTATGCTTTCAGTTTTACTTCCAATGATTTTGTCTAGAAATATAATCTTGGCTACTATACTAACCTCCCAACTGGCCTCCCTCTGCTTCCAGATCTGCCCTTTCAGTCTATTTTCCATATAGCAGTCTGAGTGACCTTTTAAGAATATAATCAGGGGCTGGGTGCAGTGGCTCACACCTGTAATCCCAGCACTTTGGGAGGCTGAGGCAAGTGGATCACCTGAAGTCAGGAGTTCCAGACCAGCCTGGCCAACATGCTGGTAGCCCTTCTCTACCAAAAATTCAAAAAATTAGCCAGGTATGGTGGCAGGTGCCTATAATCCCAGCTACTTAGGAGACTGAGGCAGGAGAATCACTTGAACCTGGGAGGCAGAGGTTGCAGTGAGCTGAGATTGCAGTCCAGCCTGGGCAGCAAGAGCAAGTCTGTCTCAAAAAAAAAAAAAAAAAAAGAATAGAATCAGATCTTGTCTCTCCCCAATGTAAAACTCTCCAATAGCTTTCCATTGAACTTGGAATAAAATTTGGACTCTATATCATGGCCCTGAAAGTCTCCCTGATCTGGCTCCTCCCTGTTGCTCTAATATCGTCTGATAACATCCTGTGTACTGGGGAAGGTGTTTCCATGTGCATAGAAAGACCATTGAGCAGAAAGTCACAGGTGTTTGCAGCAAGCAGCTTTTGGTGTGTGGAGGTGATATCAAGAGTACATGGTGGGCACCAACAGCAGTGCCTGCAGCTTCAAAAGGGCATAAAAGGGGATTTGTCTGCTCCGGAGAAACAGGAGAGACATCTCAGAAAAAGTGACAGTTATGGACATACTATATGGAAACAGTTTAGGAGTAAAACGATCTGGAAAAAAAAAAAAAAAGAAACATTAGAAGCAAAACTATGTGAAGGAGAGGTAGATATCATATTCCATGCAGGGGGAACATGATGCAAGGAACCCTTACAGCAGAAGGAAGAGGCCTGCATGTGAGCCCTCAAAAGGGAACTGGCTGGGGCATGGTGCAAAAATTAAGCTGGAAAAGTCGGCAGAGGCCCAACCACACAGGGCCTTTCAGGCCATGATAAGAGCTAAAATCTGTCTTAAGAGCAGGAGAGGCTGGGCACAGTGACCCATACCTGTAATCCCAGCACTTTGAGAGGCCAAGGCTGGTGGATCACCTAAGGTCAGGAGCTCAAGACCAACCCGGACATCATGGGGAAGCCCCTTCTGTACTAAAAATACAAAAATTAGCTGAGCATGATGGCACTTGCCTGTAATCCCCACTACCCAGGAGGCTGAGGCAGGAGAATCGTTGGAATCCTGGAGGTGGAGGTTGCAGTGAGCCAATATCATGCCACATGTGAGCCCCAGAAATTGGGGATCACAACGCTGAACCTTTAAGGTCTTCTGGAGTAAGTCTAGGGAACAGATGATCTTGCCTCTTCCATGAGATAACCCTAATCTCTCAGCTAAACTACTACATAGCATAGGGTAACCAACCATGCTGGTTTGCCTATGATTGAAGAGTTTCCAGAATATAATCAGGGTTTCCCAGGCTGAAGTTTGCCACTCCAGCCTGGGCAACCAGGGCAAGACTCTGTCTTGGGGGAAAAAAAAAGGCAGCAGGGGAGCCTCTGAAAAGATATGGCTGTGTGTGACTAGCTGAGGCATGATGTGACCAGATTTGTTTTAAATGATTGCTCTCATTGCAGTGTGAACACCAAGTAGATGAGCATACGCACGCTTACAAGGATACAGGATGGCTAACTGGCACTGGCTTGCCTGTGACTTTGCTGGTTTTGGTACTGAAATGTCTGCATCCTTGAAACTCTTCAATCATAGGCTGACCAGCATGGTTGGTTACCCTATGCTATGCAGTAGTTTAGGTGAGAGATGAGGTTATCTCCTGGAAGAGGTAAGATTATCTATTCCCTAGACTTACTCCAGAAGATCTTAAAGGGTCAGCATTGTGACCCCAATTTCTGAAAGTCCCTTCAAATTAGCCACCTAATATGTAAAAGAAACATAACAAAAGACACCTAATGTGAAAATTACTTCAGGTAAGCCTTGATTATTTTTTTTTACACAGGCCTGGTGGCATCACATTTCTGACATCTCAGCGTCTGGAGGCTGTCCAAGCGAAGGCTGATCTAGGTAAGAAGGTGGACTAAATCATGGCGACCTTCTGCTCACTGACACACTGAGCTCTGGCCCTGGACTTCCATGCAGTGTCTTCACCCACAGCGTTCTGTGGGTGAAGCCTTGTTTTCTCTTCCACATTGTTATATTGTCAGTTCCACTAAAGCTGCTCTTTTACCATGCTGTACTACAGAGCAGATTAGTAAATTGCAGTTGTCCCTAAATAAAGTAAGTATTTCCACTCCTGATTTCAAAGCTGCCTCCCAACTCCTTACTTAGCTAAGGCTTCCTACTTTTCTCTAGTCACCCAAGGCAGAAGACTTTTGTTACCAATCAATCAAAAAGAATCAAGGAAGGAATGCTACTACTCCTATTCCTATTAAAAATAGCTAACTGGGCCCATTATGTGTCAGGCACCATTTTAAACACTTTCCATATATATCTGTTAATATTTGTATTAATAAGTGATTCACTCATTGGACAGGCTTTTATTGATCACTCATGATTTTCTAGTTAATCTCTCAAGCACAGGACATGGCAGTGAACAAAATTCTTTTCATGACAGTTATACTCTACAGTTGTGGGGAGAGAAAGAATGTAACCAATAGAAATATACTATGGCAGGTGACAAGTTCCATGGAGACAGATGTCTCAGGGAAAGGGACTCAACAGTGATGGCAGCTGTAGGCACTACTTTAAATTGGGTGACCAAGGAGCCTTTCTAATGAGGTATCACTTGAGCAGATACCTGAAAGTAGCCCCAGAGTAAGTCATAAAGATTCGGGGGCAGTTCAGGCAAAGGGAACAACAAAATTATATTTTTTTCAGTTTATGTTAGAATCCTGAAATCATACCTTTCATTTTTCCTCTCAGGGATGGATCAACATTTTATAGATCCATCATTTTCTTTTGTTTAGTATCTGAGAACATTAAAATTTGTTTTCTTTACTTTTCACATTCCCTACTGCCATTTAAGTTTGATTTTTAATGGAATGGTATCGATCTATCCTTTTATTCTTTTATTACATTTTTATACTTTTCATATTTTTCTCTCTTTGATATATGTTCTAATTGGTGGAAAGCCAATTTTATTCCTAATTATGATTTTGTCTACTTTAATTGTTGTGTTTATTGGAAAGTAAAGATCAAGCTGTCATTAATCATTATTGGTGGCTACAAATAATATTCTTGGATTTTCAGGCAGAGACACAGGTTGGATTTGTATCTTTAGATAATTACATTTTAATCCACTATTTACTGAATGTGTGTCATGTTTTATGTACTACGGGGAATATAAAGATGGTGATGATGATAGTCTTCCCTTTAGAGAACCTGTAATCAAATAGGAAAAATACATTGCAAAAGGTTCATTGCCAGTAGAAGGCAGGGTGTATTGGGATTCTATTCCTGGATAATGAAGGTCAGCAGTGCATAATAAAAGCAGCAATTACTTGTATAGTCCCTACTATGTACCAGTCACTGTATTCTAAATGCCAATATATCTATCAGGCATTGACTTACTTTAGGGATTAGAAATGAAGGCACACAAAGATTACATAACTATGTAACATTACTGTGCTAAGTGGAAGAGCTGGGATCTTAACCTAAACAGTATAGTCCTAAAGCTGTGCTAAGGGATAAAGAGGAAGGGATACCCTTGCCCTCAAGACCATGAGGCATGGGCCTCAAGGAAACCAAAAGTATAAGTTCATGGGCAGGGTTAGGACTGGACCAATCTAACAGAGGTAGCTAAGCAGACTTGAGACACAGAGCAGGATATGGAGACATCATAAACTGGTTGAGAATGGCAGATAAAAGCCCAAGAAGGTCTCAAGTTGAAGATTTTTGCCTTTATACACAGGCTAGGAGGGAGTGATTAAAGGCACCTTCTCAGATGGTACATGTTAAATGCAGATAGTGTTTGGATCAAAGCAGATAGAAAAGCCTTGGAAGTACTGGAGTGGAGAGGTGATGGTGTCCTGGGTCTCATTTAAGCTAACAGTGAATGTTCTTCTACAATAGAAGTGGAAATCATATGCATTGAATAGTTCATTCACTTAAATTTTTTTGTACGTTCAGTGCTGTTACTTATTTTTGAGACTTCATTTGCTTTTTTTCTAGTTTTTGTATTCCTGATGAAGGATTGGCTTCCCCCTGACCCTACCCACCTCAAAACTTTCTTTCTTTCTTTTTTCAAATGGAGTTTCACTTTTGTTGCCTAGGCTGGAGTGCACTGGCATAATTTAGGCTAACTGCAACCCCTGCTTCCTGGGTTCAAGTGATTCTTCTGCCTCAGCCTCCTAAGTAGCTGGGATTACAGGCATGCACACCATGGGGTTTCACCATGTTGCTCAGGCTGGTTTTGAACTCCTGACCTCAAGTGATCCACCTGCCTTGGCCTCCCAAAGTGCTGAGATTACAGACTTGAGCCACTGCACCCGGCCTTCTGATATCTAAATTTCTTACACCATTTCCTTTTCCTGTTTTCACCTGTACCATCTTGTGTTATCTCTTTTGGCTCTGGAAATCTGGGTTCTGATCCTACTTGTGCCCTGAATTTACTGACTACCTAGAAAAGTAATTTGGCAAGTGGGTTTCATTTCTTTGCAAGGCGGAGTATGGAAGTGCAGTGCAAGTAAGGAGAACAAAAGGCGTTTTTACAGATGAGGACCCTGGGGTGCGAAGAGGTTAAGTGACTTGCACAGGAGTTTGTTAGTAATTGGCAAAGCTGGACTTGATTCCAAGCCTTCTGACACTGCATTCATTGCTTTTTTCTTACTTTGCCCTGCCCTGGTAGAAACCATCACATGTGAAGATTGATCAGTCCTAGACCAGTTATACATGGCGTCAGTGCTCTATATTCTATGACTTAAAGAAGATAAATTAGTAAATGAGTAAATCTGTTTTCTGAATGGAACCTAGTATCCTCAATTAGTCCTGTAACAAATTTCAAGAGCTAGGGCTCTGGGTCAAAGCACCTGGGTTTGAATTGCAGCTCAGCAGCTTACAAGCTGTGAGATCCTAGACAAGTTACCATCCTGCGCCTCAGTTTCTTCCTTGTAAATGGAGATAGTAATAGTACCTACTTCGTAGGATTTCTGTAAAAATCAATGTGTTAAAACAGGTAAAGCCTTGGAAGAGTGGCCAGTACATGATAAGTGATCATTTCAGTAGTAATTATCCTAATAATTTAAAGGCATACACTGTTCCTTCATCTTTTGCTCGAGATCCAAAGCATAGAAACACTTTTGGTGTTCTTAAGCAGTGTCTTAGCTGCAGGGAGAAGCATTAGGACTTTGTTATCTGTAAAGATGCTCTGACCATTATTAATACTTCTATTCAAGTGAAGCTGGATTCCTTTAATTGGCTTCATAATTTGTCATTCTCCGTTGACAAAGGTTACCCTGAAAATGAAAATCTTCCTGTGATGGCTAACATATATAGTCAAGAATGAAATTATTTGTATCCAGTCATATTTTTAGAGTGAATTTTCATAGGGAGAAGAAAGGAAATACAAAGAGGCTGGTTAGAAGTGCTTAAAGACAAATTATCCATTTGGAATAGTGCAGAGGAAAATGTCTGACAAGCAGTGGAAACTCCAGGAATGATTTTTGAATGGAAAATGTGCCATTTGCTTTGGGGACCCTCTAACCTACCTACTAGGGGAGCCTGGAATGCCAGGGAGACAGAGCTGCCCATTCAACTGAAAAAA
Organism: Saimiri boliviensis; assembly: GCF_048565385.1. Classification (NCBI taxonomy): domain Eukaryota; kingdom Metazoa; phylum Chordata; class Mammalia; order Primates; family Cebidae; genus Saimiri; species Saimiri boliviensis. Next base: position 120,189,991 of record NC_133450.1, on the reverse strand, counting down.
AGGGGGCTGAAACAGGGAGCCAGGTGATCTGGTTCAGTGGGTCCCACCCCCACAAAGACCAGCAACCTGAAATGCTCTGGATTGAGAGTTTTGCAGTAAGCACAGCTGGACCCGGGACAGTCCAGCTCAGTGTGGGGAAGGGTGTCCTCCATTACCAGTCCTCCATTACTGAGGCAGTCGACCATTATTGAGGCAGACCACCATTACCAAGTCAGTTCTAACAGGAAGGTCACACAGCAGCTGGGCAGAGCCCATAGCAGCTCAGCAACGCCTCTGCTGGCAGACTATGGCTAGACTACCACCTTGCTGGGCAGGGCATCTCTGACAAAAGGCAGTAGCATGTCAGGAATTTACAAATAAATCCCCACCTTCCAAGGCCAGAGCACCTGAGAAGAAAGGTGTTTATGAGTTCCATTGCAGCAGACTTAAACGTACTTGCCCAGAAGCTCTGAACAGAACAACGGAGCTCCCAGCACAGCACTTGAACTCCTATAAGGGATGGACTGTCTCCTCAAGCAGCTCCCTGACCCCTGTATATCCAAAGAGACCCCTCACAAAGTAGAGCTCAGGCTGACATCTGGGGGGTATCCTTCTGGGACAAAGGTAACAGAAGAAGAAACTGGCAACAACCCTTACTGTTCTGCAGCCCCTGTGGGTGATCCCCAGGCAAGCAGGGTCTGGAGTGGACCTCCAGCAGGCCTACAGCAGAGGAGCCTGACGGTTAGAAGGAAAACTAAAAAACAGAAAGAAATAACTTCAACATCAACAAAAAGGATGTCCACTCAGAGATCCCATCTGAAAGTCACCAACTACAAAGACCACAGGTAGATATATCCACAAAGATGGGAAGAAACAAGCACAAAAAGAATGAAAATGCCAAAAACCAGAATGCTTCTCCTCCTCCAAGGGATCACAGCTCCATACCAGGAACGAAACAAAGCTGGATGGAGAATGAGTCTGATAAATTGACAGAAACAGGCTTCAGAAGGTGGGTAATAACAAACTTCTCTGAGCTAAAAGAACATGTTCTAACCCAATGCAAAGAAACTAAGAACCTTGAAAAAAGGTTAGACGAAATGCTAATGAGAATAAACAGCTTAGAGAAGACTATAAATGACCTGATGGAGCTGAAAAACACAAGAGAACTTCACAAAACATACACAAGTTTCAATAGCCAAATTGACCAAGCAGAAGAAAGGATATCAGAGACTGAAAATCAGCTCAATGAAATAAAATGGGAAGACAAGATTAGAGAAAAAAGAGTGAAAAGAAATGAACAAAACCTCTAAAAAATATGAGATTATGTGAAAAGACCGAATCTACTTTTGATAGGTGTACCTGAATGTGACAGAGAGAATAAATCCAAGCTGAAAAACACTCTTTAGGATATTATCCAGGAGAACTTCCTCAACCTAGCAAGTCAAGCCAACATTCAAGTCCAGTAAATGCAGAGAACACCACGAAGATATTCCTCAAGAAGAGCAACCCCAAGGCACATAATCGTCAGATTCACCAGGGTTGAAATGAAGGAGAAAATGCTAAGGGCAGCCAGAGAGAAAAGTCGGGTTACCCACAAAGGGAAGCCCATCAGACTCACACCGGATCTCTTGGCAGAAATCCTACAAGCCAGAAGTGAGTGGGGGCCAATATTCAACATCCTTAAAGAAAAGAACTTTCAACTTAGAATTTCATATCCATAAGCAAAGGAGAAAGAAAGTCCTTTATGAACAAGCAATTACTGAGAGATTTCATCACCACCAGGCCTGCCTTACAAGAGCTCCTGAAAGAAGCACTAAACAGAAAGGAACAACCAATACCAGTCACTCCAAAAACATACCAAATGGTAAAGACCATTGACACAATGAAGAAACAGCATCAACTAACAGGTAAAGCAACCAGCTAGCACCAAAATGGCAGTATGAAATTCACACATAACAATAGTAACCTTAAATGTCAACGGGATAAATGCTTCAATCAAAAGACAGAGACTGGCAAATTGGATAAAAAGTCAAAACCCATTGGTGTGCTATATTCAGAAAACCCATCTGACATGAAAGGACACACATAGGCTCAAAATACAGGGATGGAGGAAGATTTACCAAGCAAATGGAGAGCAAAAAAGCAGGAGTTGTAATCCTAGTCTCTGATAAAATAGACTTTAAAGTAAGAAAGATCAAAAGAGACAAAGGACATTACATAATGGTAAAAGGATCAATGCAATAAGAACTAATTATACTAAATATATACATACCCAATACAGGAGCACCCAGATACATAAAGCAAGTTCTTAGTTACCTACAAAGAGACTTAGACTCCCTCACAATAATAGTGGGAGACTTCAACACTCCACTGTCGATATTAGACAGATCAACGAGACAGAATATTAACAAGGATATCCAGGACTTGAACTCAGACCTGGACCAAGTGGACCTAATAGACATCTACAGAACTCTCCACCCCAAATCCACAAAATACACATTCTTCTCAGCACCACATTGCACTTACTCTAAAATTGACCACATAATTGGAAATAAATAACTCCTCAGCAAATGCAAAAGAACAGAAATCATAACAAACAGTCTCTCAGACCACAGTGCAATCAAATTAGAACTCAGGATTAAGAAACTAACTCAGAACCACACAGTTTCATGGAAACTGAACAACTATCTCTTGAATGTTGACTGGTTAAACAATGAAATGAAGGCAGAAATAACAATGTTCTTTGAAACCAACAAGAATGAAGACATAACATACTGGAATCCCTGGGACACATTTAAAGCAGTGTCTAGAGGAAAATTTATAGCAATAAATGCCCACATGAGAAGCAAGGAAAGATCTAAAATCGACACCCTATCATCAAAATTGAAAGAGCTAGAGGAGCAAGATCATAAAAAACATAAAAGCTAGCAGAAGACAAGAAACAACTAAGATCAGAGCAGAACTGAAGGAGATACAAACAGAAAATTCCCTTCAAAAATCAACAAATCCAGGACCTGGTTTTTTGAAAAGGTCAACAAAATAGGCTGCTAGCCAGATTAATAAAAAAGACAAGAGAGAAGAATCAAATAGATGCAATGAAAAACAATCTTTGGATATCACCACTGATTCCACAGAAATACAAACCACCATCAGAGATTACTACAAACAATTCTATGCACATAAACCAGCAAACCTGGAAGAAATGGATAAATTCCTGGACACTTGCACCCTCCCAGGCCTAAACCAGGAAGAATTCGAAACCCTGGGTAGACCAATAACAAGGGCTGAAGTTGAGGCAGCAATTAATAGCCTACCAACCAAAAAAAGCCCAGGTCAAGATGGGTTCACAGCTGAATTCTACCAGACATACAAAGAGGAGCCGGTACCACTCCTTCTGAAACTATTCCAAACAATCCAAAAAGAGGGAATCCTTGCCAGATCATTCTATGAGACCAATATCATCCTGATACCAAAACCCAGCAGTGACTCAACAAAAAAAGAAAACTTCAGGCCAATATCTATGATGAACATAGATTCAAAAATCTTCAATAAAATAATGTCAAACCAATTGCAAGAGCACATCAAAAAGCTTATCCATCATGATCCAGTAGGCTTCGTCCCGGGGATGCAAGCCTGGTTCAACATATGCAAGTCTATAAATGTAATACACCACATAAACAGAACCAAAGACAAAAACTACACGATCATCTCAATGGATGCAGCAAAGGCCTTCAACAAAATTCAACAGCTCTTTATACTAAAAACTCTCAATAAACTAGGTATGGATGGAATGTATCTCAAAATGCTCATCATCACCGGTCATTAGAGAAATGCACATCAAAACCACACTGAGATACCATCTCATGCCAGTTAGAATGGCGATCATTAAAAAATCTGGAAGAACAGATGCTGGAGAGGATGTGGAGAAATATGAACACTTTTACACTGTTATTGGGAGTGTAAATTAGTTCAACCATTGTGGAAGACAGTGTGGCGATTCCTCAAGGACCTAGAAAAAGAAATTCCATTTGACCCAGCAATCCCATTACTGGGTATATATCCAAAGGATTATAAATTTTCCTATTATAAGGACACATGCACACATATATTCCTTGTGGCACTGTTTACAATCGCAAAGACCTGGAACCAACCCAAATGCCCATCGATGATAGACTGGACAAGGAAAATGTGGCACATATACACTATGGAATACTCTGCAGCCATGAAAAATGATGAGTTTCTGTCCTTTGTAGGGACATGGATGAATCTGGAAACCATCATTTGCAGTAAACTTACACAAGAGCAGAAAATCAAACACCACATGTTCTCACTCATAGGCAGGTGTTGAACAATGAGAACACATGGATACAGGGAGGGAAGCATCTCACACTGGGGTCAGTTCGGGGGGACTAGGGGAGGTACAGCATGGGATAGGGAGGTTGGGGAGGGATAACATGAGGAGAAATGCCAGATACAGGTGACAGGGGGATGGAGGCAGCAAACCACATTGCCATGTATGTACCTGTACAACAATTCTGCATGATCTGCACATGTACCCCAGAATCTAAAGTACAATAAAAAATATATTTTATTGTACATAATATATGTATATATTTTATTGTACATATATATATGTATAAAAAGAAAGAAAGAAATAGGGGCTACCTACCTTCTTAGATTTCTTTTAAAATAGAAGTAGTGAAGAAAATAGATGGTAAAACACTTAGAAGAGCAGGGAGGTTTTCTTCCAGAAAGTCAATTATTTCCGTTGAAATAACCTAGGAAGTCTCTATAATTAAAATCCTAGCTCTTAAAGAATAATTCCTTCAGGTTGGGCATGGTGGCTCATGCCTATAATTCTAGCATTTTTGGAGGTCAGGCAGGAGGATCACTTAAGGCCAGAAATCTGAGCCCAGCCTGGGCAACATGGCAAAACCCTGTCTCTACAAAAAAAAAAAAAAAAGGAAAACATAGAAATTAGTTGAGCATTTGATATACACCTATAGTCCTAGCTACTTGGGAGCCTAAGGTGGGAGGATTGCTTGAGACTGGGGTGTTGAGGCTTCAGTGAGCCATGATTGCACCACTGCATTCCACACTCCAGCCTGGGCAAGATCCTATCTCAAACAAACAAGCAAACAATCATCCCCTCCTCTGAAAGGAATCTAATTTTACTCCTTAAAGCAGATGTGGTAAGAAAATTATTTCCATCTAAATATTATCAGTGTAACATTGCCTTTCCAGCCCTACGGGTTAGCACTTAAGAGTTTGAAAAATAAAACCTGATGTAATTGAAACACTGCACTTGGCTTGTTGAAAACAGTAAAATGTGGAAATGTGTCATTATTTCTTATTGTCCAGCTGTTCTATAAGTCTAAATATGGGTTACACAGGGATCTTGTTGTTGGTAATATTCGGAGTATGGGAGTTGGCAACATGGAAAACTATATCATACATGCTGAATATGATCCTATGCTCTTAAGAATATAATGGCTAGTATTGGGGCTAGCAACCCTTGATTGATCCCTTAAGTATCAGTGGATCAAATTTTGTGTGTTAAGGAATTAAATGGTCTAATTAACTGAATGAAAAAGTTGATGATTGGGATCTACTTTGTATTTGAAATGAAAATTTTATGATTTGGAGTAGTATAGAATACAGCTTAAGAGGGCAAAGATTCTTTGCCTTTCCAAGAAGATTGTATACCATAATGTACACAAACTACTAGCTCAGAATGGAAGTGATTCTGAAGGCCAACTCATTCAAGCATCTGGTCTTTCACACAGAGGTAAAATCAATAGGACCTAGTAATGGATTGGAATCTGAGAGGGGAATGTATTAAGAAGTACTTGCAGGTCTGTGGAAATCGGTAGAATTTCCTTACAATTTCTATCAAATAGTCATCAACATGCACTTGAAAATGTTCAATCATAGCAGGCCTTCCAAAGAAACCCATTTCATTTGGATGATTTTTATTTTCCGTTCTTTGGGATGGGAGTCATATTTTTTATCAAGTTTCTTCTTTTTTATATCCTTTTCTGTGTCACTCCTTCATCCTTTGTAAACTTAACAACCTAGAAATCATTGTGTATAGGTTCCAGTGAGGCCACATTAATAATAATAATAATAATAATAATAATAATATATACTATGTTGAATCTTAGTTCTTTCCTGTTTACTTAGGATTTAATTCACCTCTTAAAATCTCCTTTGGTTATTTCCTGAAGTTTCTTTTCTTTTTTTTTTTTAATTTTTATGTGAGTCTCACTCTTGTCGCTCAGGCTAGAGTGTGGTAGCACAATTGCGGCTCACTGCAACTCCTTAAAACTACCTCCTGGGTTCAAGTAATTCCCCTGCCTCAGCCTCCCAAGTAGTTGGGATTCCAGGCACTCGCCACCATACCTGGCTAATTTTGTATTTTTATTAGAGACAGGTTTTCATTATATTGTCCAGGCTGGTCTTGAACTCCTGACCTCAGGTGATCCACCTGCCTTGGCCTCCTAAAGTGCTGGGATTATAGTTGTGAGTCGTTGCACCCAGCCTATTCCCTGAGGTTTCATTTGTGCTCGGCAATTGGACCAATCATATTTTCTCCTATCCTGCTCCTCACAGCATTTTGTTCTGGCCTCTGCTGCTGGTGCCCTCCATAAAAATGATGCTATGCTGGGCACAGCAGGCTTTTGCAGTGGCCATTTTGAGTTCTTAGGGCAATGAAGTAGTTGGGGCATGGGGGAGAATGGCCTCTTATGTGACCCTGAGCATGCTTTCTCACCTGGGCCCTGAAGCAGCACTGCTTGGTTTCATGGTCTCATAAAGATTTTTATAAATACAAAGAAACTTCTACCTTCTTTCTTCTGTCTGAGTCAGATAGTGTTTCTCTCCATTGTCCTTATGTTTCTCTCTCCCTCATCCACCTTACTGACAGCTTCCTCTCTTTCCCCAGAGTCTTGTAACCAAATATGTCCTCCCTCTTGTACTTCCATTCTCAAAATTCTCTCCCAGCCTATCTAGTTGTGTAATAAACCTATAAAGTATTCCTTATTCATCAGTTTCACAAAGAGGTAGACTGGATATCTCAGATTGCGGTCAAGTGGGTCACCCTGATACAGAGCAACTTTATTATGAGGTTCTTCAGCTGCTCCATCATTGTTCTGTAGGATATATGGTATTGCCCTTGTGTTAGAAAACCTCTAGGAAGATCAGTCTCGTACTTATTGCGTGCTTTCTAACAGTTGCTTCCCTCTCACACCCTTCCCTATTCTCTTCCTCCTAAAGTCACATTCTTTGATTATTTATCCTTCATATTTTCTGAAACATACTGAAATAATGTGCTTCCTGTTTTTCTTTTTTTTCCTATTTAAAAAAATGCTTTCTGATAAGCTAGAATATTGACACTCTTTAATCTTTACTCAATGTGCTGTACTGAGAGGACTGTTGACTTTGGGGCTACATTACCTTGTGTTGAAGTCCAGCTCTGCCACTTCCTTCTCGTGAACCTCTTGTGAATCCATTTTTCATCCACAAAGTGAAGGTAACAAACTTATGAGGCAGAAGTTAAATTGCCAGGGTTAAAGGAGCTGAAAAATGTAGAATTTCCAACTCAGTGTCAAACCACATAACCAGTGTCAGTATCCTACACTTCTTCCCCTTTCTGTCCCATCCCTTGGTGACTCAGTTGCACCTCCCTGGCAGATGGCTGTAATATCCGTCACTCATGAAGAGCTGCATAACACTCTCACTGTATGTGTGGTACCTTTTCTCTTCTTGCCATTCCTCTTCCAGATAACTGAGTATACCATTGATCTCTGTCCCAACTTTATCATGGAACCTCCATTTAGTATGTGGGTCGATCATTTAAACATAAATCCACCCATTCCACTTCTTAATACTTTAATAACATCAAATTTTCATTAATACTCTAAAATCCACGCGTGTCTTAAATTGAAAACATTAATTTGAATCATTGTGTTTGAAACACTATTCATGGCTGTACATCATAATGGCAGTTAGTGATATATACACATAGTTGCATAAAATAATCACATTTCTAAATGCATTTGTGAATAGCATTTTACATATTTTTTTTGAAACATCTCATCTTTGAGCAAGAACTATCTGTAGCTGCAATAAAGAGATTTTAGGTCTGGGGAGGAAATTACGACTGTAGAAAGGAATAGGGAAATGTTGTATCTTGTCTCCTAACATCAAGATTTTTTAAAAAAACCACAGTTCATTTTTCCTCTGTTAATAAATTCCAAGAATCATTACTGGAATTCAATTTCCATGCCCTGAAGTTACTTATATTATAAATGTTGGCATTTGCTGAAACATTCAGTGTTCTAAAACATGTTTTTTTAAAATCAACGTAATATTTGTACTTATTTATAGGGTGCATGTGTTATTTTGTTACACGCATAGAACGTGTAACGATCAAGTCAGGATATTTAGGACAGTCATCTCCTTGAGCATTTATCATCTCTGTTCTAGGAACATTTTAAATCTTCTCTTCTAGCTATTTGGAATATACAATTTATGTTGTTGTTAACTATTGCCACTTTACTACCGCCTAACAGAACTTATTTCTTCTATCTAACTGCATGTTTGTACCCATTAACTTACCCCTTTTCATTTCCCTCTCTCCACACCCCCTCCTCAGCCTCTGGTAACTACGATTCTACTCTCTACCTCCATGATACCAACATTTTAGCTCCCACATATGATTGAAAACGTGATATTTGTCTTTCTGTGCCTTGCTTATTTAATGACCTCCATTTCCATCCATGTTGTTCCAAATGACACAGTTTCATTATTTTTATGGCCAAACGGTATTTCATCGTGTATATACCACATTTTCTTTATCCACTCATCTATTTATACATACAATTGATTCCATATCTTTGCTATGCAATAAACATGAGGATGTAGGTATCCCTTTTTTAATACTGATTTTCTTTATATTGATTTCCTTTGGATAAATACCTAGTAGTGGGATTGGAATTGCTAGATCATATGGTAGTTTCATTTTTAGTTGTTTTTTTTTTTTGAGAAATATTCACCCATAATGACTGTACTAATTTACATTTCTATCAACAGTGTATGAGTTCTCTTTTCTCTGCATTCACAGTAGCATCTGTTATTTTTTGTCTGCTATTTGTTGCTATTATGGAGTTAAAATGATTTCTCATTGTGGGTTTGATTTGTATTTCCCTGATGATTAGGGATGTTGAACTTTTTTTCATATACCTTTTGAACGCTTGTATGTCCTTTGAGAAATATCTTACTCATCAAAAAAAAAAAAAAAAGAAAAAGAAATACCATATTCATATCCTTTGCCCATTTTTCAATGGGATTTTTTTTTTAATTTTTGAGTTGAGTTCCTTGTATATTCTGTATCTTTGTTTCTTGTCACATGAATAGTTTGCAAATATTTTCTCCCATTCAATAGGCTGTGTCTTCATCTGTGTTGCTCTTCACTCTGCTTTGCTATACAGAAGCTTTCTAGTTTAATATAGTCCCATTTGTCTATTTTTGGTTTTGTTGCCTGTGCTTTTGAAGTCTTAGTCATAAAATCTTTGCCTAATCCATAATTCTGAAGTGTTTCCCTTATGATTTCCTCTACTAGTTTCATAGTTTCAGGTCTTATATTTAAGTCTTTAATCCATCTTGTGTTGATTTTTTGTTTATAGCAAGAGATATAGCTAGTCTAGTTTATTTCTTCTACAGATGGATATCCAGTTTTCGTAGCACTGTATATCGAAGAGGGTGTCCTTTCCTCAATGTATATACTTGGTGCCCTTGTCAAAAATCAGTTGGTTGTAAATATGGGGATTTATTTTTAGGTTCTCCATTCTCTTCTGTTGGTCCGTAAAACATGGTTTATAGAAGAAAGACTTGAATGCTATAAACTTATTTGGCTTAAATAAATGCAACCAAATGCATCTTTCTCCTGATGGTGTCAGGATTTTTGAGAAGGATATTCTTGCTAATCCTGATCTCTTAATCTGTACAGAATCATCCAACTGAAACATTGATTTATTATGCAAGTATGCATCTACTTTAGAAAATATTGCTTAATCTGATGACAAAAGAATAAATAATATGCTCAATAGTGGCTTCATCTGGTTCACAGATTTATTTTGCAGTTTGTGCCAATTGCAACTTTTTGGAAAAGGCTATTCCCAAAAAAGAAAAAAAAAGTCCTCTTTATAAAAAGCTGGATCTCTGGGCCCAGCTCCTTTTCTCCTTCAGCATTCTCACTACCATCACAGACCTATTTGCTATACTTATTATATATTTGCTTTTATTTCACACTGTCTTTGAAATTTGCCACTGACAATGTAAAATCTTTCTGATGTCAGAACTGTGCTCAGAGTTCTTTAATTTCCAGAGAACCCCTGGAGTTTTTGTAAGAGGAAGAAACTTACCCTTCTTCCCGTTAGGAATTTCAACAGTAGCCATTTTTCTAAAAATTCCATTTCAATTTTTTATTGCATATATTTATTCTTTCAATCACATTAGAAGTTTTAGCAGTGTCAAATTCAGAAATTGTTTTTGTTAAACTGTTTTATATTTTCAAAGGATTTTTATTCATGTGATTTGAGGATGTGTTTTGAGTCCTAGGAGCATAGTAGATTTCTACAAGCAGCGTGACATTGTTATAATGAGCTATCTAGGGCAAAAAAGTTTTGGCTTTTCTATTGGTTTCATAAATGTATATTTATGTTCCCCTTTATTCTTTCCATGCCAGCCATTCTAATAAGCAATGTCCTTTTAATGTTTTTGCCTTTCTATTGAGATCAATTAACAGATGGTTGAGAATGAATTTGTGGAATCATCTAGAAATGCTTCTAAACTTGTATGTAAACAGCGTGAAAGAACTATTGTGATAATTCCAACTGCAGGAATTATGGATATGAGATTTACATAAAGTATTGAAATTGTGAGTAGCGATCAAATGGGGAGTTCCCAGAGCAGCTCAGTTTATTAAGAGGAAGCTGTGTATTGTTTATCCCAAGATGGCACCACTTTTTTTTTTTTTTTTTTTTTTTGCTAAGCCCTTTGGGTCAGACTGTGGCTGCTGTGATCTAGAAGGTCTCTGTCTTAGCACTTACAACTGAGATTTTAATTCTTTTAAGTTACCATATTGAGAGATAGGGGCTAGTTAGATCTGGTTTAGATATTATCCTTAGAACTTGCAAAGGTGGGGTTGGTTTAAATGCTTGAGCAGATACCAACTGTCCACCCTAGAGCCAACCTCCTAATCACAAAGAGGACCACTTCAAAATTTGACACTTTAACCCTTTTTATTATATCCCCTTGGCAGAAACTGAAATTCAGTCACAATTCTTTTACTTCACTTGAGGCAAACTTAATGGTGACATCCAGGTTTAACCTTTGTCACTGTCTCTAGGGTACTGAGGGACAAGTTCTTCTCTAGGCTCTGACAGAAACCTTAAACCATGAGCACTAACATACTTTCAGGACAAAGAGGAATTCCTAACAGGAATTTGGCAAACATTACATGTTTTTTGTCCTTGCTTCTAAATAATTTATATTCTGATCACGGGCCCATAGATCATAGTGTTAACTGCTTAATAAATACAATCTGTTAACCATATTTTTCTGAAGAAAAGGAAAGTAATCTTTATATTAGAGGCCCCCTGATTCATTATTTCACCCTGAACATTTAAGAAATGCAGTATTTTGTCACTTCTACCCAGAGATACTTTTAAAATAGAGAGTCCTGGATTCAAATTCCAGTTCTGTGACTGAATAACTTTGTGAATTTGGACAAGTTACTTAACCTCCCTAAGCTTACATGATTCTCATGGGTAAAATGGAAGAATTTTTAGTACCCATCTCATAGGACCATGAGAATTACAGTTGGTCAATGAATAACATCGGTTTGAACTTAGTGGATCCATTTTTACCTGAAATTTTTTCAATAAAAGTTACACCAAGTGTGCCTGTTACTCCTCCCTCCCTCCTTCTTTGCATCTGCCACTGCCATCCTTGAGACAGCAAGACCAACCTCTCTCCTTCCTTCTCGTCCTTAGCCTACTCAATGTGAGGACAACAAGAATAAAGACCTTTAGGATTATCCACTTCCACTTAATAAAGAATAAATATGTTTTCCCTTTCTTGTGATCTTAATGACATCTTTTCTCTAGCTTGCTTTATTATAAGAATACAGTATATAATACATATAACATACAAACGTGTTAACTGTTTATGTTATCAGTAAGACATCTGGTCAACAGTAGTCTATTAGTAGTAATGGTTTTGGGGAACCAAAAATTATACATACATTTTTGACTGTGTAGGCAGGGGGTCAGCACCCCAACCCCTGCTTTGGTGAAAGGTCAACTGTAAATGGATGAGGCATAGTGTACATTTAGCCAAAGGCATAGCACTGGTTAAGAACTCATAAAATCTTGGCTGTATTAGTCTTTTGTCATGCTGATAATAAAGACATACTTGAGGCTGGGTAATTTATAAAGGAAAGAAGTATAATGGACTCACAGTTCCATATGGCTTGGGAGGCCTCACAATCATGGCAAAGGCAAAGGAGAAGCAAAGGCCTGTCTTACATGATGGCAGGCAAGAGAGTTGTGCAGGGCAACTACCATTTATAAAACCATCAGATCTCATGAGACTTATTCACTACCATGAGAACAGTATTGAGAAAACAACCCCCCTGATTCAGTTATCTCCACCTGACCCTGCCCATGACATGTGGGGATTATTACAATTCAAGGTGAGATTTGGGTGGGGACACAGCCAAGCCGTATCATTGACTAATGTCACCTCCCTCCTCGCCTCTTTCTTTCTCCTTCTTAACCAAGTATGAATCTACCCATTTCATGACCTCACCTAAATATTTAATTTGTACTAGATTTTTACTGCTTGTCCATAAATTGTTATCTTCCTGCCCCTTGATTTGTCTACTAAGAAAAAAATGAGCTTGACATACAACATTGGTGAGTCCAGTTGTCCTTGTTGGATTGGGATGCATGCTTTCAACTCATGGTCCAATGCTTCCCTTGCTTGACTACCCATCCCTTTCTACCCTGGGTAGATCCTTCTGTTTAAGCAGTCTATGTATATGGTCACTGGTATTTTGCAAAGTGCATTTCAAAATAACTAACTCTTATGATGGATTTCATGAAATAACACCGGATTAAGTTGAAGAAGTCTTCCTTGATCTTCATGGTAAACAAAATTGTTTGTGAAACTCTAATACCAGTATCTCTCCCTGAACAACAGAAACAAAGCAAAAAGGAAGCAAACACACCTATGAAACTGTTGCCTATATAATCTCTTGTAGGATTCTGAGTATTTGATGGGATATGAAATTTTTCTTAAAAGGTATCTACTTCAAGATTTAATAAAATTGTATCTAAATGAGAAATCTTTATAAAGTAGTGGCTTTGAGTCCACTTGCTTCACTGCATATAGTACTATATTGTATTTTAAGCCATATTTAGCTATACATTTTTAAATTTTGCACTTTTTACAAATGGCATTTTGTTTCATTTATCTTCTTTCTTTAAAAATCAAAAGAGTGAGTGCTAGCGGTACTAGGGTAGTGGAAACAGCAGCATACAGACAGTCCAGAGACCTGGATTTGAGTCTGGTTCCATTGCTCACAAGTTGTCTGACCAGGGGCAAGTTATTTTGAAATTTCTTGTCTCCTTTAGCCTCCTTGGGTGTACCATGATAATAACAGCATCTGCTACATCTGCTTCACATGGTGGTGGTTTGGCTCAAATGGAAGTTTAAACCAAAGAACTTCTTTTATGGAATTTTTTAACAGATGTCATATTACTGTGATTTATAAAAAGATTTCCAGTATTATAAAATCTAAACACACATAATGTGAGATAATTAAAATAGGTTTTTATTTCATGTTACTAGATTTATAAACGAATAGACATTTTGACAAAAAAAAAAATAAGTTTCCTTCCAACAGATGTGGCTATCAGGGAAGTGGGAGGGATGGCAGATCAGCTTTGTCTTGGAGAGCCCCCATAGTCCTCCCTTCCTCCTTAAGAGCTGTGCTCTGTGGCAGACCTTTAAAAATGAGAGTGCCATCAAAACACTTTGCCTGCATCCTTGATCCTCTATAAAACAGGGTTACAATCTGTTTGCAGTTGCCTGTTAAAAAGAAAAACATACTTAAATCCCTAGTGCTGTCTATTGGGAAGGCCATTGTTCAAGAGCAGCTTTCTTAATCTGAAAATGCAAATTTGATGTAACATATGCAAGGATTGTTCCTGATTTAAAGTTCTCATAAAAGCAAACTCCACAAAATGTGTTCACATATCTAAAAAAAAATACATTCAGTAGTTGAAAAGGAAGCTCTGTCTTACTAACTACAGAGTAAAATGTACCAAGCCCACTTTTAGTGAGATACTGTGCTGTCACCATTGTTGGTGAAGCTGTAAGTGTTCAATGAATAGGAATCTTCTATCTACAGAGTTTTTTTTAAAATCATGGGGTGGGTACAAAAACATAGAATCAATAAGATCTAATATTTGATAGCGCAACAGGGTGACAGCAGTCAACAATAATTTGTTGTACATTTAAAAATAACTAAAAGAATATAACTGGAATGTTTGTAATGCAAAGAAATGATAAATGCTTGAGGTACTGGATACCCCATTTACCCTGATGTGACTATTATTCACTAAATGCTTGTATCAAAATATCTTATGTACCCCATAAGTATATATACCTATGATGTACCCATAAAGATTTAAAAATTAAATTTGGGGAAGAGGCTTATTTCCTCAGCATACTTCTATATCTCCTACAGATGGATGATGTTAGCTGATAGTGACATAAAACCAGAGAAGTGCTGAGGATCTCAATATCTTATTTTCATGGAAATCATGAGGAAAGCTAATATTCATTTTTCTTTATGTAATGAAGCCTTCAAAAGGTAAGGGAGAGGCAAAGAAAGAATTCCCTGAAGTCTTTGAGAGGATCTTTAATGCGCACACCTTGTTAGCATATCTGAGTATCTGTGTGGGTTGGTTTGTGAGTCAAAAAATGAACAGCAAAGAAACCGTGTACACAAAAAGGAGCCCCTTTTTTCCCTTTAATAACCAGCTGTGACTTTGGCTAGAAACTTATCATCTAAAATAATTCTATTGGCTGAAATTTGTCCTCTATATTTTTGTGGAGATTTTCCAGTATGTTAAGACCTAGCTTGTGTTGGTGGTCTCAAAGTCAAATCAGAGTTTCACCGGAAGGAATTTTGCTTCTTGAAAACTGGTGTAGTGCTTTCCTTCTTGTGACATTGTAAGAATGCAAAGAAAATCATAAATTTACAGTCTTTTTGAAGAAAACAAAAATCATTGAGAAGATGCCTAAACTCTGTCAATTTTCATTGCTATCTCGTAATAATCTTTTTTCCTTTACTTAACCTTAGTCTTTGGGCAGGAAACCATCCTCCTTCTTATCAAGGCTGATTCCTCCCTATGTGTCCTTGAGCCCATGTCTTCTTCCTCTGGTGCCTTTTTTTTTTTTTTTTTTTGCCTGTTCTCCCATATTTTATATCATCTTTCACTGAATCATCAATATCTCCCTCTTCACCACTTCCTTCTTTTCAACCCGAAAACATGCTTACATTTTCCATGTCCAAAAAAAAAAAAAAAAAAAAGCAAAGACTAAGCCTTAATATCTGTACAGGCTGTTACTCATATATTTTTTATCTTAACCATCAGCATTCTTTCTTGCTCTTTTCAATATAGTTTTGTGTTCTCCCACTCTACTAAATTTACTACCTAAAACTCTGTCTGTAACAGCTTTTATTTATTTTTTTTAGGTAGTGTCTTTGTCACCCAGACTAGAGTGGGGTGCCACGGCACGATCTTGGCTCACTGCAACCTCTCTATCCAGGGTTCAAGAGATTCTTCCACCTGTTTCCTAGGTAGCCAGCTAATTAGCCACGCCCAGCTAATTTTTACATTTTTAGTAGAGATGGTCTCTACCATGTTGACCAGGCTGGTCTCGATCTCCTGACCTCAGGTGATCCACCTGCCTTGGCCTCCCAAGGTGCTAGGATTACAGAAGCGAGCCACTGCACTTGGCCTGTGATACTTCTTCTAATTTGTTTCTTTCTTGACCTCTTTGTAGAATTTGATGTTGTCCCCAGCTCCAGATTCTTGACTCCCTGTCTGTTCTCTTTCTACTCCAATCTGTTTTGACATTACTGCTGACTTAATCTTTAAGTGTAGTTCTGAACATACTGCTTCACTGGTCAAAAACCATCTATGGCTTCATGAATCATTTGTCTGTGAAGATAGCATTAATTTCCTACCAACTCGATTAAAATCTTTCTATGACTTGGTATGTTTTATTGCTCTTTCTTGTCTTATCTCTCCTGACATGTATTTAAAAAGCAAAGTTATTTTTCTTTGTACATGTTAGTTTTCTCAATATTGTATTATGTTTCCTCCTCTTGGAATTTCATTTTCTTAATCTCTACATTTCCAAGGCTCATATTTTAATGAGCGGCTATTTTTAAATGCTGTCTTCTGCCTGAAGTGTTATTCTGATTCTACAAACATGATGTGGACTCCCCTCTTTTTTTGAACTCCTCTGATTTGTTCCTTGATACCCTATAGAATAGGTCTCTTTCTGCTGAGTATTATAGTAATTTTGTTATTTTTCCTATACTCTTACGGCGTGTAAAGAAAAACCCCTCAGTGGCTCACAACTATAATCCCAGCACTTTAGGAGGCTAAGGTGGGCAGAACACCTGAGCTCAGGAGTTCAAGACCAGCCTGGACAACATGGCAAAACCCTGTCTCTACAAAATATACAAAAATTAGCTGGGCATGATGACACACACCTCTTTTCCCAGCTACTTGAGGAGCTGAGGTAAAAGAATTGCCTGAGCCCAGGAGGTAGAGGTTGCAGTAAGCTGAGACCATGCCACTGCACTCCAGACTGGGTGACAGAGTGAGACCCAATCTCAAAAAAAAAAAAAAAAAAAAAAAAAGAAAAAAGAAAAAAGAAAAAAAAAAAGGAAAGAAAGACAGAAAAACAAAAAGGAAAGCAAAGTAAAGAAAAACTCCATGGAAAGAAGAGGAGCCAGTAACCTATTGCAGAACTTCCTTTGTTTTTTTTAATTTCCTCTTTGAAAAAGCTGCACTCCATCCCAGGGTAGATGGAAAGGAGAAAGGCAGGCAATAACTTGTCCAAAATCACATATGAGAGGCAAAATTCAAAGCTATCTAGGATTAAATGAGCAAGGGGAGGGGTCAGTAATGGTACCCAGAGAAAGTAGCTACAGCTGGAGGAGGACTACCCCAGAGGAGCTGTGGTCTTCATTAGAGGGCATGCCTACTGCCAAACTATAGCCCAGGAGGGAGTAAACCAGGGGATAAAGGTCCTGAGCCCTCTTCCGTCTGCCCTCCAATCTGTTACTATTTCCAATGGCTAAATCTAGTAGAAGCCACAGTGCAAGGGAACTTGATTGAGTTGACCAAAGTCAGTCTCTTGGTCTTAGGAGCGTGTGAAAGGTAGAGTGTGAATTTGACTGGACTAATAAGAAATTTCCAGTTTAGTAATGGAATACAGGTAATCTATCTTAGCATTGTTGGGCTCAGATGGAATCACAGGGCAAGACTGCCAATGACTGAGCAAAGAAAGCTTTGCATTGGCCCTTTAAGGCCAAAATCAATTAGGATGTCTGCAGTCAGCAGACAGAATGACTACAGCTAATTCTTGAATCTTATTTTAAGCATTGGTGAATGCTGTGAACAATAGATAGCATCTACTAAAAGGCAATAATTTCTCGTTATGATGAGGCACAACAGATATTTCCATTTGGGGTAGAGTGAGGTAATCTACTTGTTTATTGGAAAAAGAGTCAAGGGAGAAATCACTGCTGCAATATTGTCATAGAGAGAATGCCAGCCTGGAGTCTGTCAGAGAAAATAGAAGACATGAAGACTCCCCAGGAAGCAAAGTGCTTTTACCTTGAACATAACCAGAGCAGGTCACTTTATAGGCCAAATTAAGATGTATAATTTAGTGTGTGGCTCCTGCAGAGCTGCTACATTTGAGTCCAAGTAGAATGAGGCAATGCTGTTTGAAATAGTCCTGTGAACTCAGCATGGAATTGCAATGCCAGTGCATTTAACCTCACTGCACATTGATTTCCTGTCATTTTGCTTTTTTTCCTCTTAGGACTTACAGTTCTTTTTCCTCCGGCTTCTAGGATGGAAAATATGTGTGATGATTCCATACTGCATTCTGACTTTCTAATGGGTTGTCACAGAGAAGAGTTTGACCTGTTCTAAAGCCTTCTTCTGACATGGAACACACTGTAGGTTTGAGGCTGAAGTTCATTTGTTCAGGGAAGATGCTTTTTTTCTTGAAACATCCAGCTAGTCAACCTAGTTTGGCTCAGGCCACAAGTTCCATTGAGCCTTCTGTGGGCTGTGGGTTTCATGTCAATTCCATTTTCAAAGCTTTTGCAGTACTCTGTCCCATGTATGTGCCACCCAGTGGCCAGTCTAGGGCCTGGGAAATTGTCTCATCTCTTTATTTCTTTTCAAAGCCATTTATATGCTGTTTAAGATCACATCCACAATCCACAGCTTGAGGTTAATTCAGGTGTCCATGAACAACGTTATGGTCACTTTCTAAGCTCCTTCTCCATACTCTCCCCCATACTTCTGGGCTCTCTGAGGCTGATTTCAGTCCTCTAGCTAGAAATCGAGGACTGTTAACCCTCCAACTCTTTGGCTACAAACTTCGTGCAACTCTGCCCACACCTAAAACCAACGAGAGGCAGAACAGAGTGAGAGAAAAAGGAATAGGGCATTTCCCACATACATCTTGGGACTATAATTCCTCCGATCATAGAAAACTGTTCTCTCCCTCAAAGAGTTTTAGGTGCCAACAAGAAAACATTTTCCTATTCTTTTTTTTTTTCTATTATTATACTTTAAGTTCTGGGATACATGTGTAGAACATGCAGGTTTGTTACATAGGTATACACATGCCATGTTGGTTTGCTGTACCCATCAGCCCATCATCTACATTAGATATTTCTCCTAATGCTATTCCTCCCATAGCCTCTCATCCCCCAACAGGCCCTAGTGTGTCATGTTCCCTTCCCTGTGTTCATGTGTTCTCATTGTTCAACTCCCACATATAAGTGAGAACATGTGGTATTTGGTTTTCTGTTCCTGTGTTAGTTTACTGAGAATGATGGTTTCCAGAACCATTCATGTCCCTGAAAAGGACGTGAATTCATCCTTTTTTATGGCTGCATAGTATTCCATGGTGAATATGTGCCATATTTTCTTTATATAGTCTATCACTGATAGGCAGTTGGGTTGGTTCAGAGTCTTTGCTATTGTCAACAGTGCTGCAATAAACATATGTATGCATGTGTATTTATAGTAGAGTGATTCATAATCCTTTGGGTATATGCCCAATAATGGGATTGCTGGGTCAAATGGTATTTCTGGTTCTAGATCCTTGAGGAATTGCCACACTGTCTTCCACAATGGTTGAATTAATTTACACTTTCACCAACAGAGTAAAAGTGTTCCTATTTCTCTGCATCCTCTCCAGCATCTGTTGTTTCTTTACTTTGTAATGATCATCATTCAAACTGGCGTGAGATGGTATCTCATTGTGGTTTTCATTTGCATTTCTCTAACGACCAGTGATGATGAGCTTTTTTTTCAAATGTTTGCTGAGCACATAAATGTCTTCTTTTGAGAAGTGCCTGTTCATATCCTTTGCCTACTTTTTGATGGAGTTGTTTTTTTTTTTTTTTCTTGTAAATTTAAGTTCTTTGTAGATTCTGGATATTAGCCCTTTGTCAGATGGATAGATTCCAAAAATTTTCTCCCATTCTGTAGGTTTCCTGTTCACTCTGATGATAGTTTCTTTTGCTGTGCAAAAGAAACTTTTGGTGTTTTAGTCATGAAGTTTTTGTCCATGCCTGTATCCTGAATGGTATTCCCTAGGTGTTCTTCTAGGGGTTTTACAGTTTTAGGTCTTAAGTCTGTAATCTATCTTGAGTTAATTTTTGTATAAGATTTAATGAAGGGGTCCAGTTTCAGTTTTCTGCATATGGCTAGCCAGTTTTCCAAACACCATTTAATAAATAGGGAATCCTTTCCCCATTACTTGCTTTTGTCAGGTTTGTCAAAGTTTCCTATTCTTGATTCTGAATTACAGGACTTCTCTCCTATGGCTTCCTCTGTTTGTGCTGATATTCACTTTCATGTTTCAGGTGCATTTGAGTCCAGGCTTAAGGGTTACTGAAGAACAAAGTTGAGAAAGTTAACTGCTTTACAGTTGGGTGATACTTCAAAGCCTCATCTTCCTCATCAATCTTCTTGCTACTATTTACTTTTAGAGTGTTCAAATAGCTTCCCCATGCATTTTATATTGATGTTTTTTTCAGTTGCATTTAGTGGGAGAGATAGAATAGAGAGTGCTTACTTTATCTTACATGGAATTGAAACACCTTGTGTAGTGTATGGTTCCTTCCAAATGTATAACCCTAGCCTAGATCTCATTTTCTATCTCTTTGCATCTAGCAGTGTCCCAGACATATTTGTTTGATTATTCCCCTGATTCATCAAATTCAATATTTCCAAAACTGAATTCATCTTCTTCCCCTGGAGCCTATTCCTCTTCATGTATTTCTTATCTTTGTGAATGGCACCACAGTCTACCCAGTTACCTACATCTGAAATCATGACTAAATTCTTTCCTGTCACACATATCCAAACAACCACTAGGCCCTTTAAATTAATTCTATCTTTTTATTTTTACTTACTTATTTGGATAAAGAGTCTCATTCTTTCACCCATACTGGAGTGCAGTGACAGATTTCAGCTCACTGCAGCCTAGATCTTCTGGGTTCAAGCAATCCTCGTGCCTTAGCCACCCAAATGGTTGGGCTTATAGTGTTTTCCACCATGCTTGTCTAACTTTTTCCTGTAATTTGAGTAGAGATGGGGTTTCTCCATGTTGGCCAGGCTGCTCTTGAACTCAAGTGATCCACCTACCTCAGGCTCCCAAGGTGCTGGAGTTACAGGCATGAGGCACCATGCCGGGCCTGAAATCTATCTTTATAGATTGACCATCTCTTCTCTGTCCAAATTGCTACTGCTTTGGTTTTGGCCGTCAATACTTCTTTCTGGAATACTTAGAGACCTTTCTAATTGATTTATACCACGAGTCTTACCCTCTACTTATCTAGTCTTCACTTTGCTCCTGAAGTAATCTTTTTGTAACAAGTCTACATAAGTAGTTTAGGATTCTTCATTGGCTCCCATGAATCCTGGGATAGTGAAACTCCTTAGTCTATGTTCGGTAAAAAAGCTTCTTAGAACACACTGCTTCCCAGGGCCCAGAACAAAGGAACTGTAGTCCCAAGATCATGAGACAAACTCCCATTTCTTTTTTCTTCTTCTGTTCTGCTCCACCTTGGCTCCAGACATGGGCACCACAAGTGTGGTGAGCACTCACTCTACATGGAAGTTTCTGGGTGGATGAGGCAATAGGGTGAAGTTCTTTTTGTCTTTTTAATAATCGTAGCTTTATGCCTGGCATTGTGGCTTTATTGCTATAAAAGCCAATGTTATAATTTTGTAAACCTTGACTTGAATTTCCCAACTGTGACTAACATACAGAGTTCTAACCATGACATTTTCTCCATTTACACAACCAAGACTTACAAAGACCGGGAGAAAAAAGTACTTGATCCTGTAAACAGGCATCACATGTCTATAATTCTCATAAAGGATGTAGCTTTATATCAGCTCCTCTCTTCTTTTATTTCTAAATTAGAATCTTCATTGAGTTTCTTACTGTCTATGCCAGCTGTAGTGAACTCTTGGTGCCCTTTTTCTAGATTTTATTGTTTAAGGGATGAGTTTAGGGAGCAGCATTTTATCTTCAGACATACATGCTAAAGCTCTCCAATGAGTGTGGGGTTTTATTTTATTTTATTTTTTTAAATACAGGGTCTTGCTCTGTCACTCAGGTTGGAGTACAGTGGTGCAGTGGCACAATCTCACTCCATTGCAGCTTCAATCTCCCAGGCTCAAGCGATCCCCTTGTCTCAGCCTCAGGAGCAGCTGGGAATACGTACATGAACCACATTCCCAGCTAATTTTCTTTAATTTTTTAGAAACAAGGTTTCACTATGTTGTGCAGACTGGTCTCAAACTCCTGAGCTCAAGCAGTCCTCCCACCTTGGCCTCCCAAGATGCTGGGATTATAGGAGTAAGCTGCTGCACCTGGCCCCAGTGAATGTCTCAGAGACGTTGCTAAGAAATTATGTAACACCAGGTTAACAAAATTAAAAAAAAAAAACTCCTCTATTCAAATTGCATGGAAAACCAATTTGTTAGTAAAGGCAGTAAAGAGCAACATGACCTATGAAGCAATGTAGGGAGACACACCTGGGTTTGAAACTTGCATATTCTGAGTCACATTCCCCTAGACAAGTTCCTTTGTCACTCTGAATTTCAGTTTCTTCATCTGTAAAATGGAGATGTACTGATTATATGAGGTAACAAAATGAAAGTGTAAGTGTAAGCTCAGTATATACAAATTCCCTCTCTTAGGGAATAGGCTCTTAGAATATGGACTCATATTCTTATTTGAAATTACAATATAAACTTTCTGCTGTGACTTTGAACAGATTCTGAAAATTTTTAACACTTCTCCCCCAACATCACACACTTCTTCTAATCCATGGGAATTGAGGAGGTAAGGGGAGGAAGAGGAAAACGATGCTTGAAGAGAGAGAGAGAATTCTATTTTCCCAAAACTCAGCATAGCTCATCTGCTGCTTCCCTTCAGCTTGTCTGAGAATTCTTAAATGAACTTCGAATGCTTAGTGTTCAGTGGATATTGACATCTTTGCAATTGCTTTTATTAGTGATTATTCTAAAGTACAAAATAAGAAACCACCTCCGAAGTGAGTTCTTAGACATATACAGAGAGTTTGTAGCAATAATTATTAACTATCCCTATACATGTGCTTCTTAAGAAAATGCTAGCAATGAGCATTTTAGAAAAGTTTTAAAAATACAGCCAGGAGCAGTGGCTCACACCTATAAACCCAGCACTTTGAGAGGCTGTGGTAGGAGGATTGCTTGAGTCCAAGAGTTCCAGACTAGCCTGGGAAACACGGTGAAACCCTGTTTCTACAAAAACAAAACAACAACAACAACAACAACAAAATCCAAAAAATTAGCTGGGTGGTTTCGGCACATGCCTGTAGTCCCACCTACTTGGGAGGCTGAGGTGGGAGGATCACTTGAGCCTAGGATGTTGAGGCTACAGTGAGCCATGTTTGCACCATTGCACTCCATCCAGCCTGAGCAATAAAGAACCCATCTCTTAAACAAACAAACAAAACTACTTGAATGAGAGCAGCCCTATATACAATTGTGAAAGAGGCAAGGCCTCTCCTGTTCTCCTGGCATTCTGGTTTGACCAGATATCTGCAATGTTCATTATCACTCTTAATTTTATCTCTCTTCCTCAAGGAGTTATTTTTAATAGACTCTTCCTCCTTTCTCTCTTCCTTCACTCAAAATGTACTTCTCTGTAGTTTTGTGCTATTTAGAAGCAGTTAGGAAAAACCTGAGGAAAATAATTCACTAAAGATATCAATGGTTAATGAATAGTTATTGTGTTATTCCCAGGGTGTGGGTGGCACTTTGTTAAGCAAGGAAAACTTGAAGACTGGGCAATAGCTTAAGAAATTAGAAATACAGAGTTTGTATGTGGGGATGGTAGCCACAGAGACATTTCCGAGGTCCCTCATATCACACAAGGAAGCAGCCACCTTCACTGATTATGTGAAATTACAATAATTTCTGTGGTGAAGTAACTGAAAATCTGTACAGGGCCAGCAGTTCCTCATAGATTTTTTGATGTTCTTCTGTCATTCCATTTGGCTTCAAGTAGACAACAAGAAGGAAAAAAGAAGGCAATACAACAACAAGGAAAAAGACAAAAAGGGAAAATAACAAAACTTGAGGAAGACTTGAGTTATTCAAATTGCAAACTTTTACACTGAAATTTTTTCCATTGACTCCAAATTTTGGACCTAAGATTTTTTTCCCCACATTGTGCTTTAAGTTAAATTGATAATTTGAGCTCAGATCTTGAAGGTGGGTTTTAAAGGGTAGAAAGGCTTATATTTGCAAAGTAATATTCCAAATATGAGTTATAAAAATGGCCATGTTTTCTAAGGATCTCAAAGCCCCCTAGATAAGGGAGTCATGAAAGCTCTATTTTACAGAAGAACAGAAACCGAGCTCTAGAGAAGTTGAGAGACCTGGTCTAGGCTGCACAGTGAGTCCTCCCACCCACTCCATGTAGGGAAAGGGAACTTTTGTCCTGGGGGTGAAATTAGAGGACTTTCCCATCTCTCAGTTATACAAAAGTTCCACTGATCAGGAGTCGGGTGGGAGTGCAGAAGAGATTGAAATCTGGCTGTTGTCTGACTACTTGAGTTGTTGAGGTCAGCCAGAGAGGAAGGAAAAGTCATGATTATGCTTTGACTTTATGTTGGTGTGTGATTTATGCACTCTGTTAGACAAGCTGCTTTCTTCCCCTGTTCCTTTAACAGGCAGTCTCATTGCTGGAGATGACTGTCAGCTGCTTTCTCTGCATAGCCACCATCACATGCCTCACCACTGGAGCCTGGGAAGCCTGACCACAAACCGGCATCTCCAAGGCATGAATAATTAGGTAGGCATAATGGAAGGCACTCATTGCACCCTCCAATTGCATAAGCCCATTACGGAACTCTGCTACATCAGCTTCTATCTTCCAAAGGGGGAAGTCAGAGGATTTTCATACAAGGGCACTGTAACTCTAGACAGATCCAATAAAGGTTTTCATAACTGCTACCAAGTCAGGGAGGAGTCAGACATCAGCCTCAGCCAGGAGCCAGACGAACATCCAGGCGACATATTTTTCAAGCAGACTCCCACGAAAGACATTCTAACTGAGCTGTACAAACTCACAACAGAGAGAGAGAGACTGCTAGCTGATCTCCTGAGCTCAGACCACATCCTGGGGATCACGATGGGAAACCAGGAGGGGAAGCTGCCAGAGCTGTCCGTGAGCCTCGCCCCTGAGGATGACTGTTTCCAGAGTGCTGGCAACTGGCAGGGAGAGCTTCCTGTGGGTCCTCTCAATAAGAAGAGCACCCATGGGAACAAAAAGCCTCGGAGGTTTGGTGGAAGGAGAGAGAGCTTTGGGGCTCTTCCACAGAAGAGGACAAGAAGAAAAGGGCGTGGAGGCCGAGAATCAGCTCCTCTGATGGGCAAGGACCAGATCTGTTCCAGCAACTCCCTTCCTCTTTCTAGAACAAGGCCTAATCATTGGCTACTAGAAGAGAGAGGAAATCTGCTCCCGAATGGGGCACTTGACTCCTCCCTGCAGAGGAGAGAGAGCTGCCCCCCAGATATTCCCAAGGCACCAGACACAGACCTTGGCTTTGGGAGCTTTGCTTTCAAGGACACTGGGCTTGGAAGAGAAGTGCTGCCCCCCGACTGCAGCTCCACAGAGGCAGGAGAGGATGGCTTTCGCAGGCTGCCGAGCGGGCTGGAGCATCAGCAAACAGGTTTGTCTGAAAGTCCCCAGGACCCTGAGAAGCATCCAGAGGCAGAAAAGGATGAGATGCAGAAGCCAGCTAAGCGGACTTGCAAGCAGAAACCTGTATCCAAAGTGGTGGCCAAAGTTCAGAACCTGTCCTCACAGGTACAGAGAGTAGTTAAAACGCATTCTAAGGGTGAGGAGAGGATTGCCATTTGCCCAGAAGCCCAAGCTGTGTTTGTACCCAAAGCTGACTTGCTCACCCTCCCGGGAGCTGAGGCTGGGGCTCGGGGTTCCAGGCGGCGGGGCAAGGAGCGGGAAGGGAATGGGTCATTGAAGTCACCAGCCACAGAAGCAGCCTCCATTTCTAGCGCACCAACCAGTGCCGAGGGGGCTGTGAACAAGGTCCTCCTGAAGGTGATAGAGAGTGAGAAGTTAGATGAAGCCCCTGAAGGGAAAAGACTGGGCTTCCCTTTCCACACGAGTGTCCCCCACACTCGCCCAGAAACCAGAAACAAGAGGAGAGCCGGGTTGCCCCTCAGTGGCCACAAGTCCTTGTTTCTGGATCTGCCCCACAAAGTAGGTCCTGACTCCTCACAACTCAGAGGTGATGATAAGAAGCCACCCCCCCCAGCACCAGCAGCTCTCGGCAAGGTGTTTAATAATTCATCCTCACAGTCCAGCACACACAAACAGACGTTACCTGTTCCCTCGCCTCTGTCTCCAAGGCTTCCCAGCCCTCAGCAGCATCACAGGATCCTCCGCCTCCCTGCACTGCCTGGTGAGAGGGAAGCTGCTCTTAATGACTCTCCTGGTAGAAAGAGCCGTGTCTTCCCTGGGTGCGTCTCTGCTGACACCTTGGAGCCACCATCCTCTGCAAAGGTCACGGAGACCAAAGGAGCCAGCCCGG
Organism: Saimiri boliviensis; assembly: GCF_048565385.1. Lineage (NCBI taxonomy): Eukaryota > Metazoa > Chordata > Mammalia > Primates > Cebidae > Saimiri > Saimiri boliviensis. The sequence goes on along the minus strand of NC_133450.1, from coordinate 120,163,485 downwards.
CCTTCCTCAGAGCAGGCCAACCTCAGTTGGTGCCTGGGGAACCTTTGGAAAAGAGCTCGGGGCCAGGGAAGACCACAGCTAAGTCCCAGCACCAGTCACCTCCAGGTTAGTCTCTGTTTAAGATGCTTTGAATCTATTCTTGGCTGATTGGAGAACTATCAGTCTGCTTGTGCTACTTAGAGACTGGCTAATTAACAATGAACCAAAATTCCTGGGCCTATTAGTTCACTTTGTAGCAAGAAAACTGGGAGTGGTATTGGGAGATGTGGAGATGATGGGGATGGTTTTGACCTAGTGGTTCAGAGGTATAGTTGCTTCCAGAAGCAATACTTTATATTTTTTTTTCCAGCATCCTCTAAGGCTGCTTCTGTGGTTTGATAACACAGTGACTCTCAAAGGAAACAGGAATAGGATGAAAGAAGTAGTAACTTGTCCCTGCCTTTGATGTGGACACTAGGTAATTGACCTCTTGACCTAATTTTGGCAGTTCATGCTGCTGGAGTCATTCTTGGGATTCTCTAAGCAGAAATGCAAGAGTATTTTGGTTTTTTTTGTTTGTTTGTTTTTAGTAATCACCTCTATAACTGTTATTATTTTTTTTAACCAAAAGAAAGATGAATTCACTCTAATTTGAAGAAACTTGGTTCAAAGTTTTCTCTTTTTTTACTGTTTTTAAATTTCCCAAATAAGCACAAAATCACTTAATTCTGTAGTTATGTTTTACTTGTGGGTTATTACCGTTACTGGTATAGCATCATTTCTTATGTAAAAGGTGCTAAAGAGCTCATTTGACTTATATACTGAATGTGATTTAAAATGTTATGTGAAAACAATTCTTGGGATTCAGTAGGACCAAAAAAGACTGTGTAAAAGAAGTGCCATTTCAGTATTCATTACATTTTCTAGACAGTTGTGGCCAGATTCTCAGGGTTTTCATATGCCATTGTGCAGGTTATGTATTCTTTTTCAGAGATCCTCTAACAGCATATGGGCAATGCTCTGTCTAGGAAATAGCTTGTAATATGATATACGGTCTCTTACAGGTTAGAGCAAATATCAAGTGCAATTTTGAGATAAAAATATCTATCTAGGGAAGAGAAGCCTCAATGCTTTTGGGTCATTTTGAACTTGTGAAATTTTGTAAATCTCTCTAGATCATTGATCTGGGGGTAGATCTTTAAAACTGTGGTAAATGCTTTTCATCTTGTGTTTTGCAATATATCAATCTTGTTTTGGTAAGGTCTACCACTTTCATAACCAATCTGTTTCAGGAAAGTCACAGAATCGTAGACTTTATATTATGTATTATAGAACCCTAGTGATGAAAATTCTTTCTCCTGTTGGATGCTGACGACTTAGAAACACTTGACAAGGAAACTCATATTATTAGGCAAGAGACTTCTGGAGGCATGAGTGTACAATATCTTTCAGCTGCCTTAACTTCAAAAACTGTGCAGAAACTGTGTATTAAATACATTGCTTTTTAGTAAATCCTCTTTTCCTTGATTTAGGATTATCTTATTATTTAACCCTTTTTCTGTTTGGAAAATATCATAAAAGCTCCAGTGAATCTTGGTCAAGGCAGGCACACAGAGCACATTCAGTTTCTGCTGGAGACTGACCATGGTCCCACTGAAGGACGAGTTAAATGGATGATCACACGTTCCCTTGGCCTCTCCATGCACATGCTCATACCGTTCCCTTTACTTCAGCTTTCCATTGGGATCTTCAGCAGCACTTTCAGGAGCCAGTCATGTAAGGATCTCTTGTGCTTCTAACCTTATAAAAGAAGGGGCTGGAAAAGGGAAGGAGAGTAGGAGCGGGTAAGAGCTTTTTTTTTTTCTGACATGGGTAATTTCTCTGATATGGAGACTTCCTGCAGGGCCTCCAGCCATTACCTCCTATTTGGCACTATTTTGAAAGGCATGAGGGAGTGAGTTCCCCAGATAGTACCTTTGATATGTATCCTGTGTTTTAGTTCCCTTTCCTCTCTTGATTTTCCCTTTTCTGTAGCCATGAGTCCTGTTTATATTCTCAACCCTTCAGTGACTCCCTGCGGCTGGTAAGCCCATTCCAGGAGAATTTTCCTGCTTCCAGCTACCTTTGTCTTTCACTTCATTTCTCTTCCCACCTAAACCCAGAAGAGGGCTTGGACAGTTGCCAGCAGTCCAGAAGGAGGAGTGAATAATTCATTTACCATCACAGTGTCCCTTTATCTGAACCCAACTCCCACCTTTCTCCCAGGTTAGCTATTAACCAGGTTAAGTTTATGGTCTGTGGACATTTATTTCCTGTGGAAATAACATCTGGGTATTTTTATTGAAGTGATATCATTAAGATTATTGAAGGCTCTCATTAACTGCTCAAGTAAGAGATTAAGTCTGGCAAAAGTAATCAGCTCTGTTTCCATTTGGAAGATTCTTCAATGTTAGAGGCAAGCAGTAATTCCCAGGAAATAGTTAAACCCACTTATCCTTCTTAGGAGACTAAGCAGTTGAAGCTGACATTACCATTCACGCAGGATGTAGCATAAAGATATCACAGAAGCCAGTGATGCACCTTCTGTTGGCTTGTAATTTTCTTATTTCAAGGACAATGCACGGGAATCTCTTACATAGTGGTGATAAAATAGAGACTATACTAACAAGAACTGGTAGTCAGGTCTGTCTTCTCATGCCTCTTCCCACCGTCAACCTGGAGATCGGTTTTATGGTATTTTATTATCTGGGGGATGGAGACTGATGTGGAAAGTTCCCAAGCCTTTGTGGAGTATGGTCTTCCCCCAAACCTTGAGGAACTTTAGTTGTGCTAGCCGGTGAAGCAGTATCCTTGGGGCTTGGTGCTAGGATTCCTTTCTGTTTTGCTTGCTTTCATTTACCTTTGATTCATTAAGCCCTTTTCGTGCCAGAAGAATCACAGGGAACTTGGCTCACCACACTCGAAAATACCTAGTCTTTAGTGTGCTCTGAGTAATCTTGTGATTGTTTTCCTTTGATTGAAGTCACCACTGATGTGGTGATAGAAGCGTAAGCCCCAGGAATAGTTCTTCTTGATACTGAGAACTGAGAATCACTTGATCAATTCTTGTGCCCATGAAAAAATATAATTAATGTCAGCTGATTAAGAGTTAAAAGGCATTTGACAATCTCACTTTATTTGCTTTCTGATCACTTACAAGGATAGTGACTTCTGTTAGACAATTTAAAAATTGGAATCAGGTGCTATCTAATGTAACTTTGCAGCCCTTGGGCTGTGATACTAGGTCATACCGTCCCCCTGGAGATCCTCTGTGTGCCCTGGCAGCTCAGCGTTCTATCATGGCATGTTCTGAGATTTCCACCCCATCATAGAAGGTTCTAGGAATTTTTTCTCACAGTCGTGGATTGTTCCAGTACATTGAAACAAGGGCCCAGAGCCTTATAGGAAAGAACTTGAAATTAGGTCAGAATTGGAATTCAGACATGTATAGGGTATAGATGGATTTGTGGGGTCCCAGAAGGATGTTGGACAATAGGGAGGAACCATGAACTGCTGAAGGAAAAGTACCATGAGAGAAGAACATGTCTGGGCCAGAATGTCTGTGGACAGACATTCCATATGCTCCTAGGAGGGCCCCTACACTCAAAGAAGGAGCTTTGGCACAAAGGAATGGAAGAACTTTATCATCAGAAGCCCAACAGTTTTGCAGTGTTGAAGAGCTGACTGGGTTTCATGCTAAGCAAGTGAGTGAGGACTTCAAACACTAATATTCAGATTTTTATATTAATAATTCATGGTATAGTCCCAGCTACTCGGGAGGTGGAGGCACAAGAATCACTTGAACCCTGGAGGAGGAGGTTGCAGTGAGCCAAGATCACGCCAATGCACTCCAGCCTTGGTGACAGTGTGAGACCCGTCTCAAAAAAAAAAAAAAAAAAATTCATGGTAACAGTTTTTTCACAGTAAAGTCACAAACCAGTTCATTCAGATTTCACGTTTTCTAAAATGTTAAAGTTTAAAGTTTTGAGTTTCACTTTTGTATTTAGAGGGAGAGCCCAGAAATGCTCTGTGAGTGAGTAAAGCTGTTGGTTTCCAGGTGAGCCCAGAGGAATCATGAAGAGTAAATAATGTGTGCAGCTTGGGCCTCAGCTATATTCTCCCTAGGATTCATACCTGTCTGGGCATGTCTGGATTATTTGACAGTCATGCCTGTCCGGAGTCTTTTGCTTTAGTGTGGGGATAATCATCACAGGACAAAGCTCATCTTGAGGAAAGCAAGAATTTGAGCCACATCCGAGGGCTATTGGCTACCATGGGGAGGGACAACACTGAAAATACAGCATGACGCATGTTCTCCAGATTTTCTGTTGCGCCAGCCCCATGGACTCATGCCTGGAGAGAGGGAGAGAGGACTGCCATAAAAAAAAAGCAGTGTGAAAATTTGAAGAGTAATGTTACTAAAATTTCTTTAGGACATTGAAAGCAAGTTCTGCATAACAGAATGTACAGACTTGTGGAAGCAGAGTCCCTGCTGGAGGTGCTATGGAAGCACGGTGTGATAGGGCATAATGAACTAGATTTTATCCAGTGTGGTTTTATTTATGATAGAATGAATGAGATTTTGTCTTATCCTAAGGAGAAGTGGGAGAGGTAGGCAGTTGTGCCTTGGGCAACCCGTCTGGTACCTTTGACTACAGCAGCCCTGGTGCCCATTTTGGAAGCATCAAGAGGCACCTTGTGCAGCCGGAGCAAGAGATAAAAGCAGTGATAAGGAGGAACGATTACATCCACAAGCACACATGATTTCTAGAATGGTTCAGGAGAACTTGGTGTGGGAGAGAAGGAAGCATCAACCTTGTTAGAATCAGTGAAATACTGATTTTGTAGTTTGTTATTACTCCCATGATTGCGGTTGCTGTAAGGAATTTTGTCAAATTCGTAGTTTGTTTTGAGATTCAAATGAAATAATATCAGTGAAAATACTTCATAAAGCACTTTTTAAAATTAGCTTATTATAATTATAGATCATTGCTGGTTCATAGGGGCAGAAAGGATTTTAAAAACCTACTCCTTTTGGTATTTTCCAATGATGAAATGATGCTACAAATATAGTTCACAATGAGTTATTTATTCTATGTGAATTTCTTGATTTGCTCTTGATTAAACTTCTATATTTGCTTCTAGGTTTTTTTAAGGCACTTACTTACATAGCATCTTTATCGATCTCTTATTGTTTTGTATAGGTTAATACTGGATTTCTACCTAATTTGCATTAATAAAAAATACTTGAGGGCAGAGATCATATAGGATACCCCGAGGTATTCCCCACAGTGTCTAGCTTCAAACTGGCTCACTCAGTAGCCTTTGAATTTAATCAGGGTTTTAAAATTTTCTAGATTAAATTAATTCAGAAAGGAATTGAAATGGCATGTCTGACTACTAATGTCATTTCGATGTGAAATCTTAAGATGAAAGAACAAAAGCAAAGAAAAACAAAGATCCCCTTTCTTTCTACCAATCATTTCTGAACCATGTGAAGTCACATTTCCCCCTCTTCAAAATGTTCTCAATTTCTGCAGCTAATAGTAATTTTGTTTCTCCTGATTTCCATATCATACTTTTGTCAAGGCAATAGATTTTGGACCTCAATTATCTTCTTATATGTATTTTTGTAATTTTAACTCATTGGTTCTTGTGTGATAAAGAGTTTATCTTTAGCTCTTATCAAGTTATTAATACAGGACCTTATCTTTTACTTTGGATGCACACTTTGTAGTTTCATAAATAGTAGATTAATAGGTACTGATTAAGAAAATTGTGGTGGTTGACTTTAATTAAAAACAACCTTCCAGCTTACCCTGATAAGGCAGTGGCTGCAAGCAACAATTTGCCCTTAGGAGTAGCCAGACAGGATGATTGGGAATTCCTGCAGCTGACATGCCATCCAGCAGAGTAAAAAGGGGTTGCCTTGCTTTGTTCTCAGTGCCCCATCTTCATTTGGAACCTGTTTCTGCTAGTGATAACACATAAAAATGGAAACAGATGTCTTTTTATTTATTTATTTTTAAAAATCTCTCCTCAAAGATAGCAATGGTATCATATTCATCATTGTATACCTGGGTCAGTTACTGAAACTGACCCATGGCATGTAGTCATAAGTGTTCTGTTGAGTGCATGAATAAACAGGTGGATGAATGATGAGAGAACTTAGTCTGTAAACTGGTAACAGGGGCACATTTTCCCCATTTTTCCTGTGTTAAACAATGAAACTGGTTTCATAACATATTATGTGATTACTATTGATGTTAGATGCTGCTACTGACCCTATTTTGCTAGAAAATACTTTTTTTGTTTTTAACCTTGAAACTATTCATCTCTGCATGGGTTTGGGAATCTAAATGTACTCAGAAGATGGAGTATAATTAAATGGAGCATGAGTATGCAAAGCCAAGTCTTTTGTGAACAAAGAAACTGTTCTTTTAAATGGAATAACTTTACAACATATGATTGACTTTACCAGAACAGACAGCTTTGCATTTTTAAATCAAACTTAACTTTATTATAAAATCCAGTTACTGCGGGGCAGTCAAGTGATCAAACTTGAAACAGAAACCAGAGGCAGTTTAATGTTTCATGTATTTCACTGGTCACAGATTAACCGTGTTGCATTATGAATGATCAAAGGACAGCACATGTGAACCAAGGTATATTTTATGACCCAACACATCGGTGAACTAGAAGGCCAGGCAGGTGCCTGTAACTCTTGTAGGCTGTGATTCAGGGAGTCCTGCAAGGCTCACCTGCTGTGTGCCTCATGCCCACCATGGAAGTTTGCCTTCTGTGTGAAAGCATTGTTGCTAGAAAACTTGTGTACAATACAAATATAAGTTGAGGTCATGTGATTGATTTCCAAAAGCTATGCACAAAACTCACTATAAGTCATTATATTAATTTGCTGATGAAGCTCCTGATATTAATATTACCTAGCAGACCAAGATCTTTACAGAATGGGTTATGGGATGGGTTTCCAAGAGTGGAAGTAGAAGTCAGGCTACCGTTGGCATGTCATGAGACTCATTGCTGCTCTCTAATCTCATGGGATCTTTTAACATCTTTTTGGCATCCTTTATCAAATTTAGAGAAAAATTGAAACAGCAAGAGGTGTTAGGTGACAGAGTCAAAGCTTGTTAAATTTTCCTAAACTAAATGGAACAAGATTAAACTCAAGAGGATAATGGAAACATCGTGCATTGAGATTAAACTATCCACTTACAGGTAAAGGACATCAGAGACCTCAGTTTCAATTTTAGCTGACAACATATTGATTTTGAGCCAGTTGGGTAATGTGTAGCTGTTGCAAACAAAAAGTCAGGCTACTTTAGTAATAGATATTCATATCAAGGGAGAAAATATGCTACTGTACTCTGTATAGTCTGATGAATCTGGAGTTATTGGTATAGTTATAGGCACATATTTGAAGGGGCATTATTGACAAATTAGATTACGTGTTGGTGACCAGGATGGAAACATATTTAGAAATTATTTCATGGAAAAAGAGTTCTATTAAATAGAGTAGTCCATGTATCACAATGTCGTAGTGTATGCAAGGTGGTGTCGTGTGTGCTGTGGGTGCCACACAGATCCCCCTTGCAAGACTAATACTCTGTTCTCTCTACTGCTGGGAGCATTGCCAGCCAAAGGTGTGCAGCTGAGTACCTTTCCAGGAACTGCCCTTTGCAAATGGGAGCTACCTCTGCCAACCTTACACCTTCTCCTCAAGCATAGGCCTGACCAGTGACTTATCAGTGTGTAAGAGTATGGAAGCTCAGCACTATTGCCGTGTGTAGGACAGCTCTGAAGGGCCATCCCAGCTTCAGTGCTCCCTACATTATCACCTGAGGCCTCTGTCAAAATTGCATCTTCTCTAATCCTGCTTCACTCACTTTCCCATAGGTATTGCTCCAAAGAGCAGTCCCCATTAAACCTTCTACATGGAATTTCTTTTCAGGGTCTATTTTCCAGGGGATCCTACCTGTGATAGCTGACATTATGTTACCTATAACAGCTCCCATTATTTGTAATGGGAGAGTATAAATTGTTTGATGAATGATGCTAAGACAATTAGTTATCCATGTGGGGAAAAAAATTGGATGTGTCTTATGCCATGCACAAAAGTCTATTTCAGGTGCATTTTGAACTGAAATGTGAAAAGGAAAACTTAACAGCTTTTAGAAGAAAATACGGAAGGATTAGGAAAAGGTTCCTTAAAGGCACAAAGCATAATGCAGATTATTGGTGAATTTGTCTATATTGAAATAATATAAAATTAAAATTAAAAGCATTTGACTATGACAGATGCTATCATTTAACAAAATAAGAAGAGAAGCTGGGAGAAGATATTTGTAGATCTTATGACTGACAAAGAATTAGCATGCAACATTTGTAAAGAAATCATATAAATAAGTAAAGGAAAGGCAAACTACCCAGGAAGAAAAAAATGAGCAAAGAAGATAGTCAATTCGCTTATAGGAAAGTCTGAATGATGAATGAGTGTATTAAAATATACTTAACCTCACAAGCAATTAGGAACATGAAAATTGAAATAAGATCCTAGTTTATACACATTAGATTGGAAAATACTATTTTGAATTTATAGTCTACGTCTCCTTCTTTTCTTCTTCTTCTTTTTCTTTCCTTCCTTTACTTCTGTGCTTTTGCACATGCTGTTTCCATTGTAAACTTCTCATCTGTCAAGACCTAGCACATGTGTCATTTTTCCATAAAGCTCTCCAACCTGTCTGATTAGAGTTAAGCATTTCCTCTTTTATATTCCAGATATTGCTTTGTGCTTCTTCCATCTTAAAACACTTGACATTGTTGTAATTATTCATTTACAAGTGAGTCTAACACTAAATCACTAGCTCATGCATGGTAGGAATCATACAATATTTCTCTATGTGCATGTGGCCTTGATCATAGTGTCTAATATTTGATTTGTGAATCAACATTGGATGGGTGCATCTTCCATTCTTTGCCCCAGTGGCTCTTCCATTAGAGCAGATCCCTTCAAAATAAGATCTAAACTTCAAATGCTCTGTAATGGTTGCTTTGTTTTCTTTTTTAATGTACCCACTAAAATTAATTCAAGAGCAACTTTATTTTTGAAGAAGAGTTCTTAATTGTTCATCACCTGCAGTGGAGCATATGGCTGATGTGTTTCCCACTCTTAATTTAATTAAAGGGGATAAACAGATAGTGCTCTGTGTGTGTGTGTGTGTGTGTGTGTGTGTGTGTGTGTGTGTGTGTGTGTTTAACCATATGTAAAAGGTTGCATAGGGAGAAAATAAATTTTATTTGTCTTTGTTGTTAATTAATCGCTTTTCTTTCAGGGATATTGCTGCCTATCGGCATCATTAGGATTTATTTTTAATCCCAAAAAAGTGAAATAAATATACTTTGCCTAGAGAGAGAAAATATGTTAGCGTATTTTTAAAAATAAAATATCCCTCCCTCAGGAAATTTAAATTTTTGGAAATATACACCCTAAAGACATTTGAAAATTTTCTTATCTTTAAAAAAAAGTCAGTGGCATTTGTACACACTCCACATGAAAGTAAATGATTTAGTTGGTATTTGTTGCCTCTTACAATGATAATTAAATATTTTTAAAAAATAGTAAAAAAAAAAAAAGTGAAAAAGATCCCTTGGCTCCAGGCCTTCATATTACAGATGATTAAAATAAGGTTCATCTGAAGTGTCATAGCTGTTTATTGGTGGAATGTGCCAGATCTTCTGACTTGAGTTGTGCTGCTTTGCTTTATTCCACATTCTGTTCCTACCACCAATTTCAAGGTAACATGAAACTTATTTAGATCTTTAGTGACATTGAGTTTCAATAACAATAGCTACTTAGGTACCTATTTTGCATCCCTTGAAACCTCCCCAGTAAGCAATTGCCTGGTGGCCTTCGTAAATTAATAAGAGATATCCATTAGCACCTAAACTCAAGGGGATATACAACTCCATTTCAGTGCAATATAATTATTAGACTCATAGTCAGTATGGATTAACAGGTGAAGTTTTCAAAAATAAATGTCTACTTTTTCATTAGTTATGATAGTCTAAGTGTCATAATCTTACATAATTATTGATATCTTATTTGTAATATCCCCAGACTGGGAAATGTTGGGCTTGGTATGGCCAGTGTGCCTCTCATCCTCTCCTAGTCCTCCATTTACCAGGAGAAGAGATTAGATGAACCTACTCATCATTACTTCATGAAGAACTCCTCCAGGGTCTTGAAATACAAGAAGCTTTTCAGGTTAGGCCAGAGACAGTGAAGGGCCAGAGCAGACTTTGGAAGGATGCTACTCCTAGCCTCCGACCTGAACCCTTTCTTTTCCTCTACCATTACTATGGCCACCATCTCTTCATGCTGGGAGGGACATAGCATGATGATGTGAACTGATATCTGAGCCAGGTTGGAGCCCTAAATCATAGCCTTCATACATAGAACAACCCTGTGGTTTAGAATAATCAAAGCTGTGTACCTGATTTAATGAAGACACAATAATATCCTCACTTCTAGGAGGAGTCAGATTATCTAGTAAACCATGAAAATACAGAATTTGCTAGGATAATTCTAGCCTCTGTATGCCCACCTTGAGAGGTTAGACAAGAGGAAGGTGGCAGTATCTTGTTGGGGACATTGGGGGATGTGCCAGGCTGTCGCTGGGGAGAGATATCTGAGGAGGAGATGATAGGAATATAGGGACAAATGCATAGGCCACATTGCATTAGCAAGATGGAAGAAAAATGAAACAGAGTGAAGCTAGTTAGGAGCAACAGCTGCAGAGCCCAGTGGCCAAGAGTTGGTGATGCATTTCCACCTACTCCTCTTTAGGTTACCCGATAGAAATCTGATTCCCTCAAGTATAGACAGTCAGTGACAGTGTTCCTGCTGATAGAGCATTTCCTGGAGACCTTTTCCAGTGTTTATTTTCTCTGCTCATGTGCCTTCATCACTTTTGTTTTCCTGTGTCATAGCAGGCAGTTGTGCACATGGATACTGTTAATAAATAACAGTAACAGCAACAGTGCTCATTTATTCTTGCATACCAACTACTGAATTGGACACTTTCTAAATTTTGTACTGAAGCCAAACCACGGTCTACCCAATAGTTATATTATCTCCATCTTACAGAGAAAATAATGGAAAGTCATAGAAGTGAAGTACATGCCCCAGGTCACCAGCTAATAAGAGGCAGAACCCAGAGTCACACCAGGCCTGACTGACTGTAGCTGTAGTCCCTCATCTCTTCATGACTGTGCCTTGAAAACCTGGAACAAGAGCAGTAGGGCAATTTGTTGGGCAAGCTGTATAGTGATGGATTCTTTAAGAAACTGGGGTACCTGATACTCCCCTCTTACCTCTGATGTCCATAATCATGTAGAGAAGCCATATCCCAGTGTAAAGCAATGTGCAAGTGGCCAGACACAGTAATCCCAGCACTTTGGGAGGCCAAGGTGGGTAGATCATGAGGTCAGGAGTTTGAGACCAGCCTGGCTAATATGGTGAAACCCCGTCTCTACTAAAAATATAAAAATTAGCTGAGTGTGGTGGCTTGCATCTGTAGTCTCAGCTGCATGGGAGGCTGAGGCAGGAGAAACACTTGAACCAGGGAGGTGGAGGTTGCAGTGAGCTGAGATCGTGCCACTGCACTCCAGCCTGGTGACAAAAAAAAAAAGGGCAGATATTTTACATAGCATGTTGAAAGGAAATGTATTGTCCAGTTCTTGTAGAAAAAGTAATTTCTTGTATGGAATCTGAACAAAAATGAGAATCCTCTCCTGGGAAGAAATGTGAACACTTCTTTGGTGATATGATTAAACATTATCCTTTGAGCTCATTAATCTGGGGCTTTACAATCCGTCATGTCTTATTCTTTGGGATTAGTTTGGAATCATGCAGGTTTCCTTTCTCCTCTTAGAAATATATATAGCTACCCTTCTCATTTTAGGTAGGCAGAAGGAACTCTGGAATGCTCCTAAAACTCCTGCCCTGGCCTATTAAATAAAAGAGGCAAATGTGGAAGAGATGCTTTGCTGCTGAGTGCAGGTGACAGTGAAGGTCCCATGGCAACAGGGAATGGGGAAAGGCAAGGGTGGCATGGGCTGAAAGCTGTTAAGAACCACCAATTTCAGTCACATCTGTGGGTACACATTTTATTGCTTACCCAGAACTTTTCCATATATCATTATTATCAAATTCTCATAAAAATCCCTGTTGGAAGAGGGTATGCTTCTGTCTTCTTCTTTTTTCTTTCTTTTTTTTTTTTTTTTTTTTTGAGATGGAGTCTCACTCACCCAGGCTGGAATGCAGTGGTGTGATTTTGGCTCACTGAAACCTCTGCTTCCTGGGTTCAAGCGATTCTCTTGCCTCAGCCTCCCAAATAGCTGGGACTACAGGCTCCCGCCACCATGTCAAGCTAATTTTTGTATTTTTAGTATAGATAGCATTTCACCATTGTTGGCCAGGCTGCTTTTGAACTCCTGGTCTCAGGGTGATTCACCCAACTCGGCCTCCCAAAGTGCTGAGATTACAGGTGTGAGCCACCATGCCTGACATGTTTCTGTCTACTTTTAAAAATTATTTGGTTTATGTTCTACTTTGTCCCAGAAATAATTTAAGGTACTTGCATTCAATATAGCAGATAAAATACCTTTAAAACAAATGATAGAAATTAGAGAAAACATTGTTTTTAGGGTTATATTGACCAGCACAAATTTATCTTGACTGATGGTATATTTCAGAGCCAAACCCTGTAGAACCATTACCATGATCCTTGCCTATGACTTCAGGAGGAAATAACTACAACATGGTCCATCAAAAAAAAAAAAACAAAAACAAAAAAAAAACCACACTTGATTAGACATTTTCGCCCTGAAATATGTTAAAAATTAAGAAGTGGGAGTTTAAGAACTATTCCATGGTCCTAGGAGGCGAGTATTTACTTTCTGTTCCTATTTGAAGCTTTTCCCAAACACATCTTCCTCTGTGTTTATGGTTGTGTGTCTTCCTTTTCTGTGTACACATATAAAAATGTATGTTTTTCATATTCTCTCATGAAATTTAAACCTCTCCAAGACATGTGCCTTTGTGTAATTTTTAACAGTCCTGTTTCTGAAGCAGATAATGACATCTCTCTTTGAATGAGGATGGAGTTAAGACTCAGAGGGTGTACCTTGCTAAGTAAACAATAGAGGGACAACTTTGATGTTAAATCCTCTGTCCTACCTTTGTACCACATTGTGATGTCATGGGGATAATTTCAGTGGCCATTAAGCCATCTGCTCTGAACTTAAGTAGTAAACATGGCTCCATCATTCTGATTATTTGTATCTGCAAAGCATTCAAAAATTATTTTTATTCAACAAACACTTATCGAATGCCTATTGTTCTTAGTAGACACAGCAGTCAACAAAACAGACAAAAGCAAAGCTAATTTCTGCCCTCATGGAGCTCACATTCTAGAAGGGTGAAGACCAAAACATAATCAGTAAATTGTATACTGTATGTGCAGCAGGGCATGTGTGTGATGGGCAAAGACCTTCCATGTTTTTTTGGTTCATAGAATAGAACAGTTAGTATTGGTACACAGTGCACGATAAGAATTCTATCCAGTGTTAAGTGGTATATTTTAAGAACATTGCGTAACCTTGGGGAAGTAACCTAACTGATTCCACCAGCATTCCAACAGAGAGTCCCATCTTACACAGGCCTTGCCAGCCAAGCTCTTTGTTCCTCCAGCTTCACTAACCTCTGCCAAGAGGCCTCGTTGTTCCTGAGGGAACTGCTTTTCTCGTATTTCAGAAGGACAGTGCATACTTGTGTCAAGTGTGAAAGGGATCTCTCCTAGTTGATGCCAGTGAGAAGCAGTGCCAGGGAAGACGACATTCTCCTCCCTAAGTAGGTTATTCTGTGCTGTGCTGTAGCTTATCTTATTTTGAGATCTTCCTGCTGTTGTCCGGTTTGTACCAACATTTAAAGATCAATATTCCTTTTATTTTCAGGCGACACGTCTTTACAAAACGGGACTTCAGAAAAGGAGTGAGGTTCAAAGACTCTCAAAAGGTTACACTGGCCTTTTGAAAAAATAATTTATGTAGAGAAACTTCTAGCACAAGGTCTTCAAATAGTTGTATATTTAACATCTAAAGTGCAAGTCAAACATTTTGTTTGACTCTCCACACTTGAAAAACATTCCTTGGGGAGCCAAAAAAGGTGGGGCATTGGAAGATAATTTGAAGGGAGAAACTCAAAAAACAAAATATTTCCAATGTATAGACGCCTTTATTTTAGCTGCAAAACATTGTAACTCAAAATGTTCCTTTTATTTTTGAGACAGAGTCTCACTCTGTCACCCAGGGTGGAGTACAGTGGCACAATCTTGGCTCACTGCAACGTCCACCTCCCAGATTCAAGTGATTCTCCTGCCCCAGCCTCCCAAGTAGCTGGGATTACAGCCATGAGCCACCACGCCTAGCTAATTTTTGTATTTTTAGTAGAGAGGGGGTTTCACCATGTTGGCGAGGCTGGTCTCAAACTCCTGACCTCAGGTGATCCATCCACCTCAGCCTCCCAAAGTGCTGGAATTACAGGCATGAGCCACCATGCCTGGCCTTCCCTTTTATTTTTAAATTTTTAAGAAAAAGTGAGATAGCTGAATGTCAGAGAGGTTAAGCAGCTTGTAGGGTCACAGTTCTTTTCGTTCCTCCCCTCCACATGCATGACCTTGTGGCCAGCAACCTAAACATTGGTTGTTTGGCTACCCCATTCTACCACTGTTTCCCCCAATGTCTAGCAGATATAGAACTCCCATATGGCAGCAGCCTGGTGCAAGGTGAGGTGATGATGCAGCTAGAAAACTTGTTTTCAAACTGCATTTACATGTCAAGCACACTCTTTTTATTTAGATTGTTGTTTGTTGGGTAATTTTGGGTGAGGTAAGGTGGAACCATTGGCTCAGCATCCTCCCCTGCAACTGCCTCCTGAGACATCCCTGGGCTATCCAGTGGCATCCTTGCCACAGTTTTGTCTCTCTATTTAATCTTGATGTTATTTTCTATAATCCCATTTAAAATTGGGAATTGGCTGGGTGTGGTGGTTTATACTTGCAATCCCAGCTCTTTGAGAGGTTGAGATAGGAAGATCACTTGAGCCCAGGAGTTCAAGACCAGCCTGAGAAACATGGCAAAACCCTATTTCTGCAGAACATACAAAAAATTAGCTGGGTGTGGTGGTGTGTGCCGGTGGTCCCAGCTACTTGGGAGGCTGAGGTCGGAGGATCACCTGAGTGAGGTCAAGGCTGCAGTGAGCCATGATTGTGTTACTGCACTCCAGCCTGGCAGAGTGAGACCTTTCCTCAAAATAAACAAAGAAATAATGAAATGAGACGTCGAATTAATCATCTAATTTTGTAATTTGTTAGGTCTACTTAATCTTTGTTTGTTTGTTTGTTTGTTTGTCTTTTTGAGACAGAGTCTTGCTCCGTCGCCAGGTGCCGAGCTGAGACGCAGTGACGCAATCTCACCTCACTGTAATCTCTGCCTCCTGGGTTCAAGCAACTCTCCTGCCTCAGCCTCTCGAGTAGCTGAGACTCCAGGCACATGCCATGACGCCCAACTAATTTTTCTGTTTTTCAGTAGAGAAGGGGTTGCACCATGTTGGCCAGGATGGTCTCGATCTCTCGACCTTGTGATCTGCCCGCCTCGGCCTCCCAAAGTGCTGGGATTACAGGCATGAGCAACCATGCCCGGCCTACTTAATCTTTTTACAGAAAACTGGTTTTCTGGCATCACTTATAAAAGCTTTGTGTTTGACCTTAGTATCCTGGACTAATGTGTCATCCATAGCACAGGCTGGAAGTAGGCACATCTCATTGTGCTTCTCTGAACTCTGAGCAAATAGTTTGATATATTTGCCCTTAGTTACATTTATTATAAAACAGGTAGAAACGTTACTGTTCCTTCCATTGTCCCAAAGATGTATCAACATAGTCCTATGGATTCTTGATCTTAGGATCCTTTGAATAAATCATTCATGCTTAGAGTTATCAATAGGCATACTTATAGAAACTGTGGGGTTGGGGAGATCGTCTAGCCTCATCTTGATTTCTAGGCCAGAGTTCCAGAGAGTGACTTGACTTAGGTCAAGTAGCTAATGAGTACCAGTACAGAATTAGTACACAGGTCTCTAGCACTCCAGTTAATGCTCTTTCCTCTACAGTTCTGTGACCCTGTTTGTACTCTTTGGCCTAGCCATTTACAGAGAACCACAGAGCTATGTTCATATTGCGAAAAGTTCCTTAGAGACCAGAAGACTGATCTTTTAGAAGCTCAGGGACTGTGTCTTGCTCAGAGTCACAGAGGCTGTAGGTGCTAGCACTGGAACTAGAGACCAAATGCCCTGACTCCCAGATCACCATTCTTTCAACCACACACTCTCCTTCTTTGTTGATGGCTATGCCTTGGGAGGGTTTGAACTCAGAACCTGAAGATTCCCATGGACTCAGTTGCATAATCCTCTCTTCCTTGTGAATTGAACTCTTAAGGGACACACAGTTCCATGTAGTGATGGTGCCTGATGTGGGAGGCAGAGAGATGCAGTGCTTGGTCCCCTATTCCTGTTGTAAGTCTGTGACTTGGGTCACTTCTGTAGGCCTGGGTTTTACAAAGTGAGGGCAATGAATTAGACATTCCTTTCTGTTCCAGAATTCTGAGGTTCCTTCCCAGACGCGTATGTTTCTTCATGTTCTGTCCAGTAGAGGGGGATGTGTGCCCACAGACTAACAACACTTCTGGCCTCCAGGTTGGATTATTATGGAGACATCTTGAAGATGTGGTCAAAGAGGTGCAGATCTGGGCAGGCATGTGCGTGGGAGGAGCTGGAGACAGTGATGGAAGAGCTCAAGTGCCTGCTGTCTGAAATTACAAAGGAAGTGAAAGGCATTCCTAGGAAATAAATCTCCAGAGCCCCCAAAGTTCTTTTAGGTTAATGTTTCACCCAAAATAATAATAGTCTGGGAAGCTGTAGGTTTGGATATTACTGTTGCAATTCTTCCCTCTGCTTTTAGTGTGGTGAGTATCCTGGGTATAATACATGCATATAATATTAATAAAGCAAATGGCCTGGCACTTATCTGTGACTTACAGAGCTCTGCCTCATAATGTCATGTCAGCTCTAGTCTGAGGCTCCTTTTCTAAATGACATGATGTGGGCTACATTGGATAGAAATATAGTATCTCCTTTTGGGACCCAGTTGCACACAGGCAGCTTCTTTACACCTGAAGAATATGTGCTGAGGTCTGAGAAAGAATAGCTGATTCTTTCATCTTTAAAGTGATAGACTGCAGGGAACCAAAATAGAGAACCCCTCACCCAACCAAAACAAAAGAAGTACAAAAGAGCAGAAATGAGAAGTGTAGGTATAGAGAAGCTGAAGCTATTGAGTAGTTTTGGAGAACTGCTGATTTATTGAAAATATTCTGCTGCTTATATTTTGTATTGTTAGAATTGAGACAGGCATATTACAGCCAGGAAAGAAGGAAGAGGGGGAACAGGAGACAAGCCGAGGAGTTAGAGAATAAGTAAGGGGAGTAAAGAAAGAAAGGAAGAGAAAATTCTTGACTTCCTTCCAACTCAGGTGTGGGAGATATTATTTCACATCCTTTGCCTAACTGGTCTGAACCATGGCCCTGGGGGGAAAGGAAGACAAAGGTCATTTCACTTCCTGGTACTTCAGTGTCTTTATCTTGTTCTCCCCTTCAAGTAGAGAGCATCAAAGCAGGTGTGGAAAAATAATGATCCATGCTATTTTGATCAGTATCTTTCTCTGGGGATCTTAAAGTGCTTTTCTCACATCTCCTTAAACAGCATTTAGTGGCACGGTAGAGATGTTTCACTTGCTTGAGATTGGATTCCCCTCAGAGGCCACTTACCTAGTAAGTGTTGGCTCCACCTTTGTACGTTTCCCATGCATGGACCTGCCCTCCCGGTTGGTTTCCTGATGGCTTATCCTCATGGCTGGTCAGGCTGGTTGCTTTGAGGATGTGACCTACAGTGATGCTGTCATCTCTCAGTATGAAATTCACAGTGGAGTAGTTGTATTTGTGAAGGTTATTTCCTGTGGCAAGTACTTGGTGTTGCATATTATTACATTAACAGTTTGTGAGAGATCACGAAGAATATGCAGTGATGGGAGCTCTGCTCCATCAGAGTCTACCCAGAAGTGGTCTGGGTCACACTGACACACAGTGAGAAAGTATATCAATGACTAGTTATGATTAGAGATTATTTTCAACACTTGTTTCTATCTTCAGCTGAAATTTACTTGTTCAGAAAGAGTGCCATAAAAGTCAATAAAAATAATAACCATGCACATCCTGATTTTAATACAGCTTTTTTTTTTTTTTTCTTTTTTTGAGACATAGTCTCACTCTGCAGCTCAGGCTAGAGTGCAGTGGTGCAGTCTCTGCTCACTGCAACCTCTGCCCCTCGGGTTCAAGTGATTCTCCTGCCTCAGCCTGCCTAGTAGCTGGGATTACAGGCATGCATCACCATGCCCGGCTAATTTTGTATTTTTAGTAGAGACTGGGTTTCTCCATGTTGGTCAGGCTGGTCTCAAACTCCTGACCTTGTGATCCGCCCACCTCTGTCTCCCAAAGTGCTGGGATTACAGGTGTAAGCCACTGCACCCAGCCCACGAATTTCTTCTTAATGGCATAGTTATAATAAATAATGAAAATAGAAATAAAATGCTAGCAGGGCAATCTTGAGTGACAGAAGTGGAAGGTTTTCTGAATTTGCAGGAACTCAGATGAAGAATGAAAAAAATACATGGTCAATAGAAATTGGAGGCTCTTCCAGGTGTTGTGGATAAATCTCTTTAGATCTCAACTTAGATGTTTGTTCCTTTAATGTTTTCCCAGATACCCTCTGTCATATGTATACCAGATATCAGATCACACAGTCTTTCCATGTTCCCCGTAGCGCTCTGCATTTGCCCTTTTGTAGCACTTAACATGCTACGTTCTAATTGCCTGTTTGCTTTCAAGTGACTCCCACAAGACTATGAACTCTTGTGAGTAGAAACGCTGTCATATTTACCATAATATTCGTAGCCATCAGCACAATACATGGCACATTGTAGGTACTTGTATTAGTTTGCTAGGGCTGCCATAACAAAATACCATAGACTGGGCTACTTAAACAACATAAATTAGTTTTTTCACAGCTCTAGAGGCTGAAAGTCTAAGATCAAGGTGCCAGCTGGGTTGGTTTCCTCTCAGGCCTCTCATCTTGGTTTGTGGACAGTTTCTCTCTTGCTGCCTCTTCACAAGGTCATGCCTCTGTGCACATGCACCCTGATGCATCTCTGTGTGTTCTCAGCTTCTCTTCTTATAAGGACACCAGTCAGATTGAATTTGGGCCCACCCTAACAATATAATTATGACATCCAATTACAATGTAATTTCCTCTTTAAAAGCTCTATCTTCAAATACAGTCACATTCTGTGCTACTGAAGGTTAGGGCTTCCATATGTGAATTTTGTAGGAACACACATCAGCTTGTAACAGTACACCATATATATTTTTGTTGTGGTGTATGTCACATGCTCATAGATGAATAAGAAGGTGATATTTACATTCCAGCATCCTACCTCCTGGATGCTAGTCAACTCTTTTCTGGTCAGAGGTGTGAACCATGGAGGCAGTCTGATTATCTTACAAAATGTGTCAGACATGGAGTAAAGCCCTGGGTCCATCTCCTGGCTCTGCCAGTGATCAACTGTGTGACCTGAGCCACCCCCACATTCAGTGTCCTCATCCGTAGGATTGGGGTGACACCCACCGCAGTAGATGGTTGTGAGACTCATGAGGTCATGCGCATGGGGGTGTCTGGCATGGCATGCCAGGAAGTGGGCATCAACATATGCCAGTTTAACCTGTCAGTTGAAAGGTATGTTAGAAACAAAGTATTTCAACTTACCCACGTGCAGGTGTGCTGACAAAGCTCTCAAAAATACTCAGATTTCAACAGTGTTTTGGTAATCTTACCATGGTTATTTATACACATTGCTAAGCTAGCCTCAGACTTACTTCAGCTAAGTTTAGTGATTTACCTCATTTGGAAAAGAAGTATGGCATACTATGTATTTATATTTAAAGCACATATTTATAATCTGAAGTTTGTAGATTTCATTGAGTGGTTTCAATTTTTGTCCCCAAATTCTGGTAGCTAACTGAATTGTGGTGTTGTCTAACTGCTCTTTTCACCAAGAGTTACACTGAGCTTTAAAATATGTATTTACATAAAATAACACTATGTCTTATCCTCAGTATAATGACTGCGAAACCTTGCATGAGGCTTTTTATAAATGGACCTTGCAGTGTAATAGGAATAAAAATTCTCCTTTTAGAATGTTGAAAGAATGATTTCATTGATCAACAAATGGCAGGCAACTGGAACCCAGAGAGAGGCTGGTGAATTGTTAAGATCCTTCAAGGATCAGGCCCAGAATCAGCCCTCATTGATGGTCTTGTCTAAGCAACAGCCATGATCAAATTCCGAGTCGATCCTCTTTTCATTACTGCTCTCTGAGGATGTTGGAAATATGGCCTGTGGTTGCTCACAAATCTGCTTTTTGCTTTTGTTTTCCTAGAGCAATTTGTTTACTTTCTCTATTTCTCCATCCTCCTTCTGTTATGCCCTTTCCTGGTCCCATCACTATGTTGTCTCCTCTCTCTTCTTCATCTGGCCTCATTTCTGGTTTCTCCTCCAATCCTTCTTGGCCTTCCAGTCACCCGACCTGCTTTCATGTCTGTGCATTCTACTATGATTTCCCTATCTTCCCCTTCCCCCATGGCCCTTCTGTTCCTTTTCCTTCCCTTCCCGTTTCTTCCCTCTTTCCAGTCCTGTTGTTGCCTCTTCCTCGTCTCTTTGCATCTCTCTTCATATGTTGTAGAATGAACAGAGGTATAAGATCCCTCAGAAACACAGCCACTGTCTCATTACTATATTGCCAACAGAATTCTTCAGGGAGTCCTAGGAATAAGATCTAGGATATGTTGCAAGACTTAGCTCTCCACAGACACTGCAAGTGGATATGGCTTTGGTTTCCCCTATCATTACAATATAACCTGCCTGAAATCACCTTTCAGGTTCATCACAGCTGGCACAAAGAGGGAGTTTCACGGCCCCAAGTGGAAGCTTGAGTTGGAATGGTGCTGAGTGTGACTGGAAAATATTTGTATGTTAACTTCTATCTGGTTGAATAGCTTTAGGACACTTGCAGATTGGTTTCTATTTTAAAAGGTCCACCAGTGTTTAAAAAAATCTTTATTCAGTTTGAGTTTAATAAAAACATTTATACTTGGGTTTCATTTAGTAAGTAATAGTGATCTGTTGTTAGTGTTTTATTTATAGTTAGATCTAGGTTCACTCATTTGCTCAACTAAGTAATTGTTCTGATCCATCCTTTGAGACTGTGGTTAAGTGTGTGGTCTGTGTGTGAACAGAATCAAGTTATTTAGAGGGTTTTAGAGTCCAGGTTGAATGGGGAGTAGCCAAATGACTTATCTGGCTGATTCTTGTTCTGAAGAATAAGGAAGGAGGTCTGTGGTTGGGTAGTGATGATCCAACCAATCACTTGATTTTTCTTGAGACTTTATTTTCGAAGAGAAGCAGATATGGCCTGCCCTCCTCTGTGTTTGAGGGAATGTAAGACAGGAAATCTGCTACTCCTTGTTAACGGACCCTATCTCGTTCATCATCCCCCACCCAGCTCCTGATACAGTGCCTGGAAAACAGCAGAAAGCTCAGCATGTCTTTTTGCAACATGCATCTTGCAGCTTTTTCAAACTCCCACATGTAGTCATGATGGCATCTTACAAGTCTCTCCATAGTCAGCCAGCCACACTTCTTTCTTTGTTAGGAACCACCTTACGTTTAATCAAGATGAAACATTTATCCTACTTTGGCAGTTATACAGCCACAGCTATTTATGGGTATCAGTTTTCCTTTCCAAAGTTGCAGAGCCAGAAGACTCACCAAGGAGGCGGATCCAAAAGAGTTCGAGTTTCATGGCCCTGCAAACTGGCTGTTACAGTAATTTGTCTTCCCTTGTTTCCTGAGTGTCTGCTCCAGCCTGCATGCAGCCTACATTGCTCTTTTATTGCCTTCACTTCCTGTCTGCTGAGTTGGTTCCATTCTGGGCATGCTGCCAGGATTTGCAACTTTCTCTTTTCCTTCAATTTCCTGTTTTTCCCTCAGTTTTTCTGGTCTACTGAAGAATGAGCAGAAGTGCTAAGAACCCTCACCTAAATCTATGGAACTTTTTCAGTGAGTTTTGGGGGTACTCAGCAAACAAGAAGAGTAGATGTAGAGTTGGTCTGTCTTGAAAAAATTTTGGACATTATAGGATCCACTCTCTGCCATCTGCACCCACCTTCCCGTCTTACCCTCCACAAGCTCTGGGCCTCCAGGCTTCTTGCTGTTTCTGCACACTGAGTGCTGCCCTGCTGGACTGCTTGCTCACAGTGACCTTCTGCCTACTCTCCATTAGACTCTTGCTCACTTATGAGGGCCTGGCGCCCTGCCTCTCTCACGGTGGTGCTTCCTTGATCTCTCCACTCATCCTCCTCCTCTGAAGTCTAAGAAAACTCTGTCTCTCTTCCTGTGGTGCTTAATAACACACCATGTCTCTAATAAGGATGTATGCTCCTCATGACCGAGGATAAACTCATTTAGTCAGCACTGTGGCAGCCACAGCTGCAAAAGCATAACATTTACACAGTGCTTTATCACTCACAAAGCCCTTTCATCCACCTTATCTCATCTGGTTTTCACAACTGCACTGTGAGGTTGGTGTTATTGTTGTTATTATTTCATGTATAGATGTAGAAGCCACTTTCCCAACGTAGTGACTTACTGCACAAAAGAGCCTTCAACCATAGATTGTTAAAAAGAGATGATTTTTAGAAAGAAATTTGGCACTTTTCAATAGGCTATATATATATCCGATCAAACACACTTAGGAAATTAAACATTTAGGCATTTAATATTAATGAAACACATCCTTGATAAACTACATAAAGATAGGAAGGGCTCAGTCACTAAAACAGTGGGAGTTTTTACTGGAATTTCACCATACAAAGTTGGCCATTTAATGAACTTTATTCTTAATTTATTTTTTTGAGACAGAGTCTTGCTCTATCACCCAGGCTGGGGTGCAGTGGTGCGATCTTGGCTTACTGGAGCCTCTGCCTCCTGGGTTCAAGTGATTCTCCTGCCTCAGCCTCCAGAGTAGGGATTACAGGCATACCACCACGCCTGGCTTATTTTTGTATTTTTAGTAGAGATGGGGTTTCACCCTGTTGATCAGGCTAATCTTGAACTCCTGACCTCAAGTGATGTGTCTGCCTCAGCCTTCCAAAGTGCTGGGATTACAGATGTGAGACACCATGCTCAGACTATTCTGAAAATTTTTTTGTTGTAATTTAGGTATCCAAATTTGAGAAGGGTTCATTTGAACATCAAACATTACTAATTTGCATAACCCCATTAGATATTTCCTTTAAATAATTTTTCACACATATTGTCTTAGTGCCCTGGTACATCTAGGAAGAGTCTACTTTTCTTCAACTAGAACTAATCTTCAAGACTGAATTTTAAAAGGAGTTTATTTTCCTAAATGATGATTGATAACTTTTCTTGACAGCTTACTGTGCATCAGAAGCTTTCTATGTATTATCTCTACACTTTACATGAGTCTTTGAGAGAGGTTATTTCCTCCATTTTATGGAAGACAAAAATTAGGCTTAGAAAAGTGATCTTCTTAAGCTGAGTAAGTGATGCATAGGTAGTAAGTGTTGGATCAGTGATTCAAGCTCTGCATTCTACCACATCATTTGGCCTCCCTAGATATAATGTTCTTATAAGATATGATGCTATTTTACAGAGAGGGGCTAATGGAAAAACTCAGTTGCTTTGAATTATTTAAACGTCCCATGAGAGCGTAGACATGGATCCGAGAAAGGATTTTGTATCTTCTAGAATATAACTTCATTTGAATTGCCTCTGATTTCAAAGAAATCAAAACCTCAGTGGAGGAGAGTGGCACATAGTATATTTAACATTTGCCCTTGTGGCAAACAAGTCTCCATGATTTGTTTCCCCTTCCAAATTAAAAACAAATGCAAAAAAAAAAAAAAATTAAGCACTTTTTTCATCTAGTATTGAATTGATCCGATGCAAAAAACAAAACAAAAACCATAATTAAGGAGGACAAAGGAACGCTATTTAGTCTAGTGTCTGATTTTTGTGAGATTTCCTTCCTCTCCTTCCAGACTTCATGGATCAGTTTCTGAAAATGAAAGCAATAATCTCAAATTTTTTTATTCAGAAAAACACAGATTATTAGACTGGACCAAATAGGTAGCAGAAGATTAATGGAATGTTTGTATGTGCTGATGGTGAGACCCAGTGCTTTTCTACTCCAGCGACTCTCAACCCTGGCTACACAGTAGGATCACCTGGGAGAGCTTTAAAGCAATCCCAATGCTCAGTCCTAAGCAGTAATTTAAGAATGCCATGCAGCTGCCTCCTCTGCTGAATGACAGGGCCATGGGAAGCTTTACCAATGAAGGCACAAAATGGCAAATGTGGTGAAATGTACAGAGGGACCCCCTCATTGGTCAGAAGTGGCACAGAGAGGCTGTAAAACAGCAAGAAGCTGACCACCCTCTTCTCAATTTTATGTCTCAGAACTTTTCTACAGTGAATGCCAATGTTTTTTATTTTTATTTTTCTCCACATAGCATCCATTTCCTTTTTGTCTGTAACATTGTCCTACTTTTCTTTTGAAAAGCCACGTCTCACTTTTGGCACTCTTCATGGTTAGAGTGAAGCTGATCTCCTATCAGGCATCCCCAGACTTTTTACACAGGGGGCCAGTTCACTGTCCCTTAGACCGTTGGAGGGCCGCCACATACTGTGCTCCTCTCACTGACCACCAATAAAAGAGGTGCCCCTTCCTGAAGTGCGGCAGAGGGCCAGATAAATGGCCTCAGGGGGTCACATGCGGCCCGCGGGCCATAGTTTGGGGACGCCTGTATCTAGAGATGATCATGCAACCCAGGACCAAAGAATGGGAATGCATGTAACCTGGTCACTGTGATCTGTTTAGGGGCAGGCACATTTTCTAAGTTATGCTGTACAGAGTAATTCCCCAGTCTTTTCCTGGAATAGTTGGGACACTGTCTTAGTAGCTATGGTTACTGAGCTAGAAGAATGTAATTCTGAAGCTAATGATTATCCTTGTTACCAAGAGGGAAGAACAGAATTGAGAGATGTAGAGAGATTTCCTGTGATGTCATCTGAGCACCTGGATTTACCCATGCCTGTAATTCTGGACTTTTTGGTTACATGAATGAATTCTATTCTGCCTAAGCCAGTTTAGTTGAATTTCTGCCAGTTGTAATGTAAGAAGTTCTAACTAAGAAACTCCTTAGTGGAGCCAAAAGGCCAAATGGAGGAAGCAATATACTGATATTGGAGTGAGGAATTTGTGGAAAGAACATACCTGTCTTGGAAAACTTAATCTGTGTTAAAACATACATTCCATCACCTAGCTAGCTCTGTTTGACCAACAACCCTCACCATATAACCCATACCGTCCCATATGTTAGATTTAATTTTTCCTTAGTATGCTTGTTTTTATTTTTTGAAGACATGTTTAATACTTAATATGCTGTGATACTACTTTGAGGAACTATTGCCACAAGTGAGCCTTAGCTTAGTGCCATGTATTCACTCAACAAACATTGACTGAACCAAGTCTATATAGTGTAGTGGGCTTTGAATGCCAGGTTCAGGAGTATTTTCCTAATTCAATAGATGGCAAAAAGCTATGGAAGGCCTTTGAGCAAAGGAATGACATGACCCCAGCCTTGATTCAGAAAGATTAACTAAACAACAGAGTAAACAGAAATAAGAGGTTAGAAAAAGGAAGGTCAGTTGGTGATTGTCCCCATGGATGGGGACTTGAATTGGGCCTAGAAATAAGTGGATGGATATGAAAACATTGCACAAATAGGTCTACATAGCTTAACAATCTGATACTGAAAGAAAAAAAGGCATTCTAGATGATTCTAGAATTTGAGCTTTACTTATAAGGATGTGGAGATGCTGTAAACCTATTTAGTATGTGAACATGGTCAGATTATTTCACCTGTCTTGGCCTTTTTATTTGTAAGTGACGTTAACAGTAATTACCTAACAGGGTATTGTTAGACCGTGTATATATAAAGCATTTAGCTCACTGGGCGTCCCCAAACTACCGCCCAAGGGCTGCATGCGGCCCCCTGAGGCCATTTATCCGCCCCCCCCCACCCGCCGCATTTCAGGAAGGGGCACCTCTTTCATTGGTGGTCAATGAGAGGAGCACAGTATGTGGCGGCCCTCCAACAGTCTGAGGGACAGTGAACTGGCCCCCTGTGTAAAAAGTTTGGGGACGCTTGGCCTAGCACATAGTACATGCTAAATAGATGTTAGTTTGCTTTATCAAGATTGGATAGCGTGTACTGTGTCAATCTCTTTCTGTTCCTATATATAAGAAATATTCTAGTTCCCTCTTTTTTCAGATTACATAACAAAATAATGGCAGCAATCTGTTGCTGTGATCAATCTTTGTTGACACTCATCATTAGTTTTTTGGAGAAGCTAACTTGGAGTAGAATAGGCCAGCATGTGCCAATTTAGTATTCATAGATTTGACGTAGACTCCAAGTTTTCTCTCTCACATTGTACGTGCCACTAGTGGCCATTAGATTTTTTACTCTTGTTGCATTAGCTAGTGGTACTGTTTAGAAGATGATGTCAGGATAATGACCTGGTTGTTTATCCTGTTACATTTTATATACTCAGAACATCTAGAAGGTATACATGAAATGTACTGTGGGCTAAGCATTTAAAGGATGAGCCCAATGTGTACTGCCCAAAGCCAATATTAATTTTATAAAACCTATTATGAACTACCCTACTTTCCCACTAGGCATGTACTTTTTGGGAGAAAATTAATACGTGCCTGGGTTAAAAAATTCTTTCTTCTTTAAAAGCACAATTACAGCCAGGTGCGGTGGCTCACACCTGTAATCCCAGCACTTTGGGAGGCGGAGGCAGGCAGATTATGTGGCCAGGAGATCGAGACTATCCTGGCCAACATGGTGAAACCCCATCTCTACTAAAATAGAAAAAAATTAGCCAGGCAGTTGGTGCATGCCTGTAATCCCAGCTACTTGGGAGGCTGAGGCAAGGGAATTGCTTGAACCCGGGTAGTGGAGGTTGTAGTGAGCCAAGATGGCACCACAGAGCAAGACTCTGTCTCAAAAAAAAAAAAAAAAAAACACAATCACATGGTAACTTGAGTTTGCAGAACATAACAATATTTTAAGAAGGAGTAGAAACACAAAGAATTGGAATATGACAAGATAAATAAGACTTCTCAGCTTATTCACTTTTTTGGTGACTATAGGTCAGAGTTTCCAAGTCTTTTAGGTTTCACCTGACTAAGAACATTGCATTTAATTTTGCAGGCAAGGGAGAATTTGTTTCATTGCATAGTTAACTGTAAAAGTTCCCAGGCCCTTTCCTACACTTCCAGAGTAGTATTCTATATTTGCTTATTTCTTTGCCTCTTGGCCTGACTGTGTTGTCAGCTCCGTGAAAATAGAGATTGTGTCTTCTTCACATTGTTTGCTTGCAGTAAACTTTTGATAAATGAATATATAAATTAATGAATAGGTAACATAATGAGACCTAATTAAGTTCTAGATTTTTCTTGTTGTGGCTCTAAGTCTACTGCTTTCTTTTCCTTCTTAAATTCTTAAAATTAAATAAAAACTTGTCAACTATGTACTTTATTGGGAAGTGATATAATAAACAAATGATTTCCACCTTTATATCATATAGAACTAAATGTTATACTGGAAATGAGGAAATAAGTTACTCCCTTTGTGCTCTCAATTTATAGAGTCTACAACATTGTAAACAATATTGACTTTGGTATTGAATATGTTCCTGAATCACCCATGTGGTCTGAGGGAACAGAGGCTCAAAGTAATCAGTCATTATGGTACTCAAACTCAGAATTAGGCATCTAAATCTTATTTGCAAAATACCTTTTGTTCCAAAACACAGGACCCACCACTCCATCAATAAAAGGCAAGACTTTAATTTTTTGTTATTGATCTAAGTACTTGGAGAAAGTGGGCTGTAAATCATAGATGGCGTATTATAGACTGTTCTTACAACATCATCTAGCCAACCTTTCATCTACCCCATGTGGAAGGTTCTCCAGTTTACATTTTTGGATTATGTGAATGAAGGTGGAGTCGTATCCTATAATTAAGACCAAAACCTCCACCAAGAAGCAGTAGGAAGGAACAAGTGAATTCACTTGCATCCCAGATGGTGGGCTTACTATACCATGAGCAGCTCAGTATATAGTGCAACAGATATATTTTCAGAAAAGAGAGCCCTAGAGAGCTTGTAAAAAATGGGAAGTAGATTCAAAAGAAACACTTTTAAAAACACTTAATCTTGCAAGAATAGTCATTAGAGTTTATAGGAGGAAAAAAATATCCAAATGTGCAGTAAAAGGGTAATAGGTAGAATAAATTTTTCCATATCTTATACATATATCTATAAAATGGGTATGTAGTCACTTAAAAGAATTATGTGGATATATATGAACTGACAAACAGCAATGATCAGGGAATAGAAGAACATGAAAAGACAACAAAAATCAGCTGCAAAACACTATCTTGGTATCACCACATTTGTGTTCATATATCTACACAGACAACAATAGTAACCTCTGGGGTTGCCTCATGACGTTTTCTCATTTTTGCATTATGGAATTCCTTGTTGCTGGAATGTCCCCCAGTAAACATGCACTAGATGGCCAGCTTTGAAAGCCTCTTTTCTCCTGGTGTGTAGAAAAAAGTGCACTAGCTAAGCACTCTATAAACAGTGTGGGCACAGTTGGTGACCTAATCCATTGACATGGAAGATGGTGGTGGCCCTTGGAAAAGGTAAGCAGGAGAATAAAGTGACTGGAGGTAGCACATCTGCTGTCTTTAGCAGGGTGTGCCATAATTTGTAAACATAAAATATTTTTAATTGCCTATATTTAATGTTCTTCAAAGCCATAGAGCAAAAGAACAGATTCTTTCTGAGAAATGAAAAACAATTTTTATTTCACTGTGCTGCTCTCCAGGGATTACTTGAGTATGTCGTTGGAAATAGATGTCAGAGTCCTGAATCAAACTGTGCCTTCAACTAACATTGTAATCTCAAATTGAGTCATTTAATTGCTAATCTCTGTTTCCCCACCTGTTAAAATTGATAATAATAATCCTTACCATTGCATTCCTGAATGAGGTGTTGCGATGCTTAATAAGATCATGTTCACAAAATGCTTTGAGCTCTTGAGATAGAAGTCACAATATAAACACAAAATCTCATTAAGATAATTATACAGCGATTTTTCATAGTTCAAGTTTATATCCAAGGCTAAATCTAGTGATAGAGGTCATTTTATGAGAGCAGAGAAGACTGGCTTTCAAAATCCAAAAATGAAATTCCTAACACATTTTAAAGACGAATATAGTACAAACAGTTTTTAGAATATGAGAGCTTAGTTTTGAGAGATGATTCAAAAAATGAAAAAAATTTTGTAAGTTCTGTGTTTAACTGAAAACATCTTATGTAAAACAAAGTGATCACTTCTGTCCCTTGAAAGAGGAAGAAAATAAAAGCAAGCTCTTCAAGAATAGTGCAGTTTTTTTTTTTTTTTACAGAAACTTTTGCCATCATTAATAGGTCTATAAAGTGGTGAAACCTGTCTGGCCCACTCAGTGTACGGACGGTTGACTCATTAATGCTTGGCAGAGTCTCCTCCCAGGTGCACTGTGCCAGTTGCTCTTGTGATGGAACAGGGGAGGCACATCCTCCACATACTCTTCCCTCCCAGGTGTTCCTGAGCATCCATCATGTTTACCACAGGCTCCCCACCATTTGGCACCATGGGTGCCTGCTACCACTATAGCCCAAGATATGGACAGTCCATTTCAGTCCCCAAGATTTGGAAGTGCCGGCACAGGAGGTCAGTAACCCCAGAGGAAGGTAAGCTTAAACACAGAAGCCCATGCTCTTGGTTGCAGGTGGGGAAAGAAGGGTGTTTATTGAACACAGAGATGAATCTGACTAGATTATCAGAATAGAAGTTTCTCTCTACTTAGTGTTTTTTAGTTTTCTAGTTTTTATGGGTTGAACTATCCTCCAGTTGTTACCTGCAGGGCTGTTGATCTCCAATTTTTTTAATTATACTATCTGAATATTTCATTCAACTATGTTGAACAAAACTAAGAATTTATGTGTCTTTTTTTTTTTTGTAAAGGAAGGTTGAGGGCCAATCTTTCTTTATAGACATTATTTTCTTCATAAAGTCTTTGGAGTATGAATGTGACTAGAAATTGTTTGAAATTTAAAGATTTTATACCATTCTTTAAAGATAGGTTAATGTACTAAAATGCTGTATCAATATCAAGAAATACCGAATCTAGATTATTTAAACAAAATAGATGAAAATATTTGTATCTAATATTTCATATGGACATTGTTTAAATCATGCTTTTTGTATTTAATATTTAATATAGGCATTATTAGGATGTGAGAGGAAGAGATTTTCTGATTTCTTCTTTCCTGCAAGAACTGTCCCTCATTCCTGTCAAACAAGTTTCACTTGACTCTTATCAACAAGTTTATACTGAAATTAGAAAAATTACCTAGGAAAAATAAGTATGTAAAAGTAATTAATTTTAGGCTTAAGGGAGAAATTGACATTTTTTACTTTCTTAGTTCTCTGTTTGCTGGTGCTCATTTGAAGCCATGATCTCCATTTTTCTGGTTTGTTCTAATCTTTTAGATCAGGCGTCCCCAAACTACGCCCGCCCACAGGCCGCATGCGGCCCCCTGAAGCCATTTATCCGGCCCCCCGCCGCACTTCAGGAAGGGGCACCTCTTTCATTGGTGGTCAGTGAGAGGAGCACAGTATGTGTCGGCCCTCCAACAGTCTGAGGGACAGTGAACTGGCCTCCTGTGTAAAAAGTTTGGGGATGCCTGTTTTAGATGAACTTCTTAGTATGCCCCTGAGAATCTCTGTGTTTGGAGAATCATAACTGTTCCAACAGTTCCAAATGGACTGGATATTAAACTATAAGGAAAATTCTTAATAAAACAAATTAGAAAATATCTCACATTATAATTTCTTGGTTGGAACTAGCAATTAAAACAGAAAAAGATAGTTTCCCATGGGAGATATTAGGCAAAGAATTCTAAAATTTTAATTTTGCAAACTATATTTTGTGATGTATTGGCATTTCATAGAGATACATTAACATTTGTTTATATTTTCTCAATTCATATGATGTCATCTTAGGGAAAGTCAGAAGCAGTTTTAGAAAATGTCTGCAAATTCACAACACCCTATAACATTATTTTGATGCTAAGGTCTTTGCAAATTCACAATTTTCTTTCTAGGAACATGAAAAACTATTATTTGTCTTCTCTACTACCACTCCATCACCCATAACCTAAACTAGATAAAGAATAGGCATCTGAATGCAAGGTCAATTTGAATTTTATTCTTAGTTCAAACACTAATTTGCTATATGGTCCCATGTATGCTTCATAACCATTTTTTGCTTTAGTGGTCCTTCCTTTAAGGCAATATTAATCTTTTCATTCCTTCTGTCTCATCAAGAGAGTACAAAAATGTTGTTTGCCAGATGATAGTTATCTCTAGTAGATGTAGGCGAAGCACAGTTCAGAAATTAATATTTACTTATTGGAATCACTGCAAAACATTTATTAAATTTCTTATTCCACATATCTATAAATTTTGATCTCTGAAGTGAACTCCCTAAGTTTATTGAAGTGCAAGGAGCAAACATCCAGCTTAATCCATAGTTGAGATTTTCCAAAAGCAATTGTTAAGGTTAAATTACTTGTGTAGGAGAAAGATGTTCAAGAACATATCCTAGTTAAATAAGAAAACACCAAGAAATGAATGCTACTACCTTGTCAATCTCTCAGCCCCTGTGTATTTCTCAGAATGCCAGTAATGAAAATGTAGCTATGGTTTCGATGCCCCCAGATTTCGAATTACTCTTAAGGAGATGCAGAATTTCTGCACTGTCTTCTTTATGGCAGGAAATTACAAATACTTTTGTTGTTATTGCCAGAATCTGAGGGCGTATAGCTTCCAGCAGTGGCACCTGGAATTGTTTTCTCTCTCTTTTGGAGTGGGGGTTGGGGACTCATGATAGTTGTTGGAGGGGAGTAATTTCTACAAACTAGATCCTCCATTGTTCTTAAGCCCCCATGTAATATTCCTGGATCTGAGGCTAACTTTATTTCAAATAGGATATTTCTCAGTCTCTGCTGGATCATCCATAGCTCCTTTTAAATTTGGGTCAGTGCCACACTTAATTGGTTGTGGTAATGATAGTAACAGTGGTAGTGTTGGTGGAAACAACAGTAATAACAACCATTTACTGAGTGCTGTAAAAAGTGTGTCAAGTACTTCATCTTCTTTAATCCTCAAAAAACTGTTGAAAGATCTCTATTATCTCCATTTTCTATATGAAGGACCTGCCTGAAGTCAGATGGATAGTAACCTTCCTGAATTCAAGGCCTATACTTTATCCACTCTACTATATTTTTCATGAGGGGGGAAAAAGCCATATCTAGCATTATTTGTTTTTGCAGCTTATAATCATGTTTGGGCTTCAGTATTAATTTCCCTGCTACAGCTGCTTTATCACAAGCAGTTTTGCTGGGAGAGGCTGGAAAGGAGTGCCAAATAATGAGCAGAAATAATTTAAGCCTGGGAGGTGTTAAAATTTTTTTTAAAAACTTTAGACAAACTAAATTTAACAGAATTTAATTGAGCAAAGAACGATTCTTGAATCAGTCAGCCCCCAGAACAAGAATAGGCTTAGAATGACTTCAGGGCTGCCGGATGGTCGGATAGCATTTATAGACAGAAAACGGAAATGAGGCATAGACACAGCTGGATTGGCTACAGCTGGCCCTTTGCCTTTTTTGAGCATGGTTTGAACAGTTGGCTGCCTCTGATTTGCTGCAACTTGGCTGCTGTGATTTTCCAAGGCTTGTCCTTGGATGAAGCACAAATTCGTGTAAGCCAAGGATGATTTAAAAGAGTTTTCCAAACTGGATGTAGAGGAAAGTAGAAAATTATGTTTCCTAGTCTGTAGGTCAACCCCAGTGAAAAAGTTAGTCTAGGTTTACATCTTGTTTCTGTATAAATGGGGATTTAAGTAACTACTAACAGGGCTAGGGAAAATCATAGCACTAGCCAAACACCAGGGACATAGCTAAAACTCAGGAATGTCTTTTTTATGATTAGATCTCTAGTCTTTCTCGCTATACCTTTAAGGTGAGTGATTATAGCCCCCATTCACTCCAAGAAAATTTGTTAACTCAGTCCAGCCCAGAGTTACCTGAGAAACTGACTATTGTTACTATTACTGCAAGCAGGTATGTGAGAGAATCTAGTTGAAATGAATAATGATGCAAATGGATTTGCTGGTTGGAGTAAAGCTGGTGGAGAACACCTCTTACTGGAAGCTGCTAAGGTCAATAAAATCATGTGACACAAGGAGTTAAGAGTCAAGCAGTAAGGTAGAAAGGGAACTTCTAAGTAGTAATTGAAAGCCTGGCCACAAACAGCAACATGGGAGCTGAGCATAGGTTTAGGGATATGAGAGGCAGGAAGGGTGAGGAAGAACAAGTCTAGAGGAAACAGGCAAGAATTTCCAGACAATTACCTGATGCAGGTACTGTGCACAGCTGGATTTCAGGTGCTCAGTGCATTGTGGTTGTGGACTGTGGGAGAATTATTTGCATGTAAAAGGCCAAGATAGGAGAGGTGGGGGAGGGTGTATGTGAGGGAGGCTGGCAAGACAGCAAAATTTTGTTTTTTCTTTCTGGTGGTTTATGGATTAAATCTATTTTTTTTTTTTTTTTTTTTTAGCAAGGCTGTACACAAGAACCTTAACAACCTAGCCTTTCCTACCTCTTCCACAAGCAGCCCATATACCAGTCTGTTGAAAATATGCCATCTTCTTACACATACATTCTTTTATGTTCACATGTTTCTTCTGATTCGCCTCATTAAATTTTATTCATCCTTCAATTATTATTTCCCATGAGAAGTATCCCATTGTGACTCCCAGCCTCCCACCCTCCTTTTAGGACAGCCTTAGGCAGCTCTGCTCTATATTTCCTTAGTACTCTCCTTTTAACACTTAAATTACAAGAATGTATTTATTTCTTTGTTTTTCCCATAGGAGACTGGACTCCTTTCAAAGGCAAGGCCTTGTCTTAGTTATCTTTGTATCATATGATTTGGTGCCTGGCATAGTGGGTGCTTAATCAGCATTTTGACTGATTGATAGATGAAGTCATGAGGACTGTGTACAATCAATACATGGATCATATATTGCATGAAGGATTGGTGCAGGTCAGTTTATCTTCTGAGGACTGCTCAGCCGCTAGACCCCTAAACTTTTCAGCACCTGGCTGGACAGTAACTGTAGAGATGTTTGCATCTTTTCAAACATGGATAGGCAAAATAAGGGAGGGGAAAAAAGGTCAATTTCCAGAAGTCAAAGATCTTACATTTTATCAACTAAAATAGGATTATTTTTATTCTTTTAATTGTGGTTCTTTAGTTGTTTTGGGGCATTTGGGTGATGCTGCCTGTCAGGTGATGAGAAATATGGACTTTATAGTTCAGGAGACATTACAGCAGCCATGACTATTTACGCACAGTCTCTCTCCAAAGAAAGGTGCATTGTTAGTCATGTGGCAAGGGAAGGAAATCCTAAGTGCTTTTGTCATGAGACAAGGAGAGACTCGCGTTTGCGTGGTGTTCTTGTGGTGTACACAAACAAGCGACTGGGTGATTCAAATGATTGGATCAACAATGACTTGTTTCTGAAAAGGAAGAGATGTGACAGACTGGCTTTTGGAATCCAGTGACCACACATTACATGTTCAACACTCATAAAAATTCCTCGCAAAATATTCAGATTTTCATGATTTCTGCATATTTATGTTTGAGTCTAAATATTCAGGAAGCCAGGGGTCAATTATTTCTTCTTATGTCACTGTCCTGAAATTAGGCTCTTAGGATGCTATACTTCGAATCCTGAGCTGCTTGATTCCTCTTCCTTGGACAAGCAAGGACTAGTAGAAATAATACTCCATAGGCCTGGACTACAAGGCCATGTGGTACTTCCTGTCCATTCTTGCAGAGCATTGAGTTATGAAGGGCAGGCACCAGCAGTAGTGTCCTTTGGGATCTTGAGGAGAGAACAGGCTCGGAGGGAAACCAGGCTGACATTCTGAACAGAGCCGCTCCAAGAGAAGATGTTCAGGTAGGAAACCAGCTTACAAGACCTTGGAGAACTGCCAAGGGGAGGAGGCTTGACTTGGACCTTAGGGAGTTTAGCCTAGAGCAATTCCTGAGCTAAGGAGCCAGTATGCATCTGGTTTCCCAGGCTTGTGGGTGAAAGCATAGTAAGTCTGATTAAAGGAATAGTAGAAGCAGTTTTCAGTCAGGGTTTCGTTGTTAGAGAAGGCTCTGTTTTGAAGTGTGCTGATACCTCAGCAGCCTCAACCATAAGACCGTCTGGAAGGAATCACAGCTGAAGGAACTGACATGGCCATGGAAGCTGGCTCCCAGATAGAACACCAGATCCCCAGTGTGCAGTGTTCAATGGGATTGGTAGAGCTGTGTTTGATTGTGACTGGTATTATTATCCAAGGGGCCCCTGTCTAGAAGCGGGATAAGTAACAGAAGGTGGGTGGTGGTACTATTTAAATTGGGGTGTGGGGTGGGCTGTAGCAGAAGGTGCCTTTGTATACTGACACTGGATGATTTTTGTGTTTTCTGTAGGAGTGCAGGTATTGAGTAAAGGTGGAGGAGTAGGGTCATATTTCATGGAGGAGCAAACTGTGGAAAAAAGAGGCTGTGTAATTGTCTATATCGTACCCTGTGTTCACATCTATGTTACATATAGAAAGAATATAGGACAAGAACAAAAATTGTGTATAGAATGAAAGGCTGGTATGAAATCTACTGAACTATTAATTGAAAAAATAAGAGGCTTGTGTAGTTTAAAACAATAGATAATTCAAAATTTGTAGTGGACCTCCGTTAAAAAATATGTGGAAATACTCATTCTGTTTAATTCCTCCATTGAAGTTGATTGAATTTATATCAAGGAGCCCACTGACCTTTAGGGAAGACTATGTCAGAAAGTGAGTAATCCACTAACAAATGATCACACAGTACACTGGTCAAGCTTTAGCTACAAAGCATCCAAATTACACCAATAAATGTAGACATTTGAAACAGCGTATTGAGAGGTAGATATGCCTTGAGGGTTTTAAACACTTTGGTTGTACTTTTGTTCTTTTGTTGCACCACCCTGAGTCATTGCGAAGAAAATAGACAAGACACTCTATTGGCAAAATGCCTAATAGCAAGGTTCTCTTGGACTTTCCCTGCCTTCCCCTTTGTCCCAGTACACCAGCACTGCCTAGGGCAGCTGTAGCCTGGAGGCTAAACCTTTCTCACAATAAAAACCCAGTCCGGTAGGCCTTGACATTTGCATGACTCTGCTCTAAATGCCCTTCATTTCTTCCCATCTACCCTCACCACTTTCTAGCAACCCACGTTTCTCATGTGAACTCTAGGAGAACAGGGACAATATCCTGAACTTCTGTTGACTGAGCAGCAGTGATGGTTACCATGGACTTGACAAGTAACTGGTGAAAAAATACACTAAATGCACAAATAGTATATAGGCCAGCCAGTTAATGAGCAGGAGTTTTTGTAACTACCTTCTTGCCTCTAATATCTTTGGAGTGTTTTTATGATAGAGTTTAAGCACTAGTGCCTGACATTCTTGGCTGTGGGTACCCAGTGCTCTTAGGTTAGGCATCTCTAGGGAACCTTTTTATTTTATAGGATACTTGTGCTTACCACTTGTTTAATGGAGCCATAACACTTCCTCTTTGTTTAGTTGAAAGGATTATGTAAGAAAATTAGTACAGAAGACAAAAAGAACAACAGAAATCTTCCATAATCCAGCCACCTCAACTCTTTTCATATAGATAGGTGTTTTTAAATAACAAAGGTCAGGCTGCTTTATATTTTATATACTGCCACCTAATATTATTTCAAATTTTTAATGTTTATATACTGTCTCATTAATTATAGCTTTATAATTTTAAGGGATAATATTTTATCATGTAGATAACCATAGTACTAAATTCATAGACATTTAAATTGTTTCCAAGTTGAAACTAATAAAAAATACTGTGGTTAAAATATTTATTTGTATAGCTTTTGGTTTTAATAGAAGTAAGTTATAAAATAACTTATAAATTATAAAAAGATGGAAATATTTTGTTAACACTACATTTTTTTCCAAAAAAATTACAGTAAAATGTGATATAACCAATTCATATAAAATAGTAACTCACAGTCTTTTTAAAAACAGCTTTATTAAGATATAATACACATGCTACATGATTTATCCATTTAAAATGTATAATTCAGTGGTTTCTAATATATTCACAGAGTTGTGCAACCATCATCAAAATCAGTTTTAAAACATTTTCATCACCTCCCCAAACCCCATACTCATTAGTGGTCACTCACTATTTTCCCACAATCACCTCCAGCCCAAGTAACCACTGATCTTCTCTCTGTCTCTGTAGATTTGCCTATTCTGGAAATTTCATATAAATGGTATCATGCAATATTGGGGTCTTTGTGACTGGCCTCATCTACTTAGCATAATGTTTTCAAGATTTAGCTTTTTTATAGACAAAAGATATCCCGTTGTACGGAGATAGCACATTTTGTTTATCTACTCATAAGTAGATGAACATTTGGGTCATTTCCACGTTTTGGCTACTATGCATAATGCTATGAACATTTGTGTACAAGTTTTTGTGTGGAGATGTGTTTTTATTTTTCTTAGATATATTTCTAGAATTGAAATTGCTGATTTGTATTATGATTCTTGATTTAACCTTTTGAGGAAATGCCGGACTGTCTTCTGGAGCTGCTGTACCATTTTAGACTCCCACCAATAATCTTATGAGAGTCCCAACTTCTTCACAGCCTCATGAACACTTGTTGCTATCCGCCTTTTTAATTATAGCCATCCAAGTGAAGTGGTATCCCACTGAGGTTTTGATTTGCATTGCAAAGTCCCCTTTTAAGATTTTTTATTTTTTAAATTACTCTTGTAGAGTTGAAAGCATTTTACAATGTACATTTAAAAAATCAATGTAATTTACAGAGGGCATATGCAACGCACCATGGAAAATACACAGAAATGAATCATCTCATGTCTTGTGAAGGAAATGGAAATATGCCATCAGAAATTAATGTAAGGTCAGAAATAGCATACCATAAGAACTTAAAACTAACATTTGGATGGCAGTTTATAATTGGATAGCACTTATTCACATGTGTTAACTCATTTACATGGAATAATAATCTTAATTGCTATACAAAGGCATCTTGGAAAATGTAAAGGACTTGTTTTTAGAACTTCTTTAAAGTTAATAAAAATATACCACATTCCAAGACATTAAACATTGTTTTAATGTGGAAATATTTCAGTGGATTAAAAGTACTGACAAATTGTCCTTATCTTGGCTTTAATGACAAAGAGAAAATGGCTTAAAGAAT
This sequence comes from Saimiri boliviensis, assembly GCF_048565385.1. Classification (NCBI taxonomy): domain Eukaryota; kingdom Metazoa; phylum Chordata; class Mammalia; order Primates; family Cebidae; genus Saimiri; species Saimiri boliviensis. The sequence goes on along the minus strand of NC_133450.1, from coordinate 120,124,579 downwards.
AACAAAATAATTTTAAAAAGAGAAGCGTCAATATGAGCGCCCAGGGGACATGTTTTACTAATGTTATTTGAGAGGAATGACAGAATAGCT